>NC_139948.1:39560729-40200729 GCF_963454915.1 Gymnoscopelus microlampas
ATGACATACACTACACAGAATATTGAAACATGTTTGTGCATATGATAAAACAATTCATGTGTATGTCACTAATTCTGACAATACATATCATTCCAAACTGGCTCTCTGTCAAGGCTGAACTTCAACTTCTGCTGGTGATTAGGAAAACCAAAGAATTTAATTGAACATGAATCACTTGCCAAGTTACCAAAGTTTATCAGACACAGGCATCTATCCTCTGTTCCATGTTGTGGTGTGTTCCTAGCGACCCCAGTCAAGTCTATAGGCAGACGCTAATGGGGGAACCTAATAATAAATGGTAAACAACAATAAACATTTTTTTGTTCAATCCATTTATGTTTCTCTCCTTAAATCACAGCATAACTGCCTCTTTTGCAAGTCACATACTGTAAGGTTCCACGTCCCTTGTCGATGCACAGCACTGCTGCACATCCTCGCTGGGGCCTCAAACACCCCCGAGCACCCGCCATCCCCCCTCTCTCGCCCCAGCACACCTATATAAGCTCACAGGGCCATCCTAGCACTTACACGCATGGCGGGGAGACAGCTAAAGCCTAATTCCTGGTTGGCCTTCCAGTCGCTCGCTCGCTCGCTCTGTTTACAATTCCATAACCGCTGGTTGCCATGGAGCAGAATAGTCAATGAGCTCCAGATGCCAGATGTCAGAGCCAACCAATGGGAGGCAGTGTGACTCATCGTGGCCCGCAAGTCCCGCCCCCCCTCCCAGTCTGTTCTACTGGCATGCTCCTCCCGTTAGCTTCTCCAGGCCCACACATTTACTGTACGCACTCCACTCCCTCTTCTCAGCTCCCCTTATCTGACCCTCTTACTGTAAATCTGTGTGTGGATCCATTCACAGCGTGCCTTTCAAACATCATCATCTCTTTAAGTGAGATGAAATTTGCAACTCTTGGAATTGTGTTAGTTCTTCCATAACAATTCCAAGGAGGGAAGGAGGAGTCTCGGGCATAGAGAGAAAAACAGAACCAAGCTGAACTTTACCTGGAATTTGAACCGCTGCCACTGCGTTTGCTAATATTTTGGCAGCGATACCACTGTGTCCTCGGGACAACCTTGACCGTCTCATTCTCATGACATCTCTTAATGTATTGTTTGAGGCACATAATACACAGGGCATTGGCTCTAATGTGCAGAACATTTAGAGTATTTACTAATGCTGTGCATTCATATAAAACTTAAATTGTAGGTTCCCCGTGAGTCTTTGCCCATATGGCTGTGGCATGCCAGTGTGGTATGTTGTGATTGTGGTTAAACTTTTGTTTAAGTCTCCCTGAAGACCAGAGATCATTCAAGTTCTCTTGTAAGGCCTACTATAACTTTGCAGAAAATGTGGCTGCATGCAGCCAAATTTAAATTACAAGCACGTTAGATAAGATTTTTCCCCCCTCTCTCTCTCTCTCTCTCTTTCTTTTTTTTGGTGCTTCCATTGAACTTAGTGGTTGTTATGCAGAATCTGACGACGTTGGGTAAGACAGGGGCTTAATGCAGAGATGCGTAGTTTCACTTACTTGTGTGAGCTACACAAATACATAAACGGTGACTGTATGTGCCTCTGCATTCTGGGTCCCTGGCTATGCAGAGAGGCAGGAGGAGGGAACATCTGGTACAAGTCGTCAAGAAGGAAGACGCAGAGTAAAATCCTGAGTGTTGATTTAACTCTGAGAGTACGCAAATGTCCATTTTGGTGGGTGTCCGGGCTATAGGGGCGGAGGTAGGAGTGGAGTTGTTTAAAGAGGTGGGCTTTAGGACTCTGGTGGAAGATGGGGCCTATGGCTGTCCATTTATGAATATGTGTTGCAATTCATTTTACAGTTATGGGGTGCATTTTATGCTACAGGAGCTAGCAGGCTTGCTGGCTTCTGCCATGTTAAGAGGAAAAGCCCTGCAGTCTAGTTCTAGGAGTTGCCTACTCCTACTCAAATTTCTTCCGTTGGAGGTGATGTCATTTGTGGTGGTGGTGTCGATGAAGATGTCATGACTAAAACACACACTGTGACTGAACACATTTCTCCTTTGCAAATCTATTCCTGGTCTTGAGTGACAATTGTCTCTTACCCGGCCAGGCTATTGCATAACCCAGAGATTCAGTCATTAGTTTGTGTGTGTGTGTGTGTGTTTGAGTGGGCGCGGGTGCATAATGTCAAACAGGCTTTTCCTGGAACTGGGTGGGTGCGTCTCTGTTGTGTCAGGTACTCATCTGAATGACACAGTGACGTAACTAAAACCATAAGCATAGTAGTGCTACGCCAACACTTCTTCATTCATTATTCCATTTTGATTGTGGTCGCCGTGGAAACGCAACAGTACCGAATAGGTTGTGAAAGTGCAGCTTGTTTCAGTCCCCGTATGCAAAGTACATTTTGTACTGTAAGTGTGTGTGCGTGTGTGTGTGTGTGTCTGTGTCTGTGTGTGACAATGAAACCTTTTATTGTTATATGTGCTTTCCACATAAATGAGTGGTTTGATCAAGGCTGTAAATGCCCGTAATATAACGGTTGTAAAAAAACTATTCAGTTAAGTTTATTTAAGAATTTCCGATGAATCTTCATTTGAAGTTGCACCTTTCTACAGAATTGACACAAGCATTCTTCCTCCCTAGAAGTACTCTGGAAGTCTAGTTCCAGGGAATTGGCTAATTAGCCCGTTCAGTTGAAGAGGTAATATAAACACCACATTGTGTGTGGGTCCTTTGTCACCTAAAAATAAAAACGTTGTTCAAATAAACATTAAGAAGGCACCCATAATGACCATGATGACGTTTGACACAGCTGTCTGAATTGATTGATTGCTGTTGCTTTCCAATATGCAGAATCTGTTTTGTTCTGCACATGTGAAAGCTCTCTGATACTCTATTCTGCCATACATACAGTTGGATATACAGTACATAATATAAAGACGAACAGAAATACTGTAAATTCTTGTAGTGCGGGTGTGGATCAAGCTTGAGATAATATCAAAATATGAGCAATGAACTGCTGTACTATAGGCATTCTGGTTTGATGATAGGTACAGTACTATTTAATTTATTTATCAAGAAAACACAAATCGGATGTCACCTCCTACAACAGTGGTTCCCAAACGGTGGAACTACCCCCAGGGGGTCCCCAAATTATTTTTGGCAGGTCCCCAGGGGATTTGCTTAATGTGCAACATTGTTTTCTCACTCAACAGTAAACAAATCAACATACAGTATAAGTGTATACAGGGACAGGGTATCTGCTCATTTCTAAAGTTACAATTTAAGGACCTACGTAAAGAGTCAAGCATTGTGATAATAGCCAAACTACAAGGCGTTGTGAGCTTGTAGATCGGCTATTTTCGCAATAATTATCTGTGTAACCGAGTCAAATTAAATGTAATGGCTACAATTCCAAGTGCTTGTAAGGAGGGCTCCCCAGTTCAAATATGATTATTTTGGGGGGTCCCCAGTTCAAATATGATTATTTTGGGGGTTGCGGCCTGAACATTTTGGGAACCCTTGTCCTATAACACTAACCAACAAACATCTCCCAATATAGCACCACAGCTGTCTCCCTGGTGTGTATCATAACACATACTGTAGTAACAGCTGACATAGTACACATGCCTGCGCAAAGGCAGTGCCACTGGTTGTGCGGCTTTATTGCAGCTTTGAAAGCATTTGCGCATTAAGTCTTTTTGTAAACAACACAAGTGTTGACTTGCAGGGACCACAGCTGTAGTGTGATATGATAGTAACTTAAGTATTGTGCTCGATGCATGAGAAATGTTATATTATTAGACAGATGTTGGAGAGACCCTTTCTTTGCTTACCTACACAAGTAATTTAAACCCTGTACAAGTGGTATAATACATGCAAGATAAATCATTCTAATAAGTCATTTTACCAGTTGCTTGAGACTATGACGAATGTATGCTGCAACATGCTAAAAGGGTGTAATGTGTTAAGGATGATAGTCCCCCAAATGTTCATGACAGACCAGTTTCTTTGTGGCTGAAAACACTATGGTATTCTGTTGAAAAAATAATAAAACGGAGGTGACATTAGTGTTATTATGTAGTTCACCTGCCAAGATAACTGGTGCTGCATGGGCTTTAGAAGTGCTGCGGCAATAAATGTAGCAATAAATGTACCTGTTTCAGGCCTAATTAGGCCTACCTTCTGCATGTGGCTCAGTCATTGATTCTTAACAGTTATCTGATCTTAAAACGGCTCATAAGGGGAACTTTATGGCAGCATTTATGAATAGTTCATCGTAAGAGTCTGGTGTCAGTGGAGTGTCCCCACAAGAATCATACATAATGGTGGTTGGCACAGCAGTCAGAATACTCCCCCTCCCCAATACAACAGCAAAGTTCCTGACAGCTTGAGAGCGGTGAGATTTTTTTTCTGGTGAAATGGAGACAAAACATCACTGTGGGAAAATAAAAGCCTGATTTATGTACAGCCTCGTTCAAATGGTGTAGCGTGCCAAAAATAGCCGCTCACGGGACAATTGAAATTCTTTATTCGGAATAACCCCTTGAGATGAACCATCTCGTTTTCAAGGGGCTCCGCAGTTACAGAATACATAATAACACATTTAAGAAACAGAACAAAACAGAACATAAATAAACAGGACAAAAACAACAATCAAGGGGGGAAAACAAGACAAAACATACAACAATAACACAACATACAGTATATGAATTATTGTGTCATAGATCTGTTACTGATAATTAGTGAAAACATGAGCAGGTAGTCTCAAGATGAGAGGACAGCGCCGTTTTAAACAATTGAGGAGATAAACAATAAACTCCTGTGTGGCTATCCGCGATGCGTTGTGAGCTTGTAGATTTTTTTTTTTTTTTTAATTTCCACCGTCGTACGATGGAGCGTATAAGCATGAGATGACCGAAACCCGGCCCCTCTATTCATTTCAAAATAACAACACCACATTTTTGACCGGCAGGCAGGGAGGAACATAGTTATGGAGCCTTACTGGAAGCCCTCCCGTCATTTGATTGACAGCTGGGTTATTCAATACAACGTGCCCCTTATTACAGTAAATGTACCATGACAATGATCCGTGCACGGGGGTTTGTGCACATTGCAAGAGCGTGCGCGAGTGTGTGCGTTAGTGTGAGTGTGTGTATATCTGTGGCTGTGGGTGTGCTCATCATGCACATTATTTGCACTCGTGCATGAGTGTGTGTGTGTGTGTGTGTGTGTGTGTGTGCATGTGCATGTGCGTGTGCGTGTGCGTGTGAGTGTGAGTGTGTGGCACGCGGACAACGGCAGAATTTACGATAAGAGAGCAATATGCGGAAACCAGGGCTCATTCAATTGTGGTGGATAGGTCACGATAGCCTTTCCTGTAACAGAGGTCGTCTCGTCAAGGTGACCAGAAACGCCCTTGAGGCACACTGGAGGTTTTGCCGTAAAGTCAAGGGTCCTTCCATGCAGGATGCGGTTGAGGAATGCTCAGTGGTGGAAAATGTACTCAAATGTTTTACTTAAGTAAAAGTATCAATACTGCAATGCAGAAGTACGTTGTTACAAGCAAAAGTCCGGAATTCAAACATTTTCTTGAGTAAAAGTACAAAACTATTGGTATCAAAATGTACTTAAAGTACTAAAATGTTTGAACATAGCAGATCTACACGCTCACGACGCGTTGTGAGCTTGTAGATTGGCTATTTTCAAATAGCCTATATATAGAATAGGACTAAAGTGGTTAATGTATGTTTTATAATCTAATCATTTATATCTGCAGGAACTAGTAACTAAAGTTTTCAAATAATTATAGTGGAGTAAAAGTACAATGCTTGCCTCTGAGATTGTACTGAACATTGGAAATACTCCAGTAAAGTAAGAATACCTCAAAATTGTACTCAAGTACAGTACTTGAGTAAATGTACTTGTGTAAATGTATAGTTACTTTACACCACTGACTGGAGGTTTTTCTGTAAAGTCGAGGGTCCTTCCAGTATGAGGATGAGGAATGCTGTACAGCCAGGCTTTGTCAGCAGAGCAGTAAACCCCCAGAGGGCTGCTCATATGAATCCTCTACATTCCCAGGAGCGATGACTCAATAGAATACAATAGAAAAGACTTTATTTGCCATTTGCACGAATGCACAGGAAATCTTGGAGCTCAGCTCCCAGGGTCAGCATTTAAAAAAAGACTGTATATCCTACCATACTCTTTACAAAATTACAAATAAATAAGTACTTCATAGTCTAACTAAAACCATAAGAGTGCAATAATAGTGCAATTCATCTATCATGATTCAGTTCATCTGTCATGATTCAGTTCACCTATTTCCTATATATGCGTGAGATGTGTAGTATTGTAACCACATGAACCCCAACATCCATATTCAGGGCATGTCATAATTGGGGAACGTTTGGGGAAACAATATTCTGCGGAAATAGTCGATCTACAAGTGCTTGTACAGCAGATTGTGTATAGGGAAAAAAGGAGGGAACCAAATGTAGCCTCCTGATGCGGGACTCCGGCCAAGTTACTGTAAGAATATGTATAGGGTTTGAGGAAGAATTGTGGTAGAATTATACCATTGTTATGTTCTTCACTTTTCGCCTTATGATAATGTTCTGACATTTTGCATAATATAAGTGTCAAGATGCCATGACACAGGCCTGGTATCTACTGTTTTGGGTACAGCCTGGTCCTTATGACACAGGCAGCTTCTCTCTGTGTTCGTGGCAGAACTACTTTACCACTACTTCAACGTTTTTCAGTCCAAGGACCCCTTAGCTGAGAGAGAGATGACGCAAATGGCATGCTTTGTACACTGTAATCAGGGCCTCTCAATTGACCTTCCTGAATAAATAAAGGTGAAAGAAGGGACCCCCACTACACATTGTATTAACCCATTTGGACCGGGGACCCCTATGCTGTACGTAACTATACCTTCCAATCCGGGAACCCCTTATGAGGTTGCTGTTGCGATGTACACTATATAGCAACATACATTTGTTGTATTTTTTTGTAATTTTAAAAATATTTGATGTTTTTCAGAAAACTTAGGTCAGGATATTTAGAAGCCGTTTTTAGAATCGTCCTCAGGTCTAAATGGGTTAAATTGTGTTGCATATTGAAATCTTTCATAGCTTTTCATAGCTTCATAGATGCTTCATAGGCACTATCATCAGTGCCGGATTCATGTTAATGTGCAGTTCAAGGTCTTAACCTCGCCCTGTGTGTGTGTGTGTGTGTGTGGGGGGGGAGGGGGATGTAGATTGTGTTATTGTCCGGTTTGTCTTTCCGTTTGTCCCTCTGTCCCTCTTTCTGGGGAAATGGTGACATGCGTCATTAAACCTTCGGGAAACCAACCACCGTCGTCTTGTCCTTGTCTTGTACGTCTCCCCTCTCTCTCTGCCCTTGGTTTCCTGTCAATCTACAGTCTGACCTAGCTGAAATAAAGAAAAAAAAGAAAAAGGCTCAAATACATCTTCAGGGTGGCCAATGGTCCCTAAATTACCTGACCTAATTTTGGGGGTAATAGGCTGTGCATAACTGTAGTCCCATTTTTCCAGAAGGTGGCTACCCGTGTCCTGTTCCGATTCATGTTCCCATAGCTTTGTTTGATTGGCTCGGCAGCAATCAATTAAATGAGCCAATCAAATGAGCTGGCGCTCGGGGAGCAATTAGGGGGTAAGAGTCTTGCTCAGGGACACACATCGACACATTGCTGGCCTGCCCCGGATTCGTACCTCGAAACGTACCGGCCTCACTAACCAATCAGCTATGGCAGCCCGTATGTCACCTTCTGGAAACACGGGAACACAGTTACTGTATGCACAGAGCCTATTAGGCCACGGTCAAAGGCCACAGAAAAGGTCAAAATTAAGTTTAATTGACAACAAAATGTTCAATTCCTGAGCTAAATCCTATCCTTTGAATATTGGTAGTGTTCAAAGTTAGGGGGTCCATGTTTTCAGTCAAAATTACATTAAGAAATGGGTAAATATTGAGTCATGTTTACTATGATCAACAAATAGAAAGTCACATACTGTGTAATCAATGTTTCATTTGGCAACACAGCCATTGAGCTCTGGGTTTTCCAAAGTGGATCAATTCTCATAAATGTCAAAGCTCACCTGGTGTTTGTTCTGTTTGAAAGGGCCACAGGGTTTGTTGTGCCTGGCATCACTTGTATTTGGGATCAATTTGCTCCCATTTCACACTTGCACAGGAGTGACAGGGCCATGACAGCCCTGCCATTCGGTGGGGCCTGATGTGACAGGGCCTGACATCCATATACAATCTACTTAATAATCGTAACAGGCTTGTTTTCTCTCTCTCTGGGAAGTAGGGTAATAATCAGTGGTGTAAAGTAACTAAGTACATTTACTCAAGTAAAATGTTGATGTATTTTTACTTTACTTGAGTATTTCCAATTTTCAATACTTTTACTTCTACTCCACTACATTACGTTAAGGGGCCTGGATATTGCATAGGTTGAAAAACACCGCCCAAAAAGGTTGAGAAACTCTGCCCTGAATGTACTAATTTAATGCTGCAATCCATAAGTTCCATGTCCTGTTCCGGACTCAAACCCGGGTCCCCCATATGATTGCGAAAAGCTTTACTGTTGAGCTTTAATAGAGAGCACATTTGGGGAAGTGTCAGTGAGTTATTTCCATTTGAGTTTCACCTCAAGCAGTGGTCCTTGACCACATGCTCTACAGCAGTGGTTCTCAACCTTTTCAGGCCGTGACCCCCCAAAAGAATCATATTTGAACTGGGGACCCCCTCACCCTGACGAGCACTTGGAAGGAGTTAAGGCATTCAATTTGGTTTAACTCGGTTCCACGGATACATTTTTTTAAAATTGCAGATCTACAAGCTCACAACGCCTCGCAACATATTGGTGGAACACATTGCAATTGTGTTAATTATATTGCATTAAAATGGAGGAAAAAAGTCGCACACTCTGGCTTCCTTCCTCAGAATCAACAAAGAGTAACCAACACTGGCCTCTTATAGCCCACAACAATGACACACCTGCCAGCATAAACCTGATGGGGATCAGATAATCCTATCATGTCTGTTAGTCTCTGGAGATGGCAATCAAAGGGCCTTTTCAAACCAATAGATACAGTGTTATGAATTATGATTATGTCACTGACCTTTGTCTGACTGACCTAGTACATACTGTACTGTACATGCAGTGCTGGAAAAAGTAATCAGATATATTACATTCAGTGCCACATGACGTCTAAGACGTCCGTTTTATCGCCATTGTTAAGCCCTGAGTGCCATGTGACGTCTAAGACGTCATAAAAATATATTTTTTTTAAATCCTTTTTTTTTTTAACCCAAAATATCATGATTTGAAAATGTGCTGCTCCATTCACTCTTTGTTTAACTTCTTACTGAAAAAGGCTGTATCTCGGCTCCTGAGCACTTTTTTTTTTACAATGAATTTTTGGCTCTGGCATTGGGACAACACAGCCAGAAATACTGTAAGTCTGGCACTGAATGAGTTAAGTAAAAGTAGCAATACCACAATATAAAAATACTCTGTTACAAGTAAAAGGCCTTTGTACAAAATGTTACTTGAGTAAAAGTACAAAAGTATTGGCACCAAAAGTAAAAGTACTAAAATGGCAGATCTACAAGCTCACAACGCGTCGCGACGCGTTGTGAGCTTGTAGATCTATTTTCAAATAGCCTAGGTATGAAATAGGGCTAAAACGGTTAATGTATCTAACTATATAAATGGCGACCAACTTCCGCACCCTCGGTGTCCACACCCCACAGCTCTGTTATCGACTAAACAACGCACCGCCAGACCACATGTCGCCAACTGACTCCCCACGCCGGCCGCGCTGAATTTACGCCTCGCGTAGGGGACATCTCACTGCTCAATACACCTTTTCCACCGCGCAACATAATTAATTCTACTCACCAAATGTCGGACAAAACGGAAGGGGAGACAGCTTCGTACCGTTTACCGTGCGCACGACCTCATCACCACAACAGCACGCAGCCGCTGCGGGGTTTTTTTCCTTTTTTTCCAAACTTTTTTTTTGGTCACCATTTTCTCCAGGCACCATTTCTGGTGTAACGTCGGGTGTTTCTTTTCACCAGCCAATCACCTTTCACGTTGCCACGTCCGTTGCCACGTCGCGCTGACGTACGCTAAACAAGCGCTGCCGTGCGCACAATGCAAACGAGCCCAAAGGCGCGCCAAAATCAGCCGACCATTGCTTAGACACAAAGTCAGACCTGGCAACGCAGCCTACGCCAATCATGTGTGAGAGATCTACAAGCTATGGGGCAGAGACGCCACCGTATCTTAGCAACAACTACAGCGCTCACTCTCATTGGTCGTGTCACGCTAAGAGCAGTCTCCAGACAATGGCATCGCAGACAGCTTGCTGTTACTGCTGTAGCCATCACAGGCAGTTGCAGCACGACGGACAGGGCGCTGTGATAGCTGCCATGTCGCTAACGCTAACCTGGTTGTCATGCCTGCAGCGGCTGTGCAATCACTTTGTCAACAATGCACGTTCGTGTGGTGAATGTCTATATTGCTGCTCAGTTCGTCCATTGTAGATGGTGTATGTTTGTGTGTGTCTTCTGGAGAACTATGTCGCTCCACAGCAACTACAGTAACTAACGTAATGGCAGGACCGCCCCGTGCAACAGATGTTAGGCTGCATT
This sequence comes from Gymnoscopelus microlampas, assembly GCF_963454915.1. Lineage (NCBI taxonomy): Eukaryota > Metazoa > Chordata > Actinopteri > Myctophiformes > Myctophidae > Gymnoscopelus > Gymnoscopelus microlampas. Next base: position 39,571,408 of record NC_139948.1, read on the forward strand.
ATGGTCATGTAGTAATTTCAGATAATTTCGCTCCGATTAGAGCAGTGTTTATCAACCCTTTCACGCCCCCCCCCCCCCCCCCCCCCCCAAATACACGTACTTGATCTGGGACCCCCCCATTCTGTTTGACTCCGTTCCACAAGTAAATATTGTGAAAATAGCCGATCTACAAGCTCGAAACGCCTCACGTTCAGAGGCTTTGTACGCTTGGAGATCGGCTATTTTCTACATGATTGCCTCTTTCTTACATTCTTTGCCAATGTGGCCCATGTTTTCATAGCATAGTTTATTGACTACTTCTGTTGCAGAAATGGCCATTTCCTTTACTTTCGGTTTTTAATTGTCTCCGCCAGGCCGAAAGGCATGGCGCAACACTATGTTTCACCCCCTGTCCGTCCGTCTGTGATAGCTAATCTCTCACATCGTTGACTTGATCGCAGCAAAATAACAGCCCGATGTGGACAGTCAGTGAGAGCTGGATAAACGACGTAAAATGTGTCAAAAGGAGTCTGTACGGCTGTCGATAAATGAACACATGACGTTAGTGGGAGAGCAGATATTGTGTCTTTTGGACAAACAGCAGCGTGGTGCTGATGTTTGTTGTGTGAAGCAGCTTAATGTCAGAGTGTTTGTGTTGGAGCGCCTCAGTGCGGCTGCAGAGTTCATGTGCAACCTCTTCCAGAGAGACACAGAGACACTAGAAACTCTGCTGGGGAAAAAAAACACTGCTGGGCATTGACTTTCCTATGGACATTGATCTACACACTGCAGGTATATCTGCTACACACACAACATCAAACTACACACTGCAGGTATGATGCAGCGTTTGCATTACAGCCAGCATGCCAGCGTAGTTCCCATATGGTTTCAAGGTGGGCTAAACCATATGGACCCCATGTCAGCAATGTCAGCGGCATCCACTTCAGTCCCAACTGCGATGCCCATGCAGGCTATAAGTAGCTTCTACCTGGCCCTTAGGTGGGCCCCAACTAGCCATGTTTATGTGGGACCAAGGCGGGTCCTAACTGGGTTTGCCCATGCAGGCTTTAACTGGGTTCTACCTGGGCCCTAGGTGTACCCTAACCAACCACAGTGCAGTGCCCATCGCTCCAATTGTTGTGACGTCAGGGCTCTCAATACTGCACATTGGTGGAGGAGGAGGGGCCGCAGGGCGACCGCACACATCGCTGAACCAATGGTAGCCCACGGATGTTTCCTCTGTGGATTTACAATCTGCCCCTCTATGCCACATATCATCCGCACTACAGGGTCTTCACTGACCGAGCCACGGCCCCACTGACCCTCATGACGCTACGCCACTTAAACGTGCGGCAGCATGCGCTGGGTTGCCAGGTTTGCACAGCCTGCGCCAGAAACAAGCAACCACCTTCATGAAAAAAAAAAAAACACCGAAATGGTCCGCAATGTTCCAGGGGTGTCCCCGCGCGTCCCAACACTCCACAGGGGGTCAGTGGACCATCAGGGGGTCCGCGGACCCCCTGTGGACCCCCTGAAACATAACAAATATTATTTCTTCACATTTTTTCCTTTTTCAAAAATTTTTTTCCACAGTTTCACTCCGGCGATTTGGGTCCCCCAATATACACACGGCTGGGCCCCGTGCGCGGCTGGGGTTGAGGGGGGCGTAGCCCCCCGAAACTCTAGTGTTTTATAATCTAATAATTTATATCTGCAGTAACTAGTAACTAAAGTTTTCAAATCATTGTATTGGAGTAAAAGTACAATATTTGCCTCTGAGATGTAGTGGAGTAGAAGTAAAAGCATTGACAAAAAAAATACTCCACCACTGGTGGAGATAGCAATCAAAGGGCCTTTTCAAACCAATAGATAGAGTTTTATGAATTATGATTATGGCACTGACCTTTACCTGATTGACCCAGTTGTACTATATATGTGTTGAATCACTCTCATCTGCGTAAGCACGGCTTATACACCATGACGCCATGACAATCAACTTTCTGTTTCTGTCCTTGTCTCTCTTGTATCTTCTGGTCACGCCCTGTGTCCAATACTGTATACATTCTCTATGTGTGTAATACACTTCAGAACATGTTGTGTAATACTGCCTGGTGTCATCTTGTTCTCCGCGTCACACGACTCAACTGAAACATCACCCACCACCCTTAGTTAGATGGATACTCTTAAATTACCACATGGTTGGTCAAATGAATTGGTCAACATCACAACATAGTGTCGGCAAATATTGCCAATCAAATAACAAAGTCATACATCATACTTTACCATTGAAAATCATTCTTATGGATATCGAGTTACAACATCAGTTCTAAATGAACATCATAAATAACAAAACAAAGCACCTTACAGAAAACACTTGAAGTCATAGTCAATATTCAGTGCATGAGGAGGCAATGGATCCAATAATGTTCCCTCCTGGAAAGTAATTAAGATCCAGATGACCTCCTCTAGGGGGGAGTGATACCTTCTCAATACCAATATATTTTAGTGAGGAAACAGGATGGTTAAATTCCTCTTAAATGTGCTGCCACATATAGTTTGTGCCAGGGACTACCATACAAGATTTGTGTTCTTCTTTTTTTTTAATTCACATAAAAATAAAAATAAATCAAGATTTTTTAGAAAATAGCAGATCTACAGCCCACAATGTGAAGCATTGCGAGGCGTTGTGAGCTTGTAGTTTGGCTAATTTCAAATAGCCGATGTATATAGGGTTAAAGTGGTTAAACTTTTGATGCTATATTAACTGATTTTACTGGGGACCCCCTGGAACCCCCGCAAGGACCCCTGGGGGTCCCCGGACCCCACTTTGAGAACCAAACTGCTCTTCCCGTTTGTATGCGAGAGGCGAGCTGGTGAGAGCTTCTGGGAACTCAGATTACTACTGCTTTACAGGTTGTATAACGGCTTCAAGAATAGAAACATTTTGTGTTTGTCTTTCAGGTTGTTTCTGCCTGTATTATTCCCTGTAAGGGGTGTGGCTGGTTTCTTGGAATTGTTTTTAAATCGGCAGGCCCTCGCTTGCATAACATGAACACTGATACCTCAGAGAATACAGGTACAGTGCAACGCCTTATGTATGCTCAGTTGTACGACAAAGTAAATAAACACTGAGTGACTCTAAAAACCCACAAGCACTACCCAGAAATCATCAGGAACTAATAATAAATTGTATTTGTTTAGCACTTGAAACAGTTCCAAAACGACTCACACGTCATTAAAGATAGAAACTTTCTGCAAGAAACATGATAAAAGAGCACAGATCAAAGAAATTGGGAAAATTAAAAAATATATATAATTCTAAAATAAAAATAAATACAATACAATTTGGGTCCTTGACATGAAAACGGTCCACTTACTTCAAGGAGTAGTTCACCCAAAAAATGACTTATTTTCTATCAATTGCACACCCTATGAAGCCTTGAATCCATGGATTCATTTTTGTTTTTGTCGCATTCCTAAGACAATAATTTGATTCCCGTCTCCTCCGGCTACTATCCGGTAGGAGACACAAAGTAGATTATTTGTGTCTCCTACCGGAAATACACACGGTCATCAAATTATTGTCTTAGGAATGCCACAAAAACAAAAATAAATCCATGAAATCAAGGCTTCATGGGGTGTGTAATTGATAGAAAATAAGTCATTTTTTGGGCGAACTCCTCCTTTAAGCAACAGGGATCTGTCAGAGAATCACAACAGAAACTGAAAATGTTCCGCTATAATGACATTCCCAAAATAATGACGCCAGGTTGAAAGTGGTTAATTGATATGGAATGTGGGAGTGGCAGCATCTGAAATGACAGGAGAATGAACCCACAGTGCATAGTCAAAGGTGAAGTGAATGTATCTAAAAAAATAATAATTATATACTATTTATCTAATAATAATAATACTGCTAATTGTCTGTAGAAAAGAAGAGCCCTCAAAAGTTTAATATCATTTCAATGTTTTGAGGGTAATTCACCAGATCTCCACAAAAAAAAGGTCTTTACGAGAAATAAATATTTCAGTATCGTAAGTTGTTCCAGTAAAGCTCTCAGTCATGTAAATCACTCCAGAACATTTAAAGACCAATCATCTCACTTTCATTATCAAAAGAGACAGGGTAATCCCACATCCTCCAAAACGTGCTGTGGCCGTATAGTTCCAGGCCTGGAAATCCCAACGCAAGACTAGGGGGGGAAAAAACTAGCAGGCAGGAGGACTCAAACTGGAAGACACCAGCAGAAACTTGGAAGTCGTCCTGGTGAAAACATAGCGGTTGCCATGGCGAACTCCCCAGATGACACCCAAAGCTCCCACGTCAGAGCAGACCACATGGCCTGAAGCAGTGGTTGGAAAAAGTACTCACATTTCTTTACCTAAGTAAAAGTATCAATGCTGCAATGTAGATATACATTACATATTTACTTGAGTAAAAGTACAAAAATATCCGTGTCAAAATATACTTAAAGTACCAAAAGTAAAAGTACTCATTGTGCAGAATGTCTCAGTTCACAAGTTCAAAATGTATAAAAATGAAAATGTTTGAACCATTGTGAGCTTGTAGGTCTGCTATTTTCAAATGGCCGAAATATAGGGCTGAAGTGGTTAGTGTGTTTTGTAATAATAATCAGATTCTACAAAGTAACTAAACTTTCATATTATTGTAGTGGAGCAAAGATACATTATTTCCCTCTGACTTGAAGTGTAAATACTGAAAGTAGAAATAGTACAAAATTGTACTTGAGTATATGTACTTAGTTACTTTACACCACATGGCCTGAGGCGAGCTCTAGAAACAGCCCCTGCTGCCACTTCCATAGCAACGTAACGTGGCTTGCGGGAACAATTTGATACTGTACACACACACGGTACCCCAGCAGGCCTCAGCCAGGCGGGCCCACACACGACTCCAAGATGTCCCGGTGCACGCCGGCTCTCATGCCACAACAAACCTCAACCTCAAGTGTCACAGCCGTGGTAATGTGGGTTCATGCTTTTTCACTGGCACATACAGCACAGCCCCAGAAGACGAAACGGAACCTCTTTTTTTTCTCTATTTCGATTCAAATGAGGCAAAGTATGAGCAAGGTTGAATCCCTGCTAGATCAGGGGTCTTAAACGTTTTCAGGCCAAGGACCCCCTAGCTGAGAGAGAGATGAAACTGGGACCCCCTTTATATTGTATAAAATTGCGTTAAAGATTAGATTTTAGTTTTTTTTACTTGGTTTGCTTTTTTTCCTCTCTACACCTATACCTCTTTGCCAAAAATAGCAGATCTACAAGCTCACAACGCCTCGCGCTGCGAGGCGTTGTGAGCTTGTAGATCTGCTATTTTTGGCTAAAATTCTCCCCAGAAAAGGGATGCTAGAGTTCAAGTGGTTAATGTTCATATCACACAAAGAATTGGCGGACCCCCTATTGTAGCTCTGAGGACCCCCTAGGGGTCCCGGACCCCCTGTTGAAGACCCCTGTGCTAGATTCCTTTGCTATGAGTAGCATCATTCAAAGATTTATTTGGGGTCACATTTTGACACTAAAATGAAAATATTTTTACCACTTTGTCAGAATATTATCCATAACAATCAAACCTGATTAATTCAAAGCACAGATTCAAAAACTAGAAATAGGACCACAATGGAAACAAGTCCCCATGACTTTTTTTGTGTATATCCTTTTTTAGTCTAAATGTCTGACCGTACCTCGTGATATTTACATGTCTGACTAATAACGTATTCAATCAATCAATAACGTCTCTACGCTTAGTACATTATAAGTAGGATTTAACACTAATCGTGGTTGATGCAAAAAAAACTAACAAAAAAGAACGTTTGACTCACTTGAATGGTCTTATTTGTATAACGTTTTAGAGGTATCTTTCCAGTGAATGTATTAGTATGGTAAAACAAAACAACTATTTATAAACCTCCAAAGGCATAATATATACAAATGGAATTTGAACAGTACCAGTTCCTTGCTTCCTTCTACTGTATGTTTACCTGACTTCTCTGCTGCACACCTGGCTGCAATCAGAGACATAAACACAACACGGACAAAATATTCAGTGATGGAAAGTAACTAAGTACATTTACTTAAGTACTGTACTTAAGTACAATTTTGAGGTTTTTGTACTTTACTTGAGTATTTCCAATTTCCAATACTTTTACTTCTACTCCACTACATCTCAGAGGCAAATATTGTACTTTTACTCCACTACAATTATTTGAAGACTTTTTACTAGTTACTTTTCAGATATAAATTATTACATTATAAAACATACATTAACCAATTTAGCCCTATTTTATACATAGGCTATTTGAAAATAGCCAATCTACAAGCTCACAACGCATCGCATCACGACGCGTTGTGAGCTTGTAGATCTGCTATTTTCAAATATTTAGTACTTTTACTTTTGATACTTTAAGTACATTTTGATGCCAATACTTTTGTACTTTTACTCAAGTAAATTTTGAATTCTGGACTTTTACTTACAGAGTATTTTTATATTGCAGTATTGGTACTTTTACTTAAGTAAAGAATTTGAGTACTTTTTCCACCACTGAAAATATTCAATACTTGAGGAGGTTATTGGGAAGGAAACGATCAGTACAATGGCCTCCAGTTTAATTTACATAGGTTGCCATCAATCAATAGAAAACAGGGAATGGATTTCCCCCCTTTACGAGAAGTTGAAATTTAGGTACTGTACGTGCTCCAGTTCAGGTAAATTTGAAGCAGAAAATCCATTCCTATTTTCGCTGAATGTTCGTCCCAGAATAGGGATGCCTAGGGTTCAAGAGGTTACGCAAGTTGATGACAGAAACTGTCAATAAAGCCATTCTGCCTGGGTGGTAACTGGAACTGGTTAATTTTGTTAAGGTTGCATCACTTCCCAGGAGTGAGCTCAGAACCCGGGGTGAAAGGTCATGCCCCCTCCTTGGGGAACTCACTCCCAACTCATATCAAAGTAGCCCCCATACCCTCTCTTTTTTCAACCCATTAAGACCTGAGGCCGATTCTACAACTGCCTTCTAAATCAGCGTTTCTCAAACTTTTTCGTAATTCAAAATTATTCAACATTTTTCAAACACTTTCAAGATTTTTCAAAAATGATCTAAAATAGCAGATGTACAAGCGTGCAGCGCGGCACGAAGTGACGCGCTGTGAGCTTGTATATCTGCTATTTTTTGATATCCAATGCTACAATCTAAAATGATACCCACCTTTTTAGACTTGCCTTCTCCAGCTAATCCTGTCTTCATTTTCTTTTTTCTTTTTTTTTTTTTACAGTTTTTTCCCCCTACCTTTGTTTTGTATACACTATTTATTTTAGTTATTTTGATTTAATAAGATTGTTAAATCATGGTTTTGCTCGTGTAAAGTGTCACTTTGAGTACCAAGAAAAGTGCTCCATAAGTCTGACATATTGTATGCATCTAGTAAGAAGAAATGTGCACATCCAATACCAAATAAGGCACGTAAATGCCTTGCAGTCTGAGAAAATAAAACCTGCTTGCACACTCGACGTTTCAAGCTACATGCTCTTCATCAAAATATCCAGACCCTTCAAAATCAGTAATTCAATTGTGGCTACTAATCAAAATGTTGCAAAAAAAGCTAAATAATGTATTTCTATTGTGGTCCTTTGAGTGAAATGTGCATGTAAACTTTAGTGCTGTAATAATTACGTCCAGCTGCTATTCAGACAGTTCTTTATGGAGGACTTGAGGTTAACAACGGACTTAAAGGGATAGTTCACCCAAATTCTTTTTTCCTATCGATTAGTCACCCCATGGAAACTTGAATTCATGGATATTTTTTTGTTTTTGTCGCATTCCTAAGCCAATAATTTAATGACCAGCGGACCGGTAGGCAGCGGTTCCGGTGGGAGACACAAAGGAGACTCTTTGTGTCTCCACTGCCGGTCATCAAATTATTGGCTTATGAATGCGACAAAAACTAACAAATATCCATGAATTCTAGTCTCCATGGGGTGACTAATCGATAGAAAAAAAGTCATTTTGGGGGTCAAGTACAACCTTGAACTCCCTTTAAGGCTTGCAGGTACCCCATTCCAAATTTGATTACATTTCAACAGTAAATATTAGCCTGGTAAACCAGCCCGGCAGTGTAAATTCACACGCAACCTGTTTACCAGGCTAAGTAAATATCACATTTTTGCAGGTGAGGTCATAGAAGTGTACGTACTGTAGGCAGCAAAGAATTTAAGAAAGGTAGAAGTAACTAATATGTGCAAATGATGTACAATGTCCTGTTTAAACATTTTATGTAGAAGATAGAGAGTGACTTTGCAGCCAGAAGGAAATGTCAGAGAGAAGAGGAGTTGACAGAGGGACTGATACAGTAAAGGCAGGAGTCCAGCCGGCAGGGAGTATCAGAAGTTAACCCATTAAGACCTGAGGCCCATTCAACAAAACAGTTTTCTGTTGCTACAGTATATCAGGCGTGCGGACCCCCATCTCAAAATATTTTTGTTCCAGGGACCTCCAGAAGCAAAGATTTGTGTTAAGATTTGCTTTAAAAATATATATTGAAAGATTTGCACAAATTTTGCACGATTGTCAAAAAATAGCAGATGTACAAACTACACGAGGTGACACGCTATAAGCTTGTATATCTGCTATTTTTAAATAGCTAAAATCTAAAATGACACAGATGCTTTCCTAGTTCACACTGACTTCGCCGGAGAACCTGATGATGCTTATTGCTGTGGATACTATAATAACCTCTAGGATAATAACCCAGTGGTTCTCAAACATTTTCATGTCAGGAACCCCCATGTTAATATGTATTGGACCACGAACCCCCATCCGAAAACATTTTGTGCCAGGGACCCGCATAATAAGAGAATAACATAAGTGTTGTTAAAGTTGTCTGAATAATTCCAAATTGTTAAAAAAAAAGATTTTTAGAGCAATAGATTAACCTTATGTGTCGATGTTATATTACGGTATTTACTAATGTTACTGGGGACCCCCTGGAACCTCCTCAAGGCCCCTTGGGGGTCCCCGGAGTGCCCGGACACCACTTTAAGAACTACTGCTATAACCACTTTCATATCAAACGTATTATAGAAGCCGCCATGGATTGATTACGTCCCCTTCCATGTTTGACATGGAGGCTAACAAAGCTAACGGTAGCACAGCGTTTCTACAAATTATGAAGTATGATTTCATAATTCATATGATTTCATAATTCATATATATGATTTATATATACAAATGGCTTATTTCCACGCCCCGTTGTAGCAATGTCCCGTTGTAGTCCGATCTGTGATTGGCTAGGGATGATCACGTGGCGGAGCTGTATCCCAGTTACACCATATTTGGTTACCAATCGAATTCAGTTTACTTCCCGTCACGTCCTGCCAACTGCACTGAAGACAGATCACAGAATCGGACGACTTAACACATTTGGTGTAACACCAACCAGTAAATACAGCCGTTTAAAACTAGGCTTTCATCAGTCTGATCAGAATAGTTGACCAGCAGTTGTCCTAAAGTTATGCCTACTTGCAAATATTACAGCAGCCTACACCGAATGTCACATGATAGAACAGCAGCATAAAAACAAATAGATTACTGTATATAATGCGATTGCTACTAGAAGTGAGGGCTGTGTAGCGGCCTGAACCTGTAGTTTCATTCAATTGCCTGAGGTCAACAGTATTGGGTATGGGGTCAAAGTAACCTGGTAAACCATCCCGGTCGCGGAATTCACATTTCCATGTGTCTTCTGCAGACCGACTTCTGCAGAAGACACATGGAAATGTGAATTCCGCGACCGGGATGGTTAACCAGGCTAGGATTAAAAGAGCAGGATATACTTTATACATATAGATTAACGTTTATCACTCCCAACTTGAGATTTTCTTAATTAATTTATGGGCAAATCAAAGGGAAAAGTTCAAGTTAAAAGCAACATTTGAATATGTGACCCCTGTTGGAACTTAACAGTATATTCACAGCTTAACTTACAATGACTCACACATATAACTGTGTTTTGGAAAAGTACAATACCCTGTTGGAAAGCCAAAAAAGTTGCTTGGTAACAAAGTTAATAAATGAAGGAAATACACAGGACGGATTGGAACTTGGTGAATATGTGTTGAATGCAGCTCAACTTGCGGGATACCATTTCCCTGTAATGGTGAGTAGTCACAGTTTAGAGAAAATTAGCTCACAGGTCAGCGGAGGACAGGACACACGCAGGCAGACACAGATTTACCAGGCTGACTCATATGTTTAATATACAGTATGGTGGGGGAGTCGACATGAAGGAAAGAGAGGAGCACCATCTCTGTTTCTCTTTTATTTCTCTTGATAAATGCCTGGAGAGAGAGAGAAACTGTGTGTGTGTGTGTGTGTGTCTGTGTGTGTGCGTGTGCGTGCGTGTAAGAGAGATATTGAGAGAGAGACCGTGTGAAAGACATATTGAGAGAGAAAGAATCAGAGATAGTGAGAGAGAAAGATAGTAGGAGATAGTGAGAGAGAGAGAGAGAGAGGGGGGGGGGTATGAGTAACGGAGCGGGAAGTAAATTAATGCTGTAGAGCTTTAACGGATAATTTGAGAGATAACTATCTTCTTACTATTGTTGTAATAAGATACGGAAAGATAACTGTAAGATGAGATATTATTGTACTGTAACTGTGCTGTTGTGTGGCGGCACCAGGCACCAGCTTTACCGGCGTGTCAACAGAACCGCACGTCCGCACGTAATGGGACAGAACAGAATGGAACAGAACACTTCAGACCAGACCAACACAACACAACACATAAGACCAGACCAGAACAGCACGACAGAACAGAACACATAAGACCATAACAGAACAACAGAACAGAACAGAACAGAACAGAACAAATACGACCAGAACAGAACAACAGAACAGAACAGAACAGAACAAATACGACCAGAACAGAACAACAGAACAGAACAGAACAGAACAGAACAAATATGACCATAACAGGACAACAGAACAGAACAGAACAGAACAGAACAGAACACACCAGACCAGAACAACAGAACAGAACAGAACACATAAGACCAGAACAGAACAAGCGACGCTTCCTTATTCCTGGAAGAGCACAACTACTTTTCTCATTACTGTCTCTGTAAATGTTAGCTTTGCCCCAAGCAGAGCTGCCCACCTCCGCACCGCTATTGTGTCAAACGCCGGGGAATTGAGTACAAACTGTGGACAACAGCTCCCCAGAGGATGTTATCACAAATAAGCTTATTGTGAAGCCGCCAACCGTAAACCACATCGGTGTGAATCAGTAAAAGGTCTTATATAAAGCTCTGTCTCTTAATGCTGAGATATCATTCTATTCATTCGGCTGGATTTATAATTATGCCTCAAGAGAGCACTTCTCCATAACACCGCTGAATGAACAGAGCCGATTATCAGTTCCTGCAGAACACTGACTCACACAAACACACACGTGCTGACAGTAAAGATGAATGGATCACCATTCCCATCAGCACACGCACACACACACACACACACACACACACACACACACACACACACACACACACACACACACACACACACACACACCGTGTTGGTATTACTATACTCATGAGGACCAGGAAAACTGTCCTCGACAAAGTCAATTTCTCAAATTCTGCTACACTTGTGGGAACAGTTGGCCCTCACAAGTATAGTAATACACACACACACACACACACACACACACACACACACACACACACACACACACACACACACACACACACACACACACACACACACACGGGATAGCCCTCTATGGGAACAGTCAATATGAAACAATGTCTTATCTTCTATTGTTATCTGAAATGGCAGTTAGACAAACACACCCATCGTGATACATTGGTTAGCTAACAACTATTACAGGAAAATTTGATCCATAAACAGTATTACAGTTTTTACACAATGTTTGTTCTTAGTTTTCAACATGTTGGATACTGCCATATCGGTCAGCACTTATCGTATGGCAGCCGGTCCTGTTTTCTAATTTTAGAATCATTGGTGCAAATGACTCAATTTATCATGAAATCCTATTGGAACATTGATTCATTTAGATCACTTACGCACAATACTGAAAGTTTCAATTATGTATTAGTGGTGATAAGAACATGTTCTGGTTTGGTAATGGTTGCTTATGATTAGTAAAAAATATTGCACATTTTAGCAAATTTAAAGGAGTAGTTCATGGATAATTCAGTTCATCCATAATTTCATCCATAATTCATGGAGATTATTTTGTTTTTGTCGCATTCCTGAGCCAATGATTTGATGACTGGTCAGACTCAGTAGGAGACTCAATTGAGTCTCTGCCGGTCATCCAAAAGCCTTTTTTTTTGGGGTGAACTGATCCTTTAATGTGTGAAGTTGTGTTGAGGGCAGACTGGAGCAAATGGAACAATTACGAAATCTGTGAAATGGGGAAACAAAGTTGCTCTACTGCTGTTTTCTATGTATACTAACGTATACCTAGAAATAGACTTGCTCAATTTACATGCCCCAGGAAGTGCTGAAATAGTTCCATTTAGCATGAAATGGTCAGCTATTAGTGATTGCAGGGCGTGTGTGTGTGTGTGTGTGTGTGTGTGTGTGTGTGTGTGTGTGTGTGTGTGTGTGTGTGTGTGTGCGTGTGCGTGTGCGCGTGCGCGCGCGCACACGCGTTCATGGGGGTCTACTTTGCGCAAAATCTGGATAATGTTTAGACATTAGAATGATGACAGAACCATGAAATAACGGTGGTCACAACTAACTGGAACTGTATAACAGCTTCCACCCTGTCTTTAAAACCATCCTCAAATCCCACAAACTTGCCTTCCCCACCAAATTCTATTTTTCACCTCTTTTTTTAATACTGTTTTTAGTTCTCTTCTCTAGACGCAATTTCTTTAAATTATTGTAACTCATTTCTTGCTTCAATAACATTGTTTTGTTTTGCAAAGCGTCTTTGAGTACGTAGAAAATCTCTCAATACATTTTATGTATTATTATTAATTGTATTAATCACGTAAGGTTGCATCACTTCCACTGTGATTAAGGGTAGAGTGAGTTTGTGCAGGTAGTTGGTAGTAGTATTTTTATCCTGTCTTCTTATGATTGAATTTAATAATCTCTGTGTCTAACTGACAATTATAGCTTTCCAAGGACCTGGGCGTTGGTATGGTCTGTATGTGATAACGCCCTTGACGTTCTAACCTCAGGTCATCAAAATATACAGTACAGTACATGCCATGTAGGTGCATAACAAAATGCAATAAAAATCAACCCTTGGGGCCGGGGTCCACATTTCCCCTTGAGGATCTGTTCAGGCAGAGATTTTAAGGGTAAAACTACATCTACACTACATTGTGCCGTGTAGTTGCAGCCAGATGCAATAAATTATCCATTTGAAAACAGAAACGGACAAATATTGCCTTTTTATCTGCAACTTTTATAAGCAAACTCATTTTGTACAACACAAGAAACAGATGTTGCATATAAAGATAGAAACGGCCTGTTAAAGGTCTCCACATAATTTGCTGAGAGAGCCGGCATAACTATCATAACTGGTCATCTGACACAGCACTTATGAATGAGCAAAAATGAATGCCATAGATAGAAGAAAGAAAAAAGGAACAGAGGGAGGGGAGGAGGGGGGGGGGGTTACTCTCATAGCAACAATTCAAGGAATTGATTGTGGTCTCTGAGAAGTGTGACTCATCTTTGGTCATATCAGGAAACCTTTCAGATGTTAACTGCTTGCCTGAAGCGAGAGCTGCCTTGCTTCATGCAGACCTCTGACCCCCCCATCTCTCTTTCTCTCCCTCCCCCATTTATCTGTTTCTCTCTCAATATAATATCTGTCTGCCCGTGCCTAGTTTCTGGAGGCCCTGTCTGTACAGCCTGTGTAGTCTGTGTTTATTAATAACCCATCAAGACATGAGGCCGATTCTACAAATGTCTTCTTAATCCGAACAGTTTTATGAAAAACGTATGTTTCTATGTCAGTGGTTTCCCAAAACGTTGTCATGTCAAGGACCCCCAAAATGATATGTATTTATGGCCGCGGACCCCCATCTCAAAATATTTTATTCCAGGGACCTCCCAGAAGCAAAGATTTGAGCTAAAAATGTTTACTTAAAAATATATATATATATTCAATTCATTTGTCAAAAAATGTCAAGATATTTCAAAAATATCAGATCTACAAGCTCATAGCGCGGTACGAGATGAGCTTGTATAGGCTATCTGCTATTTTTTTAATAGCCAAATAATAGTTAAAGTGGTTCAAATCTAAAATGACCGGTTTTAATGGGTTAATTGTTATATATTGGTATTTTGTTTTATAAATGTGGTCTATAAATAAACTTGACTTGCCTTAACATGATGACACTTACTTGAGAGAACTCTGTCTCCACCATGATCCGAATTCTTGCTGAGGGCATTTTGACTCATTTTAGAAAATGGCATTTTGAAACATCTAGGCAGGATATTGACACATGTGTGACTGGAAGTGGCAAACTCAGAAGCAAACCAGCTGTCCCAAGAAGAAGAAGCCCCATGATGACATGTGACAAGGAGACAAATGGCTTACAGGCAGAATTATTCAACCATGATGAGAAATACACATGCGAGACGAGTGTAGTGATTCCTACAACAACAATAAACAATTTATAGCGGGTGCGTTGCTTCATCACCAGGCAGACACATAAAAAACTTTCGAAAGAGTGAATTCATCAAGATCTAGAACAGTGTGTATTCCAGCCAGCATCTGAATCACCGGTCTGGAATTCCTGCTGCGTGAGGCTCGCTCCACAAAACTGAACTCCACTGGATGCCTAATCTCACAAGCTCACAAGCTTGTAGATCGGGCTATTGTTTAGAATAGGCTCTATGCACAGCAGCCATATTGGAAATAAATTGGGCCTCTTCTTACTTCCTTCACAGGTGTTACCAATGATACTAATGAAGGCTCTGTTCCATTCTGGTCAGGGTGCTGATATCGTGCATGTTGGCTCACTAGAAACACTCCATTTTGGTTCCCAAATGGCCGCTTATGGTGGCTGTGTAACTCTGAGAGTGTACAAATGGAACCAAATGGACCCGTGAGGGTCCATTTGGTTCCATTTGTACACTTTCAGAGTTATGGGGGTCCTTGAAAATAAGACAACCACTGTGCTACACTAAATGGAACTCAGCCTTAATTAGTATTATTGGTAACACCTGTGAAGGAAGTAAGGAAGGGGCCCAATTCATTCCCAATATGGCTGCTGTGCATAGAGCCTATTGACATCTCAGACAGACGGAGATGTTCATATTCAGCACAGATACCGTTAGTATAGATGGGAACATCAACTTTTCATCAATCACTTTCCCATCACTTATTGGCAATGAGTCCATTTCTAACTTCATTTTGAACTAAAGAGCCATTCACACCAAGCACTATATAACTACAACTGTTGTTGTTCACCATTGTCTTTGTTATAGTTGTAGTGTAGACTGTGGTGCCATCCACTTGACTCAAGACGATTTTTAAAACTATATCTTTATTGTTAACGTTATAGTGCCTCGTGCAAATGGCCATACTGTTGTTTATTGTTCATCACAATACAAATCATAAAATGCTACAGACTGTCTCATGCACTACAGCATGATCAATGTTAGTGAACAAAAACACAAACTTAACAGGTTTGTCTGTCCGAAAATACCAAAAATAATCGCAATCTAATCTGATTTCCTTTCTGATTATTGCTTCCTTAAAGGTATAGTAAACCCCCAAAAACTTATTTTTTTCTATCGATAAGTCACCCCATGGAGACTTGAATTCATGGATAGGCAGCTGTTCCGGTAGGAGACACAAAGGAGACTCTTTGTGTCTCCTACCGGAACTGCTGCTGGAACTGAAAATTATTTTCTTAGGAATGCGACAAAAAACTAAAAAAATATCCATGAATTCAAGTCTCCATGGGGTGACTAATCGATAGGAAAAAAAAGTAATTTTGGGGGTAAACTTTCTCTTTTTGTTTCTTTTTTAACCAAATGTATTTCTAGTTAGAGTCAAATGAGGGGGGAGCACATCCCATTATGCAATGGCTCTATGCATTACTGTTTTCTTAAGTGCATTGGTTCTGGGCAGAGGTAAAGTAAAGTGATCGCTTACTGCCTGTCTAGTGCTATAACCATGTCTGTCATTCTTATCAGTATTATTCTTAAATATTTCAGTTGAACTGGAGTGAGACCATACTGAAACTCTGTCCTTCCTCTCTTTCGTCCTCACGGTGGTGTGTGACATAAACACAAGAGCCCCCCTCTCTCCCTCCCTCCCTCCCTCTCTACTACCCACGGCAATGATAGGAAGTGACAGTGTCGAGACCCCTGTGTCGTAACCGGCTGTGATCAAGAGCCCACTAGAGACGGATGATTGGTTTCCTCTAAGACTGCACTTCAACACGTCACTATCACTATACCAACCAGTGTCGTGTTTAGTCACACACATGTATCAGTCAGATGAATCGATTCCACTGCTTTGTGATAAAGCCCTGGATTTCATAATGAGCGTGTGTGTGTGTATGTAACGGTGGTCGTGGTGTGTGGTAAGGTTAATGATTGTAAAAGAGCATTACTGGAACAGTGGAAACTGTTTCAAGGCAGTGGTGTTTAAATGCTCCTTTCAAGAATGAATAAAAGGTGCACTGGTTTTTATTGTCAGGAAATAATTCGGGTTTTATTTTGTAGGCCATACTGTAGGCTTTTGATTTATACTTTAAAGAACTTGTATTAAAATGACTGATTTCAATTTTAAAGGACAAATGTCAAGACAAAGTGTGGGAAAGTAGCATAGTTTGTGCCAGACCTAAACCTTTTTTCATTTGTTTGTTTTTAAATAGTTTTATTCTGAATGTAAATTCGATTTTTATTTTATTGTGCTGCCTCCGGGAGATTTTGCATCTCCATGAGGTTTATCTGGTTAAATAAAGGCTTCATAAAATAAAATACTTTGTTGCACGTGGAAATAGCAGATCTACAAGCTCACAATGTGTCGCACAAAGTACAAATTATGCATTAAACAGGTATAAACTCCCTGCCGTACAAGATCGTTTTCAACTCCAGAGACATTATCTGATTTATTTATTATAGAAAAAGGAGTTGTAACACTAAGCAACATAGACTGTAGTACAATTTTACCATTGTCTTTATTCCTTACAGTATATGTACAGCGTTAGACTAGCTGAAGAATGTGTGCATTATGTATTGCCTTGAACAAACGCACAAATGGAACAAACAAGAGACAAAAGACTCTCTGAAACTGGTTTGATTGGTCTCTCGAGAGACATTTACTGTAAGGTGCCTCTTCTAGGACATAGTGTCTGCACCTGTTTCCCGTAACACTACAGTATATTTGCATCTGTAACGTTTGTAATGTGGTTCAAATGTTTGCGTTTTAAATGCTGTGATCAGGGCGTTCTTGAAAAAGAGAGCTTGCTCTCGATGGGCTTCCCTGAATAAATAAAGGACAAAGAAGAAAGAAAGAGAAGTACAGGTGAGATAGACATTGTGAATGCATAAGCCCCTTCTGACAAAGCGCATGCATTCCAGGAATAACATCTGGTGTAGTATCTTTATGATGTCTGGTATAAGAGACATAAAAGTGTGTGCTGCGTGACTCATAGATTGGCACACCGCACTGTGGGAACTGAGAGGGGAAACAGAACAAATCATTAGCATGAAGGTACAAGTATCACAGCTTTGATGTCCAATCTAATTCAGGTAAAGCTATGTGTCAAAACAAGCCTTGTTCCTGCTTCCAAGAAATGTCTGTTGCAAAGCTAGAAGGTTTTCTTTTTAGATTTTTTTTTTTTTAGCCAACAGATAACCAGAAGGCACAACTTCCCATAAACCCGAGCCTTGCAGTTGCAACATCACTGAAACCACTGGAGTCACACACACAAAAAAAATCAAACACGGTGGAGATGAAACGTTTTTCATGACTTAAAGCATTTCTATGGGTGCGAAAAGAATTTGCTGTATACTTTGTCAGTGGTGTAAAGTAACCAAGTGCATTTACTCAAGTACTGTACTTAAGTAAAACTTTTGGTATTTTTGACTTTACTAGAGTATTTCCAGTTTTCAGTACTTTTACAGTACTTCTACTCCACTACATCTCAGAGGCAAATGTTGTACTTTTACTCCACTACAATTATTAGAAAACTTTAGTTACTAGTTACTTCGTAGATTTTGATTATTATTACAAAAAAAACATTAACCACTTCAACCCTATATACATTCTAGGCCATTTGAAAATAGCCGATCTACAAGCTCACAATGTGTCACGGCTATTTTCAATTTATTTTTTAATACATTTTACACATTTGAAAACTTGTGAAATGGGATATTCTGCATAATGAGTGCTATCTACTTTTTGTACTTTAAGTATATTTTGATACCAATACTTGTACTTGTACTTTTACTCAAGTACATTTTTTATTCTGTACGTTTACTTGCAACAGAGTATTTCTTCATTGCAGTATTGACACTTTTACCTAAGTAAAAAATGTGAATACTTTTTCCACCACTGGTAACTTCGTTCATGTGAAATATGCGCGTGCCATTTGAATTCAGAGAAGGGGCCGTGAAGTGAACGCTTAATGCAGTCATGACTTCTTTCCTGGAAGCGGGAAGGGGGTCGACTTATTTCGGAAGCCAAAACGAACACACAGGCCAATCAAATGCATTCCTGGTGATTCAGATGTGACAAAAAATGTGATGGCTAGGGTCTGACAGAAAGTGTGGAAGTGCTGTTAGGGCACTACCGTTTTTCAGTTATGAATGTGCATAATACTGACATCTAAAAGTTGTTGAAGAAGAAGATCCACTTATGTGAATGTCTTTAACCCATTAAGACCTGAAGAAGCATCTGTGTCACATTTTCATTTGAGCTAAAAAGCATTATTTTACACTTTGGCTATTCAAAAATAGCAGATATACAAGCTCATAGCGCGGCACCGAGTGCCGCGCTACGAGCTTGTAGATCTGCTATTTTTGAAAAAACGTGAAAATGTGTGCAAATCTTTGAATATATATATTGTTTTAAAGCAAACATTTTTTACTCAAATCTTTGCTTCTGGGGGTCCCTGGAAGATATTTTGAGCTGGGGGTCGGCAGCCAAATACATATAATTCTGGGGGTCCTTGACATGAAAAGGTTTGAGCACCACTGATATAGAAAGCTTTTTAGCGTTTTTTAGCGGTGCCAACCGCTCTACGTTTGACTCGGCACGGCAAAGAAGCAAACAGCTATAACTTCAGTTTGCAGCATGCCACCAAGTCCAAATTTGGTATGTGGACTTAGACCACCAATAGGGACGAGCATGAATTGATGACGTTATCAAAGAGGGGTCCAGGGACCCCCAGCGCCCGTATGAGCACGGGATGAACACAGGATTTTAAACAGCTATAACTCCAGTTTGCAGCATGCCACCAAGTCCACATTTGGTAGGCTATGTGGACTTAGACCACCAATAGGCACGAGCATGAATTGATGCAGTTATCAAAGAGGGGTCCAGGGACCCCCAGCGCCCGTATGAGCACGGGATGAGCACGGGATTTTAAACAGCTATAACTCCAGTTTGCAGCATGCCACCAAGTCCACATTTGGTATGTGGACTTAGACCACCAATAGGGACCAGCATGAATTGCTGAAGCCCCGCCCCCTCTGTCTTCCCATTGGCTGGCCTTCAAACAGCCATAACTCAAGTTCGCAGCATGCTATGGAGTACAAATTTTGTACATGGACTAAAGCCAGCAATAGGGACTAACTGTCATTACTTAAGCCCCGCCCCCTCTGTCTGCCCATTGGCTGGGCTTTAAACAGCCATCATTCCAGTTTGCAGCATGCTACCAAGTACAAATTTGGTAAGTGGACTCAGACCACCAATAGGGACGAACTGAAATGAGTTAAGGCCCGCCCCAAAGGCACCGCTTCCTTCACACAGGGTGTGATTTTTCAGAATACTGTTGGGATTTTGAAGACATTTGTAGAATCGGCTTCAGGTCTTTTACATTCAAATTAAAATGTTTGTGTCAAATGATCACACATTTGTGACAAATGATAAGCATTTTGTGATCCTACAAACTGCTGTTTGTTATACAGCAGTTGAGTGGATTGTTCAACATTTAAACTTGTGTAATATGGGGGGATGATTTCATGTACAGTATGCCTACTAACCCTATCAAATCCTATCACAAATACTGCCTCAGTATGTGCAGCTACAGCAGGGACGTCACAGGCTCTCAGAAGGTGGGGGGGATGGACTTTCGGTGGACTATACCCCTTATTTTACACTTTGGCTATTCAAAAATAGCCAGTGCCGCGCTATGAGCTTGTAGATCTGCTATTTTTGAAAAATCGTGAAAAACATTTGTAACTGTCAAATGTAAACAAATTTTGTATAATAAAAATGTTGCGTTTTTTTTGGCGGATTTTGTTCGTTTTTTTCGTGTTTTGGTTACTTTTTTTCGGTTTTAGGGTTAGGGTTGGATTATTTAATTCTTATTTTTGCCTGATTTTACCAATTTATTATCAAAACAAATACAATTAATTATTGTTTTTTTATTTTTTATTTTTTCAAAAAGTGGGGGGTATGAAATCACGGATCTATGTGAGTGAGGGTGTCGCGTCGTACGCACAGTGAATGGCCGTGACTGGGTTACAGGACACAGCGCACAAACAAACTACAGCAATATCTAGGATCCCTACATACTCTACCTGCATCTTGGTTCTTCATGACCACAAAAGTTTACACTGTTTATTTTTTTTATGTGTGTAATTTGAAACATAACTTTGCCATCACTTTAACGCCCTTTCCTGCCATTTGCTTCCTGTTGTTTATGGGGTCGTTTTCTTTACAACCTCACTGCTCTATGGCAGAAGCACGCGTAGAGTGAAATTATGTCTGTGTCTGGGATGAGTGAATGAGTGGACCAGTGGTGGAAAAAGTACTCTGTTTTTTTACTCAAGTATAAGTATCAGTACTGCAATGTAGAAACACTCTGTTCCAAGTAAAAGTCTGGTAATCAAAATTAAAAGTACAAAAGTAATGGCATCAAAATATACTTTAAGTAAGTACCAAATGTAAAAGTACTTGTTATGCAGAATGGCCCGTTTCACAAGGTATATGTATAAAATGTTTTAGAATCTTTTGAAAATGGCAGATCTTCAAGCTTCTAGATTGGCTAGTTTCAAATAGCCAAAGTTTAAATAGGGCTGAAGTGGTTAAAGTATGTTTTGTAATAATAATTAAAATCTGCAAAGTAACTATTAACTAAAGTTTTCAAATAATTGTAGTGGAGTAAAAGTGTAATATTTGCCTTAGTGATTTAGTGGAGTAGAAGTAAAAGTATTGGAAAATTGGAAATACTCCAGTAAATGAGTAAATGTACTCAGTTACTTTCCACCACTGATAAAAGAGGGTGTAGACTAGAGCATCGAAAAAGGCCGGGGGAAACAGATGGCACCCAGGAGACCCGAGAGCTCTCATTAGGCCTCGGCATAAACACATTACAATAACACATCCATTAACACCAGGCATTTGTGTCAGGAGGAGAGCTGCATGCCTGAGCCCATGTTTGGTACATTGCACCCAGAGATGGAAGAATGTTGCGGTAACGTGCTGCAGGTATACAGTAGATCAGGGGCGGGCAACTTTAATGATGGAGAGGGCCACTATATTTCCTCACTCACTCCAGAGGGCCACATTGCATATACTGTCGGGCCAATGTCACACTGTCACACAAAAGTAGCAAAAAGAACCAATCTACAAGCTCATATAGCTCAGTGCTATTTTTGCTATTTTTGAATTGGAATCCTGATTTTTTTTTGGTGCTATTTTTTAATTGTAATCCTGAAAAGTAACATTTTTATTTAATTTCAAATGCATTTAGTTATAATTATGTTAACTTTATGAACTTAAATACAAATACATTGGACGTAAAAAAGACAATAGAATTTTATTACTAAAAGAAGTTTATTACTAATATAGACTGAAGTAATTAAAGCGGGTCATGTTTGCAATTGTAACAGCTGAAATCAAAAATATATCAGTATTCCGATATTAACCTGCGGGTCGCATTAAGTGAAGGTGGGGGCCGCATGTGGCCCCTGGGCCGCACAGTTGCCAATGTATGCAGTAGTAGATGGAAGAATGTTACGGTAGTGTGCTGCAGGTATACAGTAGATGGGTTGCACAGAGCAGAGGTTCTCAAACTTTTTCATGTCAAGGACCCCCAAAATTATATGTATTTGTCTCAAAAATATTTTGTGCCAGGGATTTTTCAAAAATAGCAGATCTACAAGCTCATAGCGCGGCTATGAGCTTGTATATCTGCTATTTTTGAATAGCCAAAGTATAATATGGTTAAAATTATTGCGATGCTATATTAAAGGGATATTTCACTTTTTTTTTAAATCGTCTACTCAGGCTTTTGGGAGCACACTGGACAGTTTTTAAGTTGCTTGATTCAGTATTTAGATATTATTTTTTATCAGACACGCCCCCTTCCTATACAAACCCATTGTAACCTCAAACTCCATTTTACATCCATATTTTATGCATAGAATTTTGGGGGTCCGTGACATGAAAAGGTTTTGATCACCACTGATATAGCAACATAGGTTTTTCATAAAACTGTTAGGATTTATAAGACATTTGTAGAATCCCTATACTATACTCCTATACTCTCTAGCCCTGAAAAAGGGATCTCATACCCCAAATGCTTGCCCACCTCTGCTGGGACAGTAAATGAGCTTTATATGCGTTATGTGTTAGCTCATATAGCCAATGCTCATTTTCAGCAACACTACACAAGCACTAATGCAAACTGTGTTTTCGCCCACCAAAAATAGCAGATCTACAAGCTCACAGACTTGTGCTGTCGATGGGCTATTTTCCTTGCGTGATCGCATCGTACAATGAATTATAAAATCGACAGAAAGACAGTGGTATGTAAACATGACCTGCATCTCATGTACGTTGTGCAGTCGTCGACAATGTTTACAGTTAGGTACGGAGCAAGTTTCTTGTCTCCATTTTGCTAGTATCACAGACTTATGTACCTGTACTGTACAGAAGACGTAACAAACTAAAATACCTTGAACCTTGTTATGCAGGTAAAGAGGACAACTGACTGTAATGGTCACTTCATTTGTTTTAGAATGGGATACAGTCGCTGTAACCTTATGTGTTTGTTTTTCTGCATAGTGCAGTGTTTGTTGTTTCTGCATGGTGCAGTGTTTGTTTTTTCTGCATAGGGCAGGACAGTTGGATAGGTATATACTATTGTATACTGTTGTTCTGTTTTGATGGCGCTTCTTGTTTTCCTTATTCTTGTATTGCTGTATATGACAGAACTTTCTTGCCTTAATCTTCACCTCTGTACCTGTAACTCTGTAAACTCTTAACTGCTATGCTGCCTCTGGGCGACTGATTTCCCCCCCGGGATCAATAAAGGTATCTATCTATCTATCTATCTATCTATCTATCTACAACAACAGAGCAACACAAAGGCCACATTTGCTTCTAATCTACATCTTACAACACACACATGCCATTGTTATCTAGAGGGAGCTTTTCACTGGAAGCGACTGTGGTTTCCAGTTCCCCTGAAGTTAATTTGCTTGAGTGTCACAAGCATTTATAGCGGAACGGTTTCAGATTAATTGGAAATGCACTGAAATAATTAGGATTAGAATTAAGAATCTCGTGATAAGACGCTGATCGACATCGGCAGTCTGTTGGACATATGGTATAAGGAATAGAGAGGCTGCAGCACTCGCCATTCTTTGATAAACACGTTGCCACCACAAATAGACATTATAAGGAAAAAGAGATTGAAAACTGTAACACATTGTTACATATGGAGAGGCACAAAATTGCTGCACGCAGGGAGGGAGCCTGCCCATTGTTGCCTTCCGGGAAAAATTTTGTTTTCCCCCCCAGATGACTGACAGAACAGGCCAGTGTTTTGACAAAGCTTGGTTTAGTGGAACATAATGGAGCACCAAACCACTGTGTCTATGTGGAATGCAGATGGGATGTTGGAAGCCTTAAGGCCAAAATGAGAAACACACATCACGCTGGTCATGCATTATTAGTGTGTGTGTGTGTGTGTGTGTGTGTGCGCGAGCACGCACGCACACGTACACGCACACGCACACACATGCACACGCACACGGTAGTGTTTACGACCTCCATGGCATTTACCGCCAGCAGAACCTGTCAAGACGACGAGAGAAGAGAGATTCATGGAAGTCACTTGAACCAGGAAACAAAATAGTAAACAAAGCAGTTGCAAGGAAAGAGACTTTAAGTACAGTAAGAGAAAGAGAGACACACACACACACACACACACACACACACACACACACACACACACACGCACACGCACACACACACACTTGTATCACACTGTACTTGTGAGAAGATCAAAATATTTGGAGGCCCATGTCCTGAAAAAATATCTTGTAATGCTAACACTAAATCTATCTACATGCTCACAACGCGCCACACTGCAATGCCTTGTGAGCTTGTATATCTGAGGACCAGGACAATTATTATCCTCACAATTGTCTATAGTTCTCACATTCTACTGTACTTGTGGGGACATAATATGGCCCTCACAATAGTAATAGAAGTATACACACACACACACACACACACACACACACACACACACACACACACACACACACACACACACACACACGTGCGCTTGCGCGCTCGAAAACAGCTAGCAATAATAATACACCCGCCGTGCTCTCTCCCTGCGGGGTAGCTTTGGGATCCAGGATGTAGATAGAGCTGTTATTCCAGCTTTTACAGGAAAAGGCTGACCAACAAACACAGTTACCATGACAACCAGGTGGCATGTCAGGTGACTCCGGTATAGAGGAGTGTGTTTATTTACAGAGTAAACAGTGGCAGCAGCCTCTCCTGACAGGCAGGGCCATGGGGGGGTGGTGCTGGCCTGCATGACCCTCACTAGTGGTGGACAGAGTTTACTTAAAGGGATATTTCACTTTCAAACATGTTTGGGGTCATTTAAAGGTCTACTCAGGCTTTTGTGAGCACAATCCACAAAATCCACAAAAGGACGGATTCATCAAAAACACCCGTCCTTGGTTCTGTTGACTGATATTGACATTCGAATGCAATATTTTTTTTTGGGGGGGGGGGGGGGGGGGGGGAATGAAAAATAAATGAATAAATGAAAAAATTAATTGAAAAAAAACACGGCCCCCTCACGTATTAGAAGCATAATATCAGTCACTATACCAAGGACGGGTGTTTTTGATAAATCTAACAAGGTTAAAATGGAGTTTGAAGTTACAATGGGGATGTGTGTGTGTGTCTGTCTGTCTGTCTGTCTGTCTGTCTGTCTGTCTGTCTGTCTAAATGAATATCAAATATCTAAATACTGAATCAACCAACTGAAAAACTGTCTGGGGTGAAATACAAAAGCCAGAATAGACGTGAAAATGACCCCAAACATGTTTGAAAGTGAAATATCCCTTTAACCCCAGTTCTTGAGTCTAGATACTCCCGGTCCAATGCGTTAATTAGTACTTTTTCCCTTGTAGTGGAGTCAAAAGTACAATATTTGTCTTTGAAAGGTAGTGGAGTGAAAGTCATAAGCATCGAAAAATACAGATACTCAAAAAATACTCAAGTACTCATCATTTCAGTATCATGGTCAGTTTCGTGTCAGTATCATGGTCAGTATCATGGTCACTACACCCGCACGCACTTGACAGCAAATTGGCACAATGTGATCAAAGCCTCGGATGTCCCATAACTTCAATAGTTTAAGTATAAGCGCTCCTTTTCAGCAGCAAGGCTGAATCATAATACATTCACTATCCTGCATGAATGAAGCCATTAAGCATAATGAAGATCAGTAATGAATTGCTGCTCAATAGCCAGACAGTGAATCACACTGTTATCAAATCGCTCCGCAAGATCCGATTTCCACTTCCAGAGCTACAGTATCTTACTAAAAACGGCTAAATAGCAACATCTGGCCAAGCTCTGTTGATCGATTGATGAATTGACTATTTGACAGTTTTGCACACGCCATACTGTGATGGCGAGTCAAACCAATTCAGTAATGGTGACCAAATATCAAATGAAATGTACATGGGCCGATTATGAGACAATGGACAATGGGACTTGTAAATAAACGTTTTGTCCAGCTTCTAATGCCGTTTTACACACGCTTGCTTTTAATTTGTTCCCACATGGTTGGAGGGCCCAGTTGGAGTACTCAGTCCCTATAAAGTCATGTAGATAAACTGGTAGGATAAACACTCACTTCAAAGTTATCATAACCTTTTCTGTAGGTAGTAGGACCTTTGGTGCCCTGTTATTGGCATGAATGACTAATGCTGTATTCACACTGGCAGATACAAATGATACAAAGATGCATGTTTGTAGCTTTGTATCTTTGTATCTGAAGTTGAAACAGGCTCAAATTTCTTGTAACTTTGTAGCTGTTGTAGCTTTTATAGCAGCTACAAACGTTGGATGTATCTTTGTATCTTCATGTCACTGGCTTACATTGAAAAAGAATAGACCACCGAAGTCTGACGTAATTTACACATCCTTTGTTTGTCTACCTGGTTCGCAGTTTTCCACCCCCATTCTGAATCCCATAGACGTATTTAATATCGCGTCAAATAAGAACTGTGTTCCAAAAATAAACAAATGACCCCGGCGGTTTTACTCTTATGGATATGAAGCATCAACTGATGGAAACGCTAATGTTACTTCCGCCGAATTAGTTGAATTTTCGCCAGAAACAGACAGTTTCAAATAAAAGTGACTGACTATCATAAACGATACAGAACCTCCTCCCTGAAAATATCGCCGAGACAGTTTATTTATTTTTGGACCATAATTCTTATATGAGACGATTCTAAGATGACCCAATGTTATTCTCCATAGCGAAATTACTTTACGAACCTGGGGATGAACAAGTGACTTTGGTGGTCTATAGACTGTATTTTTGTACAGTAGCTGTCAGTGTGAACACAGCATAAGCATAAGACAAGAAATGCAAAGCTAATAACAGCGACAATTCAGGCAAAAGTATCTGGCTTTGGGCCCCCTGAGCTCTTGGGCCCCTGGTGGTCCTGGGCCTGGTAGACCCATGCATCAACCAACCCCTGGTTATATAGTGGCATACGTAGATAGCCCTGTCCACTCATTTTGACTGCCAAACAGACATCGGGCCATTTCTGTTGCACTGTACAGCTTTACTGGGTTACTGTACTTAGGAGCAGTGGTTCTACTTTTCAAGCTGTGACCCCCCAAAAATAATCATATTTGAACTGGGGACCCCCCAAAATAATCATATTTAAACTGGGGACCCCCACCCTGACAAGCACTGTCTTGGAATTGTAGGAGTAGAGGCATGACATTTAGTTTTACTCTGTTCCACAGATAAATATTGTGAAAATGGCCGATCTACAAGCTCACAACGCCTCGCAATGCGAGGCATTGTAAGCTTGTAGATCCGCTATTTTTCCTCTTTCTTATATTATTTGACAATTTGGCCAATATTTGACCAGTTTTTATAGCATAAGTTGTTGATTACTTTTTTTTAATTTTTATTTTTGGGCTTTTTATGCCCTTTATTGATAGGACAGTAGGCTGACAGGAAATGGGGAGAGAGATGGGGAGTGACAAGCAGCAAAGGCCTAAGTGCCCAGACGGTTATACCAAGCGTCTTTTTCTTTACCTTTTTTTTTGGTATTAAAAAGGTCCTTAAATTGTCCCTTCACTGTCATCTGGGGACCCTCCCAAAATCATGTGGGGACCCACAGGTTGAGAACCACTGACTTGTGAGGACCACCGTGGCAGTAGGAGTTAAGCCTGATTTATACTTATTTGCGTGCTGGTGTCACACACCAAAAAAAAAAACGATCTACAAGCTCACGTGTCGCTTCATGACGAACTGTGAGCTGGTAGATCGGCCTGTTTTTGGTGCGCGGCGCACACACACACGCACACGCACACGCACCAAGTATAAATCAGGTAATAGCGCTGAGGTTATGTCATGAATGGGCCAGCTGCCATTTGTCCTGCTGCCTGTACCAGGTGCCCATTGTGAGAAACCCAAGCCTCTCCGGTCTGAGGTAATGCCATAGGACCGTAGACAGCTGCTCAGAGTGGATCAGATGACAGCCGGGCAGACAGGGAAGAGACGCCTCCATTTTTAATCACCTCTGCCTGCAGCTGACGCACAACACAGTCTCCCCTTTTTCTCCTCCTCCTCTCTCCCGTCCATGCAGACACACTACATCTGTTTTTTTCACTATCGCTTTCCTACAGCTGACAATGACAACACGGAACTTCATGCACAATTTATGATCAGTGGTGTAAAGTAACTAAGTACATTTACTTATGTATTGTACTTAAGAACTACATCTCTGAGGAAAATATTGGAAACCACTTAAGCTCTACAGTATATATATTTCGGCTATTTAATATATTAGTACTTTTGCCCATATCAATTTTGAATATCCAACTTTTACTTGTAACAGAGTATTTTTACATTGTGGTATTTAGTTTAGTTTATTTCAGTCAATTTTGTGGTAACATTGCGATAATAGGTAATACAAAAATAAAACAAGTTTATCAAAAAGGATAACCGCATGCCTGACCAAAAAGGTATAGGCTGAAGCCATTGCTTATTACGCCTACCCTGCATACCTACTTTTACTTTTACTTCCATCACTGACGTCGGAGCATAAATCATGCTTCGGTTGATAGTGGCATATGATATAAATAGACATGAATTGCAACAGTCGGTAGGTATGCAGTCTGCTATGTTGATACGATACCGCATGTCAAGGGGTTGACAAGGGGTTGTCCCACACAGATAGACTGTGAATATTTCCTTTCCTCCTGTCTGTTTCCTGTCTTCAGGTTGATCTGCAGGAAGTATGGCTGCTCTGTGTAAATCCCTCTGGGCACGTATACAGCCTAGACACTCGTCAGGAGGATTAGGAAATGTGAACGACTTCACTCAGATCAAGTCACATTAATGATTTTAAAAGAAAACTTAATATCGACCATGATATCTCTAAATTTGCAGCTCAACGTCGCAGTCAAAATGGAATGGCATTTGATTGTGTGTGGTGCATAGTTACACATGCATGTACACACGCACGTGTGCATGCATATTTGTGAAGTCCAAAGTGACCTGGACACAGGGCACTTTGGAGGTTTATGAGGCCAACAGAAATAATGTATATTCTTTATTCTTATGTATGACTTCAAATCTCCGCTGTGCAATTTTTGAAGATACAACAAAAGTTCACATCCTTTAAAACTGAACAGAGTCACTGAGGACCCCTTTAATCACTTTGAACCATACATGGGCAACTGGCGGCCAGGGGGCCACATGCGGCTCCCACCTTCCCTTAATGCGGTCCGCAGGTTAATATCGGAATACTGATATATTATTAATTTCAGCTGCTACAATTCCAAACATGCAAACATGACCCGCTTTAATGACTTCGTCTATATTAGTAGCTTAATGACTAGTATTAAAATTACGTTTATTATGTTTTAAGTTCATAAAGTTAACATAAGTATAACTAAATGCATTTAAAATTAAATAAAAATGTAACTTTTCAGGATTCCAATTAAAAAATTGCACAAAAGAAATCAGAATTCCAATTCAAAAGTAGCACAAATAGCAGATCTACAAGCTGCAACATGTTTTGAGCTTGTAGATCTGCTATTTTTGCTACTTTTGTGTGACAGAATGGCCTGACAGCATCTGCAATGTGGCCCTCTGGAGTGAGTGTGGAAATATAGTGGCCCTCTCCATCATCAAAGTTGCCCAGCCCTGCTTTAAACCCTCTATACTGTACTTAGTAAACCTGACTTGAGTTATAGCTCTGTACTTGGTTAGCTCTTTGTTCCATCTACACAAAATCACTTCTTCGGAAAAATAGCCGATCTACGAGCTCACAACTCATTCTCTGTGAGGCGGTATATCTGCTATTTTAGGCGAAGGTTCCCCCCAGAATTCCCGATGCTAGGTATCATGTGGTTAATGTTGTCCCAGGCTACCTTTGAGGAAGCTTGTGTTACCATCTGCAGATTTAGGCCCTGTTTAGACTGCAGTCAAATCCAATTTATTTCTCAAATCCGACCTTTAGGACTGACAGTGGTGGAAAGTAACTAAGTACATGTACTCAAGTACTGTACAATTTTACAAGTACAAGTATAAGTTTGAGGTATTTGAACTTTACTCGAGTATTTCCAATTTACAATACTTTTACTTCTACTCCACTACATCTCAGAGGCTAATGTTGTACTTTTACTCCACTACAATTATTTGAAAACTTTAGATTTTGATTATTATTATAAAACATACAGTAACCACTTCAGTCATATACATTTCAGCCATTTGAAAATAGCCGATCTACAAGCTCACAATCTAAATCGTCTATTTTCAAAATATTGGAATACATTTGAAAACTTGAAATGGAACATTTTGTATATTGAGTACTTTTACTGTTGGTACTTTAAGAGCATTTTGATGCAAACACTTTTATACTTTTACTCAAGTACATTTTGAATTCCGGACTTTTTTCCACCTCTGATGACCGACTGTTCACACTGTTATTTGCAAGTGATCAGATCGAATCTGTGTGTTCAGACTGATTTAAACAACGTCAACCCAGAGCCGCCCTGCACGACCTATCTGTTTCAGTAGCTGTAGCAACGACGTCATGATGTAGGCGCTAGTTGCTTGCTTACGTTCAAGAAACGCAACATAACAGATAAGCGACCACAACAGAAGACACAAAAACAAAGACAAAGTACATGCATGAAAATGGTGGAAAATTGACATATCCCAACTCGTCATTTCTACCGTAAAATAATACAGCTATTGTTTTGTTTTCATTATGATTACCCCTCACACTCGTAGATCAAAATACATTCTCGCCTCTCTAATGACGTCAGTGGCGCATGGGTCGCACTGTCTGCAAGTGACATTTTGGTCAGTTAGATATGACTTGGGTGGTTAGAGTGTTCAGAATGAGACGCATCTTTTGAAATCTGATTTGAATCACATTTGTAACCACCTCTGAATGTGGCTCAAGTGGGATTTGTAAATATTTTCTGTTCAGACTTCATAAAACAAATCAGATTCCTATCTGGATATGGCATAAGTCTGCCTAAGTGTTCTGAATTTCCTAAGAAATATTCCTCTTGGCTGCAGGAACACTAATATGGAACTTCTCCAGTGACACAAGAGAGCATTTCAAGCAGTTTCCCCTTTCCTTGGAACATGACACCGTTTGCTGTCTGGTTAGTAAATGGCCAGTTCCCATGACCCCTTATCATTAGGCCCAATGACAGATAAAGACATCATTCCTGTGGTTGATCATTAACATTGCGCTCACTGTGAGTGAGTGCCAGCTCTGCTGATCTGGCAGTGCGTGGATTTGTGAATGACTCAACTGTTTGTATGGAGGTTACACGTAGATGATTACGTTACTCTGTGATAAGCATAGTTTGTGAAGGAACATTTTACCCGTCATGTGTATACACCCGTCATGTGTATACATCCGTCATGTGTATTTTTACTTTACAGGAGAATTTCCAATGTTCTACTCCACTACGTCTCAGAGGCAAATATACTTTTACTTACTTTGTAGATTTAGATTATTATTATTACAAAACATGCATTACCCACTTCAGCCCGACATACATTTCGGCCATTTGAAAATAGCCGACCTACACGCTCACAATGCATTGTGAGCTTGTAGATCAGCTATTTTCAAAAGATGTTTATACATTTCATACATTTGAAAACGTGTGAAATGGGACATTCTGCATAATGAGTACAAGTACATTTTGAATTCCGGACTTTTACTTGTAACTACCACCCACCTCCTTCCAACCCCCTAATACTGTACCTTCATAGTCCCTACTCCCTACACATCATTACATCAGTGGTTTGGGCTGCAGCCAAAGGAGGAGGGGGGGGGGGGGGGAGAGAGAGAGAGAGAGAGAGAGAGAGAGAGAGAGAGGTATAAGCATTCTGGCTTCAGTGTGAGAACACGCTGTGTGAATAAACCGGGTTGTGTTTAATATCATTACGGCATTGACCAAACTTTACTGTAACACTTGGCCCAGGCTGCAGTCTGGCCTGCGTGCAAAGTCTACTCTGAGAGAGAGAGAGAGAGACAGAGAGAGAGCGAGAGAGCATGGCGGGTGGGGAAGGGGGGCTGGCATGAACAGTAACAGTGAGCTCATACTTGGCTCTTCCCGTCTCGGGTTAACTTTAGCTCGATCTCCCGGAGGCACGCAACACACAGCTTTACCTTGAGGTTTTGAGGGCCACCCTTTGTAAGAGCTGCGGTGGTGGTGAGGGGTGGGGGGTGGGGTGGGGGGAGAGAGGCCTCACTTGTCCTCCTCTCTCCCGTGTCCCGCAGAGCACAGCAGCGATGAGCACGGATGATAAAAGCCACAATGTGTCTGCTTCCCGACAGTGTGTGTTTTGGCACTGATTGCTGTAGTCCTGTGTTTGTCCGTGGGAATGAAAGTCACAGTTCAGCTGAGCCGGCACAGTGATGGCACAGGGAGACAAGTTAAAGCCCCCGTTATGTACCTATATAGTTGCATGCCGGCATTGCGCTGTGAACTTGTAGATCTGCTGTTTTCAATGCACCACACAGTGAAGTAGTAGTAAGCCTTGCGGAGCCATGAGGCCCATAGGGCAGGAGCCTATCTCCTGTTTCTGTAGCGTGAGGCAGCTTGATGTACTGTATGTGTCTATCCCCTGGACATGACGCTAGTATGTAGCATTGACTTACCCCCCCAATCCAACCCTTGATGCTGAGTACCGAGCAGGGAGGCTTTGGTATGACCTATGGCCGGGGATCGAACCCTGACCTCCCGATCTCAGGGCACGAGACATTGTGCAAACAAGTATGCGTGCAGGCATTACGGGACTTGTGATCAGGGATGGATTAAGACTCAAGGAGGCCCCTGGGCCGATTATTTTTAGACCCCCCCAACCCACCCTGACCCCACCCCGACCCCACGCTATCCAGAACAAGCAGTGGGGTGGGCATGCAAACACACTACTCGAGCTGTGCGGCATATGTGTGGGTCAAAAAAGCACCTGTAGATATTTTCTTGTGCAGGATTTACAGTCTAGTATTTACATGATATTTATTTGTGTGTATAAAATAAAAATAAAACATCTAAAAATACATCATGTTTGCCCAGCTGTATGAGCCAGCTACGTACATAGGAGGCAACTTGTACTGTAGGCATATTTGAGCATTAACCTATATTTATATATATATATATATATATACATATTTATGTAAATAAATATATTTATATTTGGTATAGGCGCGGGCCCCTGGGCACTGACCTCACTGGCCTGATCTAAATTATAATCCGTCCATGCTTGAGAGCGGTAGGAAACACACGTGTCAGCGTGGTCTAAGCGGAAACAAGTTCCACCCATGGAAACATAATTGGTTCTTGTTTGTTTGTTTAGTAGTATATGGCCAAGAGTATAGCTTTGAAGGGGAAATGTTTATTGCCTTTATATGCACACACACGGCGGAAGGCCATAATATGAGCCTTTGTTGTAGTCATCATGACTTTCTCTCTTTCTCTCTCACTCACTCTCCTCTGAGACAAGGGCGTTGTCATTTGCCACATGAAAGACCCTGGTGAACACTGGCTGTTCTGCCATATAGCGTCTACGGAGCAAAACCGGGAAGACCTGACAATGGAACGCTGTTGGGAAATGACAGAGAATAAAGGGTGATTTATACTTAGTTACGTGCCGGTGGGGAAAAGTACTCACATTGTTCACTTAAGTAAAAGTATCAATACGGCAATGTAGAAACACTCTGTTACAAGTGAAAGTCCGGAATTTACAATGTACTTGAGTAAAAGTACAAAGGTATTGGTATCAAAAGTAGAAAGTATGCAGAATGTCCCGTTTCACAACCTTTCAAATGTATAAAAATGTATAAAAATCATTTGAAAATAGCAGATCTACTGGACAAGAGCTCGTAGATCGGCTATTTTCAAATGGCCGAAATGTATATAGGGCTGAAGTGGTTAATGTATGTTTTGTAATAATAATCTAAATCTACAAAGTAAGTAACTTAAGTTTCAAATAATTGTAGTGGAGTAAAAGACTCTGAGATGTAGTGGAGTAGAAGTAAAAGTGCTGAAATTTGTAAATACTCCAGTAAAGTCAAAAATACCTCAAAATTGTACATAAGTACAGTACTTGAGTAAATGTACTTAGTTACTTTACACCACTGGTGCCGGTATTGTGCACCAGATGTAGCATCTGACATTTTCAGTTTGCAACACCGACATGCAAACAAGTATAAATCAGGCATAAGCGGCCGTGCAATCAAATGTTTTTTTTGTGTTCTTTTTCTTCTTAGCTGCTGTGTTTTGACTGCAAAGTCAGTAAACAGTATATTGTTTACTGACTTTGCAGTGCAGCTCAATATCGGCAGTCATCGCTCTGGAATGCCATTTGATTTTTTGTGTGCATATTTCCACATGCATGTACGCACGTGTGCATGCAAACATTTGGTTAAAGTGTGGACACCCTTCTCACATGGCCTTTCAAGGGCCTAGACGGGCAGACCGCTTGTGAAGTCCGACCAATGCCAGATTTCTGGGTCCGATGTCGATCCCAATTTTGAAGGAGTCATAGACCACCGATTACCAACGTTTTGACTGATATTTTGTCCAAAAAAAGTGCAAAATCTTCAATTTGATTAAAGTTTCTATTTGAGAACATTTTGATACATTTCTTTCAACAAGTAGAACATAATTATACAATGAACAAGGAAGCAAATAAATATAAAATGTATACATAAGCTGAAGTTTATTTTATCGGCTGCATAATTGCCATACCGCTGTCGTGAAGAAAGTCAAATGATGGCTGATATATTCTGTTGAACTAATAAGAAACAAAGGCAAAGCCCTTGCCTTCAAGGATATTATATCATCCTGGTGACTTAAACCAACTTCACAGCCGGTTTGCCTGTGTTAAGCTCTTGAATGGACATGATGTACTGTAAATAGTACAGTAATAATACTGATGGCTTGAACTAATAATTCATGCAAAGCATCGATGGTCATAGATAAACATGTTTTGAATGTAGGCTACTTCCCTGGAGGCGTCCTTTCCTTACTAAAACAGCAGAACCTAGTCAGGAGGGGAAACAAAGCTTGGGACTGCCATGTGGGCACACCCTGCCTGCCAGGCCTTACTGGAAGAAGGATGCCAGCCAGCTGTGCCCTCTGGCTTCCCTTTTCCTGAAACACATTCCAGCTTGTTCTAGGTCATTCCTAGTCGTGCTGCACAGGGGACAATTTACAGTATATACTGGCAGGAAGGTAAATACAGACGGCAGGGTAGGCCCAACCGTCTTCCTTGAAGCCCTGCCTTGTTACTACTGACAAAAGCTGAGCAGCACACTCACGCAAGAAAGAAAGCACGCAAGCACGCACATATACTGGTGTTTTTCCAAACATGTTAACCTGACTTCGTCATACGGCCCAGTGAGCCATAGTCGGCTATTAGACCTCCGTCTAAAACCGGGTTATAACTGGTCTAACAGTGAAAGTCTTTTCAACATCTATTCTTAGCCTAGACGTTGATTGGCTGTCTATATTATAGACGTCATTTCAACGGCTATAATATAGACGGTCTATATATAGATGCTAAAAAAACTGCTTCACTGTTAGACCAGTTACAATCCGGTTTTAGCCTAGCCGTTAGACGTATTTTAGACGTCTAATATCCCGAAAAATGCTCAGTGGGGAGGAATAGCGAAAATATAAAATATCTACAAGTTCACAACGTGTCACGATGAGACGCGTTACACGGTGTGAGCTTGTACAGTAGATATAGTTATTTTCACTATTTTTGAAACTTTATGAAAATCTTCAAAAGATGTTGACTATTTTTGGCAATATAATGACATGGCCAAAACAGGTAATGCCAGGTTTAAAGTGGTAACATTTTTACCAATGTTATTGCTGTGCTTCACACTGGGAGTTAGCTATATTACCCATTAAAACCGGGAAAGCATCTGTGTCATTTTACATCATTTTGCATCACAATCTTTTAACCACTTTAACCTATATATTCTTTTTTGTTTTTTTAAAGCCAACATTTTAAACTCAAATCTTTGTTTCTGGGGGTCCCTGGAGATGGGGGGGGGGGGTAACCAAATGCATATAATCTTGGTAGGTCCTTGACATGAAAAAGTTTGAGCTCCACTGATATAGCAACATAGGGTTTTCAGAAAACTGTTTTTTAGAAGACATTTGTAGAATCGGCCTCAGGTCTTAATAGGTTAAACTTGATACAAACTGTATGACTAAGTAGGACTGATATCACATTGAGAGAACATACATTCAGACAGTGGATGAAAAGCAAGTTGTGATTTTAGGCAACATGTTTAAACTTTTGGACTACCTTCAAACAGGCAAGGCCTCACGCCCCACCCTCCCCCCTCACTGTGATCTTTGGCGCCTCCCAAGGCGGGCCCGCGGGCCCCAAGCTGAGAAACACTGCAGGGAATGACATGGCTTCAAACGGCATGTTCATCTGCAGAGCTTAGCAGTCTTATTAGTATCAGAATCCCTCATGACATCATTGTGACAGTTTAAATCTTCCAACAGCGCTCAGACCAAAGGACTGACATGCAAAGACAACCAACAAAAACTGTTAACAAGGCCAAAGCTGCGTGGAAGTCATCATTATAAACATCATAATGCCCGATGATACACAGCTAGTCTGACAGAATCATGATTGAGTGTCAAGTGAACAGCAACGACACACTCAAAACCTACAGCAACTGTTTAAGCTCCATGGTAGATGGCTAGTGTGAGAGACCTAGAGTATGGTCAAATACTGACACCTAGTGGCTACATCACACTAATGGGTCTCCAGTGGTGGAAGAAGTACTCAGATAAAAAAAATTAAGTAGCAATACCACAGTATAGAATACTCTGTTACAAGTATAAGTTCTGTATTCAAAATGTTGCTTAAGTAAAAGTACAAAAGTATTGGCATGAAGATCCAAGTAAAAGTACTAGATTCATTAATTTTGTTGTCAAACTTTTTCAAAAAATAGTCAATCATGTGACACGTTGTGAGCTTGTAGATCGGCTACTTTTGAATAGGCAAAGTTTAAAACACAGTTTAATTGGTTTATGTGCGTTTCATAATAATAATATGAATCTACAAAGTACTAAGGGATTCAAATACTGGAGTGAAAAGTACAACATTTGCCTCTGAGAAGTAGTGCGGTAGAAGTATGAAGTAGTAGCCGAAAGTAAAAGTACTTTTACTTAAGTATACAGTACTTGAGTAAATCGTCTCTGATGAGGGAGGAAGGCTATGGGGGATTGTTGAGTGTTTATTTCGAGTCAAGTCCTAAGTGTCAACTCAAAGTTAATTATACCATCCCTGCCTCTACGTTGGATGTTAAATGTTACAGTATGTCCAGTGTGAATTGTTTTGTATTAGCACAGTATTGTTTGTATTTGTGTGTAGTACTTTATATGTTCTTTCTATAACTGCCCTATTACCGATGCTGAAAATAATATCAAAACAATTATAATCAAAAGTATCAACAGTAGTAGATCTATAGGCTCGAAACACGTCGCTCCTCGTCACGTCTCGAGCTTGTGGATCTGCTACTTTTGATACTTTTGTGTGACACTGTGTGATCAAGTAGATCAAGTGTTCTCAACCAGTGGTCCGGGGACCACCAGTGGTCCTTGGGGGGGGTACCAGGGGGTCCCCAGCAAAATCAGTTAACATAGCATCAAAATCATTTTAACCACTTAGCTTTGGCTATTCAAAAATAGCAGATATACAAGCTCATAGTGCGGCACCGAGTGCCGCACTATGAGCTTGTAGATCTGCTATTTTTGAAAAATCTTGAAAATGTGTGCATAGCTTTGAATATATATCTTTTAAAGCGAACATTTTTAACTCAAATCTTTGGTTCTTGGGGACCCCCTGGCACAAAACATTTTCAGATGGGGGTCTGCGGCCAAATGTATATCAATTTAGGGGTCCCTGGCATGAAAAGGGTTGAAAACCACTGAAGTAGAGCATTCATTTACGGGGAAAAAAACGTTAGAATAAAAAAAAGTTAGAATAGATAGGAGGATTCTGCCTGACAGCAACAAAATGCTACTTGGTTATTTTCCACCACTGGTCTCTGACATACAGTAACAGTGACAGGTCACTTGACAATGAAGGGGTTCCAGGAGAGCTTTGATCAAATCAAATGCACATTGTGTCCATTTAGGGGACTAACCACTGGGCCCACAGTCTGCATTACATGCATAATATGCATAATGGAGTGAACCCCTTTGCATTAGCCTACAGAAAGGCAACAGAGCACACAATCTGCTCATCTGTCTGGCAAAACTAATTAACTTTTTTTTGGAGATTAATGCATTTTAGGAAGTGTTTGGTCTGCTAAGTTGAATTTCTGCTGAATATTTATAGGTGAATTCAGTGAAACTTAATTGGGAAACTTTTTAGATGTCATATATATATATATATGTATATATATATATATATATATACATATACATATACACGCACACGCACACGCACACGCACACGCACACGCACACGCACACGCACAAAGACACAGACACACACTCTCTGCGATCTTGTGTATTGGCCTCCAAAACCCATAAGGACTTTGTTGAGGAATTCTCAGACTTCTTGTCATTTATTGTGCCCAAGTTTGATAATATTTTGATTATTTGTGATTTTTACATCTGTATTTGTTGCCCATCAAAGCATTAAGGTCGGTGAGTTTTTAAATCTTATTGACTTGTTTAACCTGCTAGAGTCAGTTATGAGCTCCACACAACGGCAAGGTCATACGGTACTCTCTCCACCTTTCATTAACAACTGGCCTTCCTCTCTTCTGTTGTTGTTGTAAAGGATGTTTTGCTCATAAATCTCTCTTGCCTGTAAATTGTTCTCGTTTCATTTCCCCTTTCACTGCCAGGCCTCCACGCTTATACAGCTGCTCCCCTAACCAGCACCATTGAGGCCTCATCTCCTTGACTACTGGGCACAAAGGAGAGGGTCACTCTATTTAATTCCACCTGTGCTGATATTTTATATTCTGTTGCTCCACTAAAAGCCAGGAGAGCTAAAGTTAGATCTCAGCTCTGGCTAAATAATGTCCTCCTGATAATGTCCTAATAATGCCCTCTTAGACAGGAGTGCAGGAAATCTGGCTACGATTAAGTCCCAAATAGATGTTAGCCGCTGTGAGCTTATGTGCAAGCTGTGTATAAGTTCATACAAGTATTTATAAGGATAAATCGCGCTGAAAGGAGTAGTTCACACAAAAAACTACTTATTTTCTATCAATTACGCACCCCATGAAACCTTGAATTCATGGAGATTTGTTTAGTTTTTGTCGCATTACTGAGACAATAATTTGATGACCGGGTCATCGGTCAGTAGGAGACTCAGTAGGAGACTCTTTGAGTCTTCTACCAGAGACTCCGCCGGTCATCAAATTATTGGCTTCGGAATGTGACAAAAACAAAAAAATCATGGGATAATTGTTAGAAAATAAGTGATCTTTTGGGTGAACCACTCCTTTAACTCCTGTTGTTTTAATACATATATTTAATTGCGCCTGCTCTGGCTCCTATTTCTACATTTCTGCATGCTACCCCGGGTAGCACTCCACCAACACTGACAATTTCATGATTTCATTTCAGCCACAGGCTTGACGTTTCCGCCACAAGGCTTTCATCAGATGTGGACACTAATGACAGCCTGTGGCGCAGATGTCTGCCACTTGTCCTCCTCCTGGCTGACGGCACTTAAGGGATGCACATTTAGGATAACAAATTGTATTGCAATAGACCAGTGAACATCAAGCCTGACCACAGTTATCAATGAGACAAGATTGTTATTCTACAGAATAGCCACACCCTACTACACACACACACACACACACACACACACACACACACACACACACACACACACACACACACACACACACACACACACACACACACGTATGTATATCTCTGCTGTCCGGCAGAAACCAACTCCAAAGTGTTACTTTTTCAGGAAATGACAACAATAAAAAAAAGTGGAGTTAGTAGGTTTTGTCCAATATTGATAAGGACAGCTGAATGGACCTCCAAGCTCACAATGAGGTTGGAGGTCAAAAGGGGGTGGAGCCTGGAGTCAGCAAAACCAGCTAACTCCACCCCCTTTGGTGGACGTAGCTGGTTTAGCAGAAAGTTTGAGGATCCAATGGAGTTAGCTGGTTTTGTCAGAAGGGCTTTTTGATGCTTTTCATTTGTTCAATATTTTTTTTACCAACACACAGACGTAAAGGGTGTTCAATAGCCCTGATTTATGGGGGGGGGAAAAACTGCGTCAAAATGGAGTTAGCTGGTCAGCAACGAGATATATATATATATATATATATATAGTGTGTGTGTGTGTGTGTGTGTGTGTGTGTGTGTGTGTGTGTGTGTGTGTGTGTGTATGTACAATACTGTATATCATTTAATAAGAGAGAGAGCAAGAGAGAGAACTTTATGCTTGATAAACCAAGATGATTACATTTTCAGAGGTCATTAATTTGCAAAGACGTATACTGTACATGAGTATTGACTCATACAGCCACAAACATTTCACTGAAAGTACATCGAGGTACCATAATATTCTACTTTGTGGTGTATATATGTCCATACATCCTGCAGCATTGCCTATAAATATCATCTTCTGTAATGTGTTCTGTAATAAAATGTCAAAGATATTTTACCTTATTGCACCAAGATTATTATCTGACAATTTGAAGTCAGGAAATGATTTTTTTTTTTACTTTTTCTGCCTTTTTTATTGATAGGTACAGTAGACTGACAGGAAATGGGGAGAGAGAGATGGGGAGTGACACGCAGAAAAGATCGTTGGGATAGGGAGTCGAACCTAGCCTGGTAAACCCTCCCTCCGGAAATTGAAATGAGATTTCCGGAGGGAGGGTTTACCAGGCTAAGTCGAACCTGCGACACTTGCGCTATCAGGTGGCGTTTGCAGCCTAGGTGCCCAGACGGCTACGCCAGCCGTCCGGGCCAGACATTTATCCTCTTTGGTTCTATTATATCAAGACAACACTCCAAATGGCATTCAATTTGTTATCATATTCCACACCAAACATAGTACATACGGTACAGTAGTAAGGAGCTGCTATTTTCAAAAGATTTTTATACATTTGAAAACCTGAAATGGGACATTCTGCATAATGAGTACTTTTACTTTTAGTACTTTAAGTACATGTTGATGCCAATACTTTTGTACTTTTACTTGAGTACATTTTGAATTCCGGACTTTTACTTGTAACAGAGTATTTCTATATTTCAGTATTGAATTTTACTTAAGTAAAACATTTCAGTACGTTTTCCACCACTGGTCCACCACATCATTTGCCTCAATGAAGTCAATTAGTTTACGCCAGATTCCCTCAAAATCCTCAGACTTCTGTTTGAGGTTATACATTATTCTTTCACTATAGGAATACAAGAGTTAGTTCCCAAAACCACAAAGAGGTTGGTGGTGGGAGTTTGTCCTTCCACCGATACACAGCTATACACTTATTGGCTGTTGCTAAGGCTATTTTTACAAGTCTTATTATATTGTTTGTGCAGCCTGGCAACAATGATAGATCTCAGGTCTTAATGGGTTAAGGCATATACTGTAGTTAATAAGCTCATGCATTCTGTCCAGCGGGTTTCTAGGACAGACAGTATTCTGGCTAAAGCTATATGGGCCTGTAGTTATCTAGGCTACTTGAATGGCACTGGAAAAAAAAGACAGCAAACAAGCCATGAATCATAAAGTCAGTAAAATAAATAAATGTACTGTAGCAAGGAGAGGAGCTATCCTCTAAGGAGAGGAGCTATCCTCTAACTGGCATATTTAAGGTGTTGAATATGGTCTAAACGACTTTCTTTGTTATCATATATCTTGTTCATAGCAGGGTACACCTCATGTGACATCATCACCATTGAATCCTTAATCTTAAAGGTAGGGTAAGTGATTTTCTTTGGTTAAAATAAGTGTTAAATAGCTCTATATTCTGATAGTACTCATTGCTATATAGTGTTTGTTCAGTAAAAGGAGCCTCTCCAGCTCTTTATAAAACAGAAAATGCATTTTCGTTTCAGTTTCAGTTTCATTTCCAATTTTATCCAATCAGGATAGAGAACTCAATCAGGATATAGATTAAACAAGTGAAATTGGAAGTGATGACACAAAGAAATGAGCATGCAAAATTGGAACTTGAACACTATAAAAATGAAGCTTAAAAATTGATACTTTCTCCTGATTGGCTGAGATTTTGACACCTACCGGAACATTTATTTTCTGTTTATTAAAGAGCTGGAGAAACGGGGAGACTCCTGTTACTGAACAAACACTCTATAGCAATGATTACTATCAGAATATAGTGCTTTAACCTTTTAACAAAATACTTTTTGTTTTAACCCAAAAATATCACTTACCCTACCTTTAATATTGTCCACCTTATACAAATCACTTTTAACACAGCTGGATTATACGGTACTGTAATGCTGTCGCCATTACTCAGCAATATTATCTGTTCCAAAAAGTCCATCTACAGTACATTGGTGCCCAGCTGTTGAAGACCCGCTTATTTGAAAAAAAAATCAATAGCATTGTTACTTAGCAGCATCTTGGCCAAATGACAGATAAAGCAAATGAAACAGAACATGTCAGATGAAGCAAATGAAGCGTACCAAGTGAATAGGTTCTCATATTATGGTATTCGCATCTTGTAATCGAGCACATGCCCATGTCTGGGTGTACTGGCCATAGCCAATGCTTTAAAGGCTTCACTGGCTTCAGCATGATGTCCTCCGTTTTTATAGTCAACAAAAATGAATTAGTCTACTATTTAATACTTCATTGTACAGAATGTCACACAAAAATAGCAAAAGTAGGGAATCTACGAATGTATTTGTTTATTTGAAAGAAAAATTTCCCAAAAACTGAGATTTTTCTATTCAAATCGATTATCAACTATTTTTAATAATAGATAAAATTGATTAGTTACATTAAGTGTTACACCCCTACACTAATGTATGTATGCCTCTCTGTAGACAAAAGTATTACCTTGACAGAACTGCAGCGGTGTGATTGAAAAATAACAAATAAGCTCCTGCCTGAGATTTAATTTAAACTGTGATTAAGCTTGAATCTTGTTTGTCCCAATTTAGCTGAGTTCTGCTGAGTGCTGCTGACCTCACTATACACAGTAAAAACCTCAGTGTTAATTTAAATTAACACTGAGGATTTTACTGTGTACCTTAAACTAGCGACTGTAGCAAGCTGACTTTAATGGACTGGCAGGTAGTTAGTGCCAACTCGCAATGCTGAGACCCCAGAGACATCGGTTTCGTGAGCGGTTTCTGTGTTGCTGCAAGAGAAAGCAACAGACGTGAAATTGGATTTCATTCGATCTGCAGAACAGATTTTTTGGGGTTTGGGTTGTTTAATTTCACGTTGAAGTCCAGTAACAGCTGCTTGGATTATAACAGTGCAATTTATGTATTCGTTATACAGTCAGTAGTGTTGTGTTGTCAAATAAACTTCTTGATAACTGAGAAACTTCACTTTTTTCATGAATTTTAAACCAAGCTTGAACAAGTGCTACCATCATCAAATGTTTTTCCATTATTGTTTGATGTGCATAACATTTCTGTCCTCGGATAGCGATAATTTATCTTTCATCTATCTATGTATCTATTCAAATTAAACTATCGACTTATATATTTGGGTTTATTATTATAATTTATTTTAACATTTAGTTCTCCATTTTTCTTTTTCTCCAAATTAAGTCATTACGCCAAATCCCTTTGTATTCCAGTCCCATGTCACTGCTACTTTGTATTCTAGTCCCTTGCTACTCCTACAGTTAACTTGGTGTCCTATATCACGTGTCTCCGCCAGCACACGTATGACATCAAGGCTGCTTCTATTCTCCTGACAGTGAGGAGTTTCACAAGCAGGATGTATGTAACACGTGTGTACTGTAGGTACATGCTATTCCTCATAGTTCCACACTTCACTGACCAGGCACTGTGACCAAACAACATAGATCATCACTCTCCCCCAGCCTGGATTCTCTCCTGTGAATACGGCAGGAGGCACCATGGAGGATTCAAACCTGTTCATGGTGGTACCAGGCAGGAACTTTACCCCCCTAGTTTTATTATTAT
Source organism: Gymnoscopelus microlampas (assembly GCF_963454915.1). Lineage (NCBI taxonomy): Eukaryota > Metazoa > Chordata > Actinopteri > Myctophiformes > Myctophidae > Gymnoscopelus > Gymnoscopelus microlampas. The sequence continues at coordinate 39,615,796 of NC_139948.1, forward strand.
TAAAGCGGTGGGGTTTTTTACTCTGTCTGGTGTTGGTATTGACAGCCTCAGGAAACGGCTTAGTACTGCATATTTCGTGCCCGAAAAGGTTGCCCACCTCTGCCGTAACCCAGTAAGACCTGGGGTTAAGGCAAATGCCTTCTAAATCAGTAGTTCGCACACTTTCAAGAACTTCCTTACATTTTCAAAAATAGCAGATGTACAAGCTTGTATATCTGCTATTTTTGGATAGCCAACGCAAAAGAAAAATCTAAAATAAGACCGATGCATTGCCGGTTTTAGTGGGTTTAACTGCACCTCCTTTTCCTATTCCGTATTATTTATGACCATATTATATCAAAGAAATATGAAGTGGACAAGTAAAAGAAATAGCCGATCGATAAGCCCGCCATACATTTGTGAGGTCATAGATCTGCTGTTTTCGATCCACAACACCATCACACGACAGAGCATAAATTAAGCGTTAAACATGGATTGTCCATTCCCAGGCTTCAATCCACGCCCTGCTGTTCATACCAGGAAACCAGCGAGTGTCTTTTCACTTGAGACGAGCCGACCATTCTCTCTAATGTGTTTGATCCCTGGGATCAAAGGCATTAAAGAGAAGTACTAACGCAACAATATTTCTTCCGTCCTGGGGGTTGACATAAGGCCCTCACAGAAAAAATGTAATAAGCGCCCAGGTGCTGTCTTGAATCAAATCGCTGCTGATGTGTGTAGATTTATATTGGGAGACACAGGCCCTTGTAAACGGCACCGCAACCCCTGAATGATTGTTTTTATTCAGCGGCGGACGCGAGGCCACTTCACTCACTGACAATTCAATTCAAGTCCACTCTGCATCATTTGTGTGACAATCATATTCCATAACCTTATTAAACTCAAATGGACTGTGAATGTTGGAGATATGTCAGTGTTATGGAGCCAGCTGCTTCACAGAGATAAGAGGGATTTGAGCGGAAACAATATTTTAGTGTTCCATTGAAGAAGAAAAAAAGCCCCATGAGAGACAGAAACTACAAAGGGATGGAATCTCCCCACCTCTCTTTCTCTCGCTTTCTCTCGCTCTCTTTGTCTCTCTCTGTGTTGTTGCTATTATCAACAGGAGGTGGTGCATAATTAGTACAATTCAGTGTGTAAAGTGTAAACTCACTCAAAACAACCTGGCTGCAAATGCTAAAATCTATGAGCCCATTTTCACAATGTCAGTCAGGCAGTTTTGTTTCATAACAAAAGTTTTTGGTGAATTATGAGCTATACCAAGTCATTACATAAATATTTAATATATGTGAAAAGTGTAATAAAATAAACTCCGGTAAGGTTAGATTAATAACGTTTTTACAGTGTAGTAGCCTGTGCAGGGAGATGGGGAAAATGCAACACATTCTACTTTGAATGTTGAATTTTAAAGACCACTTTTCTCTGCCATTTCCCTCCATCTGCCTGCCTGCAATAATGTCGCAGCAAATGTTCTTCATGTGACAGACATTACCAAGACAATTAATTATAAAGTCAAACAATGAAGCTTTTTTATATTCTTCCTTTCTGTACTTCTCAGACAGAAGCTTTCAGGAGTCTGCAGTGCTACAGTGTGTGTGTCCCCCTATGGTCCCACCCTATCTCCATAAACCCCCCCCCCCCCCCAGTCTCTGCAGTAAGCAGCTGGGGAGCAGCCTTCACACAGCATCTGTGCCTGTCTGAGTGTACTGTATGTGTCTGGGAGAGAACGTTATGTGTTTGAATGCTTGCATGTAGGCATGCATGCAAAAAAGTATTTTAAAGCACATTAAGACATTTAATTGAAATGCAACTAAAGCTCAAACTGAAATGGGGTCAGTCTGCAGTCTTTTCATTTCCACTTAAAAAGCTTAAAATAAGTATCAGTATACTACTCATCTGTGTCCAACATGTCCAACCTTTATTTCCTATGGGGCGGTGATAAAAGGAACACAAGCGGGTAGTAAACATACTCTGATCGGTCGGTCAGCTGCCGTATCTTCCCTGGGGGTTATACGGCAGCTGACCAATCAGCAAAGCTAAATTGCCTGCGATGAACTGGCGATGTAAGGCAACCTCTTGAGGAAATCAAATTACCATGTGAAAGATGGAGGAAACTCAGCGGCCAAACACGGTTGCTGTGGATGGTTTGGTGAAATTCACAGCTGAGGAGACACCGGAGTTTACCTGAGTGCAAACGAATCAAAACATAGAGTGGGAAAAAGTGATCTTTTGACAATTCACACACAATGGCTGTGTACCAACAAAGGTGAGGCATGTTGTCAACACACCGTCCATGTAGTGAGTCAACCCTTCTCCCCACACTGTTATTTACACACCTACCTTTGTATGTTCTCAATAGCAATTTGATTTTAAGGAGCTTTATTGGCATGAGAAAACATACATTTACATTGCCAAAGCAAGTGTCGAAATATAATGAAATAAAAACAGTTGAAAATGGGGAAAGATATTGGAGGGGGTACAGCATTGTGTAAACAGAGCTATGTCACATTGCATCGATACATATGTACAGGGCATAAAGCCTTTTGAGACAAATTGCAGCAATCTTTTGCAGTCACTTTGGGCACTTTGGGACAAATAGCAGCATTTTTCCTCAAAACTATTTAAATGGTATGCAAAAAAGCCTCAGATTTAAAATGCATTTACAGGTAGCAGCTGTGTTTATATGTGCAATAGGTCTAGAGGTCTACTCGGGACACTCAATGGTTAGTAGTCCTTAGGGTGGTTGTATTCCATTCATTGGCTAACCTTCTTTTACCGCAACAGTTCACAAATCTTGCTGCTGTGTTCGCACATTGCTGTATTTCTCCCAGGAGGTATGGGAGTTAAATGTCATTGGTCATGTTTTCAAACAAAGAATAGCAGTGGTGTAAATTAACTAAGTGCATGCATGTACTCAAGTACTGTGCTTAACCCATTTGTACAGTGTTGAGGTATTTTTACTTTACTGGACTACTTCCAATTTTCAATACTTTTACTTCTACTCCACTACATCTCAAAGGAAAATCTTGTAGGCTACTTTTACTCCACTTCAATTATTTGAATACTTTAGTTACTAGTTACTTTGTAGATTATTATTACAAAACACACAGTAACCACTTCAGCCCTATACATTTCAACCATTTGAAAATATCTACAAGCTCACAATGTGACGCATTGGGAGCTTGTAGATCTGCCATTTTCAAAAGATTTCTTATACATACATTTGAAAACTTGTGAAACGGGACATTCTGTGTATTGAGTACTTTCTACTTTTGGTGCTTTAAGTACATGTTAATACCAATACTTTCAAGTATTTTTTTTATTCTGGACTTTTACTTGTAACAGAGTATTTCTACATTGCAGTATTGATACTTTTACTTAAGTATTTGAGTACTTTTTCCACCACTGGTTCTGAATAGCATAGGTCTGAACACACTTTTCAAATACAGCTATCAGAACAACAAACACCCTCTGCTCAGCAGGGGTTCCCAAACTTTTTCAACTCGAGACCCAAAAGGTGTTTCCCCGGCACGAAACTTACAACAATACATTATGGATTAAGCCCCAAAAACAGTGAAAATAGCTGATCTTGTAGATTAGCAATTTTCACTGTTATTATTATTTTTTTTAAAGTAAATGCCTGAAAATATAAAAAGTTGAAAATGTTATAAAAAAATGTTTCTTCTAGTAAAGGTAATGAATATTAATGGCTATTTACTTGTGACCCACGAAAATGGGTCCACGACTCATTTTGGGTCACGACCCTATGGTAAACAGTGTTTTTTTTTTAATGCTGTTGGCACTCGGTGACAGAAGAAGGATAGTCTAATTAGCGTTTCTAGTGGCTCAGTGTTGAGGAAAAACATCGCGCTTATCCACGTCCCTCCAGGCACTGCCTGCCTTCTTGGTTTATGAGACCACTCTTGCAGTTCCATATCCTCTTGAAATGTGGCACTAGACTAGAGTGAGCTCATGTGATTCGGTGAAGTGTCCATATGGGATAAAGATTACATCGAGAGCATAAATATGGGACCACGATGGACCACATCACAAGAGTGGTGGAGAATTGATCATTAACATCTCTGACAGGTTGGAAAGTCTGGTTTGTCTTGGAAGATGATGGATGACAGATGTCTCCTCTCTCTGCTGGCTCACGCCCCCCCCCCCCCCCCCCCCCCTCTCAGTCAGGACTGCAGACTCACTCCCCATTTTCCTCCGCAGTCTGAAAACTAATCTCTTCAAACTCCATACTTCACCGCCTAGCTCTACTCATTCCTAGTATCACTTCTTGTTGCCTATTTCTTAACCCATTCAATCCGGGAACGCATCTACAAATGTCTTCTAAATCCAGAACAGTTTTCTGCAAACCGTTTGTTGCTATAATATCAGTGGTTCTCAAACTTTTTCATGTCAAGGACCACCCAAAATTATATGTATTTGGTCGTGGACCCCCCCATCTCAAAATAATTTGTTCCAGGGACCCCCCCAGAAGCAAAGATTTGAGTTACAAATGTTCGCTTTGAGAAAATACATATCCAAAGATTTGCACAGATTTTCATGATTTTCCAAAAATAGCAGATCTGCAAGCTCGTAGCGTGGCACTTGGTGCCGCACTGTATAGCCAAGGTATAAAATAATGCTTATCCTTGTTAACCACATGAACCCTAGCGTCCCTATTCTGGGCATATCATAATAGTTGAACATTCGATCTACAAGCTCACAAGCTGACGCATTGTGGGCTTGCAGATTGGCTTTTTTCCCGGAGATTTGGTGTAGAGGGAAAAAAGGACGGGGCTGAGTTTAGATCCCTGGGGTCCATGGTCAGCTACTGTAAGTATAGGTTTGAAGTGGTTAAACTATGCAGATATTTTATCTGTTCACATAATTCTGTATATTTTGTTATTTAGACACATACTGTTGGATGTTTACCTGGTATCCTAGTTACTTTAGTTTGTAGCTTTTAATTGTTGTCTTTGCAGTCTATTTACATGACCTACCCTGTTCTTTGTTGACTAGGGTACTTGCCATTTACTCTAATTTCACTTTGTAAGTCTCTCTGTATAATAAGAGTGTCTGCTAAATGCGTAAACTGTAAAATTGTAGACATGAAATGGATCAAAATGAGCCAAATGGGCCACACAAGAGGTTCGCTCTGTCCTCGTCTGCACTCGTCTGCACTCAGAAACGTACTTAGAGAAATATGTTAGATTGTTAACAATAAGAGCACATTACAGTATCCTGATCTCCTGAGCCATTTATTCTGGATCCCACAAATTATAGACACAATAAACAAAATCTTCTTTGATTCCATCTTCAAAGTTATTATGAGATGCCTAACAAGGGACAGGTTTTGTATTTATTTTTTTCAGAATTCTTTAGAAGAAGGCCGATGCACACCTCAAAGGATGGTGACAACCAAAAAGGTGCAAATGGTCAGAATCAAATCAAATAAAAAGGTCCTGCACACTGTCTGGAACTTGCAAAAAATGCTCTTTACTAAGTCGACTTTTCGGTTGTTAGACCTTCATCAGGACAGCCATGAAATGAAATGTCACACAGATTTGAGGATGACACATGACAAACTACTTCAGCCTTTTCATCCATTGGATTTTTAATGTTTTGTTGATGCACAAAGCACTCTTGTCACTCAAAAACAACCTTGCTGAAAATGCTAAAATCTATAAGCCCATTTTCACACTGTCACTCAGGCAGTTTTGTACCATAACAAAAGTTTTTGGTGAATTATGAGCTATCATGCCAAGTCATTACAGAAATATTTAATATAATGTGCACGCTCACAATGCGTTGAGATGTGACATGTTGTGAGCTTGATGATCAAGAACATGGGCAAAATCCTTCTCAGCAATGTCAGAATGCTCTTAAGAAAAAGACTACCCTTTTTCAAAGGAAATATATTTTCACTAACCTTGCCGATGGCTTTGTTTTCCCCTCATGATGATGGGTGGGAGAGCAATAAGCCTAAATTCAAATCTGAGTTTGCTTTGAAACCTGGGTTAGAAATACAACTACCTGACCTTGCAGTTGTTTGGTGAATCAGAAGTGAGTGAATACAGTTTGATTAGTGTTATATATGACTTTGAGTTGCATTACCATTAACACATTCCCTGCCAGAGTTTGTTCATAAGGTACTCACCCACTGCCAGCGTTTTTGAGTTTTATAGCCTTTTGAACCGTTCACAAAAAAATTATATCCATTAAAATCCGCGATCGGATGGTGTTTATAAACAGCAACGACGGACGTACGAGCCCTCATAATGTTTACACTTTTTTTCCTTTTTCTTCTTCTGTGGTATCAGCCGCTGAAAGAGGCTGCAAACGTCATATCCGTTTGGCTGTGACGTGGCTGTGACGTTTCCCCACCGGCCATCTTAGATTAGCTTAGCCTCCGATCGGCTATCAGATCGTTTTTAAACACAAAGAGGATAACCGTTCGTCGATCAAAGAAAAGAAAATACAACCGGAGCTTACCATTCGTTTTTTAAACCGTGTGAAAACCATGATCTTTAGCCAAAACCAGGGAAAAACTGTTTTTTCAAGATAAAAAACGAACCGGAAACGGTTGTCGGAAATTTTCTCATAGGATGGTGTCGGAAGCGTCATGGGGAAAAAAAAAATCAAGGATGGTACCAAAACATTTTTTTTTCGTTATTAAACCACATAAAAAGACGATCCCGAGATATCTCGGGATACGCAGGTAACGGGTGGATTTAATGTCCCGAGATATCTCGGGATTGGCAGTATATGTGTTAATAAGCTAATCCCTGCTGAAATGAGTATCCTCTATGTATGGCTTTATATTAGTATATGTAAACATTTAATCATGTGGATCTCTGGATCCACATCTGAATGGCATGACTCTAATGTACTTCGTGTGACCCAACCTTTTGACATCAGTCATCTATGACGTCAGTCGTCTATGCCATATCTATGATGTGTTACACAATGTGGGCAAGGTTTCAGCCCGATCAGAACTGACTTCCATTATTATAAGATCAGATAGTTAGATTTGTCATTAGTCCTTGTGGAAATTTCTTTTCCGCAGGGACACAGAAATCAGATTCAAGTACACAAATAGATTAACTTTTTGCCATTTTTAAATATGATGCGTTGTATGGCCCTGTTAATGTGAACCTTTCAGCAATATTTTAATAGATGCATCATCATCAGTCCTCATGAGGGGATTATTATGGCTAGGCAGAATACATAATTTTCCCTAAACAGAGATGATAATGCCAAACCTAATCAGATCTGACAACACTGAAGGTTTAATGAGAAATATGGGCAGGTAATTAGTGAATAGATGACCTCTGCAAGCCTGTGATGTGACACATCTTAGCTCCATAGAAGTATCTGTTAGACTGCTTAGATTTCACAAAATTATCTCGAAAAATTACTCCTTGCAGCACAGGTCTCCGCCATGCCAGGTAGTAGAAGTCAATCTTAGCCAATCAGGATGAAATATGAAAAATCGGACAGGCCCGTCTTGAGATAGAAGATTGTCTTCTCTACATGACTATAGAGATAATGTGTACTGATTTGTGTGATGTCTGTAGGAGTAATATAAAACAATGTGTATCGCAAAAATCGGCCTCCTGGTGGCGCTATAACAGGACAATGTGAAAAGGGCGGCATTTCTTCCTCGGCCTAGTGGGAATGTGTGAGAAAAGTTTCACGGCAATCGGACGCTGCGTTCATGATTTGAGGCATTTTGTTCAAATCAAGCCACTCCTGCAAACTTTGGAAGCCAATCTTAGCCAATCAGGATGGAATATGAAAAATCGGACAGATCCGTAGTGATCACATGACTATAGAGATAATGTGTACCGACCCAACTGGTGTTGCTCTAAAAGGCAGATTTTTCCTTGGCCTCTAGGGAGTGTGCGTACAAAGTTTCACGTCGATTGGTGCAGACGTGCAGTTGTAGGTAAAAACGTAAATCGGCCTGTTATTGCGCCACTATTAGGTCGAGCACAGTTTCACGTTGATCGGGCCAACGGTGCCGGAGATTAGCTGTACAAAAATGGACACACACACGGACAGGGGCGAAATCTTAGTCTCAGTCATGCCTTCGGCCTGGCGGAGACAACAAGTATTCAGACTGATGTAGGTTTATAATACAGTATGTAGGCTTTAAAAACAGATAATTTAAGTGCTTTGCAACGGCTGCTACAGGGAAATTTCCAGCAAGGGATCATATTTGTAATTTAAGTGCCTGGTGCTTCTTTAATAAATTCTTATTGCAGAACCATACAGTATTGAGAAGTTAAAATGAGTGCACTCAGTCAAGGGCAAGGGTTACAATCAAAAAGAGAGTAATGGCTCAGCATTAGTCTTGGTGTTCTTATGCCGGAGGAGGCATGAGTTATTATCTCCCATAAAATGTTTATGGGATTTCTGCAGAACTAAGATATAGGAGCAGCGCTGCCAGTGTGTTGCTGTGCTCTAGCCATTCCTTCATAGTCCTGACTACCTGCTACAATCTGACACCTGATGACTGCAGTGCAGGGAGCCGCACACAGACAGCTGACTGGACAGAACCTTTCATAGTGCAGAGTTTGATTCAGGGGCAGTGCGGCACAGAAAACCATACAAATCGATAATTACTTAGCTTACCTCTACAGTATGATGTTGCCTCCAAGGCAACAAAAGACAACCCCCCAAAACATGAATTAATGCTTCATCAAGAGTGGTGGATTACAGTAAAAAGCAAAAAATATGATATCATATAAAAAATATATGATCCACTGGCAGCTGTTTTTACTTCTCATTCTGAAGACTTGCACATGAGCTGTAGCACCATATATTTTCTCTCGCAACAATGTTGTTTAAGAAAAGTCGAAAAAGTCATGCACAATAAACCCCATGTTCCTGCCCTTTTGTTTATCTATAGAAAGCAGTGTCCTCATTAATTGATGAGTAAAGATATAAAGTATATTGAATCATTTTATATCAGATACAGTATGTGTTTGAAAGAGATTTATGACAATGTTTCCCCGAACCCGAGGCAACATTGTACTATCATTGAATCTCATAGGCCATGATGACAAGTATTGTAAATGCTACTGCATTTATAATCAGAGTTGAAGAACTGCACTTCTTAAAATATAAAAATATTTTTATACAGTAAAAGAGTAGGTTATCATCCCACTTTCTGCATTTTCTTTTTATCCTGCTGGTGGCTATATAGTGGTGTTTTGACTGCATGGGAACAATTTTCTTACCAATCTATCTTACCGTTTCCATTTGTTCGTGTGTCATGGCCATAATATGAAATATTGGCGGCAGATTGCCAGGTCACACCACAGCCTAAGTTTGGTCTGGTGTAAGGTCAACACATTCTCACTCCCAACACTGTTTCATAATGTATACGCCCATAGTACATTAATGAAATACCACGCCTACATGGTACTACAATATAATTATGTATATTGAGTCGGTTAATTAATTTTTTAAATAGAGACGCTGAAGGGCATCAATTAAGTGACTCTCTATCTCTCTCTCTCTCACTCTCTCCCTCTCTCCTTAACTGAAGCTTCACTTCCCTTCCTCTTTTTCACAGGAGCCATTTTGACATGAAATAGCAGGGTAAACACAGGTGTTACTGATTATACTAATTACGGTTCCGTTCCATTCAGGTCAAACAGAGTCGTTGTGCTGCTGCTGCTGCTATTGTGTATATTGGCTCACTGGAAAAGCTCTGATACACTGAATGGAACGGAACCTTAATTTGTATCATTGGTAACACCTGTGTTTACGCTACTATTTTGTTTCAAAATGTCTGTCTTGAAAAATGTCTATTAGTGCTGCTGAACGTTCTAATTACAAAAGCAAGCTATGCTGAACCGAAGTGACGAGTTCTACCCTATCTGTCTGTCCTTCGCTCCATTCAGTACCATGGACAGCACCACGTGGCCTCATGCAAATTAGTAGCCTATATGTTGGCTATCTGTCTCTGACATGCCAAACCAGCAGGAGAATACATCAGCAACATCCCGTCTAATCTTTCCTCACTTGTTGTATCTCAGCTCTTATTTTTTTTGTTTTTGTTATTGTCCTATAGGGCAGTGGTTCTCAACCTTTTCAGCCCGTGACCCCCCCCCCCCAAAGAATCATAATTTGAACTGGATAGGCTCTCTCTCTCTCTCTCTCTCTCTCTCTCTCTCTCTCTCTCTCTCTCTCTCTCTCTCTCTCTCTCTCTCTCTCTCTCCGAGTTATTGAATGGGTGAAATAGACTCTCCCCCCTCCCTCTCTCTTGCTGATCGAGCTCTGGTCTGACAGACAGAGACACATAATAACTTTACTGTATATATAGTAGTTTAAAATTGAATTCTAAGTTATTTGATAATGAATATGCATATAAAGTCAGAGAGTTAATATTGTGTATATTATGTGAAACAAAACTATTATAATGAGACAAACTGTTTGTCTTTCTTTATTAAATCACTCTGTCCACAAAGTTGTCCACCAGAGGGTACCGAAAAACTAAGTTGGGAAACTATGAATCAAAGGCTTTGGGGGAAAGTCTTGTACAGAACTTCAAAGAATTGCACAGCTGTAGCACTCCCATTGGAGGACAGCGATGAAATGATTACAGTGAAGTTAATGAGATGGTAGCCTATGGACAATTCCCCTAAAATGATATTTAATTCAGTATAGAATATAGAAGTGCAGTATAGAAGTTTAGGTAAACTGTAATGGCATCTTTCTTTGTAAGTAAGTAAGTACACTTTATTAGTAGAGAACATTTCACAGACATCAGTCACAAAGTGCTTCACAACAATAAAAGTAAAACATGTCAATAATAAAATAAGAAGACAAAAATAAAACAATCGGCATTTAACCAATCAGCCATCCAGTTCTTGATGGCAGATAGACACCACTAGTGCAGTTTGCTGATCATATCCATTTTATCTGGTTTAAACGAACAGTTGAATCTCGTCGGTAATGGTGTAACAGTGGTAAGAGATACCCCTGAAGCTGCTTATGATGGGTCCTAGGGGAAGCAAATAAAGGGCAAACAGGATTGGGCCTAGCACGGAATCCTGTGGAACACCACATGACAGTGTAGTGGATTCAGAGGAATAGGGACCAACGGCCACCAAGAAGCTCCTGTCCGATAAATATGACCGGAACCAATCTAGGGCGCTCCCAGAGACCCCCACCCACTTCCTGAGCCTGTCGACCAAAATACGATGGTCCACGGTGTCGAAGGCTGCTCTAAGATCTAGCAACACCAGGATGGAGCAGTCGCCGACATCAGATTATGATATCACTTGTGACTCTAAGAAGAGCTGTTTCTGTGGAGTGTTTTTGAATTTAGTAAGAGCTATTGAGCTGACTGGCCACTGTTTTTTCTAAAACTTTGGAGATGAAAGATAATTTGGAGATTGGCCTGTTTTTTATCGGTAATGACGGGTTTAGGTTCGTTTTTTTGAGGAGTGGTTGAACAATTGCCTGTTTAAAATTTGCTGGAACGCGGCCAGATGTCAGTGTGTATGAATTCAAAGATGTTTGCAGCAATTCGTTTTTAACATTGCAATACTGAACAGAGTGTGAGAGAGTGTGACAACTTGCTTTCCATTCAAGTGTTCAAACTACAACTGCAGTTCAAGCTTCAATATGACATAGAGTGCTTAATTAAAATCACATACTTTTGGGAGCCATTCAATCTGATTGACCCCACTCAGTACAGACAAGTGACTGCCTGATTGACCCTGAGGATGTAATTTAGGTGGACTCTTATTAGAGATAATTAATTTGTTTAAGTTGTAAGTCCTGCTTTTGATTTCTTGGTCAGGGCCAATCTAAATGACTCGCCTGTTTAAATCATTTTTAAATACAAATTATAAAAATAAATATGTGGGTCTTTGTACATTTTTTCCCATTTCTTTCCCCAATTTTAATTTCTCCTACAGTTGGGTAAGTCGCTCCCAGCTATTTTAGAGGTTAATAGCATCGCAATGCAAATCTTTTTTTTTAAATCATGATTTATTAAATACATAAATAAAGACAGACAGACAAATTAACAAAATGGCTATGGAGTGTGTTAGTCTTTGGAATCAGTAGTGTAGGTGATGTGTGTAAAGAATGGTGTTGGGTGATGGATGGCAAACAAACAGCAAACTGACCAGAGTGTGCAAGGGGAGAATGAGAGAGGGTCAGAGTAGAAATGGACTGCTTTTAGAGACCTCAGAGCACTGGGCCCAGGAGCTCCAGATCAGAGCTGATGGACCTCCCAGCTCTACCTACCAGGCACCTGCTGCGACACACACACACACACACACACACACACACACACACACACACACACACACACACACACACACACACACACACACACACACACACACACACACTCACTCACTCACTCACTCACTCTCTCTCTCTCTCTCTCTCTCTCTCTCTCTCTCTCTCTCTCTCTCTCTCTCTCTCTCTCTCTCTCTCTCTCTCTCTCTCTCTCTCTCTCTCTCTCTCTCTCTCTCTCTCTCTCTCTCTCTCTCTCTCTCTCTCTCTCTCTCTCTCTCTCAAGGTTGTACTTTACTGTTACATTGTGTGTACATAAGAGTTTTTGGCTTTCTTCAGACAATTCAGCAGCATAGTTTTTTTTTTTTATATATCTTTTTATTTGGTTTTCAACATTAAAAACATTTCGTTACCCCATTCCTTTCCCCCCAGCACAGATACAAGTTAACTGTTTTTCTTCTCTCTTTGTCTTTTTTTTGTTCTCTTAATTTGTCATTTCATCATACCCTCAGTTATTTTACATAAGAAAAAGGAAAAAGAATTAATAACAAATGATAATACTAATAACAAAAATACTTAACTAATAACATTAATGATAATAGCCCTAATAACAGTAATAATGATAATACATAACAAAACAAAAGCCAGGTACATAGAGAACAGCAAACAAGAAGAAAAAAAAAAAAAAAAAAACCCAAAATAAAACAGAAGCATAGTAACAGATATTATTCGAGTGTATTGCATACTCAGCATTTTTATCATTTCGTACTTAATTGTTTATGCATGATTATTCGACTTTCCATGCTGTTTGTCGCCCATGGACCTGGATGTTGAGAAGATCGGTACCACCATTTATTTATTTTTCTTTTCTCTTTTTTTTTTATTGTTATGGGCTTTTTTTTTTTTTTTTCCTTTTTCTTCTTTTTTATAGTTTTTTTTTTTTTTTTTTTTCTATTGGGATAACTTCCCTTCAATATTTCTTATGTTATTGATAATGTTTCCCCATATACTATCAAATTTCATTGGTTTCCCTTTCACATTGTACATGATTTTTTCTGAGGTGGAGTATGACAGGAGTTCTCTCCACCAATGTGTGAGTGTGGGCGGTTGGTTAGCTTTCCAATTGGTCAATATACATTTTTTTGCTGCTGTCATTATTAATAGTATCGATTTCCTCTCATCCTTGTTAAATTCCTTGAGCATCTCTACATCTCCCAATATGGATATTCGGGGGTCAGGGGGAACCTCTTTTTGTAAAATCTCAGACATAAATTTATAAATATTATTCCAAAAGCTGTTCAGATGTGTACACTTCCAAAACATATGTATGAGGTCCCCATTCTCTGATTGACATCGTGGGCATGTAGGTGGTGTGTTGGGGCTAAATCGATGCATCCTCTGTGGGGTGTAATACACACGATGGAGTATCTTAAATTGTATAAGTCTGTGATTGGTGCTAACCAGAGTTTTCTGTGAGCTCTGTAGTAGATCTTCCCATTCTTTCAACGTATATACATATCCAATATCATTTTCCCATTTCTGTTTGTGCTGTCCAGAGTTATGTTTTATTTCACAATTCATAGCGGTGTATAATTTTGAAATTAATCCTTTTTGTGATTTTGCATTCCATATAGTTTTTTCAATTGGGGTTTCTTTAATACTAGGAAAGTTCTTATTTATATTGGTTTTCACCCAGCTTCTTATTTGCAAAAATTTAAAAAAGTGTGTTCCGGGTATCTGATACAGGTTTTTTATAAATGTGAAATCCGCAAATATCTCCTTGACACAGAGATCCCCTAGTTCTGTAATTCCTTTGTCTTTCCAGCTTGCAATAATGCCATATCGTATGTTATCTGGGACTAAAGGATTGTTCCATAAAGGTGTGTGTTTGAATAAGACAGGCCGAAGTCCTAGCATTTTATGGCTTTCCTGCCAACATTCAAATGTGTGGCTAATGATTTGGCTTTTTGTGATCCTATGCAAATTTTTTAATGAGCCTAAAAAAGGAATTGATCTCAATGAAATTGGTTTCACCAGTTGTTGTTCTATAGTTAACCAGGCTGGATTTGTATTGTCTCTTTGGAGCCAGGACCAGACGGTTCGTAGTTGTGATGCCAAATAGTATAATTTAAAATTAGGTAAATTTAATCCTCCTTTTGAGATTGGGGCTTGCAGTGTTGATATCTTTACTCTGATTTTTTTCTCAGCCCATAAGAACCGTGAGATGGTTCTATTTATTTCTATAAACATTTTAGAAGGACATTTTAACGGGATTGATTGAAAAAAATACATGAATTTTGGCAAGACATTCATTTTGATTATGTTAACTCTTCCGATTAACGATATAGGTAGGTTTTTCCACCTGTGCAGGTCACTTTTAGCCTTCTCCAAAAGCGGTATGTAATTAGCTTGGTAGGCTTTGTTCAATTCATTTGTGACAGTTATTCCTAAATATTTTAATCCCTTTGGTTGCCATTTGAATGAGGATAACAGTTGATAATTATTAAGGTGGGTGTGGCTGTTTAGTGGCATTACTTCAGTTTTTTCGTAGTTAAGTTTGTATCCTGATAGATTGCTATATTCTTTTATTGTGTTAAATAGTTCTGGTAGAGACTGATCTGGTTTTGAGATGTATAACAATAAATCATCCGCATATAAGGATACTTTAGTCTCCTCCATACCAAATTTTATCCCTTTAATTTCTGAATTTGTTCTAATAGCGGCTGCCAATGATTCAATAGCAATAGCGAATAGTAATGGTGATAATGGGCAGCCTTGTCTGCTTCCTCTTGCCAAGGGGAAAGGTTTTGATAGAATCCCATTTGTAAGAATCTGTGCTTTGGGTGCTCTATATAATAATTTTATATGGTTAATAAATGTTTCGCCAAAATTCATATGTTGTAATGTGCTAAATAAAAAGCCCCATTCCACAGTGTCAAAGGCTTTTTCTGCGTCCATTGACATAACTAATCTAGGCTCCGTTTCATTTTTGGATAGCTCTATAATGTGAAAAAGTCTGCGGATATTATCTGCTCCTTGTCTTTGTTGGATAAATCCCGTTTGGTCCTCATGAATTAGTAAGCTTATTACCATTTCCAGTCTTAGAGACAACATTTTAGAAATTATTTTAAAATCAACATTGAGTAGTGATAGCGGTCTGTATGACCCACATAAGGTTTCATCCTTCGATGGTTTATGAAAAACATTGATTGTTGCCAGTTCGAGTGTAGGCGGGAGTCTCCCTGTTTGAAAGGAGTCATTAAGCATGTTTAAGTATGGTGTGAGTAACCTGCCTCTGAATTTTTTTAGGAACTCTATTGTAAATCCGTCCGGTCCCGGCGCCTTTCCCAATTGTAGATGGTCCATTGCTTTTATAATTTCATCTGGTGTAATCATTTCATCCAGCTTTTCTTTTAAATTATCCGATAACCTAGGTAGCGATATTTTGTTTAGAAATTCTTCAGATTTTGATACGTTTAATTTTCCCCTGGATTTGTACAATTCCTGATAAAATGACTCAAAGCATCCATTTATTTCTTTCGGTTCAAATACCATTTCTCCTTCTTTGTTTTTTATGGAGTGAATTATTTTAGCATCTTCCTCTGCTTTTATTTGCCAGCTGAGTAGTTTGCCCGTCTTATCTCCGTTTTCATAGTAGTGGTACCTAGTCCTAATCATGTCCGCTTCTGCTCTGCTTGTTGTCAAATTGTTATATTCAAGGCGTTTTTGAGTAATGATGCTACCTGTGTCTGGATTTTTTGTGATTGCGTGTTGGATTTCAAGTGTGTGGATTTCTTCTTCCAGTCTGTTAAGATATAGCTTCTTGTTTTTATTTTTATTTGCTGCGAATGACATGACTTGTCCTCTCAAATATGCTTTTAAACATTCCCATATCGTGGTTGCTGAGGCTGAGTTTGTATTTAATTCCAAAAAATCATCTATTTCATGTTCTATATATGTAATGAACTCCGGGTCATTTAGAAGATGGTTTTGAAATCTCCATCTAAAAGTTTTCGCGTGATTGGGAGTCTGATTTAATGTCATTTTGATAGGGCAATGGTCCGATAAAGTGGCGGCCAGGTATTTGCATTCAATAATCTTAAAACTTAAGGGTTTGCTTATGAGTATATTGTCGATTCTGGAATATGTATCATGTACATTTGAGTAGAATGAGAAGTCTTTTTCTGTTGGATTGCGAGATCTCCATGCATCGATAAGCCCCATATCACACATTCCTTCTTTTAAAGTTCTTGCTGCTCTGCTTAGAGTGCATGAGTTCCTTGTCGATTTATCAAGAATCGGGTCCAAAACCAAGTTGTAGTCACCTGGTATGATGCATTGACCATGTGAGCAAGTTAGTTTAGCCATTATATCTTTAAAGAACTGTGGCTCGTCACTGTTTGGTCCATAGACGTTAACTAAGGTATATGGTTCATTATTTACATCACATTTGACCATTATCCATCTTCCCTCCTTATCTTTGTCAACCGAATGTATTTTCAGAGAAATTTGTTTATTTACCAATATAGCGACTCCTCTAGATCTTGAGTTATATGATGAGTAAAGTACTTTTCCAACCCAGTCTCTACGTAATTTCTCATGCTCACTATCTGTGAGGTGAGTTTCCTGTATAAATGCCAAACCACAGTCTTTCATTTTTAGATAATTCAATATTTTTCTCCTTTTGATAGGGTTATTAATTCCTTTCACATTATAAGATATTACTGTTAAGGTACCAGCCATGTCACATTAACTTGATATTTAAAACAATTAGATGTCCAATTCTCCACATAAAAATGGGCTTTTAGGTTCAATAACTCCAATATGTTCGACATGCTCAAGGAATTCTTCACAATTAATGATTTGTCCATAATAGGTATTACAGTATGTTCCATAACTGAGTATAATCTGAGCATCAGTCTTTCTGACAAAGGAGAGAAAATAGTTGCATTGCATTTCCACCCCCCACCCAATCCCACCCCCCACCCTCCACAATATTTCCCACCCCCCTTCACTTTCCCCCTCCACCCTGTAGCAGAGAATAATAAAATCCAAATAACACCACACATGAAACCCATTTTCTTGTGGCTGAGATAATATCCCTCTACCTTACCCTTCTACCTTGCTGGGCTCCATACCATAAATCCATTTTACATTTCAGTTCACAGCAAAAAAGGAAAAAAAAAAAAAAAAAAATTTATGTTTGAAATAACATAAATATGTATCTACTGTAGAAATCTCTTTTAATCAAAACATACTCAATAGAAAATAAGCAATCCTATTTATAAAATGTAGAAATGAAGGAAAAAGTAACCCCCCCCCTCAAACAGAGTCTCACACACACACACACACACACACTCCAGCAGCATAGTTAATAACAACAATAATAATAATGATAAAACCTCTCTCTCTCTCTCTCTCTCTCTCTCTCTCTCTCTCTCTCTCTCTCTCTCTCTCTCTCTCTCTCTCTCTCTCTCTCTGTGTATAATCCATATGCCTTTGCCAAAGAACCTTGTCTCTTCTCCTTTGCCTCAGAATATATTGCATTGGAATGTACTGATGTCTGCTGGGTCCAGGCTGCAGCCAGGCTAATGGCACTCATGACTCTTCCCGGGACAAGCTAGGGCCCTGCTGTGTGCTGGTAGATTCCTCAATCTCTGTCTTGATAGGCTTAAAGAATGGTGATTCTGCTGAGAAACAAAGCACCCAACCAATTCCGCAAATTTATAAACTTTTAGCAACCATTCCTCAGCCACAGCCTGTCTCAAAAACATTAGGCAGGTAATACTTTTTACACACTAAATCTAGAAGTCTTATTATATTATTAAGCGCAATCTTGATTTTGTTTTTAAGAGAAACTTTGTTAGGCCAAGATAACAGTGCAACTGTTCTTGTCGAGTCAACCTAATCCCAACTCCAGTTTTATGAAAGAAGCTAGAGTGCATTGCAAAGGACTTGGAAACCTATTGAAATGTTTGTCTTTTTGATTGATTTCCTCCTCTGAAGCTATGTTGGTAAATATCTACAGGCAAAAACGACACAGCCAGACCTGGACCGCTGGCGTAGCGGTCCGGGCACCTATAGGCTACAATGTAGCCTGACAGCGGGTCGCGGGTTCGAGTCCCGATCACGACGGCCTTTGCTGCACCGCTGCACGTCACTCCACATCTCTCTCTCCCCATTCCCTGTCAGCCTACTACTGTCCTATAAATAACAAAATACATTTAAAAAAAAGAGAGAATGACACAGCCACACAGTACTTGCTCTCACGCAGGTGCTCTTTATTTTGGGCTCAGGAAGAAACATTAAGACGGTGGTCACCAACAGTGCAACTGCATAAAGCACAGATCTCCAGCATGGAAGTAATTTACTCTGCTGCCTGAGGCAAAGACCGGTGAGCAGAAAGAGACACGATATGCAGCTGTGTTAACCCACCAGGTGGCTTCGGAAACTATACATAATACAGACAGACCACAACAGGTACAACAGACCAATTTTGTAGAGACTGTGCAAGAAGGGACTCAATATGCAACTGTGCTATTAACCCCACCAGGGGGCTTTGGAACTATATAGCCTTGGATAAAGACTGTCATAGATTTCTTTTATTGATTCTGACATTTATTTATCTATGAATGTCAGAATCGATAAAAGAAATCTATGACAGTCTTGATACAAGGCTGGAACTATAGGACAAGCATATACATTTCTAACTCCCACACATAACAATATTAGCCCATTAAGACCTGAGGCCGATTCTATACAAATGCCTTCTAAATCAGTAGTTCCCACACTTTTTTTGTGCCAGGGAGACCCCCAGAAGAGAGGATAGTTTTTATTTTATTTTTTTCTTTCAAAAATTAGCAGAAGCGACGTGCTGTGAGCTTGTATATCTGCTATTTGTGAGAACCACATTTCCTTTCCAAAGAGTTTTCTACAAAAGTTAAGTTGCTATACAGTATAAAGCTAAAATCTAAAATGACACAGATGCTGTCCTGGTTTTAATGGATTATTCATCTCCAAGGGTCTGAACATTTCCAATTAAGGCTGTGCAGACTGATGTTGCTGTCTCTGACCATTCCTGTGTTTTTCTCTGAGAGTATACGCTACAACACAAATGTTTCAAACACAAGTAATCACACAATGGTACTGAAATATTGATCCAGTCTTTCTCTTCCCCACTCCGTCAGGGTCTCAGTCAATGAACATTTCAATTCTAAAATTACAAATGTTATTGATGCCATCGCACCCACCAAGGTGAAGGTTGGTTTCTGGTGAGAAAAATATCTTATTGAAATGCAACGCTGGTAAGAGCAGAAAAAAAGAGTGTTGAAAAGCTGTTCATTATATGACATCTGAAATGAGATTTTGCATTTATAATTTGCAGTTGTCAAAAGCCTGTCAGTGCCTCTGACTCTGAACTTCTATCCACTAGAGCCTGCGAGGAATTTTCCTCCTTCTTCACTGTCAAAATTATGAAAATTAGACAAGAAGTCAGTGCATCCATATCGGTTACAGGATATCTGTGTCCACTTAAAATTGATTTAAATACGATGACACCATTTTATCCTATAGCCATAAAAAAAATATGATTTTGGATGACATTTATACATCTGAAATGGCCCTCCTGCGTTGATATTCTGCCAAAAAGCCTTTTCAAAATATTTCATAATATAGCTATAGAAATTGTCAACATGTCTCTGCTCTCAGGTTTCTTCCCACAGGCAAGAGCACATACCTCATAAATAATATAGTCCTTACCAAAGTTCAAATCCGGGTTCAAATCCAACCTGAGGCTCTTTGCTGGATGTTATCCCCTCTCTCTCCCACCTTTCCTGTCTCTCTCTCACTGTCACCATCAAAAATACAGCAGCCATGCTGAAAGAATAATCTCTGAAAAAAACAACACAGCACACACACAACCTGAGCAGGTTTGTGCTCATTGCCAACTTTATTTAATCTTCATTATTTATTTTTTTATTACATCCAGTATTATGATTATTATCTTGTTTTTATATTGTAATTGTTGTTGTTGTTGCAGCACCAAGATTTCGCTGCTTGTATTTGTATGAGTGAGTAATGTCCTTGAAATGAACAAGGTTGAGAATCACTGGCATAGACTAGAGCACTCATCTTCAGCCCTCATTTCAGTGGTTTAATGTTGTAGAGAGGAGAATACATACAACTACAGACATTTAGCAGATGCTCCTATTGACAGAGATCTCAAGAGAATTCGAGGCCAGCATAAGTGTGCCATGAACATCGTGCCAAACAACAGATTAGACGTGATCAAGGAGTTCGACTTCTAGGAGACGTCGTCGCAGTCGGATGGAAAGCTTGTATGTCTACAAGCTCACAACACGGCGCGATGCAACGCGTTGTGAGCTTGTTAATCGCCTATTTTTTATTTTTTTATTTAGAGTAGCCAATATGTTTCCCCCCCTTCCCCCCCCCCCCCCAATTAATAGATTGCATATTTTCACTACTTTTGCTTTACAATTGTAGGGCGAAGTAGAGCATTAAGTGACAAAAAAGTTGAATTATGGAGATACAAGGTTTCTATCAGTCAGCGATGATATACTGCAAAGTAACACACAGAACCAAGCATCTATCTAAACACAGTTGATGAGAAGGAAGTGCTGATGCAGAGATACTAAGTAATCAAAATGTACATGGAACAAATTATGCACATCAGTCATTTTTTGACAGTCCCTGTAATCTACAGTCATCCATCCATTCCATATTTATCTCACGTCAGTGCTGCAACCTTATTCGATTTTTAGATGCTAAGAAGTCAGATCGAAAGTAGTTCAAGTAGGAACAGCGCAAAAAGAATACTACTACTTTATCTGAAAAGAAGTAGCCTAGGAGGACACGTGGGCAGAAATGTAATCCAAGTCAGGCTTTGAGTGTCAAAAAGCCTCGCATCAATCTCAAAAGGATGTCACCTCAGAAGGGTCAAATGGTCTGCGAATGCCAAGTGGTTCAAAAATGTTGGACAGACTTAATACAAAACCTGGGAGAAATGGTCTGACTTACTTTAGCCTCTGCTCCTACAGTATGCATACTTTTATATGGCATATCAAAAAAATCACCATTTATATTCAGGCTCCACAACCAAGCTTGTCAGTTCTTTTGGATTTACTGACTCTGGCTTTGACTCTGGCGCACATGGAATACTGGGATGTACACTACAGATCCTTGACAGATGCCTGTTAAGGGTAACTGTTTAGAGAATCCATTGTATTCTTTCATATATTAATTGTTGATAGATTCTACATATATTTATATTCACTGTTGATAGTACAGTACATATCAATTCATATAATGTATTGGCAATTAGGTGCATATTCATTCATATTCACCGCATGGTTATAGACTGTACATTTATACTTAGATATAGACCATTCATTTATAATTATATTTATTGATAGAATGTACATACACTGTACATTCATTCAGATACCCAGTGAATACGTCCAGTGTCAGAATCTAAGCCTATTTTATTTGATCTTTATTTTACTTTTTGTTGGCCCTTGACTCTTACTTGTTCCTGTGTTTATCTCCTAGTGCTGTAAGTGCTACTATGACACCTGAATGTCCGCCTGGGGATCAATAAAGGTTTATCTTTCATATTTCCTCTAAAGAAAATGGATAGGTACTGCTTTAACAACAGTACAGCTAAAAATATATATTTACATGGGCTTGAAAAGCCAACATTCCCGTAAGACAAATCTGCCCAATAGGAAAAGGTGATTTAAAAAAAAATATGTATTAGCTTATGTGCTGTAAATAGTAAATACTTAATAAACCAGGGGGCCTATGAACTGGAAGTCCATAAACTGAATGTTAGCAATGTCATGTCCGTGTTTGTATTTCAAGGTATCTGATCTACTCTGTTCTATGTGAATATTCAGATTTTATTTAACTATAATTATTTTCTTTGCTTATTGTATGTCTGCACGTGTAATATGTTGTATTGTGTATAGAATAAAATAAATAAATCTAATAAATAAATTATAATTAAATAATTGAACACAGGAAATGGGCTGCAATGCATTGTTGCATAAATCTTTGTTACGTTAAAACTACGCTAACTCTCTGCTATTCGAAAATAGACAATTTACTGTTCACGCGTCACAACAATAGATGTGTTGTGAGCTTGTAGATATGCTATTTTCCCTTTTATAGAAATAATTGGAAAATATACCGTCTGAGTTCTGGTTTCCCAGACCTGAAGCTAGGGCCCATTAGGTTTTGAGAACCTTATCTGAAACCGAGCCTTAGAGTATGAAAACAATTCCAGGACCCGTGAAATACGTTTCACGGCACGGCGCAGTTCACTTCTTGTTGTTAAACGTTACAGAGTTTTCAATAGCTATTTCGCAGCCTCTCATTATTGCATTAGCATTACAATGGCATTAATAACACAACACGGCTGCTTGACAAGTAGGACACGGTAAGCATCACAATGAGCAAAAAAGGAACACGAATCATACATAATATTCATCTGCAGCAGTGTTTGGAGGTGGTCTCCCTATACTCTTCCATACATTTAGACCCTGGTGTCGGTATAGTACTGCCTGAATCTCATAAGCACAATATTTCCCCCCGGCAAAGTGGGATCTGTGGGATCTGCCGCTTAAATGAGCGGAATAGAAATTTGGTCTCTCAGACAGGAGACATGTGTTAGAAAGCAGGGCAGGACATAAAAGCTACTGATTGCAGCTTCGATGTAGGAGGTGAACCGCTGATTACAGTTTAGTTTGGCACGTATAGAGAGTATGCACATGCAACACTTTTCCACCGGGACACGCCCCCCTCATCTAGACTGAGTGGCATGGAGTATTGGAGCTTGGAAGCGCTCGTTGGAAATCACTCAACGGTCCTGCGTACCACCTGTTTCTAAATTGCACATAATGCAGGAGGCAGCAGGACATTGCATTACTGAAAACGAGCGCTTCCAAACTCTGACACTTTGAAAAATAATCACCTGCACAGAATTTATTGACAAAGAAATTATTGAGAAAGTAGCTCATAACATGTCTACGTTTTTTTTTTTATGAAACAACAACTTTGCAGATAGAAAGAGGATAATTCAAGCTCTCCGTACAGTTTAACGTCGTTTAATGACTGACTTTTCTGTTTGGATGTATGGGCTGTCAAGGCCGGAAAGTATTTTTTTGACACTCAGTAGGCGTTCCCGCATAACTTCCGGGTATGATGATGTCACACGCATAGCCTCTATTGTAGGTTACCCAGACCCAGACTGGACCCTGCTCAACACCTGTTTCAATGTCATCTGCTGTAAACACACCCAACCTTTGAATCAAATTCAACCTGTTCTCTAAGCCATTTGTAAATAATAATTCATTCTTAATTAATTGCCTGGTAAAAACAATTTTGCAGGACGACCTACACAGTAAAAAGCGTCAGTGTTCATTTAGCCATTTTAACTCTGAGAAACTGTACGGGTTCCATTTGGTTCCATTTGTACACTCTCAGAGTTAAATGAACACTCGGGATTTGACAGTGTACACTTCCAGAAATAGCGTGTGTGTGTGTGTGTATCTTTGTAGAGCAGACTGTCTCTAAACCATAGCGATGGTCACGCCAGAGTCACGGTGGCCCTTCTGCTGGGCTCTCCTGGTAGCCAACATGAGCAGCAGGCCGGTGGCCACCTCCAGGCTGTAGGAGAGCCAGGCCAAGCCCAAGGACCAGCCAAACGACACGTTGACGCAGGCCAGGCTCTCGGGGGGGACCACTCGCTGGAACTCCTCCATGGCATGCTGGGAGTAGCTGATGTACACACTCAACCCGGAGAGGGTGAACAGACCTGTTGATGCAGCACACACAGAGACAACAGACAGACAGGGATGTCGTCACAGGGGGGTCATTTGAGGTCTTCATGGGGGGATGGCAATTGCCACCGCTCAGTGTTCGCATTTAACCCATTGAGACCCTGAGGCCGATTCTACAAAATGCCTTCTAAACCAGTAGTTCTGAAATTATTTACTGCCAAGGTCCCCCAAAATGTTATGTATTTAGCCGCGGACAACCCATCTGAAAATGTTTCGTGCCAGGGATCCCAATGTGAGAAGATTTGTCTAAATGAGTCTACATTTTTCAAACATTTCCAAACTGATTTTTCTAAACATTTTCAGCAGATATACAAGCTCGCAGCACAGATATACAAGCTGTGTATCTGCTATTTTTGAGAACCACTGTTCTAAACCACTGTTCTAAATCATAAAAGTTTTCAGAAAAACTTGCTTTATAGCTAAAATCGAAAATGACACAGATCCTTTCCCAGTTTTAAATTCCGTTCTTTCATGCATAATTATTTCTCCACCTCTGAAAATGTTTTGCAGAATAATCAATTTTTTTGATCGGTGCTGACTGAGTGCTTCTCAGTCCATCCACGCCCATCTATCTACACAGTGTTCATAAAGGTTATAATTAATTCTGAACTTTTACCTTCATTCGTCTTAGTTCTATACCTCTATCCTTAACTAACATACCTGTTGTGTTTCTCTTGTTTTTTTATTTTTTAAAGATATTTTTTGGGGCTTTTATGCCTTTATTTAGACAGGACAGTAGGCTGACAGGAAATGGGGAGAGAGATTGGGGGAGACATACAGCAAAGGTCATCGGGATCGGAAGTCGAACCCGCGACACGCTGTCAAGCTGGATTACCAGCATATGTGGTATGCGCCTGGACCGCTAGGCCAGCGGAGGCCCCGAGTGTTTCTCTTGTTTAACGTTGCTCTGATGACCCTTGCATTTCCCCACAGGATCCAATAAAGGCCCGTCTGTCAATCTAAAGATAATTGCTGTGGATGTTAACTTGCTGCACCTGCTACAATACCCAGTAGTCACGTCTACGTACATGGGACCTCATTATCTGAATGACCTTTAGACATGCCCAGTTTGGGGCTTTCCTTTATGGTAGTTACCCGGCATAAATTACTGTCAGTCAAGGGTGTAGTGGGGATTGTTTTTACAGTAGGAACGCTATTTTAATGACACTAGAGGTTCGACCCTCACACCTATGTGGCACTGCCGATCCTACCAATATGTCTGAGTGATAGTGTTGGGGGCTTTGTCAGAGTAATCGTTGTACCCGTCTGTCTGTGTCCCTTTTGTGCCCATATATGGAGATTGTTGTTCCTGTCTGTCTACCTGTGTCCCTTTTATGCCCATATGGAGATATCTGTATACAGGTATCTGGACTGCTCTGGACAACTGGATCTGTCAGTCCTTGTCCTTTTTATGCCCATATACTGTATGAAGATCGCCGATGTCATCAGTATATGCTCATATATGGGCATGCCCCCTTTTGTGCCTACAACTTCTGTGTGTTGTGTATGTGATGATAGGTAAACGTCTAATGTCATGCAAATCGGTGAGTGCTGCAGCTGCCTATAGGCTATTGTTTATGTAAAGTACTTATTAAGTAAGTACACGTTGACACCTCAGTGATTGACAACAGATGGCGCATTGAGGATATATATAGGATGTGGGGATGTAGTTGAAGAGCTAATGCAATGCAAAGCAGCCAGGTATACTCTCACACCGCTATGTTGGATGGTTCATGATGGGAATGAACGCGATGCAGTCTGGCAGGGCTGCAGTCTGGAGGGCGTGCATGTTCGGGCGTTTGTGCAATTGCTCAAAAAAGATGCAATAACATTCTCTTTTTTTCTATTTATTAATCAGCATAGGTAATAGGGCAATTATATAAAAAAACATAATTGGCCTGACAATTAACATTATTATGCCTTATTTCCAACATAAATTACAAATACAGACACAATTACAGAACAATTCCCAACGGAATAAATACATAACATTTCTTACCCAACATAGAGACAGTAATGGAACAATAATGTTGAGAGAGCACTACACCCCTGCTGTCAATTAACCACTTTCAACCTGGCATCCCTATTTTGGGCATTGAGTCATTATAGGCGAAAGGTTTCCATTCAGATTTCCAAAACATTTCAAAGAATTTCAAAATGTTTTTAAAAGAATATCTAAAATAGCAGATCTACAAGGTCACAATGAATTACATCATGACGCGATTGAGGTGAGATTGTAGATTGGCCATTTTCTATATTTGTCATATGATGAAGTATATAGGGCTTGAGTGGTTAAGCTCCTAATAGTTATGGTGGGTTAAATGCAGATGACTGGAGGTGACAGAATTGAGGGTGCTACATAGTGAAAACAGACGATCTACGAGCTTGTATGTTCCATTTTCACTACTTCTTGAAAGTATGTTTCCCTCTAATTAATGGTACCTAATTAATGGTACCTCCTGACCCACAGGGGGTACTTGACACCATAAATAAGCTGAAACCAACAGCAGCTGGACATGACGAAATCAGAACTACACTCATAAAGGAGGTAAAAACAACTATCATAGAACTGCCCACTAACTTTTATATGTTCAATCTCACTGACAACTGGAGCGGTACCAAGTGACCTAAAGATGGCTAAAGTCATACCAATATGCGCTGGGACTTTTCCTAGACCTTTCTAAGGCTTTTGATACTGGTAATTATAATATACTACTATCAAAGTTGTCCAGATATGGGTTTAGAGGTACTGTTTTCAACTGGCTAGAACATTATATTACAAACAGACAACAATATGTCACTGTCAAAAAATACATACTGTAATCATCCAGAGCAACATTATCATGTGGAGTGGCACAAGGTTCGATTCTTGGCCCACTATTATTTCTAATTTATATAAATGATCTTCCCGCAGCATCAAATACCATGTTTTCTATCTTGTTTGCCGACGACACATGTCACACAAACATTTTAATACCCTCATCAATGAGGAAAATCAAGGTCTACTTATACTCTCCAAATGGTTCCAACTCAATAAACTGTCATTAAATATAAACATTTTTATAATATTTTCTGGTAGGAAGAAATACAACCCTGAGCAAGCTAAGCTCAGTATTGAGGGTATTGAAATAAGTAGAGTAGCCTCCACCCCATTTTTGGGAATAATGGTTGATGAGAATTATATCACATCGACCGGGTAACAAAGAAAGTTTCAGTGGGGATTATCCAAAAAATCAGTACATTTCTAAATAGAGCCTGTTTGATAACCCTATACTACAGCCTAGTATCCTTACCTAACCTACTGTAATATTGTGTGGGCTAGTACCTATCCTTCCTACCTCCATAAATTATATATGCTACAAAAACCTTTGTCAGAATAGCAACAAACTCTAGTCCATGGTATTTGTCCTCATCCCTTTTTTCATAATTCAATATACTAACTATCTTTAATTTAAATATACTCCAAACATGTACATTCACCTACAAAACAAAATACCAGTATATCCACCTCCCAGATCCCAGATACCAGTATATCCACAAAACTTCCAGCCAAATTCCAGCTTTCATTCTTATAGAACCTGGCAAGCAAATCAATTAAATGTCCCACTAGGTACCACCAACAGGGGGCAGTTTGCCATAAAATATAAAGGTGTTTCACTATGGAATGCCCATTTCCATCTAGTAGCTACCACATCCTCCCTACCTACTTACAAAAGAAGCCTAATACGTAAATTGAATACCAGAGTGGACTAGATGATAGGCATCACGTATGGATTTTCTAAATCTCTTATCTATATTATTTTTACATGAATATATAGTAGTATCATGTCTTTGCTTTGCCCAGATCATTCTTTTTTTTCTTTTCTTCTGCCCAGTTTGTACTTTTATATTTATGGTTTGTCCTATTTTCTTTATCACATGTTTTTATTATATATATTTTTTTCTTTCTTCTTTCTTTTTAATATTAAATAATTCTAATTATACGTAATAAACGGTGAGGTACTCGCATAAGCCCCCCTAGGGTTTCTTACCTCACTGGCACAACAACTAAATTGTCAACTGTCCCATGGAAAGAACTATCATATCATGCATATACATAAACTGTTGTGCAAATCAAATAAATCAAATCAAATAAATCAAAGATAAAAAAAAAAAGAATAATTTGAAACTTATGAAAAACATAAGATAACATTGAATGACATCTTTTGAAATAATAATAATGAAAAACAAACCCATAAAAATTGCTCCACGACCCACAAATGGGTCCCGAATCCCGACCCACTGTTTGGGAAACAGTGGGTTGGAAGGTTTGGGGATAAAACATGAGAGGCAAGGTGGAGATGTTTTGAGGTGGTATGTGAAAAGGAGGGATGAGGGGTACATTGGGAGAAGGATGTTGAGGAAGGAACTGCCGTGTAAGGGGATAAGAGGAAGGCCAAAGATGTTCATGGATGCGGTAAGAGAGGATATACTAGTTGGCAGGAGTCACAGAGGAAGCCGAAAGGAGTAGAAGTATGTGAAAAAATACAGTGACAAATACCCCCAAAACAACTAAACATGACTGACATACAACGTGCCTATAATGTTCATTAACTGGTGTGGTACTGTAAATTTAGAGATGGCAAGAGAGACAGAACCTTAAATGCTTGGCTCATCAACAAGTTGTTCTGTATTCATGCAAATGAGCAGCACAAACAAAAGATTTCCCCCTTGTCTCAATGGCTATTGGATTACATTCAAGTACACTATAGTTTGTAGCATACTCTCCTAGCACTCTAAGTCCTTGACCACCTGCCAAAAGTCCATGGCACTTTCCCTGACCTTGTGCACTTGTATATCGTTCTCAATTCAATCCAATTCAAATAACTTTATTGATCCCGCTAGGGGCATTTAGTTTGGAGCAGCTTATAACAAGCTGATTAAGAGTGTCTGCCAAAATTGAAATTTGACCTCCACAGATGGCAGGCTTATAACCCAACCCAATTTGTGTTTCTGAATTTTAGAAAATATTAAAGGGCAATACCAGTGATCTGGCATATGTTTAGCCCACTGATTATGACTCACAGTATACCTGACATTTCTTGTGACCATTTTCCAAATCAATGATCATTAGCATTATCATGACCTTTTAATGCATTTTAAAGTGCTGATTGATTTGAAAGGATCCACTGAAAATAGTCCCTTGGGGAAGTGCTTCCATGAATGGGAAAATGGTCTGTTTATGTCTGATGACATATTGCAGAAGCCATGAATAGACAAAGACCTGTAGCAAACCCCTGTAACATTCATCTAACATTTTGCATTATGGTTCTGGAGGAATCCAGCAATGCAATCCTTTCTATTCTAGAACAGGTGAAAATACAGAAACAAGCAGCAGCAAGGCCGCAAGTTGTTTCGGTGGCCAGATTTAAGAGCTTCAGTTGCCATTAAACTGTCTGCGATGAGTTATATTAAACCCATGAGCAAGATTTATGGTCTGCTTCCAGAGCACATTCTGTTATAGCTTATAGGTTTAGATTTAAATGTGCAGTCTACTCTCAACTATCTATGTGTCCTTTTCTGTGACTCAATGCCGAAGGTGAAGTCACCAGTTCACCTGCAAAATGTGTTTCAGTGTACACTTAATTAAACGCCGGTACGTCTCTGCACCATACAGGGACACACTATCAACATGACCTGTTGTAGCAAGGTTAATGGTCCATTTACCTGCCATAAAACCGAGCAGTCTTCTGTGTTTCTATGGAATGCCTCTGAGATGTCTCTGAAACGAGCTCCTGAATTACACATCTTCTAAAATAATTGGCCTCCCTGCAACCTGCCAGCCCTCACTGACACTGTCACCACTCACAGAGAACTGACCATGTAGCAAACGACTCCTGTCAGGCTGTCACACTGCCACCGCTCACAGAGCACTGACCATATAGCACACGACCCCTGGCTGCCACCCCTCAAACCATGCATCACCCTCCTCCCCTCTGGCCGCAAATATAGGGTGCGTTTGGAAATATACTCTGAGAATGTGCTCAGTTTTTTTGCCAAACGCACTGGCTGTCAAATTAGAAACAACATTTGACTGGCACCAATGACTTGTGTAGCACACATTTAGCCTCGTCTAGTAGGCATTTAGTAATTAAATAGGCGGCTACTTCCACCATTGGTGTTCAGAGTCAACGCACTGGCCAACCCTGCTTCTGAGTAGGGTCGGTCAGTGCACGCACTCAGTGCACCTACTGTACTGTACAGTAGGGTGCAGTGCTCTGAATGTTTGGATGGCAACGCACGGCAATAATCGCACAGCAATAATCGGGGAAAGTTATGGGGGGAAAATATATATATTTGTCCTTGTCATTAGGCCTACTCATTACAGTAGGTAACAAAAATGTTCAAAAACAGCAAAGATAGATCTACAAGCTCGCAACACATTGCATTGCAACATGTGTACTTTTTTTGTGCTATGTGAAAAGATATATTTTATTTTGTTATTTTTTTTTACATTTTCTCCTTGCTCTCCCTCTATCTTTCCCTCATTTCTATTACAATCTTTTTGTGCCGATTCGTTGAAATAAGAAATAACACGCTCCTTGATTGTTCAATTAATCGAAAAAGTAATCGATAGAATAATCGCTAAGAAAATAATCAGTAGTTGCAGCCGTATACTGTAACTACTCGACACTTTTGGAAGTGCTTTGTGCCCTCGGCAATCAATGCCTTTAATAGCCTGGGAACACTATAAAAGATATACTAAGTTGTTTGTTTAGCTGTACACCCTGAGTGTGACTTGTTTTGTATTTAATTGTGTACAGACTGTTAAAGCAGATGTCCTCTATGGGGGACAATAAAGAATTAATCAGAATCTGAAATGTTGCAGAAATTTACTCCAGTGATGTAAATTCTATGAAAGTGAAAACTACTTCATGTTTTTTGATTACTACCCTCGGTTCTCAAAAATAGCAGATGTACAAGCTCACAGTGCGTCACTGCGCTACACTGCGATCTTGTACATCTGCTATTTTTGAACATTTTAGAAAAATCTTTTGTTAGATTTGTCTTTTTTTTTTAACACAAATCTTCTCTTCTGGGGGTCCCTGGTACAAAACATTTACAGATGGGTGGTCCACGGCCAAATACATATCATTGTGGGGGTCCCTTGGCACAAAAAAGGTTTGAGAACAACTGATTTTCGAAGGCATTTGCAGAATCGGCCTCAGGTCTTAATGGGTCAACAAAATATGAATATAGTGGCGTCTGGGTGCATGGTGCAAGTGTGAGGTTCCTGACCACCACCCAGGGGATTGGGGTTAGAATCCTTAATGATGCCTCAGCTCAGGCTTGGCCCGGTGCTGCAACAAACACAATTGGCCATGTTCATGTGGGCGGGAAGCATGTGATTATAACCGCAGGCGAGCGTGCAAGTTTTACAGAGTGTTAATCATCAAATTCTGTACATGTTGACTTTGTGCCGTATCACATTGTTAACACTGCGCGTAATTAAGACCCCATGAGATTGTATGAAGTGAACATGTTGAAATGTACAGTATAGGATGTGCTTTACTACACTCAACTCTGTGAAGGAGTTGTGGATCTCTCTCTCTCTCTCTCTCTCTCCCCCCCCTCCTCTCTGTGGTGCAGGTATGCTTGGCTGATTGATTGAGTGACTGACTGACTGACTGATTGATTGTTGTGAACATTGTTCCAGGATTGATTCCAGCCCCCAAGCCAGTGGGTTAAAAGACCAGCTTTCTGCAGCTCCTGTGGGCTTTCCCCTGTCCACTTCCAGCCTGACTGCCAGCCTAACTGTCTGTGAAAAGTATCAGACCTGTTAACTAATTACAGCCCGGGATCGATAGGAGTAGTAGTGTTTATGTTTAACCTGTTTGTTCTCCTGGGTTTTTTTTCTGATTAGGAGTTTAGGTCACTCAATTGTTTTTGATTCATTTTTGAAGCTAAACAATTTAAATAAACCCTTAATACGTTTTTGTTTGCTGGTGGTTCTTGGCAGTGGGAAGAGGGGAATCCTGTTTAGTCAAGATTCAAGACCATTTATTTATTACGCTCATACTATGTGCATTGAAATGTTGGTGTGGCATGCTGCCAGGGGTGAGCTGCCGGTGGAGCCTAGTGCAGCTCCACTAGCTTTGAAGCTGAACGCACGGCCGCACAGGCACCATTCACAGTTTTCGCACATCACTTACAAAACCTGCCAATCGACGCTGAGTGTCACTGCTTGAATGAACAGAAATGACCGACCTGGTTGGATGCATATCAATGGTTCATTGTGTGACCTGCTAGGAAGCCTACTGTAGGTGTCAGATGTTCTGTCTGAAGCATTGAAAAGAGTTGGATAACAGTGGCTAATGGATTCATGAACTAATTCAATTAGAGAGGTGACGTCTGCAAGGTAAATACATAATTATGACAACACTAAAGTTTCCCCATTATGCAAGTAACATGATTTGATATACAGTATATTGTGGGTTAATAAATAGTGTACGCGCGACACAGCGATCCATTGTAACCGTACACCCCTGCATGCTGCAATATGTGCTGGAGAAGTGCAAGAGACTTGACCCCTAGGCAGGGTCATAACAGTAATGAAGAGAAATGTCTGGGAGAGTCTTCTAGGATTAAAAAAAGCTGTATGCTTTATGTCAGTCTGTGTCATTCAAGCTGGAGGTGTGAATTTCTCCAGAGCTCTCAAGAACACAGGCAACTGCCCCCTCACCCCAAAAAGAAAAAAACAAAACAATAAATAGCAAAACAACAATAATAAATGAAACCTTGGAGGGTAAACAACGGTATGCTTTGTGTCAGTCTTGTGTCATTCAAGTTGGAATGTGAATTTCTCCAGTGCTCTCAAGCTCACAGACAATGCCCCCGCCCGAAAATAAATACAGTAAAATAAAAGAATAGATCAGGATAAGGGAAAAGGAAAAGGATCGACCAGAGTTGCCATGACACTTTTGAAGCATAGTTATAGATAAGAGTCACTTTGTAAACAAACATAAAATGAGAGCTGTCTTCTCTGTGCACTCTACAAGCCTGCACCCATCAGCAGTAGCAGTAACAGCTGTAACGGCAAGCATTTTATGACACAGCCATGTATTTTCCCTCACGTATAATTTAACCCTCAGCCTAGGATTGGATTTCACCCGTTCTGAGGTCGCAGTGGAGCCATGTCTAATGCACAAACATTTTTCTGATGGGTTTTCTGTTTACTCCAGTACGAAGCACTCCAGGTGACGGTGCACACTGCTCATAAAAACGGCATCCTCATTCAAGATAAAAAGGGGATCGGCACATTCTGGTCCCATTTGCTGTATGCTACAGTACGTAATAGACCCAGGACATTTTTACTCAAGCACGATACTCTTATACTATTACTAAACGAGGGCGGCCTGCAGTGAGTCTGCTAATGTTTAGGATTATATTTGCCACCATCCTCAGATAGCCTGGAAGAAAATTGTTTCTGTAATGCCATACCAATACAGGCAGGATGATTATATGGGAGTCGGAAGATGTAGACTGACAATTATCAGAACGACATACGGTCTGTGAATTCTTAAATGCTTAAATTAAATTGATGAATAGGCTCAATTTACTCACCAAAAGGAACATTTTAATAATTAAAACACATATATAGACAGTGACTGGGAATGCCATAAAAGAGAAAGAGTGTGAAAGGCAGTTAATGACTCTTCCTTTTATAGTGTGTTTTTGCTCTGTGTCCTCCTGAGTAGGTCTTTCCTATCAAAGGAGATAGGTGTATTACTTGTTTCTTTTTTTCTTTCTTCCTTTTTACTGAATTCAAATGTACTTTTATAATGTGTTTCATTTGCTTAAAGGAGATAGGTGTTTTACTTGTTTCTTTTTTTCTTTCTTCCTTTTTACTGAATTCAACTGTACTTTTATAATGTGTTTCATTTCCTTAAAGGAGATAGGTGTTTTACTTGTTTCTTTTTTTTCTTTCTTCCTTTTTACTGAATTCAAATTACTTTTATAATGTGTTGCACAAATTGCCTTGTTGTTGAAATGTGCTTCAATGCTGCCTGCAATTCTCTGCCACTTGAACATGATCATTAATATCTTCCGTTCTAACTGTGATCAATGCCAATAATGAGTGTGCATGAATAATTAATTACATTGTATTGTGTGGGTAGTCGCCATTTCTGACCTGCAAAACATTATTTAATTAAAGCAAAAACAGGAGAAAACTAGCAAATATTATATCCCATGTTACTGAGAAACGGAAGCTAACTGGATTGATGATTATTTATGCTTCTTGAGTTGCCTGGTTTAAAACAGGTGTTAGTGGTTCTCCATTCTGACTGAAATAAAATCCTCCATTTGGTTAATTAACACAGAGGAACTTATTTTGTACCCCATCAGTGAAAATCCAATTCATCTCGACAGCCTCTCACATAATTATGTACGAAAGGAACCATTACTGTTAGTTACTTAGACCATGCAGTTCCTAATTTAAAACCGCCCTGTCTGAAAATGTCTTGATTTTCTTTTTACTATAAGTGCATACTGCATACTCTAGTAACTGATGAACAATCATTGCCTCAGCTCAACTTAATTAACTCAAATGAGATCGTTTTAAAGTCGGCACAGAGATTTACAATTATGCAGCCTTTTGGCTGCAGCCTTCAGCAAGCGTGTTTCACCCCAGCCAGCAATTTGAGTTGTTTTCACACAATCCTAACAGCTACTATACTGTACTGTATATATGAAAAAAATAGTCTAAAAGCCACACTAATCTAGTCTGCATGGCTAAGAAGCAGTCACGTAACGAGGCAACAGTAGGCCCCGACGCGAGGTGGTCACAGCGGGCCCTCATGAACGCGCATGCACGAAGCGCGTGCGCGCGAACATTTTGCGGTTATTAGTGGTTTCTGATACTTTTTTCGCGGGTTTGTGACGGATTTCGGGTACATAAACAACGGTTTTGTAACAACTACTTAACAATTACAATGTTATGGGCCCACCCAGGTTTATTTTTTCATTCATAATTCTTTTTTTTATATATAATTTATTTTTATTTTTTTCTGGGTGGGGATGTGCCCCTAACGTCATGGGCCCCAACGCAACCGCGTTGCCTGCGTGACGGTATTGACGCCCCTGCTAAAGTGTAAACTTTGGCCTAAGGGTGGCACTCGAGGAAAGATCATGGGGTCACTTGGTTAGGGTTCAACCTTTAGGGAGCATGAATGCACTCAGCAAGTTTTGATTTGATTTGATTTTTTGATTTGATTTGGTAGAATTCGATATTTTTTAAATATATCTTTTTGGGCAGCAAACAATAGATGGATGGACGTATTGTATTTATAGTAGTATGCATGGGTAGTAATAGGTAACTAAGTACAGTACAGTGCAGAGAGTCTACTTTTCAGTGGTTCTGTGTCTGGTTCTGAACGCACATTTTTATAAAGGGCTGAAATTAGATTCCCTTGGCTACCTTCATTTTGAAGCAAGTTAACACAACAGTGGATTTCAAGGATGCCCCCTTGGCCCTTTGCAGCTCAAGAAAGACACGCACGCATGCACGCACAGTGGTGTGCACAGACATTTTGAGGGGCAGGTGCTCAAGTAAATTATACTTTTTTTTGTTTACTTGGTCTGCTCTTTTTTCCCTCTACACCTATACCTCTTTGCCAAAAATAGCCGATCTACAAGCCCACAACGCCTCGCAGCGCGAGGCGTTGTGGGCTTGTAGATCTGCTATTTTTGGCTAAAGTTCTCCTCAGAAAAGGGATGCTAGGTTTCGAGTGGTTATGGTAAAAAGAAAAATCATATCACACAAAGATTTGGCGGACCCCCTGTAGTAACTCTGAGGACCCCTAGGGGTCCCGGACCCCCTGTTGAAGACCCCTGCTGTAAACCTTTTTTTCAAAAGGGCACTTCTGGTCAAGAGGGCAAAGGGCAGGTGCTCTAGCACCACCTAGAGTCTATCTGTGCACGTCCCTGCGCACGTCCCTGCGCACGCACGCACGCACGCACGCACGCACGCACGCACGCACGCACGCACGCACGCACGCACGCACGCACGCACGCACGCACGCACGCACGCACGCACGCACGCACGCACGCACAAAAAAGTGAGTCTACAGGACATACTGAATACCCACGCACTCATTTAAGAGCATGCATGTTGTACAATATTTCTTGCCCGCTGGGCCATGACCTTGCTCATGCTCAGACCCACGCAGTATTCACATTATTACATGTGGCCTCGGGCCTCAGATCTAGGAGAAGAAAGGTTTGACTTACTGCAGAAAAGCAGATAGGACGCTGTGCAGGCCAGCAGGGTGGGACTATGGGAGAGAGAGCTGACCAGACCAAAGATCCAGCCAAACACCAGCAGAACCAGGCTGAGGGGCAAAACGATGACTGCAACCCTGTGCAACACTGCAGACACACATTACAATACATGGAAGATAGTTATTGTGAACTTGGCAGGAACATTTAACCACTTAACCACAAAAAAATCTAAATTATTTAAAAAATCACACCCAGTGTGAAGAGAGTGGTGCCGCACCGCCGGCGCACCTCATATCCACATAATGCCCCACCGTTGAATGCTAAGGCCTGACATGAGCCGCTACTCTGATGTGGAGCTCATGCCTGAGTTGTGGGCACGTTATCTCCAAACGCCTGAATGTTTGAATGCCTTGGGAGTGGGGGAGGCAAGTGAACCTGTTATTATATATTCAGTATATGGGGCAATGAAGGTGAAGATTTGCAAAACCTGCCCTTGGTAAGGTTATTGTACACATATATCTCACGAGACACACTCACAGTGGAGTTTATACTCTGTAACAATTATATTCTTCATCAGACTTTTGGAACTGCATCGCAACCTTTAATAAAAAGTGAATACATTTCTCATCAAGGAAGCATCTACTTGGTTGTTTGTGCATCTATTCTACAGATTAGACCCTCCAGAAAAACGCAGTTATGCGATCGCATAATTTACCGCATAATCAGCAAAATGGTGCATAATTATGCGGGGGTGTTTTTAAATCTAAATTATTTAAAAAATCACACCCAGTGTGAAGAGAGTGGTGCCTTTGAGTGTAACTGGTTGCATCCTTGTGTTGCAATCAGCAACAATATGTTGTCACGTGACACGTGACAACATATTGTCACGTGTCACGTGAAGCTTGACCAATCATACGGACGGACGGACATACGGACGGACATACGGACACACGGACAAAGTCAAATGTAGGAGTGGTTGGCACCACTCAAAAATAGCCGATATGAGGGTGGCACTCAAGGAAAGATCATGGGGACCAAAAAATAAAATAAAATAGATCGATCTACAAGCTCACAAAGCGTCAGCTGTGAGCTTGTCTTTTGGAATTAAATGTTTCACCTGAAGTGTTAATGGTGTAACAAACTCACCCAGAAGGTGTCTCTCTACATCTGACAGGTTGGAGGTATCTGCCAGAAGTGAGGGGACAAGGAAACTGCTGTTCCCTGGGAAAATGATAGAGAAGGTGATCTGTGAATCTATACACATCATGAGTGTTAATTACAGTTGTTATACACATCATTATCAGGATGTTGCTGCTGTGTACTCCACAAATTGCCACTCTATACTCAATAAGAACAATTCCCACTACAATATTATGTGATCATATCAGAAAATTGCAAATCATAAAGTGAATTTCCCCTAAGGGATCAATAAAGCTCTATCCATCTATGCACAATGCATAAAGGAGTGTCTATACACTGGTGAAGAAAAGGCTGCTCCTGTTAAATGTTCGACAATAATTGTCTACATCAGACCACATTTTACTCTGTTATCAATATAAATCACACATTAACTTGAAATATGACTGAGAGCAAAGAGAAGGAGAAAGAGATGGGGTTTGATGGTGGTGAGGGATACAGGATGGGCACTATAGGGACATCTAGGCACCTCCATGTAAAATTGGCTATTTTGTCCAAAATGTTAAATGAAATATTTGAAAATGGTGTTAAGTAATGTAAAGTATACATGATGTGAACATGCATGGTACATCATTATCAGACGTAATCCTTCAATTTCTTGTTGATGCCCAAAATGACTGGATATACAGGTTTTTGTAACAATTTGTAGCAATTGTAGAAATATTAGACCTTAATTGTCCAATGTTTAAACATGTTCCAATAATGTACTTTACTTAAGACTATTTTCAAATATATATATATATATTCTTTTAAACATTTTGCACAGAATAGACAATTTTACATCGAGGTGCCCAGATGTCCCTTGTGCCCACATATCCTGTTACCGTGGTGAGTCTTGCAAGTGCATTTAGCGCGCTAAAGTGGTCTAAATGCCACAGTTATTGAGCGGAATACATTTATGTAAATCATTGTTAGAAATGGATCCGACAAGAAATCAGCCTAATATATATATTTCCCCCCCATAGCTGCCACCTGCATCATTACCGCAGTTGCATCTGGAAAACGCGATGGTTTTGAGACCAATTAGTTCTTAATCGTTGATTCACTTCGTTTTAGACAGAGTTTAGACAACTCCAGTGGTGGTGTATAGTAAGTAAGTACATTTACTCAAGTATCAAGTACTGTAGCCTATACTTATAAGTACAATTTTGAGGTATTTGTACTTTACTTGAGTAGCCTATTTCCAATTTCCATTACTTTTACTTCTAATCCACTACATCTCGGATCCAAATATTGTACTTTTACTCCACTACATTTATTTGAAAACTTTCGTTACTACTTTGATTTTGATTATTATTTCAAAACATATTACCCACTTAAACCCCAATATACATTTCGGCCATTTGAAAATAGCAGATCTACAAGCTCACAATGCATTGCATGTGATGCATAATGAGCTTGTAGATCTGCTATTTTCAAAGGATTCTTGTGAAATTGGACATTCTGCATAATGAGTGATGTATAGCCTACTTTTGGTTGGCCTACTTTATGTAGGCTACATTTTGATACCAATCAATGCTTTTGTACTTTTACTCAAGTACATTTTATACTGTGGACTTTTACTTGTAACAGAGTAGTTCTACATTGCAGTATTGATGCTTTTACTTAAGTAAAAATGTGAGTACTTTATAGGCTGACACATACCTTCATATGTCGCCCACAGTCCGGAATGAGAGCTCAGATCCTCTGAATCGGTGTAGTTGGGTTTGTCCACATCTATGATGTACCAATACTCTGTTCCAATGGCCACAGCCAGCAGGCTGAAGCTGAGCATCCCTGTGAACCCAGCCGCAAGAACCACCACTCCATACCTCATTATTATATTATTATTATCTTATTATCTTACTATCTTATTATTATCATAACCACCACTCCATACCTCATTATATATATTGTATTATATTATTATATTACATTATCTCCTACAGCTGATTAGGAGCTTCTTAAATGGAAGTACGGGCTATTAATGTGGACACAGCTGCCGTTAACATCACAACGCGAGGCTCCTCGGTGCGTAAAAGCTCTCCAGCGGTAATGGTATCTTCGTTGAAAAGTGCTGCTTGTTCATCCTGCAGTTCAGTTGGCAGGGACTCCTTTTAAAATCAGAAATCGTAAACCACAAAAATTACACAATGCGCAGGAAATCTCCTTCCAGATGGACAGAAAGGAGTAGATGCCACCGTTACCCCGTTCTTCTGCGCGCAGCAAGCAGAATAATGAAACTGTAACCGGAAAGCTCGCCCCAAAACACGCTCGCCCCTATTTCTTTCGCGTACTGCTCGCCTCCCATTTCTTGTATTTGTTTTACTGAGGTTATAAGGTTAGGAATATGTTTAGGGCTAGGCATATTTTTTTTTATTTTTTTTTTACTGAGGTTAAGTTTAGGAATAAGGTTAGGTTTGTGGCATAGTTTTATATAGCCATGGTGGTTCACATGACGCTTGTATGACAGTCATGTTTCAGGGCTAAGTTTTATACTGAGGTTACGTTTAGAAGTAGAACTAAGGTTTAGGTTTAGGCATAGTTTTACTGAAGTTAGGTTTAGCCTAAACCTAGTAAACTATGCCTAAACCGTTTAGGCATAGTTTACTTAGGTTACGTTTAGGAATACCTCATACCTGGTGGCGACCGTTCCGAGGTCGCCGGATTTGCTCCGGTGTGACTGTGTTTTGGGGCGAGTGTTTTGGTATTCGATAGACCTATCGGTCATTGTTGCGCGTCTCGCGCGCGTGTTTTTTTTGACAGTTCGACTGCGTGCGTATCCTCAACAGTTCCAGTGTATTTGCGTCAGTGGTGTGGTGGTCAATTACCAATTTCTAGATGACTCAAATTAGGCTACCCCAATACAGACTAATATGCAGTGGCCTGAGGTTGACTGAGTCTTTATATCCTATATATAGCCGATAACTGGTGGTTATACCACCTATCATACCTATTACCTGATAAAAGAGCTGGGCTGCAGCTACATACAGTAGGCTACACCACGTCTGTTTTTCTTTTTTTTCCCTTCAGATATTGGTCTGTTTTTTCCAACTACAACTATTTCAGGAATCCTTTCGAAGCGAACCATGAATCAGCTTTTAGGATTTGAAGTTTTTATTGGGAATAACCCCTTGAGATGAACCATCTCGTTTTCAAGGTGGTCCATTACAGAATACATAATAATACATTTAGAGAAAATGCCTATAGGCCTACAGACAGTATTAAAATGTTTGGTCGCAGCAGGTTTTGATGACCGTTTTATGTCAGAGGCTAGAGGACTTGGCTGCAACCTGTGTGCTGTCATTTGCTGTCAGTGTGAGCCTAGGACATTGGGGTGCAGTATTATGACACGGCTAGTGAGCACCATGGGGTTCGAGATGATATAATAACCTTGTAAAACATGGACAGAAACTGTCATCTTCCTTTGAGCCAAATTACAGTCATCCATGGCCTCAAAACCAGAGGTGGTTATTAGATGTGACATTCTACACATGGTGTTGGACCACACCACCACAATCATGTTGATGTTGTAGTTATTCCATGCGCTCTGTGTTTGACCCATGCATGTTATCCTTGTGCATTTAAAGTATTTTCAAAATTCCTGATGGGGTCAACCTTTTTGACATGAAGTGGCACGTTTGTATTTTCTTGATAGTCGTGCCAACATTACTTTTAATTGTGACACCACATCAAAATAAAATATTTCCATCAGATTCTGATATAAACAACTTTAAACATTTTCTTTCACATCAGGACAATGATCATTAGACATTAGAGCAATAACCCCACCAATATCCCAGACTCCCTCCTCAGTCAGAGTTTGAATGAATTTAGAACTAGAAAAAGTGCTCCTCGGAGCACAGGCCTCCGCCAGGTCAGGGAGGTTATTGTGGGCCAGCAATTTTCGGAATTCACCAATCAGGATGGAATATGAAAAATCAAACAGATCCGTCTTGATCACATGACTATAAAATCTGAAGGAGTAATATAAAAATATATATTTTACATAAGTCAGCCACCTGGTGGCGCTATAAAACAAAAATGTGAAAAATGCAGGTCAAAGGTTTTTCTTTGGCTTCTAGAGAGTGCACGTACAACGTTTTACACAGATCGGTGCCGTTATAGGTAAAAACTAAAAACTCGAATCGGCCTGTTATAGCGCCACCATGAGGCCTAGTGGGAATGTGTGTGCAAAATTTTACGAAACCGCACACTCTGTTCATGATTTGAGGCATTTTGTTCAAAACGGAGCACTCCTGCAAACTTTGGAAGACAATCTTAGCCAATTAGCTGTACACAGATGCACACGGACGGATGGACGGACGGACGGACGGACGGGGTGCAAAACATACTTTGGCCTGGCGGAGACACATATGTGCAGGATGTATTTTTTATACAGACATGAGGGGAGCTCAGGGGACTTAATTTAATTGACTGGGCCAATGTTGGCACCCGTGCCTAAGGTGGCCTACCCCTGCTTTAGAGAGCATAGCTGATCATTTGGACCAACCCTAATTGAGTGTGAATTATTCATGTGTGAAAATTGCCTTCAAGACCATAAACAAATGCCAATAAATGCCCTCTCTGTGACCTCTATCCATTATCCACCATGGTGCTACCACACATAGACTGTTTATAAGACGAACAAGACAGAAATATAAATACATCTGCCTTTGTAGAGAGTGATTGTGGCTTCCTTTATGAGATTTGCTCAGTTTAAAGCAAAAGTCCACTAAAATGTGTATGTTTTTTATCTTGTCATACTCCATTTCAGCTTTACTTCATATCTCTCTCCCCCCCCCCCCCCCCCCCCTCCCTCCACCCCCCCCCCCCCCCCCCCCCTCCCTCCTTATCTTTGTATTTCTGTCACTCTGTTTCCCTGTCTCTCTCTATGTTCAGCAATGGTCACAGGAGGTGGAGGAGTGGCTGAGTTTTGAACTTGAGACGACCGACTGGGATGTGTTCTTCAGGGTACACAGACTATGTCATGTTATAGCAGATTACATCAGGCACTGTGAGGAGAGGTCAGGCTCGTCCGCAGGAAAAGGTTACGCTGTCTCTAATAGCAAAGCCCTGGATGAACCAAGACATTGTTTCCCTCCTTAAGAGGAAGAAGAGGGCCTTCATGGAGTGGGACACTGACTGAGCGGGGAGAAGGCGCTGGGGGAGCGGGTGAAATAAGCCATAGCGCACGCCAGAGACAGCTCCAGGGCCAAACTTGATGGTTGCCTAGTGCAGAATAACACAAGGGACGTGTGTGTGTGTGTGTGTGTGTGTGTGTGTGTGTGTGTGTGTGTGTGTGTGTGTGTGTGTGTGTGTGTGTGTGTTTTATTGATTGATTGAATATTTTATTAGTCAGAAATGTAAACGGCATGTGGCACAGTCAGACATTAAGGCTAAAAGGAAAACACAAAAAGGAAGATGAGCAGGGGGTACAGTTCAGCGAGCACAGCAGTGACAGGGCCCAGGGAGTCGCCCAATGAGATGAACCAGTTCTTCAATTGCTTTGACGTCAAAGTCGGACGCCAGCCAGACCATTGGCTGCCCCACAGCTGCAATACAATTCAATTT
This sequence comes from Gymnoscopelus microlampas, assembly GCF_963454915.1. NCBI lineage: Eukaryota > Metazoa > Chordata > Actinopteri > Myctophiformes > Myctophidae > Gymnoscopelus > Gymnoscopelus microlampas. The sequence continues at coordinate 39,658,929 of NC_139948.1, forward strand.
GATTAAAGTGTGAAATCACAACAAGTTGTCGCAAGTCACTTTACATGTAGAGCAGAGACCCAACATTGTCCCACCCTGAACAAGCACATTTTGTGACAGTGGCAACGAAAAACTCCCCCTTAACTGGAAGAAACGTCAAGCAAACCCAGGCTCTAGGCTGGGCGGCCATCTGCCTCGACCGTGTCGGGGGAAAAGAGAGAGAGAGAGAGAAAGAGAAGAGACAGAGAGAGAGACAGAGAGGGAGATACAAGCAAATACAAGTAGTAGCAATAACAATAATAATAAATATACAGTAATAGTGTGAACAGCAATTATTTTAAAAGCAGCAGCAGCAGTACTAGCAGCGGAGCATGAGACAGAGGCACACAGCAAGGCGGCATTGAGCAGCAGGGAAGATGTCACAGCTCCCCATTTAAAGTTCCTGGGTGTACTGTGCACACAACAAACAAGAAATATTATCTTTCATTTTATACCAGCTTCTTCCAAGATAAAAAAAACCCTTGATTCTTGCAGCTTACTAAACATTACCAAAATATATATATATCTAAAGTTCAGTTGTGGATTTATTAGTGCACTCTTACAATGATGCTAAAAGGATAACACAAAAAGCCCTGATGATAGTTTGTTATCAGCAAGCCAGGTGCAGGTTTTACCGAGTTCAGAGCTAAGGGCTTTTTCAATTTGTCCTTGTCCGAGACCAGGAGTGGCGAGTCATCCGCGTGTCATCCACATGAACAAATTGCAGCCACATGCTGATGTCATCTCTTTAACATATATTAGGAACAGTAAAGGCCCTAGTATGCTTCCTTGAGGAACGCCGCAGCTCACTGGTAGAGGGGAGGACAGGGTTCCGTTCACCTCCACCACCTGTTCTCTCCCCTCCAGATAGGATTTCATCCAGTTCACGGATGCACTATCAAGGCCGGTTGCCTTCAACTTATCAATCAGTAGAGTGATTTACAGTGTCAAATGTCTTTTGGAGGTCCAGCATGACCATGCTGAAGTATTTGCCTGAGTCCACCTCACGTTTGATGTTGTCTGATGCACATTCCCCTCTTTATGTAGCCGGCAGTTGTGATGTGATGCCATAGCCTGAGAGGACGTTCGGTGAACGTGTTGCGCTGACTGATTCAGTCACTCAGTCAGTGATGATGCTCTTGCGCCCGTTCAGAATATGGGATTGGGAAGGCATTGCGGAGAACCCATTGGCTTAAAGGACAGCCAATAAGGAAAAAAATACTAAATATAGAACAGCTTGTTTTCACAAGCTGGTAATAAAAAACTGAACTGGAAGGACACCACTGACGGTCTCTATCAGAAGGGACAGACCAGGGACCTCCTGGGGAAGCTCAGGTCCTTCAATGTGTGCAGCATTGTGCTATAGATGTTCTATCAGTCAGTGCTGGTAGCCAGCACACTGTTCTCTGCTGTGGCATGCTGGGGAAGCTCCATCCCCTCTATGATGAGCTGTGGCAGAGAGGAAGTGATTGGTCGACATTTGACATCCTTATTGTCAAAAAACACATATGCATAAACATATATTTGTGCATATCTGTCAAAAGGATGAAACGCAAAACGCTTCACAGCTTATTTCCATTGTGTGATGGGTGCATTCAGCCAGAGACTCATTCTCCCCAGGTGGAAAACGGAGCAGTTCAGGCTTCCCTTTGTGCCCACAGCCAACAGACATCACTATACAATGGGGCCTGAGACATTTCCAAATCGTGCCCTCTTTGCCCCAGACACTCCCCATTCGTGGACTGTTTGTAAACAAGCCAGTGTTTGTGAGCGAGCATACTGTGTGTGCGTGTGCGTGCGTGTGCGTGAGAGGGAGTATGTGTGTGTCTGCAAGCACGTATACTGTAGGTTATGGCAATGTCAATTGTTGTATTTGTTTATTGCTGTATTTACTGTAGTTTCCTTTTTTCTATTTGCTGCTGTAACACACTGAATTTCCCCCTGGGAGATTAATATTAATTTCAATCTTTATAGGGAGATCAATATCACAATTTAACAACACAACACAATAAATAACAGAAAGGGAAATAACAGTAATAATAAATGCAACAAAATGCAAATAGCCCACATTGTTCAGTTTCTGACATACAAACATCTGGCTTGCACTGGAGCTTCCTGGAGCTCTCAGCAGCAGCCTCATGCAGTCATTTTAAGCCACTGTGAGTCGTCTGATGCTGCTTTGTCTGTAGCGACACCAAAGGTGGGCAGTATACAGTGGTGTACAAAAGGATCTAAAGAGAGAGATCTTCACAGGTACTGATCACATTCTAAATTTGCGACACAGCATGTTCGCTTGGTCATACAGCTTCTGCCGTTGTCAATAGATGTCCATCATCTAAAGGTCATTGAAGATAATATGGCCCAAATTCCAAATAAGTAATCTCACTGCACACACTAAGGGCAGTGCCAGCCAGATAGAAGTCAGGAACGGTTGATTGTCTGTCTTCCCTACTTCGTAAAATCATGATCTTATTCTTTTTAGCGTTATATTTTATATTAAAATCACAACCATACTGTGAGGCATATCAGAAGCTGTTACGGACAGCACTATACGGACTAAAGATGACCAAATCATCCGCACATTTAAGGTGATTAATTAACGTGTCACCAACCCTACACCCTGTACCACAATGCATTTAAAATCTATGATAAATCATTCATATAAACATTAAAAAGAAAAGGAGACCTCAGACGGACACCATTGGTCACATGAAAGGGAGCAGATATTGACTTCCCCATTTCACTCTCATCGTCTGGTGAGCATACCAGAACACCAAGATTCTGACTATTAGAAACAAGTGTGTCATTGTGTCATTTAAAAAAATAACTTTTCATGATTAGTGCGGTCAAATGACCTTGAAGCAACAATAAAAGATACAATTTTGCCTATTATATTTATCTAAAATCTCTTTAAGAGCAAAAATACACAAATCAGTGCCATGTTTTCGTTTGAATCCAAATTAGTTATCAGCAGACAAGATGAACCTCTCAAGTCTACTCAGTAGAATTGTCTCTAGCACTTTGGACAAAACCCTGGACAAAGTAATTATCTGAGCTGTTTAGCTTACCCACTTTGTCTTTAATGACCGGCACTAACACAACAGAGAGCATGGAAACAGGTAAAAACCCATGAAAAAAAACAACTGTAAAACACATAGCAACCAACGGACACAGTTTCTTACTGGCTAGTTTAAGATGTTCAGCTGTTATATTGTCCAGACCGCAGGCCTTATTATCTCCTATAGCTTCATAACTGCTTCATGGACTTCAGCAAGGGTAACAATTACTTCATCATTACAATCTTCATTATCCACCACAAACAGATTATCTTTTTACACAGTTGAGCAGCTCAGAATACTGTTTCTGCCATAACTGTGAAATTTCCTCGGAACCACTGACTCACACCATCTATATTTGATGGAAGAGATGTTTTACAATTATTGATAATTTGTATTTCCTTCCAGAAATCATTCACATTATTCTTTTGCAGCTTCTTTGCCAGTGAATATCTCTTTATATTTTCGTTTCTTTTAATAAAACGAAGGGCATTTATGTTTTTATTCTAAAACAAAGGGCCATGGCTACTTTTGCCAGACTCAGCCCATATCTTAAAAGCAATTCTAGCCTCTGCATGGAGCTCTTGAACATGATCATTCCATCCTGGCTTAGTATTACATACTTTTCACCTATGTTTGTAGAGAGGCCTGCTGGAATTACAGAGATATTCCACTATAGATTCATACAGGGAAGATAATCATTACAGTGTTGTACATTCTTGCAGTTCATGTCACAACACAATAGTGCATCTTTTGGCACCTTAATATTTATTACCCAGCAAGGCATCAAAAATATTCAAATATTTATCAAGATCTTTCTTGATCAGTTTAGCCCAATCTATTTCCCCTGCACTCAAGCTTTTTATCCATGGGCAACAACACTGGTAGATTGCCTGTATTTAACACCATACAAAAGGGTATGTGGTCGGTGGTAGCCAGATCATAAACCATCTCTATTTTAACTATCTTGAGCATCCACTGTAGAGGCAATGATCAAGCCAGGAAGTAGTGTGCCAAGCCTCGCTAATATAAGTAAAGCTATTATCAGGCAAAATAACCTTGCTAGTTAAAATAAATCCACTGTCTAAACAAAATTGCCTTAAATGCTTACCAAATAAGGAGTTAGCATCAGACACAGCATTCATGTCACCAACAACATAGATACAGGTAGAGGGATTGTCCTGCATGAAAAAGACATAATAAATGCCATTTTGCTGAGATACTCATCCTCATTTTTATAGCACTCATATGGTGTATAAACATTCAAAATTATATATTTTTTGTCGCTACAGCACAGCTCTATCCCAATAGCCCAGTCAACTCCCAAGCCCAGTCAATGTTCATTGAGAGATTAGTTCAGATCATTCACAGTGACTATGCAGACGCAGACTGGCTCTCAAGCAGAGCTGCAGGTGTACCTACAGTAGGTGCTTAAGTTCACCCCCCCCCCCCCCCCCCCCTCCTCCCCCGCTGCCAGTAGCCTTGGGCCCACGAGCCTCATAATAGCGGCGGATATAGGTCCCAGCGGCCCCCGCACACCCTCCCGTGTGGTGCCGGCAGTCCCAGGAGACGCTGTTTCTCCACAGCTGTCACCCGGTGATCCATGGCCGCAAAACAATAGCTCCCAGGTTCTCACTCACATCTGTCTGTGTTTCCAGTGACCTCCTCAGACCAGACACTTCTTGGCTCAGCTGCTCCATTCTGCTCAGCTGCTCCATTCTCCTTAGCTGCGCTGAGGCGTCCATATTGCCGAACCCCACTGGTGGCAGTTCATCCAGATAGTGTGAAACAAACGTTATTTACGTCCTTCTGTGTGCCTTTATGAGACACATTGCGTACAGTGGTATTCGGGCTGCAGACTCCTCAATCCACTCAGATGAAAATTTGTTTGTTGTCAACATAACAATTACATTATGGCTTAGTGTCTTCATTTTCACAACGATAAAGTTTAAAAGTTTGTCTTCCACTATCACCTTCCCATCATCCGTTTTTATAGGTTTCAGGTTTTAAGCGAGGGCAAGCAGAGCCTCCACCAACAGCACGCACCCCCACCGCCATCCTGAAATGATGACATATAATGTCATCATCTGGCCCTCACGGTTCACTGGCTGATTGATAGCTGTCCCCCATGAAGAAATTGTGTATAGTATAGTATAAGCATGCATATTAGCATATATATTCATGATGACACTTATGTTATGTATGTATTCTGCATAACACTCGATAACACCATGCTGCTGTGTTTACGTCCGTATCGTTTCACACACGTCACTCCCCAAACACACCTGCCTCCCTAATAAAGTATTTTCTTATCCAAAATGGGGTGACCCATTTAGTGAAGGGTGTTTGAGACTGGTTGAGAAAGGGAGAACGTGGTGCAGAGGTTGGCCGCCAGAAACAGTTCCCTGACTGAACTTGCTCTGTACATTTCATGAGCAACGCTCATTTCAGTCGGGGCAACTAACGTAATGGATTAAAATACCTAGGACGGCTTCTTGGGGCCATGCATGTCGGAAACGATGCAAGTCGTTCCATTTATATCGGCTATAAATGGTGCATTTATGCAGCACAAACATTAAGCGAAGCTCAGTCAGTCAGTTGTTAAACCGACGAGTCTGTGTTAGCCAATCAGGGATGTATACTGGCTTAGTGGCACAAATCATTAAAGTGGTAAGCTCAAAACTATATGTATAACAGAGCACCTATTGTTTCCTGAAAATCAGGAAATCCTAAATGATATCCCATTTCACCACTTAACGACTACTTAACGAACTACTTAACCTCAAAACCTATTTTGAAAATAGCTGGTCTACAAGCTCACAACGCATCACACGCATCGCATGCATTGTGAGCTTTTAAATCTGCTATTATAAAGAATTACAGAAAATAGTTGCATTTCTATTTTTATTTTCGCCTATAATGACGTGACCAAAATTGGGACGCCAGTGTTGGAGTGGCTATCCATTGCACAGGCAACAGGATCAGAAAAGGGACATTCTACTTTTAACTACCCAGCACCACCTGAAAGTTTTTTCTTTTGTATTCTCAATAACCAGCAGCAGCATGAATCAAACACTAGCAGTATATGACATTTAATATAGAAGCGGCAGCGGCAGCAGCAAAGCATATGATATAGAGTATTTAATATTTACAGGCACACAGCAACAGCAAGAGCATACAAGAGAGCGGTGCGGTGCATATTAGGTGCTCATCCATTTTTTAGCTTAAATGATGCCCTTGGTATTGAGCATTCCTTAGATCTTGAATGCAGCAGGCGAGGCCGAGGCCAAAGGCTTTGAGCTTGGTAGTTTTACTATTTAGCAGCTGCTGTGGTAGCTGCGCCAATGCAGAAGGAGCCAGCAGTGCCGTGTTGAGCATGCAGCCCGTGGTGTTGGCAGAGGAGTTTGGTGCAGAACCAGGAAATGGTCATGGCGTTGCCGGAATTAGTAGGCGCAGATCGGCGGCATTGCAGATACTGTGACATGGATTAAAGGTCAAAATGCAGTGTTAGTATGAGTTGTTATGATAAGAGTATAGCCTACCTTTCCCAAGTCTGTTTGATTTTGAGTGAACATAATCGTGAAATGGGGCGCATGATGCATCAATAACCAAATGATAAGCAAAGGTCAGGCCCTTCCTCACCACTGCAGACCTAGAAAAGGTCATCCACGCTTTTATCTCCTCCAGACTTGACTATTGCAATGCACTTTATTCGGGTATCAGTAAGCGAAATATTCAAAGACTGCAACTGATAGAATTTTTATTGGTCAGAATTTATTGAGAGGATAGCCCCTTGAGATGAAGCATCTCATTTTAGAGGGGGTCCTAAGCACATACATCACAATACATACATAGAATACTTACATAGAACATTACCTACAGTACAAGTACACAATACACAATACAAACATGTACAGATACAGTTAGCTTGCTCACCCTCTCCCACCCATACCCCCATTCACCAACTCGTTTTTTTTAAACAAAGAAGTCGAGAATACAGTACTATCTCAAAGTCAGAGTTATAAACGTATGTACAAGCAGTATTAGAAGCATGAACAGGTAGTTTCGAGGTGTGAATACAGGGAAGTCCTGAAGCGGCCAAGAGAGGTAACTGATCTGAGAGAAAGAGGAAGGTTGTTCCAGTCAGATGGAGCTTTGTAATGGAATGACCTTCGTCCAGCTACAGAACATATTCTTTTGGGAACAGTAAAATAGGGATGTTGTGAATGTCTAAGCGGGTATGGTGATGTATATGGTTCCAGAGATTGTTTCAGGTAAGAAGGACAGTTAAAGTGAACACATTTAAAGAGGAATAGGTACCAGTGATGTTGCCTTCTTGCCTTAGGCTGCAGCCAATCAAGCGAACTATACAGAGAACAGTGGTGTGTTCTGTATGGACACCTCAGCACAAATCTACATAGGGAGTTATATAATACATCGAGAGGCTTGAGATTAGTATCTGTGGTGTTCTGATATACAATGTCGGCGTAGTCTACAATGGGAAGTAGTACTTGGGAGACTATTCTTTTCCTCACTTCAAATGAGAAACAGTTGATTGAGGGATAAAGTGAGCACAAGCTGCCATATGTTTTTTTAATAGTAAGTTCAATATGAGGTTTGAAAGAGAGTTCTGGATCGATCGTGATACCGAGGTATTTAAATGAGTCCACTTTTTACAAAAACGCAGCTTCCAGGCTCCTGACTCACACAAAGAGAAGTGAGCACATTACACCCGACCTTGCGGCCCTTCACTGGTTGCCTGTGAGTTTTAGAATTGATTTTGAGATTTTACTGCTTCAGGCTCCTGCGTATTTCTGTGATCTTTTAACTCCCTATAAGCCAGGCCGCTGCCTGAGATCATCCAGCAGGGCCCTATTGACTGTTCCAAAGTATCGCCTTGTCACAAAGGGCGACCGGGCTTTTGCCGTTCGGGCCCCTCGGCTGTGGAACTCACTGCCTGGGGATCTCAGGCAGACAAACTCAGTGCCCTCTTTCAAGTCTCTATTAAAAACTCACCTCTATCGCACAGCTTTTTCTTAGTTTTATGCTATTTCTGATCTTTATTGTATATTTACTGTTGTTTTTGTAAAGCACTTTGTAACTTGTTTTCGAAAGGTGCTATATAAATAAAGTTGTTATTATTATTTTTGGTAAGGATGGATTGAATGAGTACAGAATTCACCACACTTCAAAAACCAATAAAAAAGTATTGAGAAAAAACTATACGGACTGAAAAACCCTTGATGAAGGTGGTGTCAATTTGTGGAGTAAAGGAAGAGTAATGGGAAGTAATTTATCTCTTCCTTCTGGGTGTTGTTTTTTTAAGACCACTGAGGAGGAGACGGACAGAAGGATTGCTCAGTAAACTACTTACTAAATGTTCTCTTGCGACGAAGATGGAACTGAATGCCAGCAGTACTGCCATTGATGGAGGAGACCTGAAGTTTGCGGGACTCAAAGCAACTATGAAAATGTATAAAATGTTGACTGGGAGAGCACACGGTCGGAAGACAACACAAAAAGATGAGCGGTACGACCAAGCAGAGTCATAGGATTTCACTTTGCTAATCCAGACCTCATGTAGTTCGCAGCAGCTGACAAATAAATTGACAGGCAAGGATTTGGTCTAGTAGCTACTGTCTGACTGAAGACTAGGCAATAGCCATGGCCTCGGAGCACAAACCATGCAACTCCTGAAATTTAAAATGTAATAAAGCATCAGCCACTTCAGACAAAACCTGGCACGTACCGGTAAGCAGCCATTAAAATGAAATGATTCATTTCATACAGGTCAAAGTCAAACATCTAATTAATCTGTTAATAAATTGTGCAGAAGAAGCCTTTCAGTTAGACACTTAGGCAGCTCAGGATTAAGCATTTATTGCAATGCTATTGCATTCAGTTTGGCGGTGTGACTCTGCTCCTGTGATACAACAGATTATCTGCACGAGCATGACACAGAATCAGAGATCACAAACCTCCCGAAGCATAAGATATAAAATACAATCCACAAAAAACATTCATTTTAATATCGAGCCCTTCAATGGCATAAGTTAAGATATAGACCTATATCAGATATAACAACATGCAATCCACAAAATCATACATTTAACTTAGTGGGACAGGAGGAGGCTAGGGAGGTGGAGGGAGTTTGATCACAAACAGCTGCAGGAACAAAGTTTTGTCCAATGTTGAACATGAAGAGTGAACGGTGTTCTGCTTAAAAAGACAGCCTAAATGAACCATTAGATTGAGGGCGAATGTGTTAGCTTGAAGGGAGATGGGTGAGGTTGAATGTGGAGAGACCGTCTGACTGTCGTGGGTGTTTGTGTGTATTAACTTCTTAGCGAATGAGAACGGGAGAGAGAGAAGTGAGGCTAAGCGTGTAGACCTCCTGCCTTCCGTGCCTACCTGAACTATCTCTACGCTTGATTTGTTTACAATTATTGCCTTCATCATCACAGACAACCGTGATCCATTTCCTACACTGCCCCACAAAATACATGCTCTAGTGATTGGGTAAATTGAAAATGTCAAACAATGCTGGATAGATTTGACATCTAACGGTAAACAGTTAATTACTTTGGGCCACTCATCTATAAACCATTCCTTTTTGTAGAACCAATCAAAACTGAGGGATCTGAGGGATCAATATGAAAGAAATGCCGTTCTGATGATTAGGCCGTAAGCAGCAGAGATCAGAAACGCAGGTCTGAGCAGCTTCCTTCATTTACAATTATTTAGTCATGCAGGATCGGCAAGGAATTTGCAAGATCAAGGAGTTTGGAGGTAAAGTCTGCATAGTAAAGTTAAAATGACCCAGCAATAGTTTTATATTGCTGACATGAAAGAATACATAATGTCTTTTCTCTATCAAGGGCAGGGAAGCTTTCATGAAATTGTGATCAATCATAATACCCAGAAACTCAAGAAATGTGGGCCCCACAGTTTAGTCTTTACTAATCCAACGCAGGGCCTCCTCAGAAAGATATGGGGCCTACTGCGACAACTGACAGTTTTATTTCTGTGGTCTCCACAGTCAGGAAGATCACAGCAAGATCTGATACGTGTAAGTAGCATACGCTATTTTACCTTTAAGTGTTTGATGTCATGAAAATTGATATTATAACATATTTTCTCATTCATGACTATTGTGTGAAAGAGTATGTGTAGGATGGGCAATGGCTGATTTAAGCAGTGACCTGTTGTGCTGCACACATGGATAAATCAGCCATCTTCCCACACACACACATAGAAAGAGCCTCTGTCGAGACAAGGTTTGTGTCTTATTTAGGCCTTCTTGTGGCTAACTATACGGTTATAATTAGGGCACGAATGACAAGCCGTGTGTTGATACTTGGAAATAAAAATAACGTTCTGAGAACCGCTGTCGTCTGTCCTACACTGGTTCATTAACTGGGAACAGTTCAGCAATGACAGGTCCGCAGCAGCAGCTGGTGGCCCAGCTGGCCCAAATTCTCATGAAGGTGGCGGGTATGCACCGGGAACTACACGCCCAGGCAGCCAAGCAGACCCAGGTGCTAGAAATTCTCCCCTGCCTGACGGGAAAGGCAGACTGTGGTGATTGGGCTTCCAGCGGTCTCTCTGGGAAGTTTCCAGGACATTAAAAATTGAAACACTTAAAAAAAAGCCATCTTGGACCATATGGGTTACTCCCACATGGACCATCATCGCCAGTTCACATCTAATACAATGCTATTTCTAGTTGTTTGTAGGTAGCCTATCCTAGTAATGTCTAATAATCTGTTGAAAATGACAACATTTTGAACATGTAATCATTCTTGTGTGGACCAAAATATGATCATTATAATCATTAAAACAGATCAATCGAAAACAAAAAAAAAACAAAAACAAATGGGGGATCTGCAATTTTCACTGAATGTTTGCCCCAGAATAGCGATGCTAGGTTTGAGCTAGCTCTGGTCCATAGTGTTAGAAGGAGTTCTCTTTAACACTATGGTACTTTCGATCCTTTCCCCTCACACCCATGGTAGTGCAGGCTGTGCAGCCTCTCCTCTGTAGTAAAAAAATATATATTTCACCGGAAGGAAAAAATGTTTTTGGTTACTCCACTGTGCCCTCTACAGATCTGGTCAATGGATGGATCGGATTTTTCCTTCCGGTGAAATATTTTCTTTTCTGGACAAAAAGTGTATCTTAGACGTGAGGTGGGGAGCTCAGAGTGTTCCCACTAAGTAGCAAGTAGAACTAGAAAGTAGATCAGGACCAGCAACCTTTTGAGTCACTGATCGGCCTTCCTTGACTGTAATCCATCTCCTCCTCCTCATCGTCATCAAACATTTAAAAAATGGGAAAAGTGAAAAAACAGCTTTGTCAGTCCCCGCATATCCCAATTATCAATCCCCATGTTCAATTTCAGGTCAATTGACAAACCCACTAAGGAGAAAAATGCATGAGGGCCAATTGACTGTACTGCATGTTCCCATCTGCCAATTGGTTGTTATGTCACTGAGGCACTGTGTACTACTGTAGATTCTTTCCAACACATTGATGAGACGGTTCTGTAATTAAAGCTTCTGCACTTTATTGACTACACACAGGTATATGAACAACAATACAGGATTATACCGGTGTGCCAAGTCTGTATAGCCCAGCCTTACTTGGTCTGCTTCTTGTCACATGTTTAAATCAAAGTCTTTTATAACTTTGCACGCTGAGCCAGCTCTCTGCCTCTCTATCTGCTGGCGTTGTGTGAGTGTGTTTGTATAACCCCGAGCCCAGGTCCAGGGCGCTACTATAAAGAGAGGAGCACAATTAGACAATTGGAAACACATACAAATCGATTAAACCTGGCACTATTCCCGTGAGTCACCCCCCCCCCCCCATGTCCACACCGTCTATCTGGGCTATGGGACCGTGACTACAGATCCCATAGCAAAAATGCTAATGAACCACTTAAGCGGACTCACTCCCTGTATATGCCAATGGTCAATGCCCATGTGCAATTTCAGATCGATTGACCAAGCCACTGAAGAGGAAGATAAATGAGGACAGAATGACTAACAGAGTTTTCTTCATTTTGTAGGACTTTAGGCAAGCAAAAAAAAGTGGTACCACGGGGCATGGTTAAGAAATAACTTTGAAAAAGACTTTCCACCACTTGGATCTCTTAGGACCTTAATGAGTTAATGAGTTTTGGTGAGTTCCACCCCTTTTCTCCTCTCACAAAATGCTTGTATTATACAACCGATTTAATTGAAGAAGATAAGAAATCACTTTATAATCAGTTACTGTAGCAAATGGAAAGTTACATTTTGCCTATCCCTTACTTAGATACACATACACATGGTTGTATTATACAGTTGTAGTATTTTGACCTCAGAGAGGTCAAACCATATAGTCATCTGCAGAGTCCCACCCCCAGTATACAGCTGGAATACAGCTGTTCCTGATGAAAGCCATGTTGGTGAAACCAAACACGTCAGAGTCTCTTTTATCTGTTTGACCTTGAACACACCAATTTAATAAAGCCATTTTAACTCTAACTCTGGCAGAGAGCCTTGATATTGTTTTTGTCTTTTTATGTTTTGGTTGCTTTGTCCCCAACCAAAGAGAATTTTCACTTTCCCTTACACCAAATGGTTTACTGTGTCTCTCTAGGCAGCACTCCTCTCCTTTTTTGTAATTTAGATTTAATCTGTTTTTGTTGTTGTTGTTTTCAGTTCTCTCCAGCAAAGCACTTTGTAACTTCGTAATAACCACTCAAACCCTATACTTAGTTAACCCCCAGGGGTCTATTCTTGGGCCTTTTTTCCCTCTATACGGCAAATATCTTCGCAAGAAAATAGCCAATTGCGATGCATTGTGGGCTTGTAGATCTGCTATTTTTGACGATTGTTCGCCCCAGAATGGGGACGCTAGGATTCCAATGGTTAAGTATGTATAAACAATAAATAACCAACCAACCAACCAACCACCAACCTTTTAGTCACTGGTCGACCTTCCTTTTTCCTTTTATTGCCATTCATATTCAGTGACAGGCCATCACTGGTTGGCCTTCCTCGACTGTAATCCACTCATCATTATCATGCCATCTTTGTCAGTTGTCACCTTCGTCGTTGTCACCTTCATCATGAGTGTCATTTTCTGCAGCTGCTCCTTTGACAGCGAATAAATATCTGCCTTTTAGGATGTTGAGCTCCCAGGGTCGGTGGCTGTAGTCCAGAACGTTTCTCTTGGCTGGCCAGTGGCCAGTGGCCACACTTTAAAGTCACAGTTGTCTGGTTCTGTGACTTTCACTTTAGCTTTAATGTTCACCGTTCAGTGAGCTGTTTCAGCAACGACTACAAGTCTGTTAAGCCACAGTGACACGTTTTCACTTGGAAATACATCATGTTTTTGTGAGAAACGTCTCACACAACACTTTTTGTCAAAGCATGAATAACCCTTTATGCAGGGAGTATGTTGATATTGCATGCATGCAGGATTCACACTGTAATGGAACTGGAGTGTAACGACTGAATTAGTGAAACGTGTGACATTAGTTGGAGTTGTAAGCCCCTTATCATCTTTTAAACATTCCTCATTTTCCTCCCAAAACAGTCACAGGCTGGCGATGTACTTTACAACTGTTTATGGTAACATCAGTAAATAATAAAACATTAAAGAAAAGTGTTGTCTTTACTGCACACAAAAATACATTCTGTTGTATTATTCTTAGTCGTTGTGAGTTTGAATGCTATGACAACCAGTCTTTTTCGAAGCGTCGTTTTGTATAACAGTAAGTGTTAACTTATACTGTACACCATTGGTTCTCAAAGTGGGGTCTGGGGACCCCCAGGGGTACTTGAGGGAGTTCCAGGGGGTCCCCAGCTAATTGATGGATAGTCAACCAAATGGACCCTTATGGGTCTACACTCTCTGAGTTAAATTAACATTGATTTTACAATATAAATTGGGGTCCCAGAGTTAGAAATGCCATTAAATGGGGGTCCGTAGCCTAATGCATGTCAAACTGGGGGTCCTTGAAATTAAAATGGTTGAGAATCACTGCTAGAGCCGTAAAAAATCTTCTCTTATGCGGGTCCCTGGCATATCTTTTCAAACGGGGGTCCGCGGGCTAATAAGTGTCAATTTGGGGGTCCTTGACACGAAAACGTTTGAGAACCACTGCTGTACACCATTTGAAAAACACTGCATTGGCCAGCAATGGAGAATAGAAATGGAGAGTGGGCACTGGGGGATTGCTACAACGGCTATCAGTGTGCACTTCCCCGGCAGACAAAATAATAGGGGGCATGACTTCTGTTAGTTGCTGCAAGATAAGATAAGATTTTTTAAAAAGCCTAAAACTTGGAGAAGGCTCTATGGGTCACTGACTCAAATCAAAGTCACAGAGCATGAATTCTGCTGGAGGTGACCCGAGAAGCAACAACACATTGAGATCCCACAGAACTTAATGTCTAACAAACAAAAAAGCAGTGGTGTAAAGTACATTTACTCAAGTACTGTACTTTTGAGGCATTTTTTTTACTTTACTGGAGTTTACTGGAGCAATTTTCAATACTTTTACTTCTACCCCACTAAATCTCAGAGGCAAATATTGTACTACCACTACAATTATTTGAAAACTTTATAGTAGTTACTTTGGATGATTTTATATATTATTACAAAACATACATTAACCTCTTCAGCCCTATTTAAACTTTGGCTATTTGAAAATAGCCGATCTACAAGCTCACAGCGCGTGCCGATGCGACGCGTTGTGAGCTTTTAGATCTGCTATTTTTGAAAGATTTTAATACATTTTATACATATGATACCTTGTGAAACGGGACATTCTGCATAATGAATACTTTCATTTTTGATACTTAAAGTACATTTTGATGTCATTACTTTTTGTAACAGAGTGTTTCTATATTGCAGTATTGATACTCTTACTTACGCATAAAAAAAACAAAAACGTTTTCCACCACTGCAAAAAAGCACAATGTTTAGAATTAAGCATTCATTTGCCAACACCATGTCCAAAGAAACAAATGAATTTAATCCGGACATCAGCTCAGTGGAGCGGAACTATCACGGCTGTTGTAAAAGAGATTTACAGCTCTCAAAGAAAGCCTCTGCCAACTTAATTATAAAATGTTAATACCAAGGGTCAGTAAGGTGTGTGTCCGCGTCCGTGTGCATATTTGATGCTCATTCTGGTTTAACCACATGAACCCTATTCTGGGGTGAACATTCAGTGAAAATAGCAGATCTACAAGCTCTGTTATATTATGCAAAGATATTCGGTGTAGAGGGGAAAAGGAGTGGGCTTTAGTATAGACCACTGGGGGGAGTCCAGTTAATGAAGTATAGACAGGGTTTAAGACAAAGTGGTTAATGCACAAAAAGGGTCTATTAAAAGTGTTTGAGATACACCAATATGCACAATTTACATAATCATATAGTTTGGCTCACAGGACTGTAACACGGGAACACATTCATGTTTAACCATGTGTTGGAAAAGTTCAATCATAATAATAATCAAAACTAATCAGAGTCTGTCATGCTTTTCATTCATAACTGACTTAAATGGTTAGATTGTGATCTCAGTGCTCAATGAATCCTAGCCCAGCGCTGGTACATTTAGTCTAACAGGTACATTTGTCGACCCTAACTGCCACTTTGAGATATTAAGGGGACCTTATCACAAAATTAATTTGGCTGGTTTAGTAATGGAAGGCTGATGTTTTTTGGAAATCATAACCCACGGGGCAGTTTAATGAATAGCTTAACTGTATAATGAATAGCCTAACTAAGTTTGCAGCCTTGTGATGCACCATAACAATGACCGAATGCTCTTGGGTTCCATATCCAGAATGGCTGTGATGATAACATCCATTCTGGCTTTGGTGACTCATGGACACAAATTTAGGCCCGAGTCTCTCAAAGGTCACAGACATCAGATGATTCTGGGAAAATCAATCCCTTTCAAAGCTTGAAAGTGTTTTCAAGCTTTAGACTAAGGGGTCTTCAACATTGTTCAGGCAAAGGACTTCTTAGCTGAGAGAGAGATGAAGCAGGTACACTCTACTATATATTGTATAAATCTGTGTTGCAGATTAAACCTTTTCATAGATTTCATAGACTTGTTTGACAGCACCGTCATGTATGTTGGATTCATGTTAATGTATGTTGTATATTCATGTATGTTGTTATTCATGTGTATTTTCAGATATTAACCACTTAAACCGCCGATGACCTTTCACGCTGTACTTGGTCTGCTCTTTTTTCCCTCGGCACCAAACCTCTTGAGGCGTGTGTGAGCTGCTATTTTTGGCTAAAGTTCAAGTGGTTAATGTAAAAAAAATCCTATCACATTTGGTGCCCCCCCTGTAGTAACACTGAGGACCTCCTAGGAGTCCCGGACCCCCTGTTGAAGACCCCTGCTTTAGACCCAATGCTTATGATACAGATGCCTGTTTTTGGCCCAATTAAAACATTCTAAATTGTTCGACATTCAGTCCTAATAGAATACAATCAAACTACATGGAGATTGTTGATTTTATTATGATCAACATTTTCAAAAATCATATCAGAATACAAACAAAAACGTTATTAAATAAATACATTCTAAAATGAGGCTGAAAGGTATCGCTAAAGCTGGTACAGGATGCAAAAAAAACTATTGGTAATTATTCTTCTCAAGTCCACTTCCTATGACACTCCTACTGTATATTGAATTGCATTCATACAGTCCTCAAAAACAAAACCATTTATTTCAATTGCACACTTCAACTGTTGCAGAATTTATATGGACATATGGACACATATTTGATAAAAAGCTACTGGTTTGTATTCAGGTTGTACTTTAGGCTTTACTGCACACACTGACTGATACTGTTGCCCCCAAACCATTCTGAGATGATCGTCTGGGTTGCAACCAATGGAACAAAACATAGGTAAGAAATAGGGTTGTTGTCAAAAACTAAATACACAAAATCTATGAGAATGGATGGTGTTAGGGTTCAATAGTGGCTGTAGTGTAGAGTATAATATGAGAAAAGGGGGATCTAGCGATATAGAGTGCAAGATGGTTTAAGGCCCCTCGGCAAACACCAGAGCAATGTTTGCTGACTATACACGGTACATTAACAAAGATTTGTTTTAAAAATGTATACATTTAATTAAATACAGATATGATTTTGGTATGGTCCCCTGGAGTTTCTTTCTCATTTCATGTAATAACATTTTGCCGTTATATTTCTTGCTGCTGGTGGATAGCTGATGGGTGAAATCAGACCTTTGCTATTTAATTTGTAATATACGTTGAGGGAGGACTTGAATTGATCCCCAAGGGGAAATTACTTCTCTGCATTGAGCCACCATAGCGGAGCGCACCACGGAACATTTGGAGGTTAAGTGTCTTGCTCAGGAGCACTTAACCTGGAGGAGCCCAGGCTCGAACCGGGGGAGCGCTACGCGTACCTCCTGGGCTGCTGTCGCATGACAGTTAGCCTACATCTAATTATATCTACCAGAAATGTACTGGTTACAGCAGTACAACTGTTTCATGTCAAGGACCCCCAAATTGATATGTATTTGGCCGCGGACCCCCCATTTGAACATTTTTGTGCCAGTAAGTAAATAAAGCTAAAACAGCGTCTATGCACACGCTCTCAGCGTGGCACGAAGTGACTGTAGATCTGCTATTTTTGAATAGCCAACATATAAATGGATAAAGTGGGTAAAATGAATGTGATGCTATATTTACTACTGTTTTTGGGGACCCCTGGGGGTCCCCGGACCTCACTTTGAGAACCACTGGGTTCCAGTGTTGGATTTGAATCCCCTTTGAATGCTGTAGAAATGTCTCAGTAATGCTAAGGTGCTTATAGGACTTAGTTATAGTTATAGATATAGTTCCATTTCAGCTGGCTCACATGGTGTAGCCATTTACGGGGTGCTCCTTCCATTCCGACATCTCACCACTCCGACTAGTGGCTTCCGCGTGCGGTTAAGGTTAGGGTTAGGGTTAGGTATAGGGTTAGTCAACGTCGGAAAGGCGACATGTCGGAAAGGAGAAATGCACCCGCCATTTACACCCACACACCATAGGGGTGAAAAGGCTCCCCATATCATAGAAAAACACCTTTAGATTGGCACCATGCAGCCCTCAGTCACGTGTGAGGACAGTACTAGTACAGGACCTTTTCTTCACAATGATATCACTATCAATCTGTACACCACTGGAGCTTTTCTAACTCTGTATACTATTCACTGAAGTTATGTACTGGGTATAAGCAAAGATTGCGGGGCAATTCACACATAATTTATGGGAACAATGGCTCGTGGTACCGGATGTACAGTATTAACCACTTAGGCTCTAATCTATACTTCATCATATGACAAATAGCAGGGGATAATAAAGCAGCACTATGTAACCGTTTAGCTAACTATATAGCATATTATGTCCCACAAAATTATAAAGTTACATGATTAAGCAATAACAATCATCCTTCCATAAATGTATAGACTCGGAGGGGTCCCTTCTAGGGGCTTGACTGTATTACTATGTGATAGGGGAGACAATGAGTTTCCTCCTGGCATTTGCCAAGGCACCAAGGCAGAACTGCCAGTCAAAGCGAAGACTAGCCAATCACAAGTATGTCCTCGCCGGACAAGCTTGCAGAGACTCTTGGGTAATGAAGACAAAGACGTTGGCTGCCATGTTATTTGTGTCCAAAGTGGACACCGATACCCCAAACTACATAGTGCTGCTTTAAAGTGGTTAAGTGGTTATGTGGTTAAGTGGTTTAAGATGAGCGGTTGATACAAAAACAGATGCTTTAAGTGGGTACCATGTTTCCTTAAGCTTTCCTTGTGCTCTGATACTGGGCTACAACAACCCTGTGCATTTTAAGGAGATGGCTCAAACAGGATTGAACAATGCCTTACACTTACAGTATCCACAGTAGAATATGTTGTGTGTGAGTAAAACTGCACATCCGAGTGTGTCCTCGCTGATGTTGGCATTGTCACTTTACAAAACATTTAACATAGATTTCACAAGAAACACACACACATACATTTCTAAAGTTTTCACTTCTGAAGTTCTTACCAATAGAAAACAAAAATAAGAGTAAAAATGGGCACCTGGAGGCTAAATTATAGGGTAAAAACATTCCCCTCTTAGTCTGTATCATCTGAGCTGTTTCCACAGGGGTGGGACTCTGAGCACGCCTCTCATTCTCCACCCACTCCATCTCATGGCTTCGTGGTGGCGGTGGTGGTGGTGGGTGGGGTCAGTACTCCCAAAGAGCCGATGAATCAACAGAGGCACCGTCACCCTTCAACGTGCCCCCCTGATCTCCACGGAGGTACTTGCCATTGGATCCTTTGATGCCGATCCGCCCGTGCTCCAGGAACTCAAGGAAAAAGTCCTCGGGCTTGTCACCGTCTGAACACACCAAGCCACTGTTGGAGACGTTCCAGAACTTTCCACCTACGCCTGGGGAGACAGAATTAAGAGAATACATATTATGTATTAGCTACAAAAACAAAATGACTTGTAGGGAGAGAGTGAATCAATGATATGCCCATACAAGCAAGCATGCACAGGAATATAATACAAAACACTGACTTTGTATGTGATAAGCGCCATCACTGAAGAACAAGGAGAAGATGTCATAGACAGATCGGTTGCAATCCAGTGTGTTGGCGCTCTTGTGGTGACACACAAAGCCGTTCTCTCCGCGCAGGATCAGCATGGGCCGGTTGATGAGTTTCATCAGAAAGAGTTCATCGTCGCCTGCAAATAAAGGCCACACACAAACACAGAGTGAAAATCATTCATCCAGCCAGTGTCCCTCAACATTGGCTGATTTGAAAGATGATTTCAAATTGAGCACGCTACATTGATTGGGGGAACATTGGTCTTTTGAGCACTCACCCACTGTGTCGCTGACCGCTGAGAGCTGTCCGTTCTTTCTCGTGGATACATACTTCCCGTTGCTGGCCTTTAGTGACACCCTACGACCTCGCCATTCAATGTCAAACATTGTGTTTCTCTCTCTGGACACAAAGAGGCGGATGGAGTAACAGGGTTTACAGAGTTCAAAGAGGTGTGAGAAAAGCCAGGTCTATAAGAAACAAGAAAATGTCTGTGCCAAGTATCAGTCAGACCGACCATTAACAGAAACTCACTTGTCTGTAGCAGTTGATTGGATCTCTCCGTGAGAGACAAGAGTCCAGTAGGACCCGCCATTGGTTCTGAACATGCACTTCTTGCTTTCCTTGTCAATCTCCATCTGGAAAGTCTCCATGTCTGTCTCCACATCCTGATTGGCTGAGATGCTCACACCTGACAAAATGAATGGGAATAAAGAGAGAGCTGCTAAGCAACTATTTCGTTGTTCAAACAGACAAGATGAACGAATGGCATTTGCACTATCAGGCATTGCCTTTAGTGAGCATACAGACAATGTGACATTTCATTACAACAGGACTTGAAGGCCAGTCTGGAGCCAGGTGGGAGGCCATGTTTGAGACGGCCGAACCCTTCAGTGCCGCACCGTGGCAACAAGGGGGGAAGGGCGGCAGTGAGGATGTCAGATCATCTCCATATTTGGTCGAAAACTCCATTATGGGCAAAATGTCGGGGGGCCCCTGTACTTACAATACAGGGAACGGGGGACATACTAGTCTCGCATAGCCCAATTTTCAGAGATCTCCGCCTGCTGATAAAGTAAGTCTGGTGACGTTCTAATTCTAAGAGGTGGGTGGTAACAAATTCTGAGATTAAAATAAAAAAGGACAGAGGGCGTTCCTTCCTAATTCCTAATAAGGCGGTTAAGGCGTGTCCTAAACATCGGTTAAAGCATTGTCACTGGTTGCCTTCGGTGGATGCTCAAGCCCATACATTTAAATGCAATTGGTACAAAGTTCAGGAGGGAAGACCACATCAATTAACAATCTCCTCCCCCATGTAATCGCCTCCAATCTGGCCGACATCAACTCCTCCCAAGCTCACCTGCTTGTGATGGCAAGGGTTGTATTTATACCACGCCGTGCCTGCTCGCGTTCATGCTCAGTGTTTCTTGCATCCCGCCCCCTCCCCTTCTCCTCATGCTTAAAACTAACCTTGCTTAAAACTAACCTTCATCAGGCCCCTCATCCCACCACTCATCCCTCCCCTCCTCCCCTTCACTCACTCACTTACTCGCCCCCCAACCACGTCATCCCGTCGTCATCCCATCACCTCCACCTCACTCAATCCCTCTCCTCCCCCCACGCCCACCTTCCCTCCGCACTCCCTACATCCGCCCCTCCAACCTCTCATCCCCCTCAAACCCTTCTCACCCCTCGGGCCCCCGACCACACCTTTCCCACTAAGGCTCCCCTCCCCCTCAGCCCGACAACCTTCTAACCTTCTCTTCCTTCCACAGTGGCACCAAACACACATAACCAATGCATTCCTCTGTTTGATGGTGTGGTCTTTGCTAGTAAATGTATATGTATCCAGACAATTGACAGGTGGAGATACAGATAGGCCACAGCTGAATGGTTAGTGAGCCCGCCTATAGGACTCCGGAGGTCCTGGAGGTCCTAGATACGATTCCAGCCCTCAGCAATGAGTCGAAATGTCCCTGAGCAAGACACTTAACCCTACTGCTCCCCCCTCCGTGCTCCTCAGCTGGGTGATCACATCCCACAGACAATTCCCCCGTGGGATGTGATAGGTATCAAAAAGAAATATATATATATATAAACGATCATCTGGCTATGCGAGACCAGGCCACAAAAACAGTATTATGATGATGTTATATTGCAGTATGACCAAGTCTTCAGTGTCGATTGTGTACTATGTGCAATGCTGCATATCTCTCCTTACAGGCAGTAGTTGCTCCACATCAACTGACAAAAGCTGCAACTCTGCACTTTCAGGTGCCATAGTGCCACCTTTGCACTATGCTGTTTAACTCTGTAGTGCAGATATAAGCTAATCAATGTTCTCACAGAGAATACAATGATGCTTCCACTGCAGTGACAAATGATGACATTATCTGTTAATGCATTGGTCTTCTTTAAATATTGCCTTCATGGATTGTATGTCTTGTATCAGAGGAATCAAATGTTCCACTACTGACATAATAAAAGAAAAATAATAATCTGCACACCAAGCACCTTCCGTTGAAAGAAACTTATAACAGAACTTTTAATTTGCAAAAGAGGTACATGATGTTTCGAGCAACCCTTTGTCAATTATCAAGGAGGAGGAGAAAAGCCTGTGCTGCTCAAAATGTCACCACCTTTGCAAATTAAAGATTTTTGTTAACAAGAGCTACTTGGTGTGTGGACTTGTCTGTTTCTATTTCACAAGGACATTCTGTATCTAGCACCCATCTGATTTGGTTTTGGGATGTGCAAACTGACCTAACACACAAATCTGTGTATAAAGATACACTGAATATAACATCTATGAGACATGAATTAGGACACACTATTCAACTTTTTCCAGGTGATCTCATTTCCTACGTCAAAGATGCTTGGCTAGTTTCACCCTAAAAAAAACAGTCGGCCCTTGAACAAATTACTAAATTACAATAGATCTCTCTGTAAGTAGATGGCTCATAGCAACAGCGGAATAATAACAGCACTGCTGGTCAGCTATAGTGAGTCATACAGTCCACAGAAAGCAGACAAAAGAACCATACTGACGCCACTATCAATGAGCATGCACCAGGATCATTTTATAAAAGCAATCCATAATCAGTGCATGGTTAATGAGCATAGCTAATGAGCTTTGATTATACAGCGATTATACTCAAAATAGTTCCATTAAAACAACGCTATGGAATTGGCTCTGAATTTCCCATTTGTACAGTAAAGTGCAATTACCTGTGTGCAACCAATGTGCTAAATATAGCTCAAATCTAAAATTACACAGATGCTTTCCCGGTTTTAATGGGCTAAAGGAATCTCATTTTCTTTTTAATCAAAGCAAATTCAAATCCCCCCATAAAAAAATCACATTGGACTAAATCAATCCCTCAGTCTTCCTCGATTTGTTGCCCCTGACAATCGATCCCCTAGCAGGCTAAAACACATCAGCAGTCTTTTTTGCAGCTATCTCTCTTACTACCATCATAACCTTGAATTCATTTCCTGCTGTACCTCCTCACTGAAGTGTTAAGCTGTCCCCGCTCCCCTGCCTCCTGGGCAGTGAAGGTCCCCTCTTTTTTCACTACTTAAATCCTCGATTTACTGATGCAGTTTCAGATCTCAACGATCCCCAGACGTTCCCAAATCTCACGCTCAGATATGCAGCTTTAATACACTGCTCATATGAAAGCATGAGTTATCCAAAGAGCCCCAAAAGCTAATTAAGCACTAAATTAATATCCCAAATTTAATTAAAACTTGTCACACTAGTCCTGACCCGACTGCTTCATTGCAACTGGTGTAAAATCTAACAGTAGATTCTTAATGTATATTTATTCGTGTCGTGTCGGTGTGTGGAGAGGTGGCAAATACATAACCTCATAATAAAATGAACTCTGTCTGCTGTGGTTGAAATTAGTTGCCACAGAAATATCCCTCAGCCTTTGTCTTAAGCCTGTTACAACACTAATCTCCCTCAGGCACCCCTCCACCCACCCTGTTCTGTTCCTTCTCTTACTGTAATTCCCTCTGTGGTGAAATGCAAATCTGCACTGCAGGCCTCTCTAAGCAGCTTTCAGTACATTGTTCCTTAAAAACATAAAGGGAGCCACCAAAAGGACAAAACACGATAATCTAAAAACAATTAGGCCATGTCCTCAAAACCACCGAAACATGAAGCAAGAAGATTGACCCACAAGTGAACCCCCAGTAAACCTGTGCTTTATGAATGAAATGATTACAATTGTATTTCAAAAGCCAAATTGCTGCTTTCAACCCCAGTATTCTCCATCCATCGTTCCTGCTAGTTAACCTATTTGTTCTACACCGCAGATCTTCCAAGCTCACGTTGGTCCTAGTAAGTGATCTGTCTGGTGACCCCTGGACATGATCTGTTTTTAGCTGCTCTTTCACAGGCTTAACGATCACAGTCCACTGCAATCTAGTTTTTTGACATTATTCATAAAGTAGAAACCACTTATTTTAGAGATAGACTTCACTCTCACTTTTGGGCTGAAGTTTGAGAGGTATTATTTTGAAAGAGAAAATAGCTGCGTGTCTGATGCTCATTGGTGGTAATGAAGTAGCACCCCCATGGAGTCAGCTCTGCTCCACTTAATCTTCAGTGGACACACAGTGGAAATGACAAAGCCCATTAAAACAATTACTGACTCAGAAAGGCTGTCAACAGCCACAATTATACTCTGTCAATACTTTGTCTCTCACACTTTGAAAATAGCACATCTACAAAGCTCATTACATGTGGCGATTTGATGTGCTGCGAGTTTGTAAAATCTGCTATGCTTAATACTATAGGCTATACATTAAGCATGCCACTGACTGGATAGAGTATGCAGGCAAGATATGTGAGTTATTCTTCAGTTGTTTGTGAGTGACGAATCCATAATGACATTTCCATTAGGCTATCATCATCTTTTAGCCCATGAATGTGGAAAACCATGTGTCTCTGCTAATGTACTGTACTTTTTCTAAAGGTCATCGCATTCAGTCCATGCGTGGATCTACTGGAAACAAGAACATATAGTGCTATTTCATTCAGTGCATGGGATCTACTGGAAACAAGAACAATACTAGTGCTATTTCATCTCCACCCTGTTGATGGTTTTGCACAGTGTATATGACGCAAAAGAATACAGTCTGAGCAGTCCTCGCTACTGCCATCCCAACAGCTAACCTGGTTTGGTTCCCATTAGCTTTCCTAAATGCAAATGAGTAAAACAATGTATGATGAAGAAGTGGATCATGAACAGAATATTAGAGTGATTTGATTTGATTTGATTTGATTTGATTTGATTTGATTTGATTTAATTTGATTTGATTTGATTCACCCAGCTGATTGCTGCTCAGATTATGTTGGGGTGGATAAGTGTCTCGCTCACATAGTGACACATAGTGACACATAGTGAACAGGTGACCCTTTGATTACCAGACGGCCTCTCTACCCACTAATACTTGCCAAAGAACGAGGTTGGTAATATCTACCTTCCTAAAGGAGATACATCACTCTGTTTTTGATAAGCGCAAACAGCATTGCAACGCCACTGACAGCTGTTGCTGTCAACTTTGACTGGCATGAATTAAGACTTTTCATTTTGAAGATACCTTCCAAAATGTCTCAAAATGGAGAGGGCCTTTTGACCTGTGGGGTCCACTTTCTTGCACTAGACTGCAATAGACTCTTAAATGTCTGTTCAAGATTTTGAGAATATCTGAGAGAAAACGTTAAAGCAATTATTTGCAAGCAAACAAGACTCAGTTCTCAAAAGTTAAAATGTATCCTATTGTGAAAGTCATGCTTTCGTCAAACCACCAAAACATTTTGACCGCAGGAGCCGAAACAAAAGCATGCCAATCGATCACGTTTGTGATGATCTAATACTCCATATTAAACTCTTCCTTCTTAAGGGAACACAAGAGGGACAAGTGATTGCGCCACAAAACCTAACTTTTCCTCACCACAGCACTGTAGTCTTATTACCTTGCTTGACGGAGACAAATCTGTTGTTGGTAGCCTGGAATACAACTTGCGGATGACTCTCCTCTAAATCAAACAGCTCGTCCTTTCCGGGCTTGGAGCATCGGCCGGAACGCAGGGTGCCCGTGGGCCCAATTGGGGTCAGGTACTTCCCATCACAGTCCTTGAAGGCCAGCTTGCCAGATTTGAGCTCTAGGGTGAAGGTGGTGGCGGGCGCGTTCTCTTTCACCAGTTTACCATCGTTGCAGAGGAAGCGGCCATCGCAGGACTTCAGGCTGTACTTCCCCTCCACGTAGACCAAAGTGACCAGGGAGGTCACCCCCCAGGGAATGTTGCTTTGCACCGACATCTCCCCCTCCGACTTGGACAGTTGGGCGTAGCGCTTGCGGGTCACGCTGAGCAGGCTAGCCTGCGGATGCAGCGCCAAGTGAACGGCCCACAGCTCAGGCTCTCCGATGGTTTGGGCGAAGCATGACAGGTAGTCGGCAGAGCCACCGAAGTACCGCAAGTAACTCTCCGACTGGAGAGCCCAGCGACCGTCCGACTGCGCCACGATGAGGAAGCGGCAGTTGGCGTCGGGCCTCTCTGCCCCGCAGCTGACCTTCCCGTCTTTGTCTGAGGCCAGGTACCGTCCCAGGTGGCTGCGAAGGAACACTGTCTGTCCCTCGTGGTCGTCGTGCTCCAGTGACCAGATCTGCTTCTTCTTCATGCTGGAGCCCGAGGCGTTTACCTTGAAGCCAAAGGCCTCGGCCGTCAGATAGCGGTTCTCATGGTTGATGAGGCCAAACTGGAGCTTCAGGGCGTTGTTGACTCCGTTTGTGGGCATGCTTTGATCCGTTCCTCACTTCAAAAATTGGAAGTGAAAGTGAAGTGAAAACTGTTCCGCCGGACAAACGAGGGGAAGGGCAAAAGGGGAGAAAATGTGCATGGAACGGGGTCAAACAAAGGACAAAATATTTGACAACCCCACCCCCCCTCTTGTCTCTCAAGCTGTAAATTAGCACCACTTATCTCCCTTAATGGAACACTCAGTATTCCTCTCTGTAGCTCTCCTTTCTCTCTCTCTCTCTCTCTTCCCCTGATGGTTTGCACGGGCACACATGCTCTCTGTTCCCTAATCAGATGGGATTAAAATCAGCAGGACACGGCACCTCAATCCAACAAGCCGCTGACGTCACGCACCAGCGCTCCAACCATACAGTAGAGTAGCCTACCTCTCCGTCTTCCTACCTCTCCCTCTTCCTGCCTGCCTCTCTCCGCTCACACTCATGAGAGAGTTTCATTCGCTATCACTTCCACATCTCGCCACTTTGCACGCTGCTCCCTTCCCTCCTCCTTACTTATCCACTTCCTCCTTCCCAATAACTCATGGTGACACTCTCATTTGTCAAGCCGGGCCCCCACTGGCACTCACTCACATTATCTGGGTCCCATATACTACTAGCCACTCGATCCAATCCAAGGATTATCCTCGCTCTGATCTCCTGGCGAGCCACAGCCTAATTGGAAAATGTCCACAAAGTAAAGCCACATTTGGTCGCTCCCCACTGCTTGTCCATGTCCATGGACCCCCTGATCAAACAGGGTTTGTCCAAGATTGATTGGGTTTTCCAAAGGTCAATATGGCATTGCATTAGCCTGGCTTGAATCAGATGGGTTCCTGCAAGAGTTAAATCTTGTGTGCAAAGATTTGAATCTCATTCACAAAGAGCTTCTTTCACTTTGTCCAGCATAAATTGGGCTTACTGATTATTTAGAGG
This sequence comes from Gymnoscopelus microlampas, assembly GCF_963454915.1. Classification (NCBI taxonomy): domain Eukaryota; kingdom Metazoa; phylum Chordata; class Actinopteri; order Myctophiformes; family Myctophidae; genus Gymnoscopelus; species Gymnoscopelus microlampas. Next base: position 39,686,387 of record NC_139948.1, read on the forward strand.
CATTACTTTGAATTCCTAGAGCTGTAGAAGGGTTTCCATAGAAAATAATTGTTAGCTCTATTGTCTAACACTCCGTTTTATTTTTTTGTTTGTTCCAACTTCCAGAGATGTTGAAATCGTGTGAAGTCTATGAGGTTGGCAGAGTGCAATTTGACTGTTCCTTCTTTGGAATTTGCATAAGTGCAGAACATTTGCATTGCCTGGACTTTCACCCTGAAATCCAATGCTCATCCCACTTCTCCCTAACTCTATTCAGTATTCATTGTAATCCTCACAGCCTCCCTGCTGTCAGTCTGTCAGCCATCCGCTAAACAGAGGACAGGCCACCCGTGACCTTTGTCATGGCACACGGCAAGATCAACCTTTCTAAGAGCATTAAAGACCTTATTTACTAGTCCCTGATGGGATGTAACAGATAGTGTGCAAAAGGAACCTCGACACCAAAAATACGAAAGCCACAAGAGTGTGCAATCCAAACTATGATTTACATCTTATAGGTGAAATAATTTGGTTATTTCCTCCTTGTATATTTCTTAACGAGTGTGGTCTGGGATTAGTGCTCTTAATTGGCATGACACTATCAGAGGAATTGGCAAAGTAGGGGGTAACACCTGATAATCTCGAGTTGGTAGTAATAGCTCAAAGCTATTCACCTGTTTCCTAGGCTGTGTATTTTCCACTTCCTGTTGATTTCATTGGATATCATTGGTCATCTGACCAGTTTCATTGGATTTCATTGGATCAAATCGACAGGAAGTGGAAAACGCACAGCCTTGGAAACAGGTGTATAGAAAGGCACAGCATTATTTATTTTAAAAACATCTACAATGAACTCTGACTCAACTCTATGTTGGTATTGAACCCTTGTAAGTTTCATTCAAGTGAATAAGTCTCAACCCATATGAAGGGAGGCCACATGGGAATGAAAGTTTCTATTTGGATTATTATGCCATGGCTACTTTAAATTCACCAAGGTAACAACTGAAGATTTGCTGAAAAAAACAAACAAACTCAGAGGCCTGCAACCAACCAAGTTCACTGGCCACGCTAATTGTTGCCCACATCAAATGTATCCATCAGTCAGTGTCACACCCCAAACTATTTTAAGCTTGCTAGAGTAACCCCTCTACCGCCCTGTTTCCATCCTCTGTTCTATATCGAAGGTTATAGACAGCTTAATATATGAGCAGATTGATAGTGTAGATATCTGTCAGAGAAAACGCTAACTACAGACCTCCCAAGCTTGCACCCCAGGTCTCACCTAACCCCAGACCACATCATAAGGCTAGGATGGCTCGGATGGTTTCCAAGCTATCAATGTGTGTGGTTTAAGATTTTCAAAGATGCAGTTCCTAAGTACTTGTCGAACTACTTCTCCAGAGAAGGGGATGCTCATAGGTACTCCACCAGAGGGAGTTCCTCTGACCTCGTAACCCCAAGTTGAAGTCGTTTAAGGGTAAAAAAAGCATTCTACTACGCAGCCACAACACAGTAGAATGCTCTACTAACTGTCATGATCTGTCTGTTGTATACTCTTATTTTGTAGTAATGTCCTATTGTTTCCCGTTTTTCCTTGTTGCCGCTTCTTGTCTTGTCTCACCAGTATGTAATTGTAATTGTTCTCCACCTGTGTCCTGGTGTGCCCCAGCCAATCCCTGTGTTGATTGTATTTATGTTTCACCTGTGTCCTGTTAGTCTGTGTCTATTTAAACCTCCCTGTGTTCAGTAAATCATTGTCAGATTATAGTTGCTGTCATAGTATATCCAGGCCCTATATGTCCTGGTATATTGCCAGCTAGCGTTGTGAATTTGATAATAAATTATGGAATTTGATCTGCCTGCCTGCCTGTGTGGTTCTGCACTTGGGTCCAACACTTGTCTCATATCGTGACACCAGCCATGAAACAGCCATGAAAGTCTTAAGGTTTAGGGATGACTTAAAAGCTCGAACATTCAAATTGGACTTAGCCAAATTTGTGTTGAATGTTTAATGTGTCACAATGAAAACAAGCCTCTTGCTTTTTGTATCAGCCATTTGCTGTGTTTTAACCCATTGTACTGCCTGCCTCATCAATAAAATACTAAATCAATCAAAAGTCATTTCACCAGACTATGGAGCAGCATCAGCTTCTTTTTATGTACGATATAAGGATTATGAATACACTCCATTGATTTGCGGCTGTACTGCAGCCCTATCTCAATGCATAAACGTATGTCTGATGTCTGATATTTACCTATTTACCTACTGTACCTATTACCTAGGTATATTATCTATAACTATTGTTATACCTGCTGCTAAGTGTTGCCTCTACTTGCACAAGAGACTGTGATGTTCTGCCTCATTCTTATTTTCTATTTTGACCATGTGCCTTATGTAGATATGGCATTGTGTCTTGTTATCTCACTTTGTTTGCTTTGTTGTTCGTTCACTGTTGTCTGCTCTCTGCCACCAGTGTAGATGAGAGGATACAGCATTTACCACACTATTGCAAAGTCCCTTGTTCGATTCTGGCTAGAGACCACAGCAGTAAACTGCAAGATGTTGGAAGCTTGTACAAAAAAACTAATTTCACCCACTCTATTACAAATGTAAACCTGTGTAATGTGACAATAAAGTTGAAGTGGAAGTTGAGTTGAAATTGAGCAGCTTCAACATGTCAGCCTTCACATCACCTGGGCTGGTCGCACAATGCCCCGGTTCGGGGTTCAGCATGGACTCAGATATTGTGCAACATCTACATACTGTGGGGCTGTCACGATTACAAAATATGAGTTGACGATTAATTGTCATACAAATAATTGTGATTAACAATTTAATTGTGTTTTGGACATAATTATTTTCTGTTTGGCCTTTTAGGCTTCATAAACAAAAGTTTCACAGCACAGATATGACAAATATCTTAAATATACAAAGAAATGACTGACGTCAAGGAGTGACACGTTGTGAGCTTGTAGATCTGCTATTTCCACTATTTTTGGAAAATGTTTGAAAATGTATCAACATTTTTCAACATGGAAACTGATAGGAGAGGTTTTTGAGACACTATCCATTTTAAAATAAAAAGTGTTTCCAGTGGAGTAATGAGTAACTCACGACAAAATAAAACACAAGACAGCCAAAGTTTGTATAATCATAAATCATTCTATTGAGAGAACCAGACGAGGTTGTCAGTACATGGTAAAATGTTTCTCTGACGAGATACAGAATGAAAGACAGTTTTAAACCATCATTATCAGTAGCGGTAACCAGGGCAACGTACCATGGTTCCACAAATATCCCAACGCCCTGAAAACAATTTCTCCTATCTAACATTGTTTTACATACCAAGAGCCGAGGCCAGGCAGCAACAAGTTACAGACAACTACTGCAGCAAGTTCATTAAACACAGAGACCTGTGGCCGGGCTGCAATTTCACCCATGAGTGAAGCTATTGTGATATTGAACTTGTTTGACATATTAATAAAACTTCATAATAAAAGTCAATAGAGATATGTGTTTGGTGTCAAGGTAACATGGATATGACATTTTAATTACTCCCAGAGAGGAGAAATACTGTACAAAGTTCAGGGCTTGGGAAGCAAATTCGACATGATTGAGTTAGGCGAAGATGGCATGCTAACATATGATATGATGGCAGATACTAAGATCATTCATAAAATAGATCTTTAGATCTATCAGAAACGATTATGCAAAATAATTTTGATTATCTCAAACAATTGCAATTAGACGATTATGTAATAATTGTGGCAGCCCTACAGTACATCTACAGTTGCACAATGTAAAGCTGACTGGCTTCACTGCCTGCCTGGCACGGAAGATGCTCTACCCATTATCACAAGACTGAGTAGGGTGAAGGCCCAGAGGATCCTCAGGGACCCCAGTCACCCCTATAGTAATGGACTGTTTACTCCGTTACTCTGTTATAGTCTGGCAAATGGTACAGGAGCATCAGCGCCCAATGTATCAGGCTCAGGGACAGTTTCAATCCCCAGGCCATAAGACTCCTGAACTCAAAACAGTGAATTGGATACAGAGTATGACTCTCAGACACACTCAGAGAGAGAGAGAGAGAGAGAGAGAGAGAGAGAGAGAGAGAGAGAGAGAAAGAGAGAGAGAGAGAGAGAGAGAGAGAGAGAGAGAGACTATAGCTTCACAGTTTTATTTGTGAAGCTTATTGTGATTATTTTATTTAGTTTTTGTTATTATATTTTGTAACATATGCTATTTGCACAGTTTTTTGTTGTTGCTTTTTCACTTTATTGTAACTAATTTTATCAGTAGCTACTGTTGTCACACTAGCTACTGAGGAGGCTGTAAGTACAATGTTCACTGCCTGCAATGTTGCTACAACTAACTAACTAAAAGCTCGGCATCGGAGACTCAGCTTCGGATACTCTGCATCGACAACTCTGCATCGACAACTCTGCATCGACGACTCAGCCCGAAGTCCCTCGCCCTTTCCATTCATATCGTTTGATTCGTTTTATCGGTTCTATTCAACAAAAACTCTTAAATGCTATTGATGGTAGTGTGGTCTTTATATGACAATGGGAGAAAATACCAAAGTTTTAGTAGTAGTGACGTTAAAATGTGTGCAGCCTGGGTAGAACACATGTTGTTACAGCCAGTATCATGCAGTCACAAAAAGCACATTGACAGCTAGAAACACACAGATGTTCTATGTGTCATGTGTGCACCATGAGATTTAATTAGTCAATGAAGATAGAGCTTTGCTGTAGTGTCCATACTGATGTACTTCTGGTTGCAAATCCACCTGCCAGGAATGTTAAATCTGATTTATAGCTAAATTAGCAGATCTACAAGCTCACAAGCGTTGTGAGCTTGTAGATCTTCTATTTTCAGCACTGCAAAGCATAAATTGGGCATGACTCAGCCAGAGCCAGTGGTACTTGTGGAATATTGCATTGCCAAATCCTGGTATTTGAAACGACCCTGGACTGTGCTGCCATCATGTGGTAGGCCTAATGTATTAGTGTTCAGTATCAGTATGATGGAAAGTGATTTCATTTGATAACACCTCATTTCCTCTGGCCTAGCTGGATCAGAGCGCACAATCAACCCACACAATACATAATTACCAGACAATTTGTTGTTACGCCATCCTCAAAGTCCACATTTACATAATAGGACACCCCATTAATTCTTACTTCAGTCAGATGTTCCTTTTTCTATGAAAAGGGAGGTTTAATGGTCAGCTGAAGAACCTATACTGTAAACTCTGTTTTTCCAAGGCTATAGCATAATAGTTGTTTTAAATTAACCTCTTCCTACAGGGAGGGAATCCAAAACCTCATCTGCACTGAATCTCAAGAATTCTGAAGTGCAACAAATCCATTGGTTGTCAGTTGGAAAGAAACTCTGATGGTTGAGTCAGGTATTATGAAATAACTGAAAACAATATGAGCTCCCCACGCTGACCTTCCAACTGCATGGTACCTTTCTTTCAGCCCAACCTAATATTCACAACTCATAATTCAAATGTGTTGTTTTTTTTCAGTGTGCACTGGGTGGCAGTGATGCCCTTCAGTATCAAACCATTCTGCCAGCAGTACCTTAACTCCATTGATGCATCATGATCCATCTATCTGATTTTAAACACTAGAACACTAGAATAGAGGTCATTCAATCACATTTTGAAGAATAGCACATATTTCAATGTCCCAATCCCAAATGGTTATGTGTTCATAATGACCACTCTAAATCAGGCCAAAAATATAGACCTCTACAGTAATGGCGTGAAGTCAGGTAGGGCATCATTTAGCATTGTAAAACCTTTGACATCGGTCTATATGCCTTTCAAAGAATATGTGTACAGAATATGGCAGGCAGAGGTACACACACATTGGCACGTTCAGTTAGATTTTAGGAGGTTCCAGCCTGCCTGGGCTGGAATTGCACTCTAAAAGAGTGACTATGCTTGCACTTAAAACAATTGCACTCTAAAAGAGTGCAATTCCAATGCAACAGGGATGTGAGAATCTTAGTGGTGTTTTTTTAACCAACACATTCTCACCGAGGCTGAAAAGTAAATATGTTCCGTTCAAGTGTAACTGTAGAGAAAGAAATTCCAGAAGAATGCATGCCATAAAATACAATGATTGTAGGGTTTACATCATTTTATTTAAATGACAGACAAGAAATTACATATATTTTTAAAAGTACACACCGGGAGCGTTTATTTCTACAACTGCTGTTGTCATGAGTACGTCCACACAAAATGAGAAAATGAGGCGGTAAACCACATAATTATCTTCCAGTGAAAATAAAATCAGCAACCTGTATGAATGAGGCACCACCAAATACATTTTTCGATATGAAATATTCACGACGCATTTCCACATTGTTGATTCGTTACACTCCCAGTGTGTAAGGACCTTTAAGCCTAATTTATGCGTGCGTGTGTGTGTGTGTGTGTGTGTGTGTGTGTGTGTGTGTTTGCGTGCGTGTGTGCGTTTGTGCGTGTGTGTGTGTGTGTGTGTGTTTGCGACTTTGCGTGCATGCGCGCGCGTGCGTGCGTGCGCGCGTGCGTGTCAGAAATAGGCAGCAGGGTGATGTTGCGGGGTCACGGTGTAAGGAATAAGGACCAATTTCCACTGCTGTTGCTTATCTCTTATGCTTATAAAGTCTAGAATACCCATGTCGGGCACTGCTGCTGAGAGGGGGGAGCAGGAACAGAGGTGCAGTGATGGTAAATTCCAAATACCTCTGCCTCGCTCTGGCCCATATGCCATTCAATAGTGTGGGTCAGAGGCAGGCGCATTTGAGCTATCCCTAGTGGGTTCCGTACACTCTGCCATAATCTCAAAGGTCTTTACAGGACTGCATAAACACACACACGATTTAAAAAAGACGCTTAAAAAAAACAATAATAAAAATGTAAAGATACAAAAAACATAAAATACGCAAAAAACTAAACAAAACACACAAAAAAAACATTAAATCCCTCACACAAAAAACATAAAACAAAAACCCAAACAAAAGCATCAACAAAAAACACACAAAGGTCTCCACCATTGCAGTACTTTTGCTCTCTTTATTCTGTTCCATAAAGTTCCTGGAACTTGTACTCTGCAATAGATTTACTAATTTATATTTTTCATGTTGGTAGTCATGGCTGTCAGTTCCCACCTGATGTCATGGGGGAGTTCAGACTGCTCCAGACCATGCTGAATAACGGCTAGCTTGCAGAAGGTCTTCAGGCTAGGATTTAAGTCCAAGACATACAGGTCAATGGGTGCGTATTTGGATCCTCCAAAGAGGACGATACGATCTCCCACCTTGCAACACATCCTAGACATCCAAAACGGGCCTTTCCCCTTGGGCTGAACCTTCTTCCAGGAGAAGGTCACTGGATTTAATTTCCAAAAATTGTTGTAGCCACCAAATATGTAGAGCTCTCCATTATAGGCAAATGCTGATTGATGCCTGCGTCCTTCTGGAAGAAGCTGTACAGAATAATAAGGCATGCTTAGCCAGCAGTCGGTCTCTGTGTCAAAAACTCTAATATTGTTGTAGCTGTCCTTGATATGGGATGCTTGGGAGTTGTAGTTGTTGTTTCCCCCATATACAAACATCTTTGTCCCAATGATGGTGGCAGAGTGACATTCTGAAACAGGTACTGGAACGCCTCTGGTGTTAATTAAAGACCAGACCATTGTGGAGGTGTCCAGCTTGTAGATGTCATTAGTGCATCCAGTCATCAGGTTGAATCCTCCAAAGATATACATGACCTTCCCCAGGACGCAGGCTGAGTGGTCCCACCTCGTCTCTGGAACAGTCCCAGAAATATTGGGCTTGAACCATCTGTGGGCACTGACGTCAAACGCATAAACCACATTGCAGAACTCCCACGTGTAAGGAAATCCCCCCCAGAGGTAGACGATATTGTCTATCAGCACAGCTGTGTGGCAATCGCGCATGGAGGGGATCTCGAGGGCTTCCCCACTTAACGTTCCCACTGGGGGCAATGTCCAGCGTAGAGACACTGTGTTGAAGACATACACATCGATATGAACCGTGTCGTACCCTCCAAAGGAGTACACCTTGTGCCCCACTGCCACAGCAGCGTGAGAGGACCTCTTTGGTCCTCCTTTCAGATGTACTGCCCAGCACACCAGTTCACACATCAGCAACACAGCGTGGATCTGAGTATTGTCGAGTCTTGCTCGGAAAAAGATCTTTACAGATTCTTTCCCAACGGGTATGGGTGAAAACCATTCGAAAATCTAATCTGTGTGTTTGGATTCTAAATCCTACTTTTCACTTGCAAGCCGACCAGTTTGAAGAATGGAGTCCTATATGGTGCGCAAACATGCTATATTGTATGTTATGATGTCATGAAAAGTGCGGCCAATCTGGAAAGACACTGAGTAGGGTTAGCCAATCAGGTAACGTGTATGCCCTAAAATGGCATCAAGAACATGACGTTGTCTTCTCCAATACATTATTTAAAAATAATTGAAGTAATTCACACATAAACATAAACTATTACATGAACTACTCGCAAGGTCAAGATGCTGTTTTACATGGTCTATTTAACTTTCATTTCACAATGGGGCTGTGATCACACTGAAACCTTGCTCAAATTTGTAGTTAAAGATATGTCATACACAACTGACATCATAGAAGATCGATGCTGGCCACATAAAGTTCAAGATCCACATTGGAGGCCAAGTCTGAGCCATGCCAGATAGATCCCGAAATCCACATAATTTGCTAGTTTTATAATTATTGAGGTAGGGATTATATTTGGTGTTATAATCAGAATGTTTTACAGAATGTTTTATTACAATGTAATATGCATACAACAGTGTCATAATACAAAATATATTTGGTGTAATTTATTGTTATTACCCCTCTTACTAAAAAGCCAATGCCTATCTCTTTTAGTAAACAGTAGTCTAGTAATTCATTAGGGGTTCAAACCATCTCCCCATTGCTTCCTGTGCTACATTATGTCAAACACAAGGTCATATCCATTTTGACACACATTTCGATTGGCCCACAAATTGACTTCAGTCAATCTGGCCCTGGCAATTTTCCCTCAATACAAATTAAACAAACCTCCCTCTATGAGATGCATGCGAAATCAGGCAATTTATAGATCTATAAGCAAACTCGTAATTCCCCAATTCCACAGTATGCGAGTTTTAGGTGAATACAAATGCAGACAATGATAGAATAGCCAGGTGCTTACACAGAACCACAATGAAAGCCCAGAGCTTTTTGTGTTTTAGCACCATTGCATAATCGTACCACTATAGGCTATACTGTTTGCAAACTGTTAATTGAGTACTTGAGTTCCTTCACCAACTTTTTAATTGTTGTCGTTGTCGTCCTTGTGCCGATCTCACATGACAATGCACTGTGCTAGGTTTTCAACCAACATAATGTTTGATTGTCTTTCATTAAGGCAATTTATTTTCTTTCTTTTTTTCTTTAAAAAAATAAGTCGATCACATATTCTGGTTTAGCTCAGTGATTACAGAGTGAGGGCTGGGTGTATGCAAAGAACATCCTGCACTGATAGCAAAGCATTTCATTGCTATATGATAACCTGGCTATCCTGACCTACACGTGTACAGTGACAGTGAGTACAGTATGTGGCGGTGTGGATTATCTGATACATGCAATGAAAACATCCTGCTTTTCATGATTTGTATCAGTAGATGGCGCTATTGACAGATTACCACAGCACAACACCCGTGTCACCGGTTTCCCACAGTACCTGTGGAAAGCTTGGTTTCTATTTACTGCTCAGTGCTCATATCCGATCTAAAGCCCGCCTACTGTATCCGGTAATTTCCACATACACACGTAGATCCTGTTTCCATATCCGCTCTAAACAGGATGCGCAAGCTGCACCGGCACGGCGATTGGGCAGACGCTCCTACGTGTGGACCAAAGGTATCGATTCATTGGTGTTCTCACCTGTCAATCTAAATCCCATCCAGGTACACATTATTGCAACAGGCTGCGAGACAACGAGGCCACGTTGACAAGTTGATACATTGTGTTGATTTTTCACCGCAGCAGCTGTGAAGTTGTGCTTAATATAATAATAATAATAATAAGAATAACAACAGCACAACTGACAACCGTATCCGTAAGTGTACTTTAACTGCCCTGCTGTTTACTCTGTTGACTTGTTGTTGTTGTCTGCTGCTGTTACCTGCTGGTGTAAAGTAACGAAGTACATTTACTCAAGTACTGTACGATTTTTAGGTCTTTTTTTACTTTACTAGAGTATTTGTAGTTGTCAGTACTTTTAATTCTACTCCACTACATCTCAGAGGCAAATATTGTGCTTTTACTCCACTACAATTATTTGAAAACTTTAGTTACTATTTGGATTATTATTACAAAACATAACCACTTAAGCAAGTATAATGCACATTTTGGCCATTTGAAAATAGCCGATCTACAAGCTCTCAAGGCGTTGCGATGCTGCAGTGTGAACTTGTAGATCTGCTATTTTCAAAATATATATTTATTTCAATTCGTTTTTTGAAAATTATGCAGAAAACATTCTGCATAATGAGTACTTTATGCTTTTGGTAGCCTACTTTTAAGTACATTTTGATATGAATAACTTTTGTGCTTTTACTCAAGTAAATGTTTAATTCCGGGCTTAAACTTGTAACTGAGTATTTCTACGTAGTCTTGAGTACTTTTACTTAAGTAAAAAATGTGAGCTGCTTAACTCCAGGCAATCAGGAAGTATAACTACTTGTTTACGTGGCGACTTGGCAAATATTAGCCTAGTCTACTATTTGGTAACGAATAACCCGTGCTGCTGTCTGTGTGCATATGATGCTGCAGCTTGTGTTGTGATCATATGCTATAATATGGCCTATTTTTTTAATGTACGAGTGGACGGTGTCGCTTGCCGAATGCGACGCGTTACTTGTGAGCTCGTAGGCGTGTCGGCTATTTTTTTGTGAGAGACACCGCCATACAACGAAGTATATACCATGAAATACAAGCGCTTTACTGCTTTTCAATATGATGACCATTTGAGATGTCCAAGACTCTTGTTTGTTCAAGTGCAGTGATCTGTCCCTCACAGTGGTGTAAAGTAACTAAGTACATGATGTACTCAAGTACTGTACTGCATTAACCACTTCAGCCCAATGCATACTTAGGCTAAGTAGCAGATCTACAAGTACGACGCATTGTGAGCTTATAGATCTGCTATGTTCAAAGCATTTTTATTAATTTGTAAACTTGTGAAATGTGACATTATACAAGTACAGTATATTTGAATGTGAATACTTTTATGCAAGCACATTTTGAATACCAGACTTTTATTTGTAACAGACTATTTCTACATTGCGGTATTGGTTCTTTTACTTAAGTACAGAATGTGATTTACTTCTTTCACCACTGATCCTGTATACTTGCTTCCTAACAGGGAGGATGAGTGTGGGGTTCATAGGAGCGGGTCAGCTGGCCCATGCTCTGGTCAGAGGGTTCACTGCTGCAGGTTAGTTTGAGCCATCAATACCTCATCACATATTTACATCTCTGATGCAGTGTGTGTTTTTCAATCATTGCATTCAAATTGATTTCTCAAACTTTTTATTCCCCGTTGCTTCCTCTGAAGGCGTGATTGCCACCCACAGAATTACTGCCAGCTCCCCCGACACAGACCTTCCCACAGTGTTAGGACTGCGGGTGGGTACTTAGAGCAGTAGAGATGGACTAGTACTTAATTTATCCCAATTTCTATTAATTCACCCTAATTTTTCATTAATTTATCAATATTGTTTAAAGGAGTTGTGTGCAAAATTGTATTAGCGCTTGTTTCGCTCACTTTTTGTCCACTGAAGAAATTAACATAGAATTACATTTCTGCATACAGAAACTGGGTGTCAATCACACCACAAGCAACAAGGAGACGGTTTCCAAAAGCGACGTTCTCTTCTTGGCCGTGAAACCCCACATCATTCCTTTTGTCCTGGATGAGATCGGGCCAGACATTGAGGATCGCCATCTCATTGTGTCATGTGCTGCAGGTGTCACCATCAGCTCCATAGAAAACGTTAGTGCAATGTTTCTCTTAAAGTTTCTTGTCAAGGACCCCCAAATTGATCTTGATTAGGCTTTGCACCCCATCTGAAAAGATTTTGTGCCAGGGACCCCCAGAAGATTTATTAAATGATTATTCCAAATTGGTCACTTTTTTTCCTCCAAGATTTATGAGCGTGTAGATAGATGACTGTTTTTGAATAGCCGAAGTGTAAATTACAAAAATAAAACTGATTATTATCGTTATGCTATATAAACACATTTTGCTGGGGACCCCTTAGAACCCCTTCAATGACCCCTCAGGGTCCCTGGACCACATTTTGAGAGCCGCTGGGTTAGTCCCATGAATCTCGAGGTCTGAGATGATGAAATCCTACATTTACTGTATATGATAACCACGTGAACCTTAGCATCCATATTCTATGCATGTCATAAAATGAAATAGCCGATCTACGAACTCAAAACACGATGCATTATGACCCACAGTGAGAGAGAGAGAGAGTGTGCACCATAGAGATTCAGTGTAGAGGGAGAACGGGCTGGGACCGGGGAAGTATACTGTAGACCCCTGGGGGGGCTTCAGGCAATATTAACCAAAAAACTTTGTGAGCTTGTAGATTGGCTATTTTTGCAATTTGACGTACAAAATGTATATAGGGTTGTATATTCAAGTCGTTAACTGAGCTATTGTGTAACGCCCAACAAAGTATATAGGGTTCAATTAAGTGAACTATTGTATAACGCCCAACAAAGTAATTAGGGTTCAAGTGGTTAACTTAAGTGAACTATTGTATAACGCCCAACGAAGTATATAGGGTTCAAGTGGTTAACTTAACTGAACTGTTGTATAACGCCTAACATCTAATTTTAGCTGTGCCTTATGCAGAGTGATCACAGGTTGTAACATGAAATACCAGTCTGTCGTTCCTGTCTGTATCCTCTCTTGACATGGAACACAGGAACACTCTGTGCTGGTATCAAGATGGCTGTCTGCCATATTGTTATTCTCACATACTGTAGTTCTCAAATAGTTGTGCCAAACAATGATTATTTGCACATGAAATATAATGTGTTCGTCCTCATGCTGAATTCATGTCATATCAGCAACAGTCATATCAGCAGCGGTATTTAGCTTCCGTTCTGGAGAGGAGCGACCGCTTGCTTTCCCCTCCCCGTCAGGAGGTGGAGCCAGCGAAAAGAGGAGCGGCAAAGTTTAGAAAAAAACAATTTTGTCACTGCCGCTGTGCAGCGAGACAGAGTGGCAGCCAACCAAAAGCGCACTCGTCCTGCAGCGACAAGTGTCGGTCATCAGTTTGTATCGTCATGTCACTGGCTTCCATTGAAAATGACTTTGTCGCTTTGTCGCTGCTGATATGAACACCAGCCGTCTTCGACTGCAGTTCCAAGGCTGCTACTGATATTGTGCATAATTTGTCACCCCCTCCCTGCAGAAGTTGGAACAGTATCGCTCTGCTCCAAAGGTGATGCGTTGCATGACCAACACCCCAGTGGTGGTGCGAGAGGGAGCCACGGTGTACGCAACAGGCACCCATGCTGAGGTGGAGGATGGCAAACTGCTGGAGCAGTTGATGGCCAGTGTAGGCTACTGCACAGAGGTGGAGGAGGACCTGATCGATGCTGTTACTGGCTTGAGTGGCAGTGGCCCAGCCTACGTGAGTCAACTAAAGGATTATGAACAATAGCACTCACATACCTGGCCTTTTCGATGATTTATGAAAGTACACCTCACCTATTATGTTAAGACATTACTTGTTGCTTAGTCTGGAGTCTGCTGCAACATTTCACTGCTCATACACATATGAGTATGTGACATTGTAGTCTATCCTGTCATTATGTTATGTTTTCTGGAGGGTTTTACATTGCCTGATTCCTTGTTTGTGTTTCTATTATTTGTGGTCTTGTACTGTAGGCATTCACGGCAGTAGAGGCTCTCGCCGATGGTGGTGTGAAAATGGGCCTGCCCAGGAGACTGGCTGTGAGGCTTGGAGCCCAGGCACTGCTGGTGAGAGCATTGTCATTAAGTACAGTATGTCATTATACAGCATTATCCTTGTGTTGTTCTGACAAGGGCTCTCACGATCATGACATTTTGGTACTTTTTGATAAAAATCAAAATTACATATATGTTTACCTTTTAGACCTTGTAAACAAAAATTACATAGGGCACAAAATACTTAAACATACAAAGAAACGAATGACAATGACCGGTAGAAACGAATGACAATGACCGGTACCAATAGTCAAAACAAATAATGTACTATGGCCAAAACTGGCCATGCATTACATTTTTTATTTTATTTTTATGTTCTATATTAGCGGACATAGCCGATCTACAAGCTCACAATGCATCGCTTTTCGCGTTTTGTTATCTTTCAACATGCAAATGTTAGGCCTTTAATGTAGTAATTGTGACAGGCCTAGTTCTGACATGACTCCTTGTGTTTGGTCTAAGGGGGCAGCTCGGATGCTTCTGGACTCAGATCAGCACCCTGGTCAGCTGAAGGACGACGTGTGTTCAGCAGGGGGCGCCACCATCCACGCCTTGCATGTCTTGGAGAGCGGTGGCTTCCGCAGCCTTCTGATCAACGCCGTAGAGGCCTCCTGCATTAGGACCAGGTAGGCTCACAATTCTAAGCTGTCACAAAGGAACGTGCAATTTCTTAGTTCTTATTTTGTCACCTGCATTTCTAAAGGGAGTTCAACAGTATGCCATTTAATACACATTACTATTCACATATCTTATTCAGGCAGCAGGTGGAGCTATATTCAAAGAAATGTATACTGGAATTGTTTTCACTGGTAACTGGCAGTTGACAGTTGTGGCAAATTGATGACACTACTGTAAGTGACTGGCTTTGTGTCCATCTCCTTCTCCTCGACCTTTGAAAAGGGAACTTCAGTTCTTGGCTGATCAAGAGAGGATCTCAGCAGCTGCCATAAAGAAGACCACTCTGGACAAGGTGCTGCAGCAGCCAGGAGTGACCGTGGCAGACGTGCAGGTCCGGTCCGGTGGGATCAGCCTGTTCAACAGCAGCAAGCCGACCAGGACCAAGAAGAACTGAGCACTTTCTGTCAGTCACTAGGGTTGGGATCCGGAAATCGGTTCCATCACATTTGGAACCGTTTCCGGAACCGTTTTTTATCACACTGTTAGAGCTGGTTATGTGGACTTCACGTCTGCTATACTATTACAATACCGGTGGTTCTCAAACCTTTTTTATTTCAAGGACCACCATAACTCTGAGAGTGTACAAACGGAACTGAATGGACCCGTTTGTACACTCTCAGAGTGACAGACCTGCAAGGGTCTATTTAGAACCCCATACAGGAATTGTTAAAAGGGAACCGTTACGGAATCTGACCGCTTAAAGAGCGAATCGTTAAGGTACCGGAATCGTTAAGATCCTAAAAAGATCCCCAACCCTATCAGTCACTGATGCTGGCGAGCAACCTCATAACTCCTGACTTGTCACGCATCAGTGAAAATGTTTTGTAATTCCAGGGATAAACCACTACGTAAATGCAGATCACAGTAGTGCTCACTTCAGGATGTTGATACCTGGTAGCAGGAAAAACGTTTTATATAACTAATATATGCTGTCCTGCCCTCTGTCAGGTTAATTAGTAGAGCTACACTGTCTCTCTCTCTTCCTGCAGGTACTATTAACAGTTGTTCTGATACTGTACATCGCTTTATTTCTAAAGTCATAGATTTGATAAAACAACGTCTCTGTTCCTATCTTCACTGTGAAAGCCTGAAAGGCGACTGTGATGTCTGCATCAAGGTGATTACCTCAGCACTGTTTTTGCGGTGGCGTTTCTTTCACTCCCGTTTTCTCTGCAACCTCTGAAAAACGATTTAATATTTAAGTCTGTAAACAAAACTGTACTGTACGCAATAGTGTATTTTATAAAGCTCCATCCATAACTGTGAAGAATGTGCTGAGTGATTACTTTGTAAAACTACTACACACAAGACAGTACAAAGTGAGTGCACACAGGAGTAGAGGCACTACATGCAGAGTGTGCTCTGTGGATATTAAATGGTTATTAGATTTGTGGGGGAATATTTTAAGTCGGTAAACAAACTGTACTATGGCTCCAGAACTGTGAAGATGTGCTGAGCGAGGACTTTGTAAAAGTGTACCTACACAATACAGTGCACAGCCCCAGCCCCACATGCAGTGTGTTCTCTCTGGGGCATTGCATTGCAGTACATGCTTAGCTTACGGCATTATACTTAGATAGATTGCCACATTTATTTTAAACATGTTTTATTTACTTCTGAGAGGGGGGGGGGTGGAAATACCCCCTCATGAATGAAGACACGTGACCAAACATCATGACGTCTGGTCGTGGCTGAAGGCAAAGGAATCAACAACAAGGAGAGGACGAATGTTGCGTTGGAAGCGTGCTGTTAGTACTAGTTTTAGAAATGACGGCTTTTGGGTGTTATTGTTGACTTCTGCTTGCCTGGCTGCACTGGCTGAAACAAGAACTACAAAACCCCAATTTCACTCCCAAGTTGCGTCAGGTGAGTCCAGCTCCAAAAGCCATCAAACGTAGTGTTTTCTTGTTGATTGTTTGTGCTGAGTGTGCACCATAGTGTGCACGGGTTTTGACGCTCGCCGCTGCCTGACAGAGCGAGACGTCGCGAACTGCTGTTTACTGTCTGCTTCCATGTCGCACGAGGGTTGTCGCTTGTCTAAAAAAAAGAACAGAAAATACAACCCGTTGTATATCTGTTACTTTTAGTCTAGCGATACCGTTGTACTTTCGTGGCGACTCGCGACATAATTTCCCTTTTAATTTATATTTTGCCAGCGGCGAGACATAATTTCTTAATTATGTCTTGTTGACACTTGATTTTTGTCATTGTCAGTATTTGTTTTCTTCAAATACAGCAACTAGGTGCGTAATTACTGTATGCTTATCAGTCATTCAGTTCAGCTGTTTCACAATGAGACCCCAGTCACCCCCTCCGCTCCTTCCCAGTTATCTGACTGTCACTGTACTCTCTCTGGTACAGACAGTAACGGTAACGAAGGCAGCAGAGCTACAAGCCCACAGCGCGACGCGATGCAGCGGCGTCATGAGCTTGTAGATCTGCGGCTTGTTCCGGCACCACGCTGGAAGAAGAAACGTTATACTAGCGAGAAGCTGAGCACGGGGATTTCCTCGCTTGTTTTTGTGGGCGGGGGTGTTTGTGTTTTTGTGTCACTTTTCTTTTCGCGACCAAAGCAGCTTTTTGTCATTCTTCTGATTGTTGATGGTGATGCACGACTATTATTTATTATTGATAAATAATTTGTTATATAATTAATTCATAAAATCATTTATTATATATTTATTATTATAGATATTTGTGGGATTGTCCAGACAGACTCCAGACTAGTGTGCATTGAAATAAGTTCTTGGATCTCGTGTCCGTTCGTTTGTCTTCTTTGATCCTCTCGCGGTTTGTTGTCAAGAACTAAATACACTTGTTCTGTTCGGCGTTCAAACCTGCTGCTTCATCACCCCGCCGTGCGTGCGTGCCGTGCGTGTGCAGCGTGCGTGTGTAGTAGAGAGAGCAAGGCAAGGGAAGCAGCAGAGAGAGAGAGAGCCCTGCAAGCAGCGCTGACTGTAGCGACAGATCAGGTTGGTTTCTGTCTGATGACATTTTTATCAAGGATATTAAAAAATACATCTGTGCATGATCCATTTTATGCAGCATTTTGATACTGTATTGAGTTAATTTTTTGTGTGTCGTTTTTTTTAAATGCATGCAAGGGGTTTGTTATTTATAGGCAAGGGCATGGTGTAGAAATTATGGTTTATTCGGCTGCAGTGTGTGCTGTGGTGGAATTAGGTTCACCTGAAGTGAGGATTCATTTAGCCACTGCTGTAACAATGCCAAAGCCAAAGCGATCATACCCTCACAGCCGGTACATCATGTTACTGGGCTGGTTGCTCATTTATTATTATAACAGCATTTTATTATCTCACCAAACCACATTTTTTTAATATGCATTTATTTATTTTTACAATGCTGAATCATCACAATCTATTAAGACGTTTTTTTGTTGTTGTTGAATCCACCCGAAACATGGATGGCACCACCATGCACTGACTGACTGGACAAAAGGTCTGTTCGGTGAATAAAGATCGATGTTTTATCACCGAGCTGCTGCCTGCCTGTCACCGAGAAGATAGATTGCGATCGTGTTGATTTATAGTCATCAGAGAAGCCACGGAGCATCAAGTGATGATGGCCATCACATCATCACGCATTCATAGCGTGATCTACATCTCCTCCAGCAGAGAGAGAGAGAGAGAGAGATGTCTTGTGCTGCTTTTATTGCGGCGTTGTCACGTTGTATATCAACAGATAGTCTTAATGTACTTGCAGCATAAATGCTTAGTTGTCAGACAGCAAATGATGTCAACTCTATTAAGGAAAAATGCATGCTAAGCAGTGCTGTGCACTTATATCGTGATAATGGAGTCCCTACTAATATGAATGCCATTAAATTAGGTCACATATATTTTTGAAGCACGAGATGAATGAGAAGTTCAAAGGCACAAGGATATGAAAAATGACACTTTAGGAAAAGGGTCGTATTTGAACTGGGTGCTAATGGAATGTGTTATTTGTTTATTTATGTATTGTATAATTGGCTGAATGCTGTCCCACCTTGCTTGTAATATTATACAGCATATATCACTGCACTCATCTTCATTATATCTTGGTTTGAGCCAGACATTGCCTTGTTGCACTGTATGGGCCAGGCTCAAATTGGTAGCCTATTAGACTGGGAGCTTGTGCCGGGCAGGCAATGAATTATCCATGTAGAATCTGTGGAATTCAAAAGTCACCTTGGAATCTGTTGAGTGAAAAAGCCCACGGTAAACAGACCCAAGTTACCAATTCTTGCTCGGATATTCAACTCATTGCATCATCTCTGTTCATGCAACGGGGGCAATGAAGTGTGTTTTTTAGACAGACAGACCAGTCCAGCAGCACTACATTACAGAGTGTACAGATGCAACCAAATGGACCCGTAGGGCTTCATTTGGTTGCACTCAAGAGTTAAATTAACTGGAGATTTTTCGCCTGTGCAGGAAGCCCAGCTTTGCAATAAAGCGTAATGCCTGTTTGTGGCCCTCCCCTGCAGGTAACGAGAACAGATGAGGAGCCCCGTGTAGGAGCACAGTGGGGGGGCGGTGGCAGGCAGCAGCAGTGTGGGGCTGGAGACAGAGGGAGTGGAGATCAGCTCTGAGATTTATGGGCACTCCGCGCTGAGGTAGCCCAAGATAAAATAAGGCTAGATGCCGTAGAGGTGATTCAGTATCGGTGCTCAGAATGGGCAGGCGGTGGAGGGTGGAAAACGGAAGCGTGAGGTTGATGAAACACCAGGCAACACACGGCAGAGCATGGTACGCCGTGGCCACCACCACTACCTCTGTATGGCCAGTATGCATTCTGTATGTCTTGGGAGTAGTTATGCCTATTGAGCACAATTAATAGGTCCCATGAAAGGAAAACAAGTGTGCTGTTTGTGCACAAAACTGCTGCTTAAGCTGCATGGGGAAATGGGGAAGGCCTGGAGGAAAAGGAGGAAAAGATCAATATAGGTTCTTTTTTTTTCTTTCTTTCTTTTTTTCCCAATGAGGAGGGGATGTTGGTGATGAAACCCCTTGCAAGGGCAGTGCGGATTATGATTGCGCAACATTGCAATATGCCTGCCTCACTTCTGAAAGTAATACTTTCATCCAGACACTGTGCAAGGACGATGCGTGTTGAATTTCTCATCGGACTTAGAGAAAGGTGCGGTTTAGGCAACTTTGGAGAAATTAGCTACTGTTTAGAGATGTACCGATACCATTTTCTCCTTCCCGATACCGAGTACCGATCCAATACCAGAGTAAAAAAAAATAAAAAATCTAGGACAGTGGTTCTCAAAGTGGGGTCCAGGGACCCTCAGGGTTCCATGAGGGGGTTCCAAATGGACACTTACAAGTATGTAACCAAATGGACCCTTATTTGGTTCCATTTGTACACTCTCAGAGTTATGGGGTCCTTGAAATTAAAAAGTTTGAGAAACACTTATCCAGGAATAATAAAAAATAATCTATTAATAATAGTTAAAGTGCAGCTCCGAGTTAGTAAAATTGTACAGTACGAATATAAAACAGTAGTGCAACATCAATTCAAAATATTTCTGTAAATAAAATATCATGTGATAAATTACATGGTATCGGAATGGCATAGACTGTCATACTGCCCGATACTGATACCAGTATTTTAGGCAGTATCAGCAGCTTTTCCGATACTGGTATCGGTATCAGAGCAACTCTAGTACAAGCTAGATTTTTTTGAAAGGGAAATGATCTACCATTGCTTCATTCATCAATGCTGTCTGGATATACTCATGCTATCACACTTATCTTACTAGCTCCAGGAGAATTACTAGATGTATGATGATGATGTTACAAGATACTATAGCAAAAATACTAGGCTATAGCAAAACAACACTGTTTGTTACCTGTCAGGTGAAAATAGAGCAAGCTGGACGACAGACTTAAGACGTTTACAATTTCTCCGCTCACGTCATACGCAGTATGTTTACTCTGCTTTAGTTATTGTCCTTCCTCTATGACTTTTCTTTTGTCTTTATTTTATTTAATTTTTAAAATGATTTTGTTTGGAAGTTTTCATGAGCATACTGTTGTTGACAGACAACAACGGAATAGGACATTTTGGAGGATGCTGGCTTTTCGGCCAACAGCACCTGAACCACTACAGCCAATCAGCCATGTAATCCCTTGATTGGTTCAGAGATACTGCGGGCAGGAGGGCCCAAGTACAGAGGCAAGGAATTACACAGTGGTTGTATTTTCTCACACACCATTTTGATTAGTGATAGATAGCTCTATACTTAAGTTTGCCCCCCCTCCTTTTTTGTTCTACACCAAATTTCTTTGCCGAATATAGCACATCAAATATACAAGCCAGGCCCGGCGTCACGGGGGCGACGCCCCCTCAACCGGACCAGCTCGTCCCGTCTGTCAAGACTGCCAGTTAAAAAACAAACCTTCTGGTACTATTTAATTAATAGCATTTCGGCGTCAAGCCTTCCTCAGTGTGTTAAGAAAGTGGTCAGTGGTGTTGTGCGTACCAGGAGGGACTGATAGACAGACAGACATGGCAAGGACTTCAGCTGCTGTCGGTAAAAAAAAATCATAAAAAAAAAAACACCCCACCTTTGTCGGCTAGTGCCAGGCCTGATACAAGCTCACAACACAACGCAACCCATTGTTGTAGATCAGCTATTTTTGGTATAAGTGAGTTTTGGACACCGACCAAAACATTTGTGTACCCCCTAACCCTTCCATTGTTAATGCAAATCGATACTTTTTTCATATCAGCCAATCACATTACAGCTAGTGTCATCACCACTAACTGTAATGTGATTGGCTGACTTTGCAAATTCAGGACTGTGATTGGCTAGTCATGTTGTGATGACACACCGCCCACTTCACACTGGGTGTGATTTTTTACTGATCGTTTGCTTATTATGACATGGCCTAAATAGCTACGCTAGCAGGGCTCACGTGGTTAAGATGAGCTTGGTGTATTGATTATTCGTGTCACATTTCCCCATAATTCCCATTAGCTATCAGCCTAAACAGAACAAGCCTACCCAGCAGAGCAGTTCACTGATTTTGATGTAACCTACTTATAACCTACTTATTAAGCTTTGCTTGACGCATGAGCCACATTAATGTTAGACTGTCACCGATGACAGACGTGTGTGAGCTTAGTGCTTACACACATGTAAACTCTAAGCCAAAACGAAAGCTAAATTTAAAGAGTTTGGATTCAGCAGGGACCTCTGTTGATATGTAGGTTGGCATTTCATGGAGTCCTGTTTTTTGATGGATTTATTATATGATAAGCCCAAGAGGCGAGCATTTTTGACCAGTGTCGCAAGTGATCATGCTGAGGATAGGCCTATATTTTAAACTACAGAGTAAAGACTTCAAACTTCAGTTAGATAGTTGATAGAAATGGTTGCCCTATCCAGTAGTGGCTGGTATTTCAGAGTTTCCCTTTTTTTATTTTTCTTGGTCTGTGACATTTTTAGAGGTCATGGAACGCTGAGTAAGTGTAAATAGGTGAGGAAATGAAAAGAGTGTAGATATGCTCTTGTAAAAAGGACTTCTCTCAGTGGCACCGAGACGTGGTTATCAATTCAAATGTAGGTTAGGGTATGTGAGGTTAAAACTAAACATATAATGGTGGTCATATAATATCTATATCTATATTCAATTCAACCTTTATTTATTTTCTCGGGAATACGTAACTCTCTATACAGTTTGCGAGATAGAGGCATCCTCCTCAATCCTCAACCATAACTAATCTTGCCCTGATTCATAATAATAATAATAGTATAGCTTAGAAAGTGTTTGAAGAGTGAGAATGATAGATAATTTAGTTTGACGAACACATCCAGAATAACATAAAAACTAAAAAGAAATTGGCTTAACTCTTCCCTGAGATTGCATTTAACCCATTAAGACCTGAGGCCAACAGTTTTCTAAAAAACGTATGTTGCTATATCAGTGGTGCTCAAACATTTTCAAGTCAAGGACCCAAAATTAGGCTATGTATTTGGCCACCGACCCCCCCCATCTCAAAATATTTTGTTGTGGGGACCCCCAGAAGCAAAGATTAGATTTTTTAAACATTGCTTTAAAAATATATACATTCAAAGATTTTTCACAAAGTTTCACTATTAAAAAAAAATAGCAGATCTACAAGCTCATAGTGCGGCACAAAGTGACGCACTATGAGCTTGTATATCTGCTATTTTTGAATAGCCAAAGTATAAAATAATGGTTAAGGTGGCTAATATCTAAAATGACACAGATGCTTTCCTGGTTTTATTATTAAATATCCGAAATTGCTCCAAGATACGCCATGTGCTTGAATACTCTACATTGTACCCTGTAGGTCAATCAATGAAATAAGCATGTATTTATTTATTCATTTATTTTGAAAGATATTCTTTTTGCATTTTTTATACTTTATTTTGAAATAGGAGAGTGTAGACTACGAGACAGGAAACCAAAGGGCAGAGAGAGGAAAAACGTGCAGGGCAAGGTGGGAGTCGGATTCGAACTTGCGGTCCTTGGGCTCACACAAGGAGCATATGGTCTGTGTGTGTGCTAACCAGGCTGAGCCACCAGGCACACTGCAATAGGCATTTATGCATGCACGTGGTGTAGTGAAGCTCATGGATATTTTGCCAGTGTGTGTGGGTTGCCTGCAACCCTTGGTCCCTCTGCCAGTGCTAGGCTGATGTATCCAGAGATATTCTACTCCCTTTTAATCAAGTCCTGCAGGCAAATGCAGTGGAAAGCTTTCTCCTATTATAGTTTATATCTACACTGTAAAAATCTTCAGTGTCAACTTAACACTGAAGAGTGTACAAATGTAACCAAATGGACCCTAAGGGTCCAGATGGTCAAATCTGTACATTCTAAAGGATAAATGAACACTGAGGATTTTACTCCTACAGCAGAGTGGAATAAACAATTGTTACTGTGCTTGGAAATTTCCATTGTGCCATTGTCAATTCATTACAGGTAGGGTAAGTGATATTTCTTTGTTAAGTGTTAAATAAATTGCTCTATTCTGATAGTAATCATTGCTATATAGAGTGTTTGTTCAGTAACAGGAGTCTTCTTGTCCCTCTAGCTCTTTAGTAAACAAAAAATACATTTCCAGGTCTTGATATCAATTTTTATCCAATCAGGAGAGAAAACTCAGCTCATACAGGATAAACAAGTGCAATGGGAAGTAATAACAAAGACATGAGCAGACCAAATTGGAACTGGATTCTCCTGATCTCCTGATTGGCTGAAATTGGCAACCCACCTGAAATTGTATTTTCTGTTTTCAAAGAGCTGGAGAGACAGGGTATACCTGTTCAAACGCTCTATAGCAATGCCCACTATTAGAATAGCCTACAGAGCTTTAACCATTTAATAAAAAAAGTGTTTTGTTTTAACCAAAACATATCACTTACCCTACCTTTTAAGTAGTTGCCTTTTGATGGTGATGAATCTCTCTCTCTCTTTGAATCCCTTACACCTGGATGTAGGACAAATGCCTGCACATGTACCCAATGAGGCCAGTTTTAAATGGTTGCTCATATCAGTTTTTTATTTATTTATTTGGAGCTAATACAGTATTAATACTTAATGATGTAAAAAGAGAACTGATGTAAAAAGAGAGAATAATTGTCCGGGGGATGAATTGAATCTTGTCAAGATTCTTGTCAGATCCTGTGTCTAGGTCAGACATGACCTTTGACACGGTCTAAACGTCTCAATAGAATCGCAGGGAGTCAAAATACAACCACCCCAATTGTATAAGTTATATTGAATTAACATAACATATACTCTACCATACAGATTGGACAAAATCACATTTTATTTATTTAAAAAAGGTTACTAAGTGAGGCTTTAATGGGTGTTTTTGTCCTAAATGCCGGCCCAACTACTGTTGCCCAGTATGCCAGTGGATTGCATTACATTTGATTGACTTATTTTCAGAACTGGTATCAATATCAAAACACATCACATGTTATACTCTTTCTTCAACTTGCACAGAATGGACTACGTTACTATACAAACTTCAACCTGTGCAGAAATGCAGACGGATCAATTTGAGAAAATCCTGCACCTCATGACTCTAGATATTTAATATGCTTGGCTTTCAGCAGCAGTTTTGATGTTTATGCATGTAGAGTTTGCAAGCTTAAATGTATGAAATTAATCTCTTAACCCATTAAAATCTGGAATGCATCTGTGTAACCACTTAAACCATTATTTCATACTTTGGCTATTCAAAAATAGCAGATATACAAGCTCATAGCACGGCACGAGTGCCGCGCTATGTGCTTGTAGATCTGCTTTTTTTGAAAAATCGAGAAAAGTTGTGCAAATCTTTGAATATATATATTTTTAAAGCAAACATTTTTAACTCAAATCTTTGCTTCCAGGGGTACAAAATATCTTCAGATGAGGGTCGGTGGCCAAATACATATCATTTTGGGGGTCCTTGACATGAAAACGTTTTAGAACCACTGATATAGCAACAGAAGTTTTTCAGAAAACTGATTTAGAAGACATTTTGTAGAATCGGAACCTCAGGCCTTAATGGGTTAAAGAGATGCGTGAGTATAGCCTGCAATGTAGTATAGTATTCAGCCCAAACTATTTTTACTTGGCATTAGTGTGTAATTTCAATTCTTACAATGTAGTCTTAATTTTTTTCTTCAAATAAACAAGGCTTGAGATATAGACAAAATGAAGCCAAACAAGCAAAAAACTGTCAGGACTGTGTGCATAGTGAGATGTCAGTGATGATGGTTGAGCAGGCCTGCTTTTCTACAGGGATTGCAATTTTCCAAAAACATGCCTGGTGTACTAAGGTACAAAAAAAAGAAAAAAGAATGGCTGCACTGTAAAATATAGTTTTGAGAGTAGCAGGCTGCCAAAACAATAATGAGCTACATTTAGAAAGTGAGATTGTAGGTTTAAGTTTTTTGGGGGTTTCTTTGGTTTTTGCTTTTTTCCATACCCTTTCTTATGGCAGGTGGTAAACTCCCTAGACATTTATTTAAAAAAGAAAACCTGGCCAATAAATTGGGCAGGTGGTAATGCATACTTTTCACAGTTTCTTTTTTGTTTAGTTTACCTCAAGGAATTGTATTTAATTGAAAAGAGTTACAGACGTTCTGGAATGCCACTTTGATCCTTCAATGCGTTATCATTTTAGAAGTCTTATTCTATCCCTCACAAGCAGATTTTAGTTTTGTGGTGTTGAATTCAGTAAGCACTAAGCAGTCTATTACCTTGCATTGTACATCTACTGTATAGGTAAAGCCACTGGTAGGTAAAGGAGGCAATGACGCTTCTCTAATGTAAGATGCCAACATCCACTCATTCCCTCCCAAGAGATGTGGTATGAGATCAACATCAAAGTGTCTTCGTTCCAGCATCCAGTTCTTTCGAGAGACGGATATTTTATTTTCTGCTTATGTTTGGCAGTTTTTTTTTTGCTTTGCCCTGAAGTCCTTGAGTTTTGTTTTCCACAAACCCTAATGCCCCTATTCTGGGGAGTTCGGACATTCGGCAAAAATAGCAGATCTACATCTACAAGTTCACAATGCGTTGTGTTGAAACGTGTTGTGAGCTTGTAGATTGGCAATTTTTTGGTGACTGTATTTGTTTTAGTGGGGGGAAAATATAGGCCCCTGGGGGACCCCAGCCAGATAAGTATAGGGTTTAAGTGTGGCCAAAGGTGTTGGCTCAGTATTTCCCCACTATTAACAGTGCATCACATTTCCCTTTGAAAAGCTGCTGAATGCCTTCTCTTCTATCTCGTTTTGTCACTCTTATTTCACGCTCTGAATACTTGGTAGTTAATAGCCTCCCTCCTCTCTGTCTCTCTCGCCCTCACTTCCCCTCTCTCTCTCTCCCTCTATCTCTCTTTCTCTCTCTCTGTGTGTCTCTATCTATCTATCTCTCTGTCTCCTTCCTTCCATTGCCTTGTCTGTACATAATAGTTCACACCCACCTTCCAGTAACTTTTCCCGAGCTATCAGCGGAGTCTGATTTTTAATTTGCAGTTAAATGGCGCCCGACACATGTAGCTTGCTTGATAATTGACTTCACTCAGCTGAAGGGAGGGTTGATTAGATCTGAATATCTAGGCGATCTTTTCCTGCTCAGAATGGGGAGGGAGGGAGTCAAACTATTGCCTCTCATCAAGCATGAAATGTTGATCACAGCTATTTCTGCTGCATGGGTGGGTGTTGGCTGCATTCGGTATTTCAGCGGTGCTGGCAGCAAGTACAGTCGGTAGGTTAACAACTGTTTAATTTAAAAACAATGTGTTATGAGAGTCGTGTTAACCTCTCGATCCCTATAGTCGTATACGATGATGAGAATGTGTCCAAAACATTTGCCAGAGTTAACGTGGTTCATAAGAAAGGGTTTCTGCTGATGAGCCTGTAGCCGCAGCTCTGTGAAAAATAACTGGCCAGCCCTCTTCCACTTGTTGTGTTCTCAAGGTCACGGTCATTTTTCAAAGAGAGCAAGAAAGATACCTGATAACTGAAAGACCCCAGCCTTAGAGGATAGTTGGGACTTCCAGCTCCCAAAACCCGCAGTCTCAGCTTCTCTGCAAGCCAAGGCCGGTCCTCGTCTCTGAGGATGAGACCATAAAAAAACATCAAACTGCATACTGGTGTGGCTCTGCTTTCTAGACATGAATGTAACATTTTGGTGGATGATATATTCAACTGTTTGCTTCATCGAACTGAATTGTTATTGTTGTGAGTGTGTGTGTGTGTGTGTGTGTGCGTGTGTGTGTGTGTGTGTGTGTGTGTGTGTGTGTGTGCGTGCGTGTGCTTGCGTGTGTGCATGAGTATGAGCGTGCAGCCTGCTAAAAACTCGCTTTCATCAGCATGCACCTCCACAGCCCAGTTTATCCACTTCATTAGGAACCTGTCGATGCCAAGAGATGGGCCGCTTCCTTTCAGGAATTGGCAGTGACAAGATAAATTTGCATGGGCTTGTGTGTGTGTGTGTGTGTGTGTGTGTGTGTGCATGCATTTGTGTTTATCTATGAATAATATATACATACATGCAGTTCCTAATTCTATTGCCTGATTTATACTTGGTTTTGCATAGTGTCACCAACGCACGCTGAAAGTAGCCAATCTACAAGCTCACAATTACAAGCTCACAACACTTTGAGACGCATTGTGAGCTTGTAATTGTGAGCTTGTACATTGGCTAATTTCGGCATGCGACAACCGGTGCACAACTAAGTGTGAATCAGGCTTATGCCGATATATGTGGTCCACCACTCTCATGCCTCAGTGAGGTCCACATGCCTTGCCCAGCCGTGTTTAGTATTCAGATAACAGGCGCTGCTGTAATCTAGATTCTGAAGCGGGTTGCTGGGGTTTTTGTTTGCTCTTATGGCCCTGATAATCTTGTTACACTGCTGTCAAGTGGAGCTGGTTCTCCCACCAGCCCTCTACACCCCCCCCCCCCCCCCCCCCAAACACACACACACACACACACACACACAGCACCAATCCCCACCCACCGCCATTTTGAGACGGCCGATGATGGAGGAGCCTTGCATGTATCCTTGAAGAATTACCTCCTGAGCATCTTTATTCAACTCACCCACCCTGCTCACGGCGCCCCCCACCCCACCCCACCCCTGGTCTCCTACCCCCACCTTGGGCTGGTGAATGACAATGATAAATATTCATCAGGGGACACGGTGTGTGGAGCCATGGCTCCCCCTGAACAAAGGCTCCCCGGGCTAATGGTGTCCATCCCTGGCAGACCCCCCCGGAGAGAGAGAGAGGCCCTGCGAGAGGGGATGAGATCGTTAAGGCGCAACGCGGGACTCAAGTCTTATCATATCTCCCCCTTTTTAAATTCACCTATAGGCCGATCCCACCTTCACCCACCCACCCTCTATGGGTGTAGACAAACCCGGGACAACGTCTGAAGGTTGGCCGGGTCGCTCTCATCGCGTTAGTTCAACTTCACAACTTCCTAATTGGCGCCTTGGTCGTCGTGGTCCTTGCTGAGATCAGGTTTTTTTTTTCTTTTCTCTTCTCTCGCTCTCAACCCGTTCTTCTCAAGCTCCTCTAAATGTGTCGAGAGTGCATTTTCGCAAGGCCGTTCTCTCTCTCTCTCTCTCTCTCTCTCTGTCTCTCTCTGTCTCTCTCTTCCTCTCACTCGCTCTGTTGTTCTTTCTCTCCCTCTGAGTGACCACACTCAGCGTTTTCACGTTTTCTATTTCCTGGTGGGTGTGATGTCTCTCCTCCATAAGCAATCAGCACTGATTTGTCAGCGTTCTTCCAGGCAATTCATAAAAATTCAGCATGTGTGTACAAAAGACATGCCTGCCCCCCCCCCCCCCATCCCACACACACACACACACACACACACACACACACACACACACACACACACACACACACACACATCTACTGATTTTTCACCCTACCCCACCCCACCCTACTTTGGCACATACAAAAGAGGTAAAAATTATTTAGGGGGGAGGCAATACATTTGTGCGCTGCGCGACGAGGACATTTGTGCCCAACCGTCCTCTATTGTGAATGCTAAGAAGGTGAACTTGTCGAATGCAAGGGCACTGCACGGGCTGCTCCAATCAAAAGCAACGCAGCAATGCTCTAAAAGGCTCCAACCTACACCATCAATTGCTTCTTCTTCTTCCCCCCTCAGCAACAGAGATAGAGACATAAGATGAAATTAAATCCCCCCCCCAGCCCCCCACCCCCGCCCTTCATGTTGCGCGTCTGCGCTCGCGTGTGTTCATTGCGTATGCATGTGCGTGTCTCTCTTGTCTCTGTGACGTATGATGTGTCTGGTCGGACTCTTGGTGGAGGAGAGGACAGCAGCTGTGTGTTGGACCGTGTCTGCGTCGCACACTGCCAACATGGCAGTGCCATCCATGCCCCGTCATTGGGAGCTGTGTGCTGGCAGCAGCCTGCGCTGGAGGCTGGTTGCTATCTCTGAAGTCAGCCCCCTCCACCAGTGTCATATGGTGAGCTGTTGGCTGGTCAGGGCCATCCTTACTATAGCATGGTACACAGCTGTGGTGTGGCGGGGGCAGAGTAGCCCTCTCCGAGTCCCATATACCACCGCTGGGCAGCGCGCCCTCGGTCTGTTCCCAAGATCCTGTGTGATCTCTTTTTTTTAACCACTTCAATCCTGGCATCCCTATTTTGGGCACGTCATGAGCAAAAATATATTTTTTAATGTTTATACATTTTCAAACATTCATTGAAAATAGCATATCTACAAGCTCAAAACGCATCGTGCCTGCAACACATTGTGAGCTTCTAGATTGGCTATTTTCATAATTTCCTGTTTTTTATTTTATTTGTTTTTGATTATTTTCTAATAGGGCATAAGGGCTTAAACAATTTCGAGTTACTCATGAAAATCATAGGCTCTGTATGAAATGTGCAAGCGGTAGTCTTTTTTTTCTGCTGCTCTCTCATGCCAGTGGCTATTAGCGCTTTTTCCCCGTCTATTTATCCATTAACCGTGCATCATCAGGCAGACCATTATCCCATTATGTTTTGCATCTGTGGTACAAATCCTTACTGGAAATGAGTCACCGGCAGCGGCTGGTGAAAGGAAGGTGCCACTATCAGACAGTAAAAGCTATTCATAGCGAAGCCCGGCGGGGCGGGGATGAATATATCACAATTTTTTAAAAGGAAACAAATTCTCAGCAGGAACGTGAAAAGGCTTTTAAAGACGGCCGTCCGCGGCGCGAAGAATTTCAATCGTAGTTCGGCGGGGACCCCGAGGGGCATTTGACTTGGGGGGGGGGGGGGGGGGGGGGAGCATCTGGAATGCAGCTCGCAAATCTGACCCCCATGTCGCCGCTCCAGCCTGTGTGATCGTGTCGTATTCAGGTCATTTTTAACAAGCGTCTGTCTCTCTCTGTTTGGCTCAGGTGACCGTCTCCCCCCACCTGTAGCACCTCCTTTGTTGCCATGGCAATGTCCCGGTCATCTTGTGGCTGCTGCTTCGGAGCCACTACTCGTCTTTTAATACGCTGGTTCTCTCAGCATTGGGTCCACGGGTCCATTTGGACCTCCAAATATAGAGCCTTGTGTTATGGGTCGCTCTGTAACTCTGAGAGTGTACACACAAATGGAACCAAAATGGAACCGTTGTACCCGTCTTGGAGTTGAATAAACGCTGATTTTACATTGCAGATTGGGGACCCAGAGATAAATGTGGTATCAAATGGGCGTCCGATGATCAAACTGGGGGTCCTTGAAATTTAATCCATTAAAACCGGGAAAGCATCTGTGTCATTTTAGAGTTTAGCTATAATTTTTGTTTAATAGTTTTTCAGTTTTTCAGAAAACTCTTAGGATTTAGATTTTTGGTTCTCAAAAATAGCAGATCTACAAGCTCACATCTTGTACAGCTTGTATTTCTGCTATTTTTGAAACATTTTGAAATCTTGAATTATATTGATTTGAATTGAATTTTAACATTTTCAACACAAATCTTCTCTTCTGTAGTGTGGGTCCCTGCTGGCAAAAAACATTTTCAGATGGGGGGGGGGGTTCGCGGCCAAATACATATAATTTTGGGGGTCCTTGGCACGAAAAAGCTACTGGTTTAGAAGGCATTTGTAGAATTGGCCGCAGGTCTTAATGGGTTCATGCATATCAAACTGGGGATCCTTGAAATTTAAAAGATCGAGAACCACTGAACAAATATACCGCACACATGATATGTCCATTATGTATAATAATATATAATGTTCAATGTCACTTAATTTGTGGGCATACTGTAGCGATACGGTACAGTATATACACGTGGACACTGATAGTAGCTCTGTTTATTAGGAGGACACACACACACACACACACACACACACACACACACACACACACACACACACACACACACACACACACACACACACACACACACAAAGTTGTAAAAGCCCACATGCGTTTGTTTATGTTCCACACACACACACACACACACACACACACACACACACACACACACACACACACACACACACACACACACACACACACACACACACACACACACACACACAAGCACACACAAGCACACAAGCACACAAGCACACACACACACACACACACACACACACACACACACACACACACACACACTGCTGGGGACAAATCAGCTTAGCGAGGCATTGTGTTGGCTTGGCTGGCCGCGGTGGGCGGCTGACACAGCATTTACAGTGTGTAGAGTAATACACCCACATCCACCACTGCTTGCAAGTGTATTTGTCTACGTGCACGTCCGCAACCACTGTGTGTGTGTGTGTGTGTGTGTGTGTGTGTGTGTGTGTGTGTGTGTGTGTGTGTGTGTGTGTGTGTGTGTGTGTGTGCACACGTGCACACTTTTTCAGTTGGAACTGTCATTTTTCACAGTCACACCAGTAGTTCCTGCAAATTTCTTTCACATTTTTAGTACTTATTTTACAGATATTTATGTATTTAACTGTAGCACAGGCACATTCTGGCCCTTTTCATTGCTTCATGGGTTTCTAATCACACATTGGCTTGCTAATTGGGGTACAAAATTATAGCCAGCCATATTATTTGCCCTTTTTGTCGACATTGGTATTGATGACAATTATGTAGCCAATGCGTTCCGATTTGTTACCGCTTTCGACCTGGCATCCCTATTTTGGGCATGTCATTTTTATTTCATTTTATTTGCCGCCATATTAGCACATTTTGCTGGGGACCCCCTGGAACCCTCTCAAGGACCCATGGGGGTCCCAGGACCCCTCTTTGAACCACTGTTAAAGTTATCCCAGGTCAACTGCGGTGGCTGCCTCCAGAGGCTGCCCTGAGAGGAAGTGTCTCTCCTTGGAGTTCTGTTTTCCAAGAAATCACTGTGAACCGCTGCCAATCGGCTAAATGCCACCCTTCTTTCCATTCACTTTAGCCAGCGGGCTGTGCCATCTCCGATGTCTCTGTTGAAAAACACTATGTCCCAGTCTGATGGCTAAAGGCAGGGCAGGGCACCACATCTTTGAAAGCCCTTCTCTCCTGTAAATCTTACCTTTCCGTGTGGCGTGAGATCCAAGTCAACCTGTTTTCGAGGCTCTCTCTCTCTCTCTGTGTGTGTGTGTGTGTGTGTGTGTGTGTGTGTGTGTGTGTGTGTGTGTGTGTGTGTGTGTGTGTGTGTGTGTGTGTGTGTGTGTGTGTGTGTGTGTGTGTGTGTGTGTGTGTGCGCGCGCGCGTGCCACACAGTTGTTCTTTTCCACAGATCTGATGCAGCTTTTTAATTTATTCTTAATTACAATTGACAAGAATCTGAAGTCATTGACCTACTTGGTGTGCTAAGGCCAGAAGGAACGCTTTCTTGTATAATTTCTTTAAATGTGTCCTAGAGGCCGATACAAAAAAAAAAACGCCTTCTAAATACTAACCTAAGTTTTCTGAAAAACTGTAATTATGTACATACTGTAGTAACATCTAAAATGACCCAGAGGCTTTAACGGATTGGAAGGTATAACAACGTACAGGCTTTCCAGGTCTAAATGGTGTAACTTGAAGAACGCATCATAGTGAAATGTCTCTGTATGGCATGTTGTTGTACAGCAGTAATAATGACCAGTATTCCTGTCCACAGACCCACCAGCAGTGCAGTTGGAAGCGGCTCCCGGGGCATGACTACCACAAATAAGGGAAACAAAGCCTTGAAGGTAAACCACCCGCATTAGCACTCATTTAACTCACTGAGTGCCATTAACGTGTTTCACGTGTTTTTAGCGCTATGGCTCAACGTGCCATTAACGTGTATGACGTGTTTTTGAAAAATTAGCATAAAAATGATTTTTTTTTTTTTTTTTTGAAAAACATGTTCAGAACCCAAGATATCATCATCTGAAGGTGTGCAGCTCCATCCACTCCTTGTTTAACTTAGAACTGAAAAAGGCTGTATCTCGCTTCCTAAGCACTTTTTGTTTTTTGTGAAAAAAACTCTGGCACTTTTCAGAATCAATTCTGAAATAATTCTGGCAATCCTGGCACTCAATGAGTTAACAACATTAAAAATTAAATGAAATATTTTTTCAAATAAAAACAAAAAAGAAGAAGCAAAATTAGCAGATCTACAAGCTCGCAACGTCAAAGTGTTGTGAGCTTGTAGATTGGCTATTTTCATTTGTCGTAGAACATATATATTGGCGGGTATATTGGCGGGCTTAACCACCACTACATACACTCAACCCTAGCATCCCCATTCTCACACTGAGTTGACTGTGCACTGACTCCTATTAGGCCTGTCACAACTATTTCATAATCGTCTAATCACAATTATTTGAGATCATCGCAATTATTATCGTCAAAATCGTTTCCATGATGAAAAATGCATTTTGAAAATATAAAAGAAATAGCAGATCTACAAGCTTACGACGCGTCACTTTGTGACTCGTAGAAGCTTGGATCTCCTCCTTGGTCAGGCCCCGCAGGTGCTGGTTGAGCTCCCGAATCGACATGGTCATGGTTTATGGCTCATCGTCCGTCAGACTGGTACCATTCTGCCCCGGCTGGTACCAAACTGGTACCGATACCATTCCACCCCGGCTGGTACCATACTGGTACCATTCTCTCCCGGCAGCGCGTCACTTCGTGAGCTTGTAGACTGGCCATTTTTATTTGCCCTAAGTATATTGGCGGGCTTAACCACCCCCTATATACACTCAACCCTAGCATCCCTAATCCTCACACTGAGTTGACTGTGCACTGACTGAGCCTCCTATTGTGTGTGTGGGCGTGTGTGTTTGCGTGCGTGCGTGCGTGCGTGTGGTCGTGGTCCAGGTGAAGAGGGAGCCGGGGGAGAATGGTACCAGTCTGACGGACGATGAGCTGGTGACCATGTCGGTGCGGGAGCTCAACCAGCACCTGCGGGGTCTGACCAAGGAGGAGATCCTGCAGCTGAAGCAGCGGCGCCGCACGCTGAAGAACCGCGGCTACGCCGCCAGCTGCCGGGTGAAGCGCGTCACGCAGAAGGAGGAGCTGGAGCGGCAGAAGGCCCTGCTGCAGCAGGAGGTGGACAAGCTGGCCACGGAGAACGCCAGCATGAAGGTGGAGCTGGACGCGCTGCACTCCAAGTACGAGGCCCTGCAGAGCTTCGCCAGGACTGTGGCCCGCAGCCCCGTCAACGCGGCCAGGGGCCCCATGGCGTCGGTCATAGGGCCCCTCATCCCGGGCAAAGTGGGCGCCACCAGCGTCATCACCATCGTCAAGACCAAGTCGTAGTATGAGAGCGGGCGCGGAGCGGCCTACGCGTCACGCCTATAAGCCAAAGCCTGATTTCCATGCTTCTTGCGGACCGTGCACCGCGGTGGGTTCGGCGAATAGCTGCGGCACCCAATCCCCCCGAGGCCTTGTAACACTCCGTTCTTTGATCCTCTCCGACCACAATGACTACGAAACGACTTGGCGTTCGCGGGGAGACTGGTGCACGCCGTCTGCACAGCACGGACCGCAAGAAGCAGGAATCGGTCTTAAAGCCGGATTTATACTTAGTTGCGTGTGGTGTCACGCACCAAAGATGGCCAATCTGCTACTTCTAGTGCTCGACACCGGTGCACAACTAAGTATATCAAAGAGTCAGTGCATCACAACGGAGCGCAGGATACTTTTTTTTTTCATGCAGCTGAGATGTCTGTTTTGACTCTCTCTAAGCAATTGGTCTGCAGCAGTGGAGGTGTGCCAGTCATTGTAAATGTACAACGCACATGGGCTTTATATTTAATTTGGGCTTCGAGGCTCTCTCTCGTCTTTTTCTTTTTCTAAGATTGAAGAAAGCTGACAGATCGTTGATGCCTAATCCTTAACCCAATTTGTATTTCATTATTTAATTCCTTCTAAATGTCAAGCTCCTTGATTGGCACTGCAAGTGTTTACTATACATGTACGCAGTGTGTAGTATTTATGCATTCATGGTTGGCATTTGAAATCCTTTTTTGTTCTTTTGATCCAAACGCTGGATTTGTGCACTGTGTCACAATTGACCACCAGCTAGCAATCCTGTTATAATATTGTCGCTGTTGGGCAGAAAACGTGCATCTCCTTAGTTGATTTTTTAATGTTTTTTCATAAATGAATGCCCTATTTTGTACTTAAGCATATGACACGCAAAAGTAGCAACAATTGACAATCTACAAGCTAGAGATCAGCAATTCTGCCATTTAGGAAACATTTAGTAAAATGTTGGCTATAATGGTGTGCCGTAAAAAGGGTTGCGTGGTTGAAATTGGCACAAAGCTTGTGACTAAAATAATAACTACATAGCATCCACTATAACACAGTTTTTTCCCCATTTCCTGAAAAGTGAGGATTTTGCACATGCAAGGTTTCTGCCCGAAAGCGACCATTTGTTAACCGGTTCTACATGGCAACCAGCCCTGTGCTTGTTATTATGCACTGACTCTAAACATGAAGTAACGAATGGTCTCAAACTCTTGATGTTGATGATTCAGAGGTCTTTAAAACTGAGGAACCCAAAACTAGTCAATTACCAGACCAATTTGTACATTTTCGTCGCTTGTCTGTTAACTATACAAACATGAAATAATGCTCCCAAGTCCAGCATTCATTTCTGTTTATGCATCTGTGACAGACTTTAATGAACTTGTCATTATCAGTATGACTAGTAGATGCAATAATAATATGTATGCACTGAAAATACAAAGAGGTCTTTCATATTTATGGTAAGTGGAAATGTTTCAAATGATCAGTGGTTTTAGATGGTGGTGTTTTGGAGCGAGTGCCATTCCAATATGACAAGATTCTTCTCCAAATCTCCGAGAACCTGAATGTTATTACAGTAATATCCTCCTGTTTTGTGGGGATAGTGTAATCCGCAAACATCATTTTACTCCTAGAGAAAAGATGTTCATGTTGTTTTGTTTATATATATATATATATATATATACTATATATATACTATATAAAACCCTCAAAAACAGTTTGGGAATGTGTGTTTGGTTGATCTTCTCTCTGCTGTTCTGGTAGCATTGTATCTAATATCAGTAACAGATTATACAGTAGTACTGTACCTGTACAGAGCAACAGAGATATGACCAAACACACATTCCCAAACTTTTTTTTAGGGGTTTATATAAATATGATTTTTTTTAGTAATGATTGTTGACAAGTCAGTCAAATATTTCCAAAAGAGAATTTACAGAAGCTTTACAGTTTTAATTGTTAAGGTGTGTATCTTAGAAATCTTTGTCTAATGTTGAGTTATTGGTTTTTATTACCGCATAGATTTCCTTCCATTGTTTATAGAAATACAGAAAAAGAAAACAGAAAAAAAAAACATGTGATATCTTTTTTGCAATTGTACCGAAAGTGGCTTACTATTGAAGTCTGATAGCTTTTTTCTAGTGACTAGGCGCGTACTGTGGGGTAGAGCGCGTGACGTGACGTGTAAGTGACAAGTTGGCAGTGTCGTCCACTGTATAGATGTCAATGCTGTGCTATTTAAACCAATCTGTAGAGCTAATCTAGGTGGTGTAAACAAGGT
Source organism: Gymnoscopelus microlampas (assembly GCF_963454915.1). NCBI lineage: Eukaryota > Metazoa > Chordata > Actinopteri > Myctophiformes > Myctophidae > Gymnoscopelus > Gymnoscopelus microlampas. Next base: position 39,723,651 of record NC_139948.1, read on the forward strand.
CAATTGTCTTTGTTCGTATTGGCATTTTGTGATATCCTCCGCTTCCTCTGTGTTAGTTATACTAAATCATTTTTGCCATTAAAACAATTTAGCGTATCAGATCATCATGCAAGACAGAAATGGATGAAACGATATTTGGGCGTGTGCAGTAAGCTGACTTCTTGTAATGTCAGGCTATGTGTGTAGCCTACAACTTTTATCTGTTAGCAGAGCACTCTGCACTGGATTCCCTCTAAGACTTGTTCCAAAATGCACAGTGCAGTATGTCTCAGACGGTGTCAGGTTTCATTTAGCCAATAAGGCTTATTGCTTGTTATTGTTGGGTTTGTATTATTTATTTTATTTATTTTTATTCTAGGGGAAGACATGTTTAACATGTTTTATGTTATTTATGTAGGGTACTAAATTGGTCTAGTAATAATTGGCCATGATTCAGAATCAGAAATTGGTGGCTGTGAGTTTTTATTTAACTGCAATCTTTTTTCTACTGTTTACTTTTAGCCACAGTGTTAAAACCTTTATTGGGGATCTGTGGAATTTCTTAACGCATATGACTCTTAATTCAGATCAAATTAATTAACTTTTTGTGTTTGTGAGGGGATGTATGAAACAATTTTAAGAAAGTAGCTGAAAGGTGCAGCATTACATGTGTACCACTTGTCTTCAGACTGAGTGTCAGGGTCGTATGCACTAAGCTCCCACTTGTTTTTCTCAGGACAAAATGGGTCGCTTCTGACAACAAACAAACAAACAAACAAACAAACAATTTGAAGCATGTCAGTAGGGACGGCAGCTTTGTTCACTTTATTCATTTAGTTGCTTTTCTTTTTGAGTGCGTCATAAAGGGCTTCGTTTCACCCTCAGAAAGAAACACTGGACGACCACAAATAATTACAATCAGTGGTGGCTGCCAGCTATGCTTTTTCTGAGCCAAGTGTCACATCTTTCTGCTGACCCTCTTAAGAAAGAGAAGGGTGTAACAGTCAAACGTTTTAACACCTCAAGGTGAAAGTCGTTATGTAATTACATCAACACCATACAGCTCATCCAAATATTACTCTCCACACAATGCTAGGATCTTTTTCTTTTTTAAGACAGGGAGATAGTTTATTTTTAAGATCAAGAGGGTTTTTTCTTTGTCTACTGCAACTGTTCTCTCTGTCTCTCAAACGTACACATGGGTTCAATTGATACTACTGTATGTGTGTGTGGACTGTGGAAGCATCCTTAAAGGCCAATGTGTGCTCACATTTCGAACGGCATGTTGCACTACATGTCTCACAACTGTCTGCGACTTGCCGACAGCGTTGCCAGAAAATGTAAACGCGGAAGTGAATGTGCTCACTGGCATCTCCGTACTAATGGAGCTTGCTTCGTCTTCCCAACCAAACGCAACATTTTATGAAGCGTCAGGTATGTAACACTCCCGGTGTTTGAGGTTAGGTTTAGGCATGGTTTCTGTGAGGTTAGGGTTAAGGTTAGGGTTAGGCATAGTGTTTGTGAGTTTAGGGTTAAGGTTAGGGTTAGGCATAGTGTTTGTGAGGTTAGGATTAAGGTTGGGGTTAGGCATAGTGTTTGTGAGGTTAGGGTTAAGGTTAGGTTTAGGCATAGTTTTTGTGAAGTTAAAGGATAAGGTTTAGGCGCCACCTGGGCGCCACACCACAGGAAGAGGGAGTCCAAAGCAACACTGGCTGTGGAGGGTCTCCGCGACACATTTTTGTCGCTTTGACGTCACTTGTCGTGTAACGTGTCGTTCGACATGTGACACGCAAAGCATAAATTGGCCTTTAATTTCTCAGCCTGCTTAGCTATTTACATTGACTGGTTAACTGTGGAAAAACAATGTATCTGTATATCTGGCTCTTCTTGACATAGCCCAGTGTTGATGTTGCCGTCCTTATTGCCGTGGCTGTCTTGTGGAGTGAATCTTTCTGTAAAGTGTCTTTAAAGGTGTTCAAGTGGCACCATCAGCAAAATCTCTCAATCTCCACTAGAGATCATTCTCACACACATTACACGCGTGCGTGCGCGCGCACACACACACACACACACACACACACACACACACACACACACACACACACACACACACACACACACACACCAACACACTTGTTTGTATTACTATACTTGTGAGGACATCAACATATTGGCATAAATCAGGAGTAATTCCAAACATAACCCCTATACATGCTTAATTAATACTAATCCTAACCTGAATTTTATCCTAATTGTAAGCCTAACCCAAAACATATATTATAAATATATATGGTTTGAGTTCGTCTTTTAATTATTTTTTTTTTACCATAAATCACTTTTCTTACACTTCTCTTGTGATTACGAGGAAAATTGTTCTCTCAATGTCTATTTCTCTCATGCTACTATACAAGTAGAGTAATACAAGACACACACAAACACAAACAGGTGTATAGTATGTAGCTACAGTAGGTAATAATGACCATTGTGAAAAAGTGACCCTTAATATGCAACTCAGTGGAAACGTGAGAACGATTCAGTGTAGGAGTGAGTAATCTATATTGTCAAAGTGACTATGGTCTGTTATTTAATAATGATAATTGCTCCGGTGTTGTTTTGTAATTTTCTCGTATAACGCGTTTTTCTTTTGTCCCTCGTACTTTACAAACCCCAAATGGAGAAGCCTTGTTGTTGTATTTTTCCGTTTTTTGTGTGGCTAATTTGTACATTCATGTTCACACGTTGTACTCTCTGTCTGAAAGGACTCAACATGCCATTAAGTTGTTACACAAACCTTAAACCTAATGATACCATCTGAACTGATTTCCAAGCTGAAAACACAGGCTTGTAGTTTTGTTTAGGCTTGTACTCACTGATTATTATCTGGTATTTAATTAGCTATATTACCCTACCCATAGATAGGACTTTGAGGTCCTATAGAGATAATACTGTATTATAGTCCATGGATGTTAGCCCATAGGGCAACGCTTGGTGCATTGAGTGATAAGGGGGCTACAGTCGTTTCCAACACAAGGGCCACTTGCAATAGCTTTTTTCATGTTTTTACTTGTGTGTTTCGGAATATCGGGGTTCCTTGGCTGCTAGCAGTCATTGCTGTATGTCGAAACGACATCCATTGCATTTCTGTTTCATTGTGATGTTGGAAAATTGATCTTATCAACACTCTTATTTGTTCTGCAGACTTTCCTCTTTTTTTTCTTCATTTGGTTAATGGCTTTTTTGTTTGTTTAAAAGCAATGTTTTAGAGAGGATAAGTAACTTAACAGCACTTGTGTGGTGGTTGAATTGACTAGCTCTAAGACATACTGTAGGCTTTTTTTCATGAAAGGATGCTTGGTAAACCGCTGACTGCGGCTTTTTCTGTTTCCTCTTTACTCCATGGAGTGGGTCTGTGCTGCGAGGGTATACAAATCTGATTATAAATAAATTAAAAGTTATCATTTTTGTTATTTTTCTGTATGGGTTGTAATAAAATATTGCAGTACTTTGTATGAAAACAGACAATAGTTAATTGTAACTATTTATAAATTAAATTATTGTACTTTTTGCAATCTGTAGATAAGTCCTATGTATGAATACAGTAACAGCTGTGGATTTAACCGTGATTCTCTGAGGTGTCTAAGTTATTGATGTATATATTGTATGTTTGTTGATACAGCTTACTTTATTTTCTATAAGACCAATAAACATGTTTTGAAAAGGACTGCAAGCTCTTTGCTGTCTTTGGACGCTTTAAGCACTTGTTTAAATTGGGTTTTGTCATATTCTGTGCCGTCATTGACCCAGTTTGATACTTGTAAAAATAAACTGGCGGGGAAGGCTTTTTTGCCATCCAGGGTGGGTTTTAGGAGACGGCGATCATTTAGATGGCACGATTTCTTTTTCTGTGATCCAAAAAAAGCCGTCGGGCGACCCACTTTGGCTAACCTCAGTGGACGTATTTTGGGCCCGACACGAGTAAAACATTAGAGTCATGAAGGATGTCTAGGTGTGCCTGTCCTAGATTGGGGAGAGTAGTGAGTTAGTCATCTCGAGTCCCTCCGGGGTTCCAGAGCCCCCTCTGTCTCAACACACCTCATCAAACATCACCCACCTCAGGAATGTTTCTACCCCAGCACACATTCAAAACACATCTCATGAGAGCGCATTGGAGAGACAAAGAGACAGATGGCTTAAGACAAACAACATCTTACCACTCTGTCCTACAGGGCTCATGCATTGCAGATACAGACCAGTTCTCCAGAACCGTAACTGCCTGTATATTCCACTTGGGTCTTCTTCCTCTTTTGTTGTCTGCTGGCCAGCGCATCGTCTCCCCTTTGAAGATGCTCCTACAGGTCTTCGTCTGACCTGTGATGGTGCTTTGCCTCCGCGGATGCTCGCCCCAGACAACTGAATGGCCTCTGAAGAGTTGATTAATTTGGCGACTTAGGTTAAGGTGATGCTGGTGGGCAATCTAGGACGGCATTCTTCATCTTCACCCACTTCTGCAGCAGGTGCCTGCCCCAGTTCTCAGACCATGAGCCCACTGCACAATTAATGTTGCCATCCCCATCAGCAAGGCCAGCCTTTCATTTACCATGCCTACTCTGCCAAACGCCTGGCATGGTGCTCCACTCTGCAAATGTCACGGCAGCAGAGGGCATGTCTATTTATGTGAGGTGCATGAGGAATATTGCATTGAGTCGGAGATATATAGTTGCTCTGTTCCACTTAAGCTCTGTTTGAATCCCTCTGCCCTGCTATTGTGCATACAAAGCAGACGGCATATTAGGTAATGCAAATGTTGTTTGCAGTATACCAGCCACCATATCCATAGCAGACACAGTGACATCTTTAGTTGCACAGTTGATGTTTATTGATGACGTTTACTACCAGCATGTGGGACAATGCAGATAATATTGCAGTTAATCATTCAGGATACATTTCTGCTATTAAGCAGTTGGCTCTGGATGCCAGCACTGCAATGTGTGGAGATGGACTTCCCTCTGCTGGAAATTACATGTAAAGACATCTAGCTTTGGTCACCTGTGATTTAGCAGGGTTTTTCCACAAGATGACGCCATAATGTGACAGAAAGCTATAGGAATCCCCTATCACCAAATTCTCAGCCACTGTATGAAGAGTTTCCTGTAACATGCAAATTCCCAGCGGAATTTTACAAATGATGAGAAGTCAACACTATGTTACATGTGGCTTATTTTATTATCAGAATGATTTCATCTGACATTAGGTTATCCTCTGGTCACAGTACGCAGAGGAACAACATGTTCTCTCTCTCTCAAGTCGTACTATGGTGACAAGCTGGGTAAAATCATGTCATTTTTCAACACTCCTGATAGTTCCGTCCACTGGGGAATGCGGTTCCTTTCTCACTCCCAACTCTTAACAGGTTGATGCGTCCTCTAAAACAGTGGTTCGCAATATTTTTGGGCTCAGGGCACCCCTATACATAGTTCTTTCACCTACGGCACCCCAAATTGCTGTGTTACTTTTCACTGTAGCACCATATATTTATGGCAATATTCTACTACTTTGATATAACATAACAGTATGATAGTTATACTATTATACTAATACTATTGTTATTATTATTATAAGATGATGGTGGTGACCACAACATTCCAGTGAACTCACACAGTTGAAAGCACATTCTCTCTTTCATTCTGTGATTTAAACTCACAGGCGATGAAATTATTGTATAAGGATATTTTCAATTCCAAATATTATTGATTGATTGATTGAATACTTTATTAGACAGAAATGTAAACAGCACGAGGTACAGTCAGACAAAAGGCTAAAAGGATAACACAAAAAAGTCCTGGTGACTTGTTTCCATTGTGGTCCTATGTATTCAATTAATCAACATAGCATACAAATGACACACAACATACAATATCAGCAACAAATATGTAACACTGTATTAACAGTGTTACAGAAAAGGGGGGAAAAGCGAGTTTTGTCTCCTGAAAGATGGATTTTCAGGCCTGTTTTGAAGGAAGCCAGTGATCCAGTGAGTTGTAGAAACAGAATTTCCCATGTTTGTTCTATAGGAGGGCGGTACCAGATCATCAAAGCATTATCAAAGCATTCTGTGGCACCCTTGGACTGCCATCATGGTACCCTAGTGTACCACAGCACCCACTTCGAGAAACCCTGCTCTATTAAAACATGGCAAGCAGCCAGAAGAAGGTTTGAGCCCCGTGAGGCACCCCCTAGTGAGCTGTAAGGTGAGCGAGTGTCCTTGCCGAGTGGTGCGAAGTTGCAGAGCATACTGATAGGCAGAGAATTGCAAATCATCCATCCTCATCAAAATGCAACTTGGCAGGACGTCCCATCACGTCAAGGTCTAACGCAGGGGAGTCCTGCCGCGTCAAATCCGCATGGTCAAATCCTGTCCCAACTCGTCACCTGTTCGACGCAACAGGTGTGAGAATGCGTTGCGAGGAAAGTCCAACTGAAAAGACAGAGAGAAAGGGAACACCTAACCCTGTTGGAACCTCACTCTCCACGATAGCTCCGAGATGAGGTCCCGCTGTCTCGGGTCCCGGCAGAGGCATAGAGTCAAATGCAGTGAAGATTCACCGGAAAGTAAAATGTAACCGAAGGGTTGAAAAAAACGTTTAAATCGCTTATTTAGTCAGCCTGCGCCATGTTTTCCCATTGTAGCCGAATCGGGAGCAGTACTGCCACCTGCCGCCGGGAGGTTCTTCCGGGTTGAATGGGAAAACATGGCACATCTTGTAGCTATCATGGAGAGTGAGGTTCCAAACGGGGCTAAGGAACACCGTGACCAGGCCGGCTTCAGAAAGAGGCAGTACTATCTTATGCCTAATTATGTTCTGTTGTATGACAGTGGCGTGCAATACAGAATGTACAAGCTTACACGTTGTACGTGCTGTGATGGCAGTCCAAGGGTGCCACAGAATGCTTTGATAATATTTGGAATAGACAATATCCTTATACAATCATTTTATATCCTATGAGTTTAAATCACAGAGAATGTGCTGTATTTGGCTTTTTCAGTTCACAACCCCATCGTAAGCTGAATTGGGCTATATCTGTCACAGGGAAATTGGAGAACCAGGGAAATTGAAAACGGAGCGCTCGTTTTTTAGGCGTGGGGCTTCGGGGCGAGGCGGGACTTTTCGAGACAGGGTTTATTACGCGAGGCTCGCGAGGAGGAGGAGAAGGAGGACGCGGCGCCGCGAGGCGGGGCTTTGATGCGACGCGGACCTGGCTTTTGTTGTTCCCCCCCACATAGCAACCAGGAAGCTACGCTAGTGGAACGCTGAACACGCGTTCACACGCACACGTGATAATAGTTATTGTCCATGACGGAGGCGCGCCGACTCAGCAGAGCTTGAGGCCGAGGAGGCGCGAGTGCCCGCGCCGACCGGCCGATGCTCTGCTAGTCGAATCAGCGCCGTCCGAGTTGTAAACCGATAGGGACAGAATAGATCTTTTCATGGATCACTATCCGTGTGTGTGTGTGTGTGTGTGTCAGAGATAAACTAAAACAAATGTTAAAAGCCAGAACACAATAAAAGCATGAGCGCGTGCGCGTGTGTGTGGTCGGGGCCATATATGGGTGGGTGGTAAAAACGAGCGCGCCTTCTCCAATTTCCCTGGTTCTCCAATTTCCCTGTAACATACTGTATATACCTGGATCACCTGCAGTCTGAAATAATAAACACATTTAACAAGGACCACTTCATGTTCACCCATAAGATAAGATATGATATTATATGATAAGATAACAGCTCGCCTCCATATCTATGTTCTGTGGGCTCTCTGCACTCATCAGTGCCTCAAGAGGGCTCCACACAGCACATCTCAGCACATCTCAGCACACCTGCCTCTCATCTCCACCGTGCATCTCCCCTGTCCTTCATCTCCAATCACCTCCAAACTCTTCAAGAGCCTGGCCTGCATGCCACTCTAAGCCAGAGCTTAACCAGCCTTCCGTGTGGTAAAGTATAACCAGCCTAACGTATGGTAAAGTATAGCCAGCCAACCCTCAGCTTTCCAGTGTTTGTAGAGCTTCTAGCCTGCTTAACTTTTGTTGCAGCGCTTCACTTCTCCTCTCCAGAACCTGGAATCCTGAGCTGAGCCAGCGGAGCCCACAGCCCTGACCAGCTTCCCTTGTTGTTAACCGTGGTTCATAAACTTGCCCTTGTGAGCTTTAATCTTCAATTTGCCTCTTCCTTGCTGTGCACCTGGGTCACACACACACACACACACACACACACACACACACACACACACACACACACACACACACACACACACACACACACACACACACACACACACACACACACACACACATTTAAAGTGCTTTAAATTGCCAGTGGTCATCAGGGTTCCTATACGTTTTGCACACACACACACACACACACACACACACACACACACACACACACACACACACACACACACACACCGATCCTAACAATAAGATGTGCGTGTGCGTGTGCGTGTGCGTGTGCGTGTGCGTGTGGTGTGTGTGTGTGTGTGTGTGTGTGTGTGTGTGTGTGTGTGTGTGTGTGTGTGTGTGTGTGTGTGTGTGTGTGTGTGTGTGTATATAGAGAGAGAGAGACAGAGAGAGAGATAGATAGATAGATAGATAGATAGAGATATTCACACAGGAAATGACATCTACTCTGTCTCGGTTAAAACGTTTCGGGGGAGGACCCCCAGACCCCCGCTTAGTTGGTCTGGGGGTAAGAATAATAATCTCCTTGATTCTCACAGTCAAATGTTGGCAGCCCTGACATACACATACATACTATAAATACATACATACATACATAGGCCTACTGTGTTATCATAGTGTATTGTTTGTGTTAGTGTTACACAGTGAGGATGTGTCTCACACTCAAAAGGCAAATAAATATCCATCCTATAGTTTTCTCCCTGACCCCCCCCTCCCTCCTGTGGGAATTGAGACGGTGTCACATGACGGTGGAACTATTATGTAACAACATGTCGGCAGAGGACCAGCAGTGCACTAGCAGTCATCTCATCTCATCGTACGATTCCACGCCGCGGTGACGCTGCTCTGTACCGGTTAGGAGGAGGAGGCGTTGGCCCCGCTTGGCCCAACGGTGCTTCCATAGCGAGGCGTCACTTATTGCACACAGTCTCCCGGCTGCCCTGCACGCACCGCACGGCATACAGACAGTACATGATACCAGGCTTGACACACACACACACACACAGTCACACACAGCCTTTCCATCTAAACAAAACGCGAGCAAATCCCGCTGCCGTTGGGTTTTTCTGTGTGTGTAATAGGATCGTACCGCATAGATAGAATATATATATAGGCCTATATATTTTTTGGCTTATTTTTTTTTAGCCGTTGTTTGTTTGCACGCACAAAAAAAATGATCAAGAACGGACACCACCACGGTGGGAACGGGGGGAAAGACGCAGGGATCACCGGCCCCTGCGCTGCAGCCTGCAGCCCGGAGAAGAGACGGCGGAGCGTCCGGGTGTGGTGCGACGGCTGGTGAGTTTTGTGGGGATTTAATAACCGTTATATTATGATGCGAATCATGCGATGGATGGCTGGTGGGTTGGTGGCATCTTATCTTAATAACCGTTATATCTTATGATGATGATGCTGCTGCTGCAACATTGCTGTCATTTATACTGTCCTCTGATCATGTTTGATTCAATGACTTTAAGGCAAGCCCTGAAGCCCACATCTATTATAGGCCTGCTACAGAACACTAGTCTAGTAGGCTATTTGAGAGCTGACTGACATAAATGATGACAGCCTGTTTCGTGTGTATATGACTGCAATACTGCAATATGTACAGTAGCCTATACGTTTTGCACACACACACACACACACACACACACACACACACACACACACACACACACACACACACACACACACACACACACACACACACACACACACACACACACACAGTCAGAGAGGAAAACCGAATACAGGCATTAAATAACAGTTTTTATATACAGCACAGCTGCCATAAAGTTTCATATATATAAGAGTTTCAATAATATAGGAGGCACATCATGAAGTATAGCCTGTTTAGTGTGATGAAGACGTGAGAACTTGTTCCCTTCCTTCCATGGGAAGTGCATGGAGGAGTCGTGACACACTAATCATGCACGATGCACACAGGGAGTCCTTTTCCAATATGATTCACTGCCAAGTGCCACCATATGATAGGGAGTCTAGACACCTGTCAATGGGGCTCAATTTCAGGTTACCTGGGCTTGTGCACAGCACTGTGACTGTGTCACTTAACCACTTAAACCCCCTTGAGCGGAGTCCCTCAGGGATCTATACTAGGGTATTTTCTGTTTTCTGTTATTGTTGGGGAAAGCTTTCGCAGAAAATAGCAGATTGACAAGCTCACTCTTTTCTGTGAGAGCTTTCCCCACAGTAAGGTTACTGCAGGGTTTAAGTGGTTAAAGGCAATAAGTTATGGCAGAAGAATGTCTTTGGTCAAATGATCAACATGCTAATTCTGTCATTAGTAAGCAAATGCTATGCTATATATAAAACAAAAATAACATTCAGTTCATTTTGAATATGACATATTTTGTCATTTAGGTTCTGGCAGTATAGGCTAGTTACATAAAATCCTCAAAATGATTTATTGCTCTAGTGGTGGATAACACTATAGGTTACACATTGATGAAGGCCAGGTTTATGGTGGAGTTCTGTTTACCTTATGACGACACTTGCATGCCATGTATCTATATCTGTTGTTGGGCAGAATGAACCTGTACAGCTTTATGGTAAATAAATACTGTACATGCCTTTGAGACTGACAAGATTGTGAATATGAACTACAGGGCTGGGTGATATGGACAAAATCAAATATTACAAAATGTTTGACCAAATACCTCGATATCAATGTTGTCATGATATCAGTTTTCTTTTAAATATTTCAGTTATAATTTTTTTAAATACATATATCTTTTTTTCTGTTATACAAAAATAGCCATGTGGCAGATCTACAAGCTTGTGAGACTGGTTAGCTTAGCAATATTAAAACCAGGACAAGACAACAGCCATAATGCCATCACGATATTACGATATCCCAAATCCCAGATGGTATCTAGACTCATATCACGATGTTGATATCATATCTACAGTATCTCTTGCCCAGCCCCAATGTGAACTGATTTGGCTGTGAGTGAGTACGTCATGTACAGTTCAAAACATGCACTGATCTCCGTGGAGCAGTGATAAATTGATGACAAAACACAGATCCTTCTACCGGTAAACATATGCCAAGATGATGTAGCAGCCTAACATAAAACATGTGCCAACATGATATAATGTAAAACATACGTTGGTAGAAAAAGTACTCAAATGTTTTGCTTAAGTAAAAGTATCAATACTACAATGCAAAAGCAAAAGTATTGGCATCAAAATGCACTTAAGTAAAGTACCAAAGTACTCATTATGCAGAATGTCCCATTTCACAAGTTTTCAAATGTATAAAACATCTTTTTAAAATAGCAGATCTACAGGCGCACAATCGCATTGTGTGCTTGTAGATCGGTTATTTTCAAATGGAGGAAATGTATATACAGTACAGGGTTGAAGTGGTTAATGTACGTTTTGTAATAATAATCAAAATCTATAAAGTAACTAGTAACTAAAGTTTTCAAATAATTGTAGTTGAGTAAAAGTACAATATTGCCTCTGAGATGTAGTGGAGTAGAAGTAAAAGTACTGAAAACTGGAAATACTCTGTAAGTAAATAAGTAAAAATACCTCAAAAGTGTACTTAAGTACAGTACTTAGTAGTAAATGTACTTATTATGTACTTAGTATGCTTACTTAGTATGTTACATTACACACTGAAAACATATGCTAACATGATATAACACAGCAAACCGATGGAGAAGACATTTTCACTGACACTGCATAAATTGTACACTCACAGTGCCTTTGGAGCCAGTAATGGTTATTCAAGGCACAAAACGAACATGTGTGCCAACATTCCTTGGTCCTAAGACGCAGTACGTGCACTGCCTGTGATCACGATGATGTTACTGTAACAATATGTTCCAGCACTCACACATCCTACACTATACACATGGGTCAGACAAGTTCATTTGTCCTAGAACATTGGTTCTCAAATGATTTAATTTCAAGGACCTTCTATAACAGAAGGTCAGAGAGTACAAAAAAAAGGATATGGTTCCATTTGTACACTCTCAGAGTTACAGACCTGTAAGGGTCCATTTGGAACCGAGTCAGTCAACCGAGTCAAGGAACCCTGAGGGTCCCTGGAGGACCCCACTTTGAGGACCACTGGCAATTTAAAGCACTTAAAAATGTGTGTGTGTGTGTGTGTGTGTGTGTGTGTGTGTGTGTGTGTGTGTGTGTGTGTATGTGTGTGTGTGTGTGTGTGTGTGTGTGTGTGTGTGTGTGTGTGTGTGTGTGTGTGTGTGTGTGTGTGTGTGTGTGTGTATGTACATAGGCTACTGTATGCTTATACCATTATTGAAGCTTGCCCAGTAAACCCATGGTGATGGATTGTCAACACGGAAAGGCTACACTGAGTGGCTTTGTGTCTCTGTGCCAACTCACATAATATCAATAACAACAACAACAACAACAACAACAACAACAACAAAGTGAGAATGAGTGAGAACACAAAAGGGATTCTATAACTGTATTCCTACAAACTGAGGAGATGCGTAGTCTGTATGTTTCATCATGTCCATAACTAGTCTGGGGGGACTCTTCTTTTGAACAATTAACTTATTTTTGGTTTACTAAAGGGCTGGAGAGATGGGGAGGCCCCTGTTATTGAACACTCTAGCAATGAGTGCTATTGGAATATAGAACTATTTAACACACAGTAATATTTAAAAAAATAAATGTCACTTAGACCACCTGTTATTTTGGGCCATTGTTGTTGTTGTTGTTGTTGTTGTTGTTGTTTGTTTGTTTGTTTGTTTGTTTGTGGAGGTGATGCCTTCCATAGTCAAGGTTATTTGAGGAGAATATCCACCAACAATCTATTGTTGACACCCTTACACTGCTCTGTACTATGACAGTGAGTTCTCAACCTTTGCAGACCGTGACCCCCCATAATTATCATATTTGAACTGGGGTCCCCCAAAAATCATCATATTTGAACAAGGGACCCCCCCCCTCCCCCACCCCCACCCTGACAAGCACTTGGAAGTGTAGGAGTTGAGGCATTACATTTTGTTTGACTCAGTTCCACAGTTAAATATTGTGAAAATAGCAGATTTACAGATGACCAGCTTTTATAGTCTAGTTTGTTCATAACTTTTGATCCAGTCTTTTTATTTGCTTTAATTTTTTGTTGTTGAGGTATTAAAAAAAGTCTTAAAATTCCTTAAATTGTCACTTCACTGTCATCTGGGGACACCAGATGACCCCCCCCCCCCCCCAAATCATGTGGGAACCCACAGGTTTAGAACCGCTGATCTCAGAGACCATGTTAAAATGTGACATCCGTTTTGGGTGCACATGACATGACTCATGCTGTGTGTAATGCTGTAATCTACTGCACATGAAGATGTCCTGCTACTGCGCGTGGGCAGACTGGGCACGAGATGTAATGTAACCATAGCAAATGATAACGGCATGGTCCGTCTTTTACACAGTCAAATCCTCAAGTGTTCATTCATCCATCTAATACACAAGCCTACTCCATCAGAATGGACCCAAGTATTAAGGAAACCTTTACGTCTTAAGTATCTTGATAGCTTCAAAAATAATCCATGCTGATTATTTTGTCTGAGAAGACCTCACATTTTCAACATTTTGAAAAATTCTCTTCAAGAATCAGTTCATGATTTCTTATACAGATGCAACCGCTCCTATAAGAGGGTTTAGGACCCATCCGTGGCGAAAGTTTTTCTTTCCGTCGTGAAAATGTGTCTTTCGCTGTGACGCCATGCTGTGGAAAACACGCCCATAGGCTAAGCTTTGCAGGATGTGCTGTGATTGGCTAGCGCGAGACACATGATGAAATTAACTTCAAACTTCGCAGACGCGCTGTGATTGGCTAGCGAGACACATGATGAAATTAACTTCAAACTTCGCAGACGCGCTGTGATTGGCTAGCGAGACACATCATAAAATGAACTTCAAACTTCGCATACGCGCTGTGATTGGCTAGCGAGACGCATGATGAAATTAATAACTCATAAATATCACCGCTCACTTCACACTGGGTGTGATTTTTTGCAGAATGTTCGCCTATTATGACGAGCCCCAGAGTAAGGGATGCTAGGGTACATGCAGTCTTAGCACATGCATTTGGTTCAGATGCAGACCGTGCGTTGGACAGTGACAAATGAAGCAATCATTCATGATGAACAAACAAACATTCATGAACAAAGATCCCGCACTCTGCTCTTGCTCAGCAGCATCAGTTTTTATTCAAATTGACATGACGTTTCGCTTCATCGAGAGGGTACATGATGTGGTCAAATCAGCAGTGAGGATCTTTACTTGTGTAGATCTATGTCTGTCATGATGAGAAACCGCAAACTCTCCTCCTGGGCAGAGGCTGGGCTCATAGGCCAGAGAGAGAGAGAGAGAGTAAAAAAGAAAGAAGGAATTCTCTGAATCTGCCTGCTCGAAGACCAGGATTACGGGGGCTTTCTCTGGGAGAATTCCAGCCATTTAGGTGTGGCCCGGCCGCACTGTGGTTTGATGGAATGTTGCAGAATATTTGGGATGCCACAATATTAACCGGTGGGCTGAGCTCGCAAAGAGCCCCAGTGTCAACACAGCTCATGTCATTAACCCCTCTAACACCCGTGGGCCACACCTGCATGCCAGCATGTGGTGGAAAAAAGTACTTGAGTAAAAGTATCGACACTGCGATGTAGAAATACTCTGTTGACAAAGTAAAAGTCCGGAATTCAAAATTTACTTGAGTAAAAGTATGAAAGTAATTGGCATCAAAATGTACTTAAATGTACCAAAAGTAAAAGTACTCATTATGCAGAAATCTTCCATTTCATGTTTTCAAAATGTATAAGATCTATAGCAGATCTACAAGCTGCGACGCGTTGTGAGCTTGTAGATCGGCTATTTTCAAATAGCCCAAGTCTATATAGGGCTGAAGTGGTTAATGTATGTTTTGTAATAATATTTAAAATCTACAAAGTAACTAGAAACTAAAGTTACTAAAAATAATAGCTGTGGAGTAAAAGGTACCATATTAGCCTCTGAGATATAATGGAGCACAAGCAAAAGTTTAGAAATTTGGAAATACTGCTGTAAAGTAAAATAAATACCTCAAAATTGAACCTAAGTACGGTTAGTACTTGAGTACATGTACTCAGTTACATTCCATCACTGCCTGCCAGGCCAGCCAGGGAGCCATGCAGCGGGCTCTTCACTGAACACATTGTGCTGGACCATATTATTCACCATGTTCTTACTGACATTCTGCAGCGTCAGCACAACCATAAAGGCCTAATTGTCCAAGGAGGAGGCAGCCCTCGTCTTCCTCGCCCGGCGGTATAACGTCTCGTTGTCTGTATGGGACAGTGGGACAGTTAATCTAACTAATCGAATATAGAATAAATAAATAATCTATTTTAATCCATTCAATCCGGGAACGCATCTCTGTCATTTTAGATTACTTTGGCTATTCAAAAATAGCATATACGTATACAAGGTCATAGCGCGGCACCGGGTGCCGCGCTATGAGCTTGTAGATCTGCTATCTGCTATCTGCTCTTTTTTTAAGTGGACATTTGTAACTCAAATATTTGCTTCCGCTTTAAAAAAAATATATTCAAAGATTTGCACACAATTTCACAATTTTTCAAAAATAGTAGATCTACAAGCTCGTAGCGTGGCACTCGGTGCCACACTCCCAGCTTGTAGGTCTGCTATTTATAAATAGCCAAAGAAATCTTAAAATTACACAAATTATGCTTTCCTGGTCTTAAAGGGTTAATACAAATAATCAATTTGGGGGTGGGGGGGCAGATTTAGAGGCTCACAGTGCTTTGCGTCGCAACGACACGCTGTGAGCTTGTAGATTGGCTATTTTTGCTATTGTGAGCGACAGAGCGACACTGTTGTACCACTTAAGCCTGGTATTAAATAGGGCTTCAGTGGTTAATCAGACTTATCAATTTAGTAGATTATTAAAAAAAATGATTAGAATTATTTCCGCGTTTTTTCGCTGATATTTTTTTTAAAAGTACTTCTCGATTATTCGATTAAATTAAAAAGTTATCAATAGAATAATAATCAGAATCAGAATCATCTTTATTGTCACATCACAGGTTTACAGAAGTAAAAAAGTGTGTGAAATTTGTTTTTGTGCAAGTTCTATCGTTTTTGTTATTTCCATAGAAAAAAAGAAAGGGAAGAAGAAGAAGGGGGAGGGAGTAGGGGGAAGAGAGATCAATCAAAGAAAACAAACAAATATCTACATATACACAGTGCCTGAGGTAAGATATAAAGGTGCGTGAGCAAAGCAGCACGTGATATACTATGGACGTTAGTTAAAAAAACAATCAATCACAACAATAAAAAAAAACAATCAATCAATCTGCAGCCCTATTTGTTTGTGTTAGGGATGCAAATTATTGATTGATAACCTTATCGATCAATTAATTGATTAATTGATAAGCAGCGTTTTTAGGACCGAAAAGGAATATTCTAGTCAAAATCGGAAATGTGAGTGCAGAAACATAATAGGCTCTATGCACAGCAGCCATATTGGACAAAAATTGGGCCCCTTCCTTACTTCCTTTACAGGTGTTACCAATGATTCTATTGAAGGCTCTGTTCCATTTAGTGTAGCACAGTGGTTCTCACACTTTTACATTTCAAGGACCCCCATAACCCCCATAACTCTGACACTCTCAGAGTTAACACCCCCTCAAGGAACCATGAGGGTCCCTGGACCACACTTTGAGACCCACTAGTGTTTCTACAGTAGTGAGCCAACATGCACAATATCAGCACCCTGCCTCTGTTTGACCAGAATGGAACAGAGCCTTCATTAGTATCATTGGTAACACCTGTGAAGGAAGTAAGAAGAGGCCCAATTTCTCTCCAAAATGGCTGCTGTGCATAGAGCCTATTGCCTGGATGTATATAACATTAACGAGTGCCAACGAGCATCAGCTGGACACAGACACACACATGGAGCCTCTGGAGGGCTCTATGGAGTCTGTCTCATTTCTCTCCAAAAGCCCTTGAATATGATGGAATATGATTAAGGATTACTGTAATTATGGTAAGCTCACATTTCATATTACACACACACACACACACACCATGCCTGTAACTTTAACTAGCCCGACGCATTGTGAGCTTGTAGATCGGCTATTTTTGGTAAAAGTACAATATTTGCCTCTGAGATGCAGTGGAGTAGAAGTAAAAGTATTGTAAATTACTTTGGAACTACTCAAGTAAAGTAAAAAATACCTTAAAATTGTACTTAAGTACAGTACTTGAGTACATGTATTTAGTTACTTTCCACCACTGGTCACCGCCCGTCTCCCTGTCCCCGACGAGGCACTCCGCTCATGTTGCTTAGCTACTTGTGTGACACAGCAGGGTGACAGGGTTAAAGTTCGCCTGCCATCGTCATCATCATCCGGGCCAGGAGTATAAAGTCCACTTCCAGTTCATGTAATTAACACTTCAGATAATGTGTCCAGACATGCACTTGTCCAGTCCTTTATCGACTCATTCCAGGGTCACCTGAGACGAAACAACACATTCTGTGAGTTAACCAGTCGATATTAGATACAGCAAGCACAATTAAACAATTATTTCTAGTTAAATATTTATTGTTCGCCATGGCGTGGATTTAAAGGAGTAGTTCACCCCAAAAATGACTTATTTTCTATCAATTGCACACCCCATGAAGCCTTGAATTCATGGAGATTTTTGTCCCATTCCTGAGCCAATAATTTGATGACCGTGTCATCGGTCAGTATGAGACTCTTTGAGACTCCGCAAAGAATTGGCTCAGTAATGCGACAACAACAAAAAAAAACTCCATGAATTCAAGGCTTCGTGGGGTGTGCAATTGATAGAAAGTACGATTTTTACAGTACCGTATATCTTCATAGCAGCACTATACAGACATTGTAATTGTTCCCATTCAAATCTTGAATAATTGCAAACGGTGTGGTTCTCTTTGCTTCATTACAGTGTCTAAGTGTGGATCCATACATTATTACTTAAGCCATTAAGACCGGGAACGCATCTGTGTCATTTTAGGTTTCTTTGGCTATTCAAAAATAGCAGATATATGAGCTTGTAGATCTGCTATTTCTGAACAATCGTGAAAATTTGTGAAAATCTTTGAATATATATATATATTTTTTGTAAAGCGAACATTTGTAACTCAAATCTTCTGGGGGTCCCTGAAACAAAAACATTTTGAGATGGGGGTCCGCGGCCAAATGCATGAAAAAGTTTTAGAACCACTGATGTAGCATCATAGGTTTTAAAAAAAAGACATTTAGAAGACATTCTGTCGGCCTCAGGTCTTAATGGGTCAAGCCATTACTGGTATAGAATGTGTTCTATGTCTCCGTTCTGTACACTCTGACCGTCAACCGCAGTCCTCTTGCAGGTATTATTGTCAAGGAGCCCTGGCTCGGTTTGGGTGTCTGTTAACAAACTAGTTAATTTTTCATTAGTCCCCTGTGATCCGGTTGTGTGATGATGATCCATCCCTGCACAAAAAAGAAAAAAGACAGCAGAAATACAATCACTTCACCCTCAGCGTTCCTGAGGTTACTCAAGGGCAGATGCCGCTGACTGCCTCCCTCCCCAAGTCTTATGTAACGGGGCCTCTCAAAGTGGGGTCCAGCCAGGCAGGGACACCACCAGGGGGTCCTTGAGGGGGGTTCCAGGTGGTCCCCTGCAAAATGAGCAACAGTTTAAAACACTTACAGGTATTCGACGCGTTGTGATGCGTTGTGAGCTTGGCTATTTTCTATGTTATATTTTCAAGCTTAACAGTTGGCTATTTTCGATCTACAAGCGTGCCACAAAGCGTTGTGAGCTTGTAGATCGGCTATTTTAAAAACATTTTTGACAAATATTGACAAATGGTTGTCTCTTATGGGGGCCCATTGCTCAAGATCTTTTCAAATCTTGGTCCGCTCCTTGACATGAAAATGTTTGAGAACCACTGTTATGTAATGCCGTCTTTGGACTCTTCGTCACCTCCAAATGGCCCTGCACCCCCCCTACTACAGCTCCTGCTCTAGAGCAGGGGTCTTCAACGTTTTTCAGGCTATGAACCCCCTAGCTCAGAAAGAGATGAAGCAGGGACCCCCTCTATATTGTATGAAATTGTGTTATAAATTAAACTCTTACTTGGTCTGCTCTTTTTTCCCTCTACACTTTGCCCAAAATAGCAGATCTACAAGCTCACAACGCCTCGCAGCAGGAAGCGTTGTGAGCTTGTAGATCTGTTATTTTTGGCTAAAGTTCTCCTCAGAAAAGGGATGCTAGGGTTCAAGTGGTTAAATGTCAAAACAAAAATCATATCACACAAAGATTTGGCGACCCCCCTGTAGTAACTCTGAGGACCCGCTCCCGGACCCCCTGTTGAAGACCCCTGCTCTAGACTTAGTAAACTGGACCTGAGTTGTCTTTGTACTTGGATTGCTTTTTTCTGTCTACACCAAATCTCTTTGCAGAGAGCTCTACTTAGCTTGTAGATCGGCTATTTTTGGCTAACGTTCCCCCCAGAATATGGATATTGGGGTTCAAGTGGTTAAAGTTTAAATTGCCAGCTAAGCACCTACTTTCCGTCGTTCACCCTTCAGAATATTGTCACTATGTCATGGTTTTACTGTATAGAAACTTTTCAAGAAATGGAAAAAAATATCTTTGTTCCAATGGATCCAATGTAGTTATATTTAGTCACAAGCTCATATTGTTAATACTTTTAATTGGTTAAATATTTATTAAACCCACACACTCTTAACCACTTTCAACCTGGCATCCCTATTTTTTGGCATGTCATTATAGCCGCACTTCACTTGATTTGCGTGACACACATACAATGAAGTAGGCTATTCATGTATGAAATAACAGTTCAACATTAAGAGTTGAATTATAGGTTTCTGCCAGACAGCGAGGATATCTTTTGTACAGAAGATACAGTATGGTGGTTGATATGGAAGCCCATAGAAATAACAATAATGATAACAATAATGAGAGTCATGGTTCATCTTGTCTTTTAGGACGAACTGGAAGGAAGCTTGGTTCAAGTGAAAGGCGAGATATCTTCTGTGTAGAAGATACAGTATGGGTGGTATGAAATCAAATACAAATAGAACAGACACATAATAATAATGGTTTATCGTGTATTTTAGGACCTACTGGAAGACATAATATTAATAATAATGATGATAATGGTTCATCACATCGTTTAGTACTGTACTGGAAGGGATCTTGGTTCACTCAAGGGCGATTGGGTTCGCTGTGTGTACAGTGATGCCACACAGCGAGGCACACAGATGCACAGATATGATTAACATGCCCCGGGGCTGACAGCATCACTGGATTATCATACCGTTCTGGCCACGCACGTGGTTGTTGTGGCAATCTGCTTCTTATCTGTTCCTTATTGATTTGTAGAGGACGCTGTTCTTATTCTGCACACCACTCGTGTGAATCCCGGGTAGTCTTGTGACATGCAACAGTATCTCAATGTCTTTAACCAGCTAATGATACAGGCTGTGTAATTAATTAGCCTTTTTTTATATTCTTTTCTTTTAAAATTTACGTTTATTTACCCAGGGAAGGTATGCTGAGCATGAATGCTCTTTTTCAGCAACACACACACAATAAAAGCTGGGTACTACCCAGTACAAACACAGTCCTATACCACTGAGCAGTTGGAGGTGCTGTGCCTTGCTCAAGGGCACTTCAGCGGGTGTTGAAGGGGGGGGGGGGGGGTGTGAGTGGTGAGTAGTGGTCATTCACTTCCCCACCCGGATTGCTCCTTCCTGTCTGGTGGATCGAGCTGGTAACCTTTCGACCACAAGTGCGTTCATCTAACTTTTAGGCCAATGCTGCCCCCGATATTATTTGGACATGTGGAGGCAATTGTTGGAGGTCTTGTTTTCCAGATTGACAGGATAGATTGATCTGCTTGTGATATGAAATCGCCTGAATTTCTCCACAGGGATCAATAAAGGTCTATCGATCTATCTCTAACGTTTCACAACACTAGTTTTGTAGTAATAACCGACTGAGACTTATGGTGTGCATCCTCTTCTCGTCTTATCTTGCCTGTACATTAGACATCACTGTGAGCAGACACAACAATTACCAGATGAATAAGTAGCCTGCAGCCTGTGATCATAGTAGGAGGCTAATGACCATCTGTCTGCTATCACTATGCTACAGGACCATGATAATATACTGTACACTCCATTGTGTGCCATGTAGTGCAAGACTAGGTCAGTGGTTCTGAACCTGTGGGGGGTCCCCAAATGACAATTTAAGACCTTTTTAATACAAAAAAAAAGAAAGACAAACTATACTATAAAAACTGGTCAAACATTGGCCAAATTGTCAAATAATATAAGAAAGAAGCAACATTTTTGAAAATAGCAGATCTACACGCAGATCTACAATGTCGTAGATCTGCTAATTTAGCTTTTTATTAATGATTGAAAATTTAAAATATTGAATAACTAAAGCGAAATTTCTACGTGCCCCCAATTGATTATTTGTATAAACATTGATTATTTTTTAAACAATCATTTATATCGATGTGTTGTTCTATTACCTGTTGTGCCTGCATCTGTTTGAAGTATATGGGCTACTTACTAGGGGGTAAGAAAGCTTGCGTTGTGTTACAGGAGAAGTCAGAGTTAAGTTAACAGTGTATCTTCTCCCTGTCTCTTTCCCAGCTATGACATGGTCCATTATGGCCACTCCAACCAGCTGCGACAGGCCAAGGCCATGGGAGATTACCTCATCGTTGGAGTGCACACAGACAGTAAGGTTCCACGGCTTTCAACAGTGCTGAAATTGTTACCACTGAGCCAATGAACAGAGCATGCCTGTTTGCAAACAGGGAGACATTTTATTCTGACCTTCAGGTAGTACCAGTGGTGTAAAGTAACTCAGTACAGTAAATGTACTGAGTTACTTTTACATTTACTCAAGTACTGTACTTCAGTACAATTTTGAGGTATTCTTTTCAGTGCTTTTACTTCTACTCCACTACATCTCAGAGGCAAATTTTGTACTTTTTACTCCACTACAATTATTTGAAAACTTTAGTTACTAGTTACTTTGTAAAACACACATTAACCACTTCAGCCCTATATTTTATCGGCTATTTGAAAATAGCCGATGTACAAGCTCACAACACGTCACTTTGTGACGCATTGTGAGCCATCTGCCTTTCATCTCAGATGTTATGGGGGCCCAAGGCCCAACTTAACCACTTAAACTCTATACGTAGTTGACCGGGGTCTATACTTGGTCGGTCCCCTACTGTACTTTCTTCCCCTCTACACCAAATCTCTTTCATGTCTCTTGACGCGATGTGAGCTTGTAGATCTGCTATTTTCTGATCATGTTTGCCTATCTTTGCCAAATGGTTGCCTATTATGACATGCCCAGAATATGAGTTGTTAAACCAAACTGCACCTCTTTCCAGGGTTTTTGGTTTTGTTCATAAAAATCCCAAAACATGCTAAATACATTCCTTGTTCCTAGTACCACGTAACCGTTGAAACTTCTCTAGTATCATGTGATAAACATCGGTATGCAGCTAGTTGGCAGTGGTTTGTTTAACAAGGAAGAAAGTTAGCGAGTGCTAGCAGTTTGCTTATCCGCAAAAATGCCTGGGGAACTTGTGCATGTTTAATAATGTGTGGCGTCTGGAATAGCAGCCAAATTTAGATGTGGGGAAACAAAGTGCCTTACCTCTCCACATTTGGAATTGCGCCCTACTTCAAATGGCTTGTTGTTATCATAGGTGACCAGGCAGGCTGGAATGATGTTCAATGAAAGCCCGAACAAAGCTCTCCAACTCAAACAAATGGTTCTGCGTGTCTGAATTTGGGATGTGGGGCAGGTGAAAACCTGGCATGTGGGCTCTGAGTTCCTGGGGCACACAACTACCCAGGACATCGTATAGCACATGCAAAATAGAGGAACCGTGTGCAGTTATCAATGGACGCGCCTCATGTGAATTGCACTGTAGTGTGCAGTGTTCAGTTTACTTCATTCCGAACTTGTCCAAGTCAACATCTCTGCTGAACATACTATGCTTGTGCAGACTGCGCACTCTGCATAATGTATTCCAGGATAGATAAGCGGATGGAAGGTGGACCAAATTCTCTCTACATGCTGTATTGGCATTTTAAAAAACAGCCCTGAACACTGAGAAGACTTTATGAAGCATGCAACACATCGATGCTTAAACTCTGCCAGCACCGATGGGTTAAAAATGTGAAAGTTTGTGAGAGAGGACTGATTCTGTGGCCTCATGAGATCAACTATATGTCATGCAGTCTCAAGAGGAGCATTACCAGAGCCAGAGGTCAAGAAAGCCGGAGCAGATCCACTTTTTTCCAGTGGGACCATCAGCATTCCCCTTTCTTATCAATACCAAACTGATAAACCAAAGCAACAGTATACCATTCACAAGTGAGGACATGTATTCAACCTCATCAAAGGTACTATACCCACTCTATAGTATTTGAATTGATACTAAGATTATACTCTGTCACACAAAAATAAATACATCCACATTCCAATCCACTAAATTGAAACTGAATTGGCTGTCAAACAATTATGTTCAGCTGTAGAACTAATGCATGTAATATAATTCATACTGTCATTAAAGGTCTGACCTTTAATCCAGAAATGATGCGATCTTAAAAAAAAAAAGTTTTTATTTATTGATATATCATGTGTTTATATCCTTATTTGGACATGAGGAGAGTGGTCAGATATTATATATATATATTCACATTGATATGAATGGCACCCAGTAGCCCTCTACTGGCCTTAAAAGGTAATCCCACAAAGAAAGATATTTGGCAATAATATCCAAGGTTGCGCCAGTGTTCACATTGGTTAAGCTATCAATATTTTGAATGTATTTTATCCCACGAAAATATAACAATAAACAAATATTTGTGGTTAAGACAAGCACCAAATTAGCCGGTAAACTCAGATAAAGGATTGGTTATTTAATAGCTTGTTAATGTTCTCATGGGAACACATTAAGTAATAATAACATGAGTGTAATAATATGATGACCTAGGCAGCAATCAGTAAATACATTTAGTCTTTATTCCGCTTTATTCTGTCTGCAGGGCCCATGGATTGTCTAATCAAAGAGATGACATTGAAAGAAAGAAACTCCCTCTTATAGTGCCATTTTGATCAAGCGAGTGAACACAAGAATGCTTCTAAAGGGTATTGTAGAGTATACTTAAGTTGTCGCGCCAGTGTTGTGCGCTGAAAAAAAGTTGTACAAGCGCACGCATTGTGAGTTTTTAGAAATGTATTTTCACACCGGTGCGCAACTGATATAAATCAGGCCTGCGGTGGATATTGGTTTTGCAGCAGAGGCAGCAGATGATCTCAAAAAGGCAGGTGCTTGAGATAAAAATGGATTGTAACACTTTCCTCATCTCACTCCTGGCCAAGACACCTGTGCATTGACCTTTTCTTAGAAGCATGCGATGCCTAGCTAGACAAAATGCTTGCAGAACAAAGAGCAGCGTGTGCAGAAAATGCAGAAAGCACTGGCAGTACAGTGTGTGATGATGTCTTAGAAAGAGACGTTTACAGGGTGTGATTTCTCCCTGCGGTCACTCCAGGGCAGTGGCTCCCAAACGGTGTGCCGAGCTTGTGACAACCACACATCATTTTGGAAATATATAGGCCACTGTACCTATACCACTATACAAAAGGTTATGAATTATTTTACAAAAGGTTATGATTTTTTTTTTTTTTTACTATAAGATTACTTAGTGCTCACTCATTTCCCAACACAAAGGCAAATTATATACCCTAAATTCATTACTTTTAAATTGATAAATGGGGCAAATGCTGACATTCACTTTGGTAAAAAAGTGACATAATGATCCTCTTAGGATGAATGGATGGTGTGGCAAAAATGTGGCACGGAACATGTAATGACATTCTCTAAGTCTACTGTAGCCTATATGTAGATACAAATTAATTCAATACCATATTCCATTTTTGTTCCATTTTTGCTATTTCGTCTGTCTTAGGGAGTAAGAGCCTCATCAGTGCACCCTGTGATCGCTATAGGCCTTCCTATTTTAAACCACCGGTACTTAAATAAAGTCATGGTCAATGGGGTAAAAATATTATTAAAGTTAGATAAAAGTTTAGAAAATGTGTGGGAACCCTGTCTTTACCTCAAAGGCCCTTCGATTGACCTTTGGATCCCCTAGCCTTTTGCCTCCATTGTACTATCCCAGATTCCTCTGTCCTCCTCATCCACTTGTGTTCCAACCTTAAACTCCCCATCACACCAGCCCTTGTTTGTTCTGTTTCGGTCCAATAATCAGCAGCCCAGGCACCAGCTGTGCGCTGTGAGCTCCAGAGGGTTGCTCTCGTGACGGTAGCACAGGGAGCCAGGGATGCTGGCCTAGCCTGGCCACCATGCAATCTGTCTCACTCTACCATGGCCCACTGGGGCATTCGGACACTGTGACACACAAACATGGTGCACCAAAGTGGACAAGAAGAATAAAGCACTGGAGCTTCACGGACGAATAAATGCCTTTTTATTTACAAGGTGCCAGTGGTGTAGAGTAACTAAGTACATTTACTCCACTACAATTATTTGAAAACTTTAGGTACTAGTTACTTTGTAGATTTTCATTATTATTACAAAACATACATTACCCACTTCAGCCCTACAGTATATACATTTCGGGCCTTTTGAAAGGCTCTACGAGCTTGTAGATCTGCTATTTAAGATTTTTATACATTTTATACATTTGAAAACTTGTGTATTCTGCATTGCAATATTGATACTTTTATTTAAGTAAAACATTTGAGTACTTTTTCCACCACTGCAAGGTGCTAAGTAAAAAAGTGACGTTTTGATGCAAGTGCATCTTCATCAGCATCATGGATGCATTCTGATGAAGATGCATCGAAACGTTAGTCACTTCTTTACTTCAACATAAATAAAAAGTCATTTATTCGTCCGTGATGCTCCAGTGCTTTATTCTTTTTGTCTGCTGATGTGTCCCGGTTCTGTGATGCACTGGACCTGCCTGTTAACTGTTTGATGTGCGGTGGTACTCCCTTTCTTCATGGTACACCAAAGAGTTTAAAGCCTGAGTTATACTTAAGTTGCGGTCGGGTGTCTGTCGCGCACCGAAAATAACCGATGTACAAGCTCACAATGCGGCGCAGCACAATGCGCGGTGTAATCCTCTTGTAGATCGGCTATTTTCAGTGTGTGACACTGGTGCACAATTAAGTATAAATTAGAACAACTGTTGCTGTGGCTTACAACAAACAATGGGAGCCTCACATATAGAACAAAGAACAACAGCAGTCTTTCCTTCGCTGACATGATAATGGGCCAGTCTCTACGAGAAAGACTACTGTATTATTCATTTATGCCGTTTGTCGTGAATCTACAGTATGTATGTCATGCTGCCATGTTATCTTGTTTTGATAAATGCTGGATGCTGCTGTTTTTTAATGCTGCTCAGTTTTAATTCACTGCACTTTAGGATTTGTGCTTATTTTTTATTTATTGTACACTGCTGGTCCTGAGTACGAGTTTCATTTCACGCGCAAGCATGTAAATGACAAATAAAGTGAACCATGTGTTATCCCTCTATTCTGTGTGATTTAGGAACAGCAAACCTTATTGTTGTCCTGTAATGTTTTCACGGATTTAACCCATGAAGACCTGGAACTGTGTCATTTTTAGATTTGAGCTAAAAAGCATTATTTTACACTTTGGGCTATTCAAAAATAGCAGATATACAAGCTCATAGCGCGGCACCGAGTGCCGCGCTACGAGCTTGTAGATCTGCTATTTTTGAAAAATCATGAAAATGTGTGCAAATCTTTGAATATATATATCTTAAAGCAAACATTTTGAACTCAAATCTTTGCTTCTGGGGGTCCCTGGAACAACATATTTTGATGGGGGTCCACGGTCAAATACATATCATTCTGGGGGTCCTTGACATGAAAAAGATTGAGCACCACTGATATAGAAACATACGTTTTTCAGAATACTGTTGAGATTTAGGAGACATGTAGAATCGGCTTCAGGTCTCAATGGGTTAAGTTCTCATTCGTCCGTGACAAATGAGAAAATTACTGAGTTGAATAAGATTAAAGAGTATTAGAATGGGTCGAACTAGCAATAGAATACATGATGCTCAGAAGCATCTAGCATTAAGCCTAAATCTGCCTCAGGTCTCAATGGGGTTAATCCCTGTGCTTGCTCCCGTAGGTGAAATCGCAGAGCACAAGGGCCCGCCGGTCTTCACTCAGGAAGAGCGGTACAAGATGGTCCGCGCCATCAAATGGGTGGACGAGGTCGTGGAAGGGGCCCCCTACGTCACCACCTTGGAGACCCTGGACAAGTACAACAGTGACTTCTGTGTGCACGGAGGTACAGCACCGCTCATTCCAGCTAAATCCAATTATAATCATTTGTTGAATTAAAAAAAAAAATCTTAACACGCGATGACAAACAGCGGTAGAAAGTAACATTAGTACATTTACTCAAGTACTGTACTTCAGTAAAATGTTTAGGCACTTTTACTTCCTGTTTAGGCACGAGTATTTCCTATTTGTTATACTTTTTACTTTTATTCCACTACATCTCAGAGGCAAATATTGTACTGTTTACTCCACTGCAATTATTTGACAAGTTACTTTGTTGATTTTGATTATTATTACGAAACAAATTAACCACTTCAGCCCTATATATACCTCGGCTATTTGAAAATAGCCGATCTACAAGCACCCAACGTGTCGCTCCGCGACACGTTGGGTGCTTGTAGATCTGCTATTTTCAAAAGATTTTTTATACATTTTAGACATAATGATAACTTGTGAAACTTTTACTTTTGGTACTTTAAGTATATTTTGATGCCAATACTTTTATACTTTTACTCAACAAGTAAAATGTTGAATACCGAACTTGTCATGTATAACAGACTATTTCTATAATAGGTTATTGATACTACTACTAAGTAAAGAATTTGAGTACTTTTTCCTCCACTGGTCATGTGGTTAGAATGTGGCAGAGCTCGGCTTTGCCCTGGATACAGTGTGATGTCATCATGTGATGTCATTTCAGATGATATAACACTAACTGTGGATGGAAAGGACACGTATGAAGAGGTTAAGAAGGCGGGGCGATACAGGTGAGTTCCATCTCTGAGGAATTGCAGATCATGTAGTCGCTGCCAAAGTAAAGTACACGGACGTGATGAATCTGATGATGTCATCATAGCAGACCCCAAAGCGGACCCTGAACATACATACGTCTGCCTAGGAGGAACTAAATGATGTAATTATAATAATCGATTCTGAACAAAAAAAGTATCAATTTGGGGGGGAAATAAAATGTTGCTTTTATTTGAATGTAATTTTTTTTATAATCGATTGAACCGATTAGCAGGGCTGTCACGATTACATATTAAGTAGATTTTTAAAAATTGTGACTAACAATCTAATTGTGTTTTTGGCATTGAACATTGGGACATACAAATAAAAACTACATTTCTGTTTGCGTTTTAGTCTTTGTAATAAAAATTGCACATGGAAGATATGTCAAATAACTGAAATATACCGACATTTATTAATTTTATACAAAAAAAACACAAAGAATGCGGAAATAGCTGATCTGCAAGCTTGTAGATCAGCTATTTCTGCTTTTTTTAATGTATGAACATTTTTCAACATGGAAACGATTATGACGATTATGACAAATAATTCTCAAATAATTGTGATTAGACGATTATATAATCATTGTGACAGAACTACCGATTAGATTAGATTGCTTTAATTAATTGTTGCTCCCCTAATGTTCTGTTCTTTCAGGGAGTGTAAGAGAACACAGGGGGTGTCGACCACAGACCTGGTGGGCAGAATGCTGCTCATGACCAAAGCTCACCACAGCAACATAGTGAGTAGAACGGCAAACCCTTTTACTTTGTCCCTTTATTCTCACCACAAACCCTGAAGTCTCCTAACCCAGTGTTTCTCAAACGTTTTCATGTCAAGGACCCCCCAAATTGAATTATTGTATTTGGCCGCCAACCCCCATCTGAAAACGTTTTGTGCCAGGGACCCCCAGAAAAATGTATGTGTTTTTTTTTTAATAAAAAAATATTTAAAAAAAATCCAATATTTTCAAAAATAGCAGATGTACAAGCTTGCAGCGTGGCACGAAGTACATCTGCTATTTTTTGAATAGCCAACATATGAAGTGGTTAAAATTATGATGATGCTACTGTATATTAACTACTTTTGCTGGGGACCCCG
Source organism: Gymnoscopelus microlampas (assembly GCF_963454915.1). Lineage (NCBI taxonomy): Eukaryota > Metazoa > Chordata > Actinopteri > Myctophiformes > Myctophidae > Gymnoscopelus > Gymnoscopelus microlampas. The sequence continues at coordinate 39,753,196 of NC_139948.1, forward strand.
TGGAACCCCCCCAAGGACCCCTGGGGGTCCCCAGACAGAGACCCCACTTTGAGAACCAATGTCCTAACCTGACACCCTCCTCTCTCAACTCCTCAGGGTAGCCCAGACTACCAGCAGCACACGGACAACTTTGGAAAGGTAGGCATCTTCTTGTCTGTCAAATCATTCTTCCATTCATTCAACTTGAACCACTTAAACCCTTTTATACTTCAAGACCCAAAGGAAATTAGACGTTTGCCTGGAACCCAACCTAGTGAAAATAGCAGATCTACAAGCTCACAACACGGCGCAAAGCACCGCGTTGTGAGCTTGTACATCTGCTATTTTCACTTCTTAAACTTTTTATTCATTTTATGTATGAAATACCTTTGAAATGTGTTGTTTAATCGATGAAAAGTTGTGATTTTCTTAGTTAAACTTTTTTTTTGATCTTTTGAAATAATATGTATATATTATTAAAAAGGAGATATTTAGTACTCGGGACCCATAAAAATTGGTCCGTGACACAAAGATGACTCCCGACCTACTGTTTGGGTAACAGTGCCCTAAGGGGTCTATACCTGCATGGTCCCCTCCTTCTTTCCCCACTCTACGCCAAACCTCTCAGATAAAAATAGATGACCTACAATCTCGCAAACGCGTCACAACACGATGCGTTGTGAGCTTGCAGATACTGTAGGCTATTTTCACCGGACGTTTGCATATTTTCGTCATGTCCAGAGTAAAGGACGGACTCTAGGGTTCACGTCAAAGTCATTGTAATTCTGCCCACTTGATGAAATTTACTCCCAAACTCTTAACGAGGGTCTATTTAGGACCAAATCCTTGCCTCTTTAGCCAGTCTGTTGCCCAAAAGTTTCCAAAGTTGTCCTCTGGGCTAGATGCCACCATTTCCAAACAAAGGCCTTTACTGTGGGCCCAGTGCAGAATCATGCTGCGGAGCTGGCAAGTAAACAATGAATGCCACCCCTGTTCCCGGATGGGGAAACCTAACACGCCGTGAGTCCTTATGGTGGCAAAAGAAAAGAGCACTGTTTTTTTTGGGGGGGGGGGGGGTTTGTTGTCCTTCACTCTTCCGACGGGAAGGGCAATGATGTGAATGTAGACTAAAGGCACAGCAGAAATGTACATCTTTGAATGGACCAAGGGCCAAGGCTTGGATATTTATGATGAGGCCAACACGGAAGCTTATGAATGGCCAGAGTGGCGCTGTTTTACCCTGCGCCGACCTGCGGTGTCAGAAAGAATTTATTTTAACGCAAGTGAATGGGTTTTTTGACAAACTTTAGACTAGATTTTCTTACCGTAATAAAAATTGTCATAAATTCTATATGCTTCCAGTCGCTAGTTTAAAGTCTCCTTTCAATCATCATGATGTGCGTTTTGCTAAATTATGGTCCCATTTATTTTAAAATTGACGATAAAGTAGGCTATTCTCTAGGAGGGGCGGGATGATTTGATATAGAAAGCAGGGGAGTGGCTTTGTCCATCTCATTTATACAGTCTATGGAATGGACCAGTGATGTTTCTGTTGTCTTGGAATTTGTTCAATATGCTTCTCATGCCACTTGGGGGCGCTGGTGCAGCATGAGCGTTCAGTGTTCCTTAGACATATTATATACTGTACAACACCACATTGACCACTGGATCATATGGCAACATCGCTGCCATATTGGTAGAGGCAATTTGCTTTAACTCCACTGCAAGAAATATGCCTGAGCTGTATAAGTACCCGGACAGTTAAAAAATGTCTGTATTTAAAACCATTACTGTCTGTTACTACATTTGTAACAATCCAAACCTGCTTGAAAATCGATTGCGAATTCAGCAAGTTATGATGATTTGAATCGTGGAATGTGGATAGGCCCCCTGCTTCAATAGACATACATACATGCATGGCTTGCACCCGACTTGCCCCGACCAGTATGGCGTCCGCATTGAGGCATCGCTCCAATGAGCAGCAGCAGCCAATGCGTTATATCTGTATATACATATATCTATGGCATCCTCTGTTCAATGCACTACTACAGTGTTTGAGAGCACATCATCATGTCTTGGCTGCTGCTATACTAAGTACTTATTTCCTCCTGCCCCGTTCAGAAAGGCCACAGTCCGTGGACAGGGGTGTCCCAGTTCCTGCAGACCTCCCAGAAGATCATCCAGTTTGCCTCGGGCCAGGAGCCTCAGCCTGGGGACACCATCATCTACGTGGGCGGAGCCTTTGACCTCTTCCGTATCCTCTGATAAGCATGCGATAACATGACCTAAAGGCTTCCTGACTAAAGTAACTTGCTGTTTCGAGAGCTAGAGCCCGACCAATGTAAGCTTTTTGTGTCCGATTGACTGTGATGCCGATTATGAAGAGTCTATACAGTATAGTAAAGTATATATATCGTAATTTTTACTTTTTGTGGGGGGTTTTTTCTCGTAAATTACTGCCCAACTTGATCATACTACAGCCTAACACAAAAGCATCAAAAGTAGCAGATCTACAAGCTCGAAATGTGGCGCAAAGTGACACGGTTCGAGCTTGTAGATCTGCAGCTTTTGCTATCTTTGAATTTGAAAGTGGTTAAAAATCGACTGCATAATTGCAGATACAGATGTTGTCAAAAAAGTAAAGCAATGATATATCTGATATATATCGACCAGACCAATATGGCTCTGTGAAACTGCAGTGATCCTTGACCAGTCTCCTTGCAGACATCGGCCATGTGGATTTCCTGGAGGAACTATATAAGCTGTCGGATAAGCCATATATTATTGTGGGGTTGCACTTTGATCAGGTAACAGTTCTACTCTCTTTTTATGCCTCCAAATGTATGAGATGTGCTGCACGTTTCGTTGAGGCTTATAAGCTGGTTTCATATACTGTGATTTGATTGTACTTTATTTCAGGAGGTGAATCGCTACAAAGGGAAGAATTACCCCATCATGAATGTCCATGAGAGGACGCTCAGTGTGCTGGCTTGTCGGGTGAGTTCATTCCTATGTAGGGCCATAGCTGCCATATTAAAAAATATATATAATTAGATGAATAAATAATAAAGAACAAAATTCCTCTCTCTTAGGCATGTAACGATTCACTCAACTCACGATGCGATTCGAATCATGACACTAGGTTCACGATACGATTTTTCACGATTTTTTAAACCCAAAATAATTTTCCAGACAAATGACCAAAAAATCTTACAAAGATCCTATATTTTCTTCTCTTTTTTTTACGCGCCCTCTGCTGTTTGCATCGCAATGCATTATTAAATCGATTTAAATTGTCACCAGTTTGAATCGTTACATGTCTACTCTCTCTATGTAAATGTTTAGCACTGCAGTTTTCTTTTGTAAGTAACAATTTCACAATTTCTCAGTATGTTTCTGAAGTGGTGATCGGGGCACCCTTTGCAGTCACAAAAGATTTGCTGGACCATTTCAAGGTAAGGTAAATACGTACCACGGCTACAGTTTCCATCTTAAACACGAGAACAAACAGAACAATCCCAAATTTCACTAAATACCGCTAATGATATTATGCATCACTTGACTTTGGAGATTTTTTTTTATTTAATGTTATATATTCTACTGTGTATACTTAACTTCTTTGACTTGTTTTCCTCCTTGTTTTACATTTTCTTTCAACTTTCATTGCAATTGTGTCTTATTTGTTTGTTTTTTCTTTTTTGTGTTAATGGTACAGCAAGATAGCAACCTTGAACAATTTTTTAAATAAAAAAACGCCTATTTCTATTTACAGGTAGATCTCGTGTGCCATGGGAAGACAGATGTGTATCCTGACAAGGATGGGTCTGACCCTTATGCTGTAAGATCTATTATTTCACCTTTTCATTGAGCATTTTCACAAGTGTCATCACAAGTACGAGACGATGTGGTTTTCTTCATAACCAGGAGCCCAGGAGGAGAGGGATTCTACGTACTGTCGACAGTGGGAACAGTCTCACTACGGATGCCATCGTCCAGAGGATAATCAAAAACAGGTAACAGGAGAAATGTTCTAGTCCAACGGTTCTCAAAGTGGGGGTCTGGGGACACCCAGGGGTCCTTGATGTTGGTTCCAGGAGGTCCCCAGCAAAATGGGGAACCGTTAATACACTTAAGCCCTATTTTATTTTTCGTTTTTTAGAAAATAGCCGATCTACAGGCTCACGATGTGTTGCACTACACATTGTGTGCTTGTAGATCTGCTCATTTTGGCTATTGTTTTTTTGTTTTGTTTTTATTGTCAAATCTTCTCTTATATGGTTAAAAAATGATTGAGAACCACTGTTCTAGTAAACCAAGAACAAAAACAATGCATGGGTACCTGAGGCTACTGTTCTAGTAGTCAACATAAAGACCTACAGTAGGGGGCAGCTGTGGACCAAATTACATTACATTCCCTGTTTTAACCTGCATCCTCATTTAGATGACTGTATTTCCAATTTTTCCAACTTTTGGTGCTTTGCGTATATTTTGATGCCAATACTTTTGTACTTTTACTCAAGCAAATTTTGAATTCCGGACTTTCACTTGTAACAGACTATTTCTACATTGCAGTATTGATACTTTTACTTAAGTAAGACCATTGTATGTTTCTGCATAACTCAGGTTGCTGTTTGAAGAAAGGAACCAGAAGAAGGAGGCCAAAGAGATGGCTGTGATCCAGGCCATGAAGAGACGAGAGGAGGAGAAGATGAAAGAACGAGCCCAGGCCGTGCTGTAGGAGAGAGGCTCGACTCCGCTCGGTTCCGCACGACGCACCATTGAACCACTGACCAGCCCCCCGTGTACATGCAGCCCGATGAACAACAACACACTTCCACACACGCTCTCTACTCTACCCACAGCAGTCCTTAACCGCTATACACTTGTGGGACGCTCTGCCGGGGGATCACAAGATAATGGCGGGGATATTCTGTGTTTTTTTTTCTTCCAGTACATGCTGCATTATGCAATTTACCTTTCGTTTCAATGAAGAGTCGTTCAACAGATCAATGAAGGCAACTCCTACCGGAAAAATGCCGTCAGGAGAAGGCGTGCTCTACTCAAGGGGAGTCTTGAGTCTTGTAGTTTAACTGGGTGCAGATTCTTGAGGATACATACAGTGAAAGGATTATTCACACTCTCTTCAGTTATATTCTTATTAATTTATTGTCTCCGCCAGGCCGAAGGCATGGTGGAGAGTATGTTTTCGTTGATTTCCTTTGGTTCCACCAAGCTAACATTGGTCAAGCTTCACGTGACACGTGACAATATGTTGAAAGGGTGTGCTTTGATTGGCTAGCGAGACGCATGACGAAATACATACCTATAAATAGGTGAGTCACTTCGAAACATTGCATTGAATGTTTCGAAGTGACATCAGTGCCATCAGCCAAGCTAACATTTAGTCAGGAGATATTAGCAGAAAAAGTTCCAATCTTGGAATAAATTCCAATATTTGCTGGCCGAGACTTGTGCTCCGAGGAGCACATTTTCTAGTTTTATAAATAGGTTCACAGCAGCAGCAGTCTATCTGGAGAAACGGACGCGTTTCGGCAAGTGGGCCTTCCTCAGCGTTTCAAACTAGAATACATCAAAAAAGGAAGTGACATATATCCGTTTCTCCAGGTAGACTGCTGCTGCTGTGAACTTATTTTAAAAATAAATTAAGAATATAACTGAAGAGAGTGTGAATAATCCTTTCATTCAACAGATCACCCATGCATACACATACATACACCCCACTGGCTGCCCTATACCTGCGAGGTTACGGACATGGCGATAGTAAAGCCAAGAACAGAAGATATCAATCATCATGTCAGTAACGTAACTTTTGTTTTTTGCCTTCAAAATGATGGAATTAATTTTATGGGCATTTTATTTTTTACTATTACTTTTATGGAATTTGGGATAGGATGCGGGCGAGCAGATCACCTGTGAGAGCTTGGTATTGTTCCATTTGTGAATGGCGGGGGAGATTGTTTAAAATATAAGTGGAATATGAAATATGACTTGACTGTCATGGAATGATAGCTGACCATCAAACCTTTTTCCAGGGGGCTGTTGCTGCTTTCTGCCCTGACAATGGGCTCAGTCCCCTCAAACACTCACTGTCAATCTGACCTTTGTATATACTGTATGTACCGTTTGTATCTATTATTAAATTAATAACAGGCTCTGTGGAAGATGCTGAAGCCAATGGAGAACTGGGAGAAGTGAGAAGCTACCCCTTCTTAACCCTTGGGAAGCATTCCAATCGGCTGATTTGCTTTGGAGAAGCAGTGGGCATTAATTGCATTTTAATCCGATATATAATTTTTTTTAATACATGGTTGTGTCTCGATTAAGAGCTATTTCTGAGGGTGCTCAACTTGCACCTGCCTCGGTTACTGCCCTCTGTGTTCAAATGGTGAACCTCAGCCTTTGGAAGTGGAGAAAAAATAAAAGTATTGGGATATTTTTGGTGGGCTTACTTATGGGACCTCATGTACTGTACATACCAGAACCTTAAAGCCTGATTTATAGGTAGATGCGCGTTGGTGTCACGCCCTGAAAATAGCCGATCTAAAAGTTTAGCCGTGAGTTTGTGGGCCCTATTTTGCGCGTCTTAAGTTCCAGGTCTTAGGACTTAACTTAAGACCTGGAGGCGTGGCCAATGCCGTTCCGCTATTTTGAGTGGCCAAAACAGCATGGGCCACGCCTCCAGGTCTTCAGTTAAGTCATAACACCTGGTTACTTGAGACGCACAAAATAGGGCCCTTAATGTCAGCTATTTTAGGGTTGCGCGACGCTGGCTCACAACTAGGTATAAAGCAGGCTTTAACTCCAGAATGCACTGACTGTAAGCTGTTCAGAACCATCAGAACTGTTCCGTTTTATAGATAGAACAGTTTTTTAACTGAAAAATGCACACTATCAAGATCTGCACATCTGGCCTTCTGAGTGCAATTGTTTCTTCTTTTTTTTAAACACACACTCCTTTATTCTTATTCTAGCATAGAAGCACTTATAGAGAGTTTTAACAGAATGCTTTTAATGTTAAATTATCTTTAAAAGTAGAGGATTATGAAGGATGCTCGGTGTCGTCGCCTTGATTATAGACCTCTTACTGTCATTGTGGAAGCCCTGATGAAGTTAACCTCTATCCCAATATGAAATGGGATTAAATATTATATTTTTTGTAGATGTATATTTTGCTGACCACCTCTACATTAACTCTGGTTGGTTTCATATTGTTTAAAAAAACCATAGTATGTCTATATGTCATGTTGGAATGTAATTCAGTGTAGGCTGTAATCTGTATGTTAATCACAACTCCTAATTGACAAACACTGTAGATATTGGTTGGCCTACAGTATGTTATCACTGACAATAATAACAACTTGATCTGAAAAGCTGTGTCATCTTGTGTTTATGACTGTGGTGGAAAAAGTACTCACATGTTTTACTTAAGAGCAGTGTTGGGCAGTAACGAATTCAAAATAATATATTACTGTAATATTATTACTTTTCCCAGTAACGAGTAAAGTAAGGTATTATTCTGCCAAAACAGTAATATAATACCATATTACTCGGTCAAAAAAGGCCTCGTTACTCGTTACTGATGACGAGCGTCATTTTTTGTCTCATTCACTCATTTAATAATAGGCTACTCTCTCTCCGTCTCTCGTAGAGGCAAGTTGTCGCATCATGTGAAAATAGAGCAGATCTACAAGCTATCAACCTACGTCAACAGAGATGATTCTTAGCTTGCAGATCAGTTCTTTTTAGCACGCAGCCAGCGCACAGTTGGAGAAGTGTTCTCCCTCGGTAAAACACCTCGTAATGAGAAGTCTCTCTCGTCTCTGTCTGTAACGTGTTGTAGCCTATCTGCAGGCTGAGCTCTCCAGCCCTCCCACACACGCACGCGCACACACACGGTGGCCCCGTGGCGTTCATAGAGGGAGACGCACGCAGGAGGAGTAGTGCTGGTCGTCAACGTTGTAAAACATCTTGGATAGACCACTGGAATAATAACTGACTGATCATCATTCATCTCAAATATAAGTCTACTACTAACCTTTATTTGCTGTTGTCATCTCAAAATGACCAGCCAAACTAAAATCCACCATTTTAGAGAGTTGTTCCAACTTCCTTGGATTAGATTAGAGTGATCAGATGCGATGCGTTTTCAACACAAATGCGCATATTATTGCCAGTCAGCTGTGTAACACTAGCTGGATAACGATGGCTCGTTGAGCCTGTATGCGCATTTGACCACATAGCAATCAACATCACTAATTAATGGCAGGTGTGTGTGTGTGTGTGTGTGTGTGTGTGTGTGTGTGTGTGTGTGTGTGTGTGTGTGTGTGTGTGTGTGTGTGTGTGGGTCCATTTGGTTCCATTTGTACACTCTCAGACCCGTTAGGGTCCATTTGGTTCCATTTGTACTCTTGCAGAGTTAAATTGACATAGGCCTAGATTTTACAATATAAATTGCGGTCCAAGTGATAGAAATGCCATTAAATGGGGGTCTGTGGCCCTAATGCATGTCAAACTGGGGGTCCTTGAAATTAAAATGGTTGAGAATCACTGCTAGAGCCGTAAAAAATCTTCTCTTATGGGGGTCCCTGGCATATCTTTTGAAATGGGGGTCCGCGGGCTAATAAGTGTCAATTTGGGGGTCCTTGACATGAAAAAGTTTGAGAACCACTGCTCTATATCTCCTCTCCTCTCTCCTCCCCCCCTTGCACTTTGGCTAATTAATATTGACTGGTGTAAGATATGTTGAAAAGGTTAAGAAATGTTCAAAAAGTTGACTTTATTGTTTCAGTTTTTGAGAGGCTGCAGCCAGTGTGTGCAGTTCAGATTGATGTTGTTTCTGTAAGGATAATTATTGTTCCAATTCCAAATATGGAATTTGTTGCAGCAAAATACTTAAAAAGATAAAGACTGTTGACTGTTTTCTATTGTTCCATTAAATTGGATTCCGTTCTAAAAGGCTAAAAACGACACGTCTTTTCTTTTGCGGGGGGGCGCGGGGAAAGTAATATAAAGTAATATGTAATATATTACTCTTGATTCCAAGTAATAAGTAATATAATATTATTACTTTTCAAATGAGTAATAAGTAATAAGTAACATATTACTCTTCTAAGTAATATAGCCCAACACTGCTTAAGAGTGAAAGTATCAATACTGCAATGTCCAGAATTCAAAAGGTATGGCATCAAAATGTACTTAAAGTAACAGAAAGTACTCATTATGCAGAATGCCCCATTTCACAACTTTTCAAATGTATAAAAAATATTTTCAAAATAGCAAATCTACAAGCTCACAATGCGTTGCGACGCATTGTGAGCTTGTAGATCGTCTATTTTCAAATGGCCGAAATGTATATAGGGCTGAAGTGGTTAATGTATGTTTTGTAATAATAATCAAAATCTACAAAGTAACTAACTAAAGTTTTCAAATAGTTGTAGTGGAGTAAAAGTATAATATTTGCCTCTGAGATGTAGTAGAAGTAAAAGTACAGAAAATTGGAAACACTCCAGTAAAGTAAAAATACCTCAAAATTGTACTTAAGTACAGTACTTGAGTAAATGCACTTAGTTACATTACACCACTGGTTTATGCACTTACTGTAGCTGTTGCCTTGGTGTATTATAGAGGAGGTCTGTTTTACTGTATGCCCTCATAATAACTGAGGTAATTGTGAAGGTTATGTTAGTTACATTTACAAGGGTAAGGCCTTGGACATAATCCTATTCATCATCAGTAAACACATGAACCACATGTTGTTAATTTGCACTTGAAGGTCAATGGCTGTCCATTAAAATCAGGCCATTTATGCAGAGCAAACCTGGCTGCTCTCCAACATATTAGGCATGGCATAGCCACTTAAAGGGATAGTTCACCCCCAAAATGACTTTTTTTCTATCGATTAGTCACCCCATGGAGACTGAATTCATGGATATTTCGATATGGATATATCGAATTCCTAAGCCAATAATTTGATGACCAGCGGACCGGTAGGTAGTGGTTCCGGTAGGAGACACAAAGGAGACTCTTTGTGTCCATGGGTCATCGCCATGCTGGCTTGTGGTGGACATTTTTGTCAAAAATGTTTTTTTTTTCCATGGACACACAAATGAGTGGAATATTACCAGAAACACAAAGAGCTATAGCCTTGATACCTTTACAGGTCTGTAACTCTGAGAGTGCACAAATGGTCCATATGGTTCTATTTGTGCACTCTCAGAGTTAGGGGGGTCCTTGAAAATAAAAGATAGTGAACCACTGTCCTAATGGACTCCTAATGTGCCACAGTGAGTCTTATGATCACAATAAGAACATTATAAAATCTAAAATGTGCCACTGACAAGGCCAAGTCTTACCACGGACACATATGTCCATGTACGGACACATTGATGACCCCTGTTTGTGTCTCCTACCGTAATCTTTTGGGTGAACTATCCCTTTAAACCCTACCATCTCTGCCGGGTGGAAAACAAAAAACTCTCTCTCTCTCTCTCTCTCTCTCTCTCTCTCTCTCTCTCTCTCTCTCTCTCTCTCTCTCTCTCTCTCTCTCTCTCTCTCTCTCTCTCTCTCTCTCTCTCTCTCTCTCTCTCTCTCTCTCTCTCTCTCTCTCTCTCTCTCTCTCTCTCTCTCTCTCTCTCTCTCTCTCTCTCTCTCTCTCTCTCTCATTCATATGCAGCAGCCACCACATGGATGGTGTTCTGTGTTAATATATTCAATAAAATCTAAATTCAGGATGAGTTTAAGGCTACACAGTGTCTCTCAGCCTATAGGCCCTATACTAGATATGTGACAATTAAAATCCTTAGGTTTTTATAGGCCTATGGATTTAGCAGCAGACCATATCAGCAGACTTGACTTTCACAGGTGAGCTACATCATCCAATTAGTAACCTCATTGGCTCTGCCAAAAAAATAAGAAGAAAACCCCACTCCTTCTTCCTCTGGGTTTGCATTCATATCAGAAAGGTCTACACAGGTTGCTGTGAGCTTCAAGGCCTATTGTTTAAAACAAACAAGCAGGCTAAAAGTCATGATGTATTGCTGTCTCACTTATCTGCCATCCCCTTTGCAGGTAGGCTAATAATCTATGCAATGGTTCTCAAACTTTTTGATTTCAAGTAGGCCTACATTTGTAGGCCTACTCTCTGAGTTACAGATCTCTGTATGGATCAATTGGAACCCCCTTAAAGAACCATGAGGGTCCCTGGACCCCACTTTGAGAACCACTGATACTGTATGTTACATTTGTCTTATTATATGTTGGAAAATTCCAACTGACATAGGGAAGTTTTCCCCATAATTTTAATGCATCCTCATCACTCCCAAATTGTATGCCTGTAATTCTAAGCTTGTTGTATAATTTATTTAAACAATGCTTTACTTATTGGGATGGCAAAATGAAATGAATGGATGAAATGAAGCCATTAAAACTGGGAAAGCATCTGTGTCATTTTTAGATTTTAGCAGTGGCTATTCAAAATTTAGAAGGCATTTGTACAATCGGCCTCAGGTCTTATGATGGAAAAGCAGCCTTTTCTTTCTAAAGTTGTCCCTCCTCACCTGCCTGTATAGATGTGCATGGGCCTGTGCGCTAACCAAGATGTGACTGAGGAGGGTAAGAGGGCAAAACTGCAGAACAATATCATAGAACACGACATATGTGAACATGCCAAGAGTGAGCTCAATGTGATGAAGGTCCTGATGCTGGGTGAGTTTCATGTTTTCTTCTGCAAAAACAAATTAGTAATTGAAGTGTTGTGTCTATAGTGAAATGATTTGTTCTGTGTGGTTTGTTTGCATATCAGGTGCTGCAGAGAGTGGGAAGAGCACCTTAGTGAAACAGATCAAGATCATCCACAGTCATGGCTTCTCCAAGCAGGAGCTCATTAGCTTTAAGGTAGGGTACAGTGTGCACTTTACAACTATTTATTTCACTATTTTTAAAAATTATTATAATAATCCATTAGTTTATTATTAGGCTCACATTGTTTTTGTCTCCGCCAGGAGACATTGTTTTCACTTTCCGTCCCGTCCCCCTCGGCCAAGCTAACATTGTTCAAGCCTCACGTGACACGTGACAATACGGTGAAATAGTGTGATCTGATTGGCTAGTGACGTATAGCGGCCTATAAATACATGCGTCACTTTGAAAGAGTCTCAGCCTCTTTCAAAGTGAGGTAAGACAGGAATAACCACGAAATGGCTGAGAAATGGCGGATACTGTAACAATTGGATAGGACACTTACACAGACAGGACAGATAGGACACTTACACAGACAGGACGGATAGGACACTTACATAGACAGGACGGATAGGACACTTATACAGACAGGACGGATAGGACACTTATACAGACAGGACGGATAGGACACTTATACAGACAGGACGGATAGGACAGTTATACAGACGGATAGGACACTTGTGTCATGTTACTATTTTTACATTTTTTTGTAAGAATTAGAACATAAGAATTAGAACATTCCCAACATTCCCAACACAAGTCTGCTGGCGGAGACTTGTGCTCCGAGGAGCACTTTTTCTAGTTATTATTTTTACTGGCAGGATAAACATGCATTTAAAAGGCATTATGATGGTTTCTTTCTTAACATCTACAAAGTGAATGTACAGTTTTCAGTAGGACTTTTTGGGGCTCTGTTATTGACATGAATGAGCACTTTTGGCTCTGACTGGGGGTCCCCTGTGCTCTTGGGCCCCTGGTCCAGGGCTAGGGTGTCCTGTGCGGCAATCCACCCCTGGGCATATCAATTAAGCCATAGTGTTGACAGAGGTTGTTATCCTTCCACAGCCTGCGGTGCTCAACAACCTCCTGACCTCTATGAAGTTTGTGTTGCTGGGTATGGGAAAGCTCAGGATCAATCTCACCAACAAGAAGAACAAGGTGAGGCCATCATCCACTTCAATGGACATTTGGACGCAGTTTGTTTGAGATGAAGATGACAATTCACCAAGTGCACTCTTTGTACTGTATATGCAGTACCTCATTGTCACACTAGGTGTCTGTATTTATCCACTGCACTGCATGTGTGTGAGGAAACGAAGGCTCTGATTTGAACAACTGAACAACATTGAAGTTCAAAATGAATGTATTCCTTCAAAAATTCAGTGTATACAGATCAATCTTGTGGAAAAGGTCATTTTCTTCCATAATATAATTCAAAAAGTGAAACTTTCATATATTCTAGATTAATTGCGCATAATTTGAAATATTTGAAACCTTTTTTTTGTTTTACTCTTGATTATGGCATAGAGCTCATGAAAATCTAAAATCCATATCTCAAAATATTAGAATATTACATAAGACCACTCAAAAATGTATGCACTCAATACTTGGTCTGGGCTACTTTTAAACAAATTACTTAATGGGCCGTGGCATGGAGGTGATCAGCCTTTGGCACTGCTGAGTTGTTATGGAAGCCCAGGTTTGCTTTGATAGCAGCCTTCAGATCATCTGTATTGTTGAGTCTAGTGTCTCACACACCTTCCTATTCACAATACAACATAAATTATCTGTGGGATTCCTGCAGGCCAGTTGGCTGATAAGTTTGGTCAGTACACCAGTTACTAGTCGTTTTGGCACTGTGGGCAGGAACCATGTCCTGCTGGAAAAGGAAATCAGCATCTTCATAAAACTTGTCAACATACGGAAGCACAACGTGCTCTACAATCTCCTGGTAGATGGCTGTGTTGAGTCTGGACTTGATAAAACACAGTGGACCAACACCAGCAGATGATGTGGCACCCATCATGACACCTGTTGATTTCTGATTTCCTTTTCCAGCAGCACTTAGCACCTGCATGCCCACGGTGCCAAAACTAAGTAGTAACTGGTGTACCGACCTGAAACATGGTATTACTGTGCTTGACCGACTGACTGACCAGCCAACTGGCCTGGCCTGAACCCCACAGAGAATCTAATCTATGTTGTATTGTCAAGAGGAAGAGACACTAGACTCAACAATACAGATGAGCTTAAGGCTGCAATCAAATCAAACCTGGGCTTCCATAACACCTCAGTAGTGCCACAGTCCTCCCTTTGGGACAGGGCAGCAGAGTGGTGCTGTGTCTGTTTGGGTAGGGAGGTAGAGAAATGTCCTGTAAGTGTAACATACTTTTCACATGGTTGACATTTCTGTCATAATACTGTATATAAATAAATATAAATCCTTTTTTTAGTGGTTTAGTTTTTGAGCTGTGCCATAATCATCAAGATTAAAACAAAAAAAGGTTTAGAATGTTTCACTTTATGCACAATGAATCTGAGTGTTTCACTGTTTGAATTATGTTATGGTAGAAAATGTCATTTTCCACGATATTTTAGGTTTTTTTTTTATCTGTATAGGCTTGATAGATACTCCTGTGTATTTAATGAGGGTATCTAAAAAGCAGATTTAACTGTATATTGTCAAGTGTTTAAAAAGAAAGCTATAAACGGTGTGTGTGTGTATGATATGGGAATCTGTATCTATTGTGTTGCCCCTTAGGTCCATGCCTGTGCCATCCTCTCTTGTATGCAGTGTTATGGGGAGGACCAGGAGCTGCTTCCCTTCGTAGCCCATGCTTTCTATGCTCTGTGGGCCGATCAGGGCGTGCGGAGCGCCACAGCCAGAGGCTGTGAGTTTGAGCTGAACGACTCTGCTCTCTAGTGAGTCAATACTTTTACTTCTACTCCACTATTTTATTTACCATTTACCACTACATCTCAGTGGCAAATATTGTACTTTTTACTCCACTACAATTATTTGAAAACTTTATTTACTTTGTAGATTTTGATTGTTATTACAAAACATGCATTAACCATTTCAGCCCTATGCATACTTAGACTATTTGAAAATAGCCGATCTACAAGTGATAGATAGATAGATCGATAGAGATGGATGGATGGATGGGGAGAGAGAGATGGATGCAGCAGATTGAACAAAGGATTGAATGTCAGGTATTTGAGCCCATGTGGAGATAGAGTATGTGTGTGCCCTATAACCACTCGGCTATCGGGCGCCCCTCATTGTTAATTTAACTCCACAAAGGAGAAAATGTATAACAGCAACGACCATTGCTAAGGTTAAATTGTCTCCAGGAAATGGGTGCTCTGAGTCTTGACATTTACAACATGTTGTTGTGTGTGGAGGCTTAATTGCAGTCTCATCATAATGGCACTGTTTGCAGATGTCTAGGAAGATGTTGATTGGATGGCAGATTATGTTTTATTGAGTAGTAGTAAAGATGAGCATTAATGCAGTGGTGGAAAGTAACTAAGTACATTTACTCACGTATTGTACTTTTTTGTACCATTTTGAGGTACATTTACTTACTTGAGTATTTCCATTTTGTGATACTTTAAACTACATCTAATAGTCTTCCCTCTTTTTCCTCTTTAGTTACTAGTTACTTTGCAGATTTATATTATTTGACATCCCCATTTTATACTTCGGCTATTGAAAAATAGCCGATCTACAAGCTCACAGCATGTGTGAGAGCTTGTTGAGCTCTGCTATTTTCCTGATGTCCACTGCTTCCCCAACATCCTTGTATTAAAGGCTATGTTCAGACTGGCAGCTGAAATCAAAATGTTATCCAGATTGGTTTGATCAAGTCTGACTAGCAAAAGAGAACTTTTTTTGCAAAGATTTCTACAGATGTTGTCTGGACACTGAAGCCTGCTTATACTTGGCTCACCAGAAAGAGCTCACAAAGTGTCACATCACTGCGGGTTGTGATCTGCTGTTATTGTCTGAATACACCTGCAAAAAAAATAAAGCTAAAGCCCGTATTTGAGAGAAAGATCGGATTTGCATGCAGTCTGAACAAAACCAAAGACATGTAAACATCCTCATGTGGGCTGAAGAGCTTTTTCAATTATTCACCTTTCACACAATCATGATGGTGTAAAGTGTCACCAAAGATTCATTTCTGTGGTAAATTTTATGGGCATTCAAGAAATGCCAGACTTGAATGGCTGCATCATTGACTGGATACTGTGGAATGCAGTTCATTAATTGGCACAATTTTTTTTCCCCGCTCTTTTGTCAGGCGTATGTGGGACTCAGGAGTGTATGGCTTTTTCTTTCAAGCAGTGTATGAGCTTGAGAAACTTGTCTGTGAGGCAACGGGCTAAACAAGTTCCCAAGTTCAGATGGGAACATGACAGCTTCATCATCGGAATTCAATAAGTGACTGTGGTTTGGAACTGGAGGGTAATGGGACACTTTACTAACTCTCTCTTCCTGTTCTCTGCTCTCTCCGATAGACCTCACGCTTACATCTCTCGCCCTCTGAACATTTTGCTGTCGTGACATACTTTTGGGGCTTTTTTTGTGCAATTTTAAGGACAGGCACCACCTCGGGCTGCGAGCAGACTTTTATTATAATCTGTCTCCCAACTTTTCTAACGTCATAGAAATATCTTGCCATCCCGGAGAATGTGACATTAATATGGCACACTGCATAATGGATGTGTTATGTGGCAGTCTGCAATAAGTAGCTCCCGCCGCTGTTGGAGAAATGGAAATGTGCTCCCCAGACATCAGTGATCCTTTGCTTGCTAGACACCTGTCCTGCAGCGCCGTGGAGAATTGTGGGGATTGTAAATGGTAAATGGTGCATTTATATAGCGCTTCTATCCGAAGCGCTTAACATTGATTGTGCCATTAACCCATTCACACACACATTCATACACCGATGGCGGAGGAAACCATGCAAGGCACCAACCTGCTCATCGGGAGCAATTAGGGGTTCAGCGTCTTGCTCAAGGACACTTCGACACTAACTCTAGGGGAGCGCCCCAGCCCGGGATCGAACTGGGAACCTTGCGGTTTTCCAGTTCACTCTACCCGGCCACTCTACCCATGAGCCACTGCCGCCCCATTGTTAGTGTTAGCCTTCATGATTTTCGCGGGATAAACAATGACTTCATGAACATGCACAGAAACAGATTTCACCCACTGATTAAACCTGTGATGTGACGATAAAACTGATTCTGATGAACAGATATACAATTAGCACAATATCACTTGTACTGTATACCCATTGGACCGGACAAACTTTAAAGCCTTTTTTTTATCTGTTTGAATGTGTAGTTACTACACTTTGGCTTTATAAGGCAGTAAAATGGCATACCTGCAAGTATGCCGGATCATCGCCCCCCTGCCCCTCCAAACCCAAGTGCTTTTGAGACTGCCCAATGTCCCCAGTCCTATTAGTCTGTCACCTGAGCCCGCTGAATTACAATTACAAGGCTGACCGGACACCCTGACTTGCTCTGGGTTTCCCGTATACAGTATGTATTGGGGCACAGAGTCTTTGAGGGAGGGGGACATGCACCCTGGAGTGTGACGTGATGAGACTGAACCTGACTGGAATGTCGCCTGTCTGCTCCTGCCTAGATGAGATGATGGGAGTGGGTGGGCACTGCTGGTGGTATAGGGCTGACTGCACCCTGTAGCTTTGTGTTAATAACAACCTGTGGTTTTATATCCTGTGCCAGCTGCCTGTCTGCTGCTTTGGGAGAGAGCGCATTGTTCTGACCTTTGATCACGATAATTGACCAAAGGTCAAATTTGGTCACGATTTAGGTGAACCTTTTCATTTGATGGATGTTTTTGGTGCAGATTTACATGTCGCAATGTGTGACGTGTGCTATTTTCTGCACGATTTAATGCTCTATTATTCTATGCAGCTAGACATTTTAGGAGGTATGAACCAAGTGGCTCACACAGTATATTAGGCTTTATGGTAGAAATTGTGGACGCAGCACATCACTTTGTGCCGCGCTGCTATTTTTGAACATTTTTGAAAAATGTGTGAGAACTACTGATTTTAGAAGGCATTTGTAGAATCGGCCTCAGGTCTTAACCACTAAACGGTGTTTAGCAGTTGACTTGAGCAGCTGGCCCATCATGTGAACAAACACTGGTGTTTTCATCTTCAGATGTCTTTTCTGTTGTAATGTTACTTCGATCCCCTTCTTTTCTAGCTTCTTTGAGAACATCAGTCGGATCATTGCTCCAAACTTCATTCCTACAGAGATGGATGTATTGAGAGTGAGAGTGAGGACTTGTGGAATCGTCCAGACCCAGTTTCAAGTTAATGAAATGATCCTTCGGTAAGTACTTGTAAAGCCTGGGGATATTTATTTATACTTTGTTGATGGCCAGCAACACAAACTGGTTATCAGTTAAAGAAAATATGCCTCAGAAAATATGCATAATTGGTAATGCATATTTTCTCAGTCATAACTAAAATGTAGCCTGATATCCAGACTTATGTTATTATTGGACATTAGATTCCCTTCTTGGGAAGTTTGATAAGGTCCTCCTTATAACCGCTAAACCCTGCAACCAGCTAGTTCCTACCTATGGCTACTTAGGACCTTACAAAATTAGCTGAGCCTGCTAACAGCCACACACTTTCTTATGGTCTCCCCTTTATGGTTATGGTTGTGTCAGAGTGACGTCAGAGGTCCGCCCGCTTGCCTGCCGACCGGCCGGCGGCCACCCGCCCTCCCTCCCATTAGCCAATTTTAATATAGGATACTTATACCGTTTCCTGGTACTGTGATATGCTAACACTGAGATCTTGTGTCAAAATGAATTATTTATGTAGAGCGGCCCTTCTACAGAACAACACCTCCACTGTACAGTAAAGTATGTACCGTAGCTTCTTCAAACGGTACACATACAGAATGTCTGTCGGTTCATACTTGGATTAGTCACTTCTCATCTCTCCCGTTCTTATGCGAGAGCTTCTGGGAACTCAGATTATTCAAGTAACCCATTCAATCCGGTAACGCATATGTGTCATTTTAGATTTTAGCTATAACCATTATTTTTATACTTTGGCTATTCAAAAATAGCAGATCTGCAAGATTTGGATTGAATGGGTTAATAGCTGCACCTTTCCCACTTAATTGGGGCATGATGTCATTATAGGCAGAAATGTTCAAATTAAACATTTAGGGTGATTTCATCATCTTAATTGTAAGCACAATATGACCAGGATGCTATTATGAGCTCACATACTGAATTAATGTCTTTTTACCCCAACCCAAATCAGACTTAAATTTAAGATGCATAATTTTATAGATTTGCCTTCACATGAGTCACCCCAGTAAAGATTTTCCAGCCTAGTGCGACTTCAAACACTACAGTTCTGGGTTACTGTCCTCCAGTTTTTGAAAGATGACTCTTGAGTGGATAAATGTTTGATTTCCGTAGACATGAGTAGAGCAATCATGCACCTGGTGTCAGGTGAGTGTCTGGTCTATTGCCTGTGTCACCTAGACTCACAGCTTGATGCATGACTTACAATCTTTGACATTGTGAGGAAATGGTCTGTTGGATACTTTTTAGTTTAGAAATTGGTCACGGTGCTGAAAAAACAACTCCTTGACCTACTGGCAGCATGCACAAGACATTTGGCGCTGATCGGTCCAGCGGTTTGTGAGATTATCCCCAGAAAGGAAGAGAAAGACTCACTCAGACTCTCTCTGTGATAGCTCGGCCCCAGTGGTGGAAAAAAGTACTCACATTTTTTACTTTAGTAAAAGTATCAATTCTGCAATGTAGAAATGCATAACATACACATAACATAAAAGTCTGGAATTCAAAATGTACTTGAGTAAAAGTACAAAGGTATTGGTAAATTGTACTTAAAAAGTGTACTTAAAGTACTCATCATGCAGAATGTCCCATTTCACAACTTTTCAAATGTATTAAAAATCTTTTGAAAATGGCAGATCTACAAGCTCACATTGTGACTACTTCATGGAAGTAGTCTATTTTGTAATTGGCGGCACCTGGTGACAAATATGTAACTACACTGAATGAGAACATGGAAGCTGTTTTTTAAAATGTTATATTTCTGACAGATTTAGCGGAAATGACCGGTCTACAAGCTCTCATCCTATTTTCGCTCTCCCTGAAAAATCATGCTTATAGTGACATGCCCAAAACGGGGATGCCAGGTTGAGAGTTGGCCTGTGAAAATTAGAAATAAAATGTATTTAACTAATGAAAAATAACACGAGCGTGTGACTAAAATAATGACTACATTGGATCTATTGTAAGATTTCCTGAATAGTAACGGTTTGGACATGTGTTTCCACCTGACAGACAGCATGCTTTATACATGTCATCACTGGTTCATTGACCTTATTGTCTTGCTGTGTTGACAGCTTGTATGACGTCGGGGCCCAGCAGAGCCAGAAGAGGAAGTGGCTTGGCTGCTTTGACTGCGTCCAGGCCGTGTTGTTTGTGGTGGATCTGAGTGGCTATGATGTGAACATGATGGATGACGCCTCACCTGGGACACAAAGAGTAATGTAGTGTTCTCTCTCTCTCCCTCTCTCTCAAAAAAAACAAAAAAACAAGTTTTTAATATCGACTCTTAATGCATTTATGCCTTTTTATCAGAACCCGGGTTCAGAAACGATTATTTACTAATGTTGATGGATGATTGAATTGAGGAGTGTCTGTTATTAGAATTCCTCTCATAAGTGTCGAAATGCGTCGGTCAGCTTTTGCCTTGCTCATCTGCTAAAAAAATCATATATTTTTTTTCACCTGAAGACGGCGTGCCTCAGTATTTTTTCCCTATAGTCTGCCTCACCACAAGCAGAACTTTGGTTTTCTTTGCTTCTATTCCTACACCTGTTCGACTGAAGAGCACCTGTTTTGAGCCACTGTGATTGAACCCAAGCAGCGCTTCCTTTTCTTTTGTTTTATCTTCTCATGTCTTTTTCTCACATATTTTGCTGCATCAGAGCCGGCTACAGGGAAGCCTTGATCTGTTTACCTCCATCTACACAAACACCGCTTTTAAGGACACGCCGTGGGTAAGTTTTAAATGGCCTAATGCAATTGGACACATTAACCACTTAATCACTAGCTGCAGACATACTTGTGGAGGTCAATGTTAAGTCAACCGCTTTATACCCCACCAAGATGTCTGCGCTACCAAATGACACTTGTTGACGCCTCCTTCAGGATTTTTTGGTACGCACTATAGGATATGGGTCTGTCGGTCTGTACATGGCCCCCTCCTTTTTATCCTCTACACCAAATCTCTTCCACGACAATAGTCTTACAAGCTCACAATACATTGCAAAATAAATGCAATTTTCACTGAATGTTAGCCTGTTATTACATGCCCAGAATAGGTTTATGTGGTTAAAATGTATCTTCCCCCCACCCCCTATTGTTTACCAGTATGTTGGACACACTGTGTGTATTTGGATGTCTGTATACACCCAGTTAACTCTGGGTGTGAGAGGAATACTGAGTGCCCGTTGGTATAATAATCACCTTGCCAAGCAGACGGGCACAGCTGTGATTGCCCCTGACACGGATAATTAGTGCAGCTGGAGGTGTAACGGAGGTCTCAAGGCAGGTGATTTGTGTTCGGCATGTCGGCTGGAAAGCTTGTGTAATGAGTTTGTTTGATTTCCTTTCTGTTTTAAATTGTGGTGATATTTAAAGAGCCATGTACAGTGTGAGTCACTGGATGTTGGTCACAGTGATATGTTTATCAGTGAGCAGCTGGGTGTAGGTTTGTTTCTACTTTTGCTCTTGCATGATTTCCACCCCTAGGCAGTTAATTATACCCTTTTCCATCTATTTCCTATACACAGCAGCAGTGGTTAAAAGGGGAGGTGGGGGGGGGGTCAATATAAATGTTTTCATACGTCACTCACTCAAGGGGATGATGTCAAGGTTTGGGATCTCAGACTTCATCACAATACGTTACTTGGCAGTCTAACAGTTTGTTTTTATCAAACAGACAAAAGAGATGAATGAAACGGAAGATAAGTCAATTACCTTGTGTTCTTTTTACAGCATAAAGAATTATGGGCAATAATTAATTTGATCATTTAATTTGGGCTGTCTATAATTTTATCATAATTGAAGGGGGGCACACACTTGACCACCTTTTTATATCAAACTTTGCAACCCCAGACACGGCAAGGTGAACTACATATTTTGTATTAAAACATATACCATGCAGAATTTTCTAAAATAGAACGTCCCACATTGTAGCCTTTAAGCGTACTTGTAGAATTTCACTCAACCATGGTGACGGTAGGGATGGTGCACGCTCCTTTAGTGCCGAGTGTCTTTCTTTTGATGGACTTGAAGCATCTGTCAGGGGCTAGCCTTGATGTGCATGGGTTAATGGTCTTGAAACATCTGCCAGGGGCGAGCCTTGATATGCATGGGTTAATGGACTTGAAGCATCTGCCAGGGGCTAGCCTTGATGTGCATGCAATGAAGGTCATTGGGGATGTTCAGTCTGTCTCTTGGCTCTGGATAAATGGAGTGTTCCTGTTAGTAGTTGTCCATGGTTGGTGACTCTCAGCAGAGACAGTGACTTGCTGTATCTTGCCCTTTTGGAATGGATGACACCAGATGGTGGAGAAGGGTGTCAGGAGTTAAGTACAGAGGAACTTTATTTGACAACGTATCCTGTACTACTTGAAAGTGCAGTATTAGCACTTTATACACAATTCACTTTAGTATACAAATGTATTGCCCTCTAAAACGCTAGTTAGTGCAATAATATATGAGCCAAGTAAAAATGTGTTTTTGTCTTAGCCTTAAATGGATAACTTTGCACCTTTTTTGTACCGTTTCGTACCCTGTTATTTTATTTGTATTATGCTTTGCTTTCCCTGTGTAATGTACGCTTTTGTCTGCTTGTTTTTGTGGTGACTGCGGGTGTACACTAGCATCTTTGCTAGATCCGGTGTATTTACAGTACATTACATCGATATGTATTGTTCATTAATATGCAGTGTCCGGGGGGGGGGATCTTCCAGCTTCTCATATAGTTGAAAGAAGCACATTATGTTCATGTTGATGTTGCCAGTTTGATTTCCCTCGCATGCTTACAGTGGCAGCATCACACTGCACTTATCAATCAATCATTCATTATCGATGACATTGTATACTTCGTTTTGCAAGGTTGAGACAATCATTACAATATACTGTATCACCCTTGTTGTTTTGACATACCAACTTAAGAAAATATTTGTATTGTCACACATGAGTCTTGAAGTAGTTTATACCAAAGAAAGATAATTAGTTTTGTGTGCACGTCCAATTATTTCAGCATGTCCAACAGACATGCAAAAGTGTCACTTTTCAGCTACAGTCACCTTTTTGAACCCAAATAGGGCAATTGTGTGACACCTGACCCGAAAGAAAAAAACATGTCACCTTTTTCACCTCGGGGCTGTTTGCATGCCTGCCAGTATGTTTGCATCCTGTTGAAAATGTACCACTGACAAATGTCAGTGATGTGCCAATTTCTAACCATTTCTCTAAACTATACTATTGATTTGTAAATTGTTTCTCTTCTAGATTCTGTTTATGAACAAAACTGATCTTTTCCGGCAGAAGATCCTATACTCGGGAAGACACTTAAGGTTGTATCTCCCATCTTATAAAGGTATGCCTCTATAACCTCTTTTGTGTATTGAAGTTTTTGGTGAAATTGGTGGAAACAACAATGTTGTGTTCTCTCACACCCTTCTACCTTCTCTGGTCATACTGATTCCTGCTTGACAAGATTTGGAGTGATAATTGCTACATTACTAAAAAATGGACTGAGTTGAATTAACTTTGAGGGTTATATTGTGTATAACGTTGCAAATAACTACAGTTGTGTGTGTATACTACTACTACGGTCATTAAATTGTCTCCTTTGGGAACTCTCAAATGTTCTAAGATTCAGGACCTTGGATTCCCGGAGGAGTTGTGTGTATTCACACCACACCAGTTTCTTTTGTTGCCTTTCCATATACTGTAGGCATGGTTCACAGCATTTCTTTTAT
The DNA here is from genome assembly GCF_963454915.1 of Gymnoscopelus microlampas. Taxonomy (NCBI): domain Eukaryota; kingdom Metazoa; phylum Chordata; class Actinopteri; order Myctophiformes; family Myctophidae; genus Gymnoscopelus; species Gymnoscopelus microlampas. The sequence continues at coordinate 39,777,037 of NC_139948.1, forward strand.
CATTGGGGAATCCAAATCCCTTGCTGCCAGAGATTGCCACAGTTCTTAGACACAGTTGTTCTGGTCATACATCTAATCTAATTCTGTGCATGACAGTGCATGGTCACATTCGGCCTCATCCAGAACACCTACTGTACCAGAAATAAAGGCTCACAATATTCACTACCTTGACTTGATGCTTTGCAACTTGTTATGAGCTAGAAGAGCTGATATTTTAAAATGGGCAGCTGACAGCTGAGTAAGCAGGCACTGACTCAGTGTTGTCGCAGCTGTAAACTTGGGAGTATGAAGCTCTTGCGGCTGATTTATACTTGATTGTATGACCCTTTCCCTCCACAAAGTTGACGTATTTAAGATGTGGTGCGTCATGTGACTGATCCAAATGATGATTTAATAATACCATTTGTCTCCCTGTAGGAGCTGATGGTGACGTGGATGCTGCAGCGTACCACATCGCCACCATGTTTCTGGAGTGTAACGACATGTCCAACAAGCCCATCTACCACCACTTCACCATCGCCACAGACACCTCCAACATACGGGTGGTGTTCGAGGTGCTGACGGAGCAAATCGTCAAGGAAAACGGCGACCGCGTCTCTGCTCTGACGCTACTCTGAAGATACTATGCAGATTGTGTTTTTTTACTGAACTCTAAAGAGTGATTTATACTTGTTTGCGTGTTGGTGTCGCGCACCAAAAATGCCAGAGAGAGGTCCTCTTGGGTAGACATTTAGCTCCACTGCACAAAATGATCTTTCATGCTTTTCATGTTGATTGTTCTGGCTAGTGACATTGATTTAATAACCCTGTAGGAGAGGCTGATTACTGGCAGTCCTCGGATATTAAACGCCTCCTCATGCTGTGTCCTAAACTTTGAATTCATTACTAGTGTGGTAAAACTGGGCCCAAGTGCCCAGTTTTACCACACTAGTCCAGCCATTTGGTGTTGACGATGGGCATGCTCCCGTCTCCAGGAATCCCCGTCACCATGGGAATCCTCTTGTTGATCTGCTATTTTTGGAGCGCGACACTGCATGACCAAATCACCCATAAGCTTGTCTGAGCAAAGCCATGAATCGTGGCTCATAGCGCTAATAGCATCAAGTACAGAGCTAGAGCCATGGCTTTGCTAAAACGGTATAAAAATCTATGGGAAGTACATCAGGTTGTATTTTTTTTATTTTAAAATTCAATTTTAAAGCTTTTGTTTTTAATAAATATTTAATTGATAAAGCTCTATCTTTTTCATTCCTCTTAATGGCGGTACACTTGCAGGTGGCTAGGGTTGTGGTGGGGTTTAATCGAGGTACTACTACAGGTGGGTAGGGTTGTGGTGGGGTTTAATGGAGGTACTACTGCAAGTGGGTATAGGTTGTGGTGGCGGGGTATAATGAAATGTGTTTTTTATTACTTTATTTAAGATACATATTTTTTTTCTTTTTCTGCCTTTGTACTGATATAGTATACCGTAGATGGACAGGAAATTGAGAGGGAGATGGGGAGTGACACGCAGCAATGGTCGTCGGGATCGGGATTCAAACCCGCGACAGGCAGCCTAGGTGCCCGGACCACAAGGCCAGCGGCCTTTCATTATATCAAGTTGACCTGGGTGTAATGAAATGTAATCATTCCTCTTAATGGAGGTACTACTGCAGGTGGGTAGGGTTGTGGTGGTGGTTTAATGACATTTGACCCAAAATACACAAACGTGTTATACTTGGAGTTTTTTTGAGTATATATAGTTTTTTGTCGTATTTTCTAAAAGGCCTTAAACTTTTAATTCTCAATCTGTAAAGTGAAATGACTGGTGGCTTTGTCTTTAGTGCAGTTTGAGGCTAGAGATGGGGGCACATGCAGAGCACTGGTGTTATTTTGGGAAAATCACGATTGAAATTCTACTTTAATAATAAAACCAATAATTTTATCTAAAATATGTACATACTAAAATATCAAAACCGATATGTAGAACCAAAATGGTTTCCTTTATCTGTTAGATTTAACTTGATGCCAACAAAGTACAAACAATTGCTGTCTTGAGGATGATCAGAGTATCTCCTCTGTGTCTTTATTGTACATGAAGACGAATGTAAACGTGGAGATGCACAATTAATCTAGTAATGACAACTTGGATGAATATGTACATTATTATTACAGTGCATTATGTAAAATATTGTGAACACATCAGCCAGCAAGAACGTTGTAGAGGCATTGGCAAAATAGAAAATAAAACTTCAGTTCTTTCATTTAGTGGAACAAAGATGCATCTTCAGTTTCCACCACAACCAAGGCTTATCCTGCCCCATGATACAATACTGGTCAATATTCTGCACAGTCCGTGGCGTCCAATGACAGGAGGACATCGGCTTTACACTTGAATAACCCCTTGACGCTTCGGTCAAGTTCACAGCTCTGCAGGTTGGGTGTAATGTCTTTGATGCATATGGGCTGTTGGGGGGGAAAACACAAAGGGATGTATTACAGAGGGATTCGATACATCCTCCTTGCCAGCACGTAGTTAAGCCTGTTGCAATTACATAATCGCCTAATCACAATTATTTGAGACGATCACAATATTTTTTGCATAATCGTCATAATCGTTTCCATGTTGAAAAATACACCAAAATCATTTTCAAAAATAGCTCAAAACGCGTCATGATGTGATGCATTTTGAGCATGTAGATCGGCTATTCATGTTTTTTTTTTTTTTTGTATAAAGTTATTCATGTAAGTTATTCATATCTGCCCTGTGCACCTTTTGTTGACGAAGCCTAAACGCCAAACAAATGTAATTTTTAATCATTATATTCCAATGTTGAACGACAGAAAAGCAATTAAATTCAATTATTTGAGTAAATGTCATTGTGACACTTTGAGAACACACGTGACAGTGGTTCTCAAAGTGGTCCTTGGGGGGGGGGGGGGGGGGGTCCCCAGCAAAATTAGTTCATAATAAAGCATCACAATGACACAATCAGTTTAACCACTTTAACTGTATTTTATACTTCGACTATTTTCAAAAATAGCAGATCTGCAACTTGTGTGCAACACATTGAGATCCTGTAGATCTGCTATTTTTGAAAATGTTTGGTGAGTAAAAAGTGAACAACTTTGAAATATTTTTCCCTGGCACAAAACATTTTAAGATGGGGGTCCACATTCAAATACATATCAATTTGTGGGTCCTTGACATGACATTTTAGTAGCCTGTAGTAGCCGTAGCCTACAACTGTAAAGTGACTTCCAGCTGTCTTAGTGCTCTCTATGACCTGCATGGTGCTGAAGGGACAGCTCCCCCATGCGAAATACGGTGGAAACCTAAAGGGATATATTTCACTTTCAAGCATGTTTGGGGTAATTTTAACATCTACTCAGGCTTTTGAGGAGAAGGACGCCGACAGTTTAAGTTGTTTGATTCAGTATTTAGATATTTTCATTTTATCATACACGCCCACTTCCTATACAAATCCATTGTAACTTCAAACAATGATAGAGATTCATTGAAAACACTCGTGTTTGGTTCTGGTGACTCATATTGTCCTTCTAACACGTGAGGGGCCGTGTTTTTACAATTACTACTTCATTTATTTTTTATATATATTTTTTTATAATTTTTGAAAAAAAAGATGTGAACATTAAATAAAATAAATGAAAAAAGTAATTGAAAAAACACGGCCGCCTCACGTGTGTATTGTTTATTCTCTTTGATGACATTCTATGGCAATCAGCTTTGATTCAATTCTATGATAAAGACTTAACAGTTGAAGATGTTTCTGTCTGAATTAGCCGCTATCATCCTATAATAATACTTACAGTGTTAAAGAAGAAATTCAGAGAACCAAAGTTGTGTTGTGCGGTGTGGGTGTTTCCCAGAGGTTCTCTGCCCTCTTCAGATGAGTCCCTCTCGGCTCTCCGGAGGTTCGGGAACCGTCGGAACCCGGATAGCAGGCCGGACGCTCTGCCCACGGAGTAGTAGCTCGGACCGGCGGTCACCTGCTTGTACCAGGCTTCCGTTGGACTGCAGCGCAGCAGCATGGAGAGAACCGCGAGAAAGAAGGTGAGTTTAACTGACATCTCCATGAGAAAGTCAAGTCGATTGGCGGTGGCTTAAATGTTCCTGTCTCTCCTGTCCAACTTGAAGCGACTGGTCGCTCTTCTCCTCTCACTTGGCTACTTGTAGGTCTGATCTTGTTTCGAATGTCTTCTCTACTTATTAAAGAGACCCTGCGTGATCGTAGGCGATGCCTCTTGTGCACTACTTCATTGGAATGCCTTGTGAGGGCAGCATATTGCCTACACTGTCTGGAGTGGGTATAACCTCGCGTCACCATGGGCTTTCCAGGAGTGGGCAGGGCCAGGGTATAGGCTAATTGATTTCTATTGGAAATAATTGAATTCCTGTGTCGGCTGACTTTAGTTTCAAGACTGCAGTAGCCTATGCTATAGGATACTAGGAGGGTAATAATGTAGAACTGTGGTAATTATCTCTCTTCAAACTTTGTTTTGTGCCCAAGGCACACGAAAGAGCAAGTCAAAATCACAATGCACACACCTGTATTGATATCTGTGCAAAATAACCTCTAGGCTATAACATTTTTTGTCTCCGCCAGGACGAAAGGCATGGCCGAGACTATGTTTTGCACCGTGTGTGTGTGTGTGTGTGTGTGTGTGTGTGTGTGTGTGTGTGTGTCCATCTGATTAGCTAATCAACGGCACCATTGGCTTGATCACAGCGAAGGGTCACTGATAAACGCCTCAGCATTTAACACATTAATTAAGACCTGAGGCACATGTACAAATGTAACCGGGCGTTTTCTGAAAAACTATCAGTGGTGCTCAAACTTTTTCATGGCCAGGACGCCCAAATGTATTTGGCCGCCGACCCACATCTCAAATATATCTTGTTCCAGGGACCCCCAGAATAAATAAGAGAAGATGTATGTAAAAAGTAAATAAATAAATAAATGATATTCCAAATACGCTGGAAACAAATAATTTAAAACAGCCAAAGTATTAAATATGCAGGGTCAAAATGTATTCATTTAATTTTAATAAGTAATTTGATTATTAACACATTTTGTCTAGGACCCCCTGGAACACTCTCAAGGACTCAATGGGGTCCCCGGATCCCACTTTGAGAACCCCAGTTTTAGAACATATCAATCATATCGATTTTGGGTCCCACCATGGGTGTGAGGTATCATTACTATTTCCTCATAATAATAAATGGGAGGAAAAAAAGAAAAAAGACCAGAATATCCTGCAAGGTTCATCATGTTTGAATGGTGTCAGTTGCTGCACCTTGGCGCCACCCTGTGGTCATACGGTTGCACCCCACAACTTAAACTTTACAGATGTTCATGCAGCTAGAACCACAGTCCACAGCTTCTCAAACCTTTTCATACCCCCCCCCCCCCCCCCCATCATGACACGTTGTGACCTTGTAGGTCGGCTATTTTGAGGTCACAGTAACTTTCTCTAACACTTTTAGGCGGTCATTGAGGTTTCCTCTTTTTGCGATCATTGTGCTGAATGTTGATATTTCTTTCCCACACTGTAGATAGTTGTTTCTCTCTACACCATACTAACAACTAGGTTCAACTTGGGTCACAGTCTCAGTTCATAATCCAACTCTCTGCCCCAATACTGATAATACAAACATAATCCAACTCTCTGCCCCAATACTGATAATACATACATAATCCAACTCTCTGCCCCAATACTGATAATACAAACATAATCCAACACTCTGCCCCAATACTGATAATACAAACATAATCCAACTCTCTGCCCCAATACTGATAATACACATAATCCAACTCTCTGCGATGTGATGATGAAGTACTGTAGCTGAAAAGACCTGGCTGCAATGTTTATTTTAAAACATGCTACTTTGTCAAGATTTTGTTTTGTTGTCATAAAGTAATGTCTTCTACGTATGTGACAAACAGATTGTTGTCACAATAACGTACCGAGTAGATGTTTCTTTGTCAAGGTAGTTGTTCTCTGACATTGTTATGTATCAATGTGATAATTGCCCTTGTGTTACTGTATGTCTCTGAAGTAACTTAAAATCACCTTTATACTCCATTCTGCTGCTCGATTTGAACTGTAGCAGATTGCCTTAACTATGTGTGAATGCCTAAATGCATTGAGTTGCTGCCATGTAATTAGCTGATTAGAAATGTGTGTTAAGGTGCCGTTGGACAGGCAAACCTAATAAAGTGGCCGGTGGGTGTATATTCCAATACTGTTTGTTCAGTAACAGGGGTTTCCCCATCTCTTCGCTTCTAAACCTAGAATAACATTTCAAGTGGGTTATATAATTAATCCAATCAGGAAAAAAAATACCATTACTGCATCGAAAGTAATCAACAACCTATAATATAAAAACCGGTCAAACATTGGCCAAATTGTCAAATAATATAAGAAAGAGGCAAACATTTTGAAAATGGCAGATCTACAAGCACTTGGAGCTTTCCAAGTGCTTGTCAGGGTGGGGGGTCCCCAGTTCAAATATGATTATTGTGGGGGGTCACGGCTTGCAAAGGATGAGAACCTTTGATCTAAAAGAAGGAAGGCCTTCATTGAAAAAATGTTGGGAGCCACTGTGAGCAGTCAATGTCCAACAAAAACAGGAAGGACATTCAAATGAATCTTTCATTTTCTAATTCTTTGAATAAAATGTGTATAGCTGTTGTAGTTTAGAACCCTGCTTATTGTCATGATTACCTTTATGGCTTTTCTTCCCTATTAATCAACTGGAAATAATCTATATTCATAATTTTGATCTGACTGCTGTATTTTTTACCCATAGTGCTGATTGCTTCTTATTGTCAGTAAGAAGGAAGTCATACTAGGGTTCATGATGTCTTGCGCAGCACAAACAGATTCTATATGAGCACATCACTCATTACATCTTCCTAGTTCAGTCTTCAGCTCCACTGGAGACTGAAAGAAAAGACCCTATTAGGTCAACTGATAAATGCCTCAGCATTTAACACATTTAGACCTGAGGCTGATTCTGTACAAATGTAACAGTTTTCTGAAAATCTATCAGTGGTGCTCAAACCTTTTTCATGGCAAGGACCCCCACATTTATATGTATTGGGCTGCCGACCCGCATCTCAAAGATATCCTGTTCCAGGGACCCCCAGAATAAATAAGAGAAGATGTATGTAAAAAGCAAAACAAATATATATATAAATTCCCAATATGCTGGGAACAAATAATTTAAAACAGCAAAGTATGACACATGCAGGGTCAAAATTGATCAATTAAAGTTTAATTAAGTAATTTGATTATTAACACATTATGCCTTGGACCCCCTGGAACACTCTCAAGAACTCAATGGGGTCCCCGGATCCCACATTGAGAACCCCAGTTTTAGAACCTATCAATCATATCAATTTTGGGTCCCATATAAGGTGTGAGGGTAAAAAAACAGTTATCATTACTCTTTCCTCATGATAAATGGGAGAAAAAAAAGAAAAAAGACCAGAATATCCTGCAATAATGCCAAGGTTCATGTTTGAATGGTGTCAGTTGCTGCACCCGGGTGCCATGCGGTTGCACCCCACAACTTAAACTTTACAGATGTTCATGCAGATAGAACCACAGTCCTAGAGCAGTGCTTCTCAAACCTTTTCATATCTCCCCAAATATGTATTTGGGGTTGATTTTGGTTGATCTGAAAACAAGTTTTTTTTTGGAAAATAGCTGATCCACCAGCTCCCCTGTTACATCATGACACGTTGTGACCTTGTAGGTCGGCTATTTTGAGATCACAGTATCTACTTTATTTAACACTTTTAAGCGGTCATTAAGGTTTCCTCTTTTTGCGATCATTGTGCTGAATGTTGATATTTCTTTCCCACGCTGTAGAGAGTTGTGTTTCTCTCTACACCATACTAACAACTAGGTTCAACTTGGGTCACACAGTCTCAGTTCATAATCCAACTCTCTGCCCCAATACTGATAATACAAACATAATCCAACTCTCTGCCCCAATACTGATAATACAAACATAATCCAACTCTCTGCCCCAATAATAATACAAACATAATCCAACTCTCTGCCCCAATACCAGGGGTGCAATGCTCACTGGACGGCCTTGCACGCCGTGCCGTAACCTATTTAACCAGGAGCACACGCACGCATAGATTTAAAACTACTTTAAATTCGCACCTCAACAAAGTTTTCAAAGGCTCCCCACTCACACCTAGCGAATTAACATAGGAATAAGCCTAGATGCATATCAATTGTCCATTGTGTGACTTGCAGTGTAAGTGTTAAGCGACGTGCGCGTCACGTCATTGAAATGGAGTGCAAGAACATACCAAATGAGCATTGCATGCCTGCCTAATACTGATAATACATACATAATCCAACTCTCTGCCCCAATACTGACAATACATACATAATCCAACTCTCTGCCCCAATACTGATAATACAAACATAATCCAACTCTCTGCCCCAATACTGATAATACATACATAATCCAACTATCTGCTGTGATGAATTACTGTAGCTAAAGGACCTGGCTACAATATGTTTATTTTAAAACATGCAACTCTGTCAAGATTTGGTTTTGTTGTCATAAAGTATTGTCTTCTTCTACGTGTGTGACAAACAGATTGTTGTCACAATAACGTACCGAGTAGATGTTTCTTTGTCGACGTAGTTGTTCTGATTGATTGATTGATGTACTTTATTTAGTAAGACATGAGAACAACAGTACATGGAAGTACAAATTCACAATACAAGGTCTAATAAACTGGAAGACTCATTAAGCACTGAGCTTGTTTAAGATGAGATCCCCATGCACACAAATCATGATGACATATAAGAGACAGACAGATATACACACTACTATACAGAATGTCATACAATCAGCTTACAGGTTACTGGTATGAAGAGTGAAAAAAATGTACAATAGAAGAAAAAGAAAAAGGGGGGGGGGGGGGGTAGGTTAAGACTTAGACAGGGGCCATTTTCGAATTGCAGCCTCCTGAAGGTGTATCTTTAGGGCAGTTTTAAAAGTGAGTAGGGTTTTACACTCCTTTACTCCTTTTGGTAGGACATTCCACATGTTTGATGAATAGCATGAGAACTAGTTCATTCCCTTTGTTGAGCCAAATCTGGGTTGAACATGATTCGTGGAGCTGCCTCTGGTGTTATGATCGTGGACTTCGTTAACATTTTGGAAGTATTTTGACAAATACAGGGGGATCCCAATGTTGTGGTGTATCTTGAAGACCAGGCCCATAGCAAGTTGCTGTACTCTGTCCTCAACCCTAAGCCATCCAATCCTAGCAACCTGACATTGTTATGTATCAATGTGATAATTGCTCTTGTGTTATATCTCTGAAGTAACTTAAATCACCTTTATACTCCATTCTGCGGCTCGATTTGAACTGTAGCAGATTGTCTTAACTATGTGTGAATGCCTAAATGCATTGAGTTGCTGAACTGCATTGAGTTGCTGAAACAGGGGTTTCCCCATCCAGGGGGGTCCCAACATGATTTTTTGGGTGTCCTCAGTTGACAGTGAAATGACAATTTAAGGACTTTTAAGACCTTTTTATTAAAAAAAAAACATTACTGGCCACGGCTTGAAAAGGTTGAGAACCACTGGTGTAGAAGAAGGGGGGCCTTCATTGAAAAAAAAAAATTGGGATCCACTGTGAGCAGTCCAACAAAAACACGAAGGACATACAAATTAATTACTTTATTACTTAATTAATTAATTACATTTCAGTTCTAAATCTTTGAATCAAAATGTATCATTGTAGTGTATAGCTGTTGTAGTTTAGGACCCTGCTTGATACAATCTCGTTGATAGTTATTGTCATGATTACCTTTACGGCTTTTCTTACCGATTAATCAACTGGAAATCTATATTATATAAATCTATATTATTCCTAATTTTGGTCTGACTGCTGTATTATTTACCCATAGTGCTGATTGCTTCTTATTGTCAGTAAGAAGGAAGTCATAGTAGGGTTCATGATGTCTTGCGCAGCACAAACAGATTCTATAAGAGCACAGCACTCATTACATCTTATTACATCCTAGTTCAGTCTTCAACTCCACTGGAGACGGAAAGAGAAGACCCTATCAGTCCACCATGGAACTCGTAATATGGAGAAAAATCCTGTATTTGAACATGAGTGAGTGCCAGGTCTTTTTTTATAATATCAATTGACTTTTCCTGAATTTATTGAAAATATTTCACCCCCATTTACAGATTTGAATCTTAGTGAGGTGAGAGTTTCCGTGCAACATTCTAGTTCAATTTATGACAGTATAATAAATCAACTTGTTGAACAATGTCTTCTGATACATATATCCCAGGGGTCACATTCACAGAGTGTACATTTCTCTACATGAATATACTGCTGTGGGCCTACAGTATGTTTGGATCGGCATGTAAATAAGAATAACAATCTTACAATTAATCCTCTGCCAACATCTGCTGTAGGAATGCAGTGCATGCTTACAACAATGATATATCAAAAAAGAAAATACATCCATTATGTTTTGCTATAACATTATTTATTGCTGTCCTTTGTTTACCTATCCTATCCTATGTATTTTGCACTGTCAATCAGCACAGCACAGCATTATGTAGGGCTACGTACCTGTGCATGCATACAGAACATATCTGTTGCTGATGGTGTATCGCTACACATGCTACCTGCATACAATCTGCTGTGTATTGTCCATTTATTTCACATTGTCTGGGTATTTTTATCCTGTCCTGTGTATTGCCCTGTGTACTGTACCAAGCTCATTTTCACTGTTGGAAAAAAAACACATATGTAACATATCAATCAAGGTTTTACAGAAAGCTATATAGATGTTGTTTCGATATGTGATATTTTGTCACGATTAGGAAAACATGAAAGTAACTCTGTGTGCTCTGATGCTTTCCCACCTACAGTGTCTGTTTTCCTGTACATACCTTCACATGCAGGTCAAACCAAAAAAAAGGCTGGGTTTCCGAGGCTAGGTCAGTATTGACTCTAAAAAAGAGATATTTATATAGACAAAAGTAAACATTAATGAAATGAAATTCTAAATGTTAATGATTTGTTCTGGTTGATAGAAGCTGCCCAGATCAGATTAGTTGGGTCTTCTCTGTGCTCTGGAAGAGTGGAGATCTATCACAACAACAGTTGGGGAACAGTCTGTGATGACCACTGGAACCTGAAAGATGCTGAGGTGGTTTGCAGAGAGTTGAACTGTGGAAGGGCACAGAGTGCTCCTGGAAGTGCACATTTTGGACGGGGGATGGGTCCAATTTTAATGGATGACGTTGTCTGTTCAGGAAGTGAAATGTCTCTAACTCAGTGCCAACACAATGGATTCGGTGTACATAATTGTGGTCATGGTGAGGATGCTGGTGTCGTCTGCTCAGGTAAGAGTGGATGCTATGTCACTCATCTCAAATGTTGATATAAAAATTGCATAAAAAGGTGCAACACTATTTCTTTCTTTTTCTCTCTTTCTGACCAGGTCCAGTGGTGAGGCTAGTAGGTGGTGGACGGTGCTCTGGCAGGGTGGAGGTCTATCATAGTGGTCAGTGGGGGACGGTGTGCGACGACCACTGGGGCATGAATGATGCCACGGTGGTTTGTAGAGAGCTGGGTTGTGGGAGAGTTGCATCCACTCTAACAAAGTATGGAGAAGGCATTGGTACGATCTGGATGGATAATGTTAATTGTTCTGGTACTGAATGCTCTGTGACTCTATGCTCACATCCAGGATTTGGGACACACAAGTGTCTCCATTCAAAGGATGTTGGTGTTGTTTGTTCAGGTAAGATATGTAAAATGTATAAGAAATGATCTAGTTAAGATTGCATCACTTTTGATAGAACCTGGATGAATATTTGATTCCAATTCACTGAACAAGATCATGATTGCAGTTCCTCCAAACAGTGATCTGAAGCAGCAGTCGCTCAATGTGAGATGTTTTTTTCTGCAGTACAAACATCTACTGGACCATCTACTGGACCATCTCCTAGATTGTCTGCATCCAATTCAGTTCTTTCAGCAGAAGAGCAGTTGATCCTCACCTGCTCAGTTTCACCCCAGCTCTGTACACCTCTTCATGTGAATTTTTACAAGGATGGATTCTCCATTGGACGTCACACCTATTTAGAATCCCAACAGACCATGTTAACACTGTCCAATGTTAACTCTTCCGACCAGGGAAATTATACTTGTCGATTCTCAACTCGCAGCACCACAAGCCCCTACAGCAGCCCAGTATACATCTTTGTTGGTGAGTCTTCATAGACAAATATGATTAATGGAACTACATGTACCATTAATCATACTTCTAGTCATATTTCTTCCATGTCAGTATTATCCTATTATATGTTTGGCCTTTGGCAGAGATTATAGGGAAATAAAAACGATTGTAGAAAATGTATACCATGTTTTTTAACCACGCCACGTGAACCCCAGCATGCATTCTGGTGGGAACATTCGCACAAAATAAATAGCCAATCTACAAGCGCACAACATCCCGTTGTGAGCTTGCAGATCGGCTATTTTTGGCAAAGAGGTTTGGTGTAGAAAGAAAGAGGGTTTAAGTGGTTACTGTAAATGATCTGTCAAACAACCACTTGTGTCCAAGTGACATAACATCCCAGAATGTAGGCTTGAGAGAGAGAGAGAGAGAGAGAGAGAGAGAGAGAGAGAGAGAGAGGAGAGAGAGAGAGAGAGAGAGAGAGAGAGAGAGAGAGAGAGAGAGAGAGAGAGAGAGAGAGAGAGAGAGAGAGAGAGAGAGAGAGAGAGAGAGAGAGAGAGAGAGGCGCCTCTAAAAGTGTACAATGCTAATAATTACCCATTCATGTCCTATTATTTTCAGTGAATCTCCCAAAGCCCAATATCTCAGGTGAATCCTGTCAGTGAGGTTACCTGGGGTAAACACAGTTGACATCACCTGTTCCATCTCAACTCAGCATTTGGGAGGAACCTTCACTTTGCAGCAGATCTCTGGTTCCTTTAGAAAGAACCAAACCACCAGTGACTCGTCATATACCTTCAACATCCCTAATGTGGACTTTGTTCATGAGGGGTCATACCAATGTCAGTACGAAAAAACTGTTTCAAGTAGACGCTTCAACTCTCCTCAAAGTGACCGTGTTACCTTCTATTGTTACAGGTGAGGTATTAACTATTGCATTATTTACATTATTTTAAATAAGAATGTAGTGACATAATACTAAAGTTATTGCGTTGCAGTAATGGTCAGGGCAGGGCAATTTCAGGGACTGGTCTGGACCAATATGCAGGGTTATGTTGATGCTACTCATACACTGTTGGCTGGGCCTGGTATCAAACCCAGAATGACTCAAAGTAGAGCACTCTACCAACCAAGCTACCCAGACACACAGTCTGGGAGAATGTTCACTTCCGCTTTTTGCTTATAGTCTCTTGCATTACTCAAGCCAGTTATACCACAATATAAAACTCATCTACATCTTCAGTTGACATTATCAAGGACTATACGTAAGTTAAGTATTTAGTACATTTGACCAATTGAAATGTTGCTCATCTGTGTGATCACCATGGGGTGATGTCACTACAACTGAAATTTAGTTAAATTAGAGAGAGAGAGAGAGAGAGAGAGAGAGAGAGAGAGAGAGAGAGAGAGAGAGAGAGAGAGAGAGAGAGAGAGAGAGAGAGAGAGAGAGAGAGAGAGAGAGAGAGAGAGAGAGAGAGAGAGAGAAGAGAGAGAGAGAGAGAGAGAGAGAGAGAGAGAGAGAGAGACCCTGTGTGCTCTGATGCTTTCCCACCTACAGTGTCTGTTTTCCTGTTACATACTGTACCTTCACATGCAGGTCATTTGTTTTGGTTGATAGAAGCTGCCCAGATCAGATTAGTTGGGTCTTCTCTGTGCTCTGGAAGAGTGGAGATCTATTACAACAACAGCTGGGGAACAGTCTGTGATGACTCCTGGGACCTGAACGATGCTGAGGTGGTTTGTAGAGAGCTGAACTGTGGGACGGCACAGAGTGCTCCTGGAAGTGCGCATTTTGGACAGGGGAAGGATCCAATTTTAATGACTGACGTTGTCTGTTCAGGAAGTGAAATGTCTCTAACTCAGTGCCAACACAATGGATTCGGTGTACGTAATTGTGGTCATGGTAAGGATGCAGGTGTCGTCTGTTCAGGTAAGAGTGGATGCCATGTCACTCATCTCAAATGTTGATATCAAATTGCATAAAAAGGTGCAACACTATTTCTTTCTTTTTCTCTCTTTCTGACCAGGTCCAGTGGTGAGGCTAGTAGGTGGTGGACGGTGCTTTGGCAGGGTGGAGGTCTATCATAGTGGTCAGTGGGGGACGGTGTGCGACGACCACTGGGGCATGAATGATGCCACGGTGGTTTGTAGAGAGCTGGGTTGTGGGAGAGTTACATCCACTCTAACAAAGTATGGAGAAGGCATTGGTACGATCTGGATGGATGATGTTGCTTGTTCTGGTACTGAATGCTCTGTGACTCAGTGCTCACAACAGGATTGGGACACACAACTGTGGCCTTTCAGAAGAATGTTGGTGTTGTTTGTTCAGGTATGTAAAATGTATAAGAAATTATCTAGTTGAGATTGCATCACTTTTGATAGAACCTGGATGAATATTTGATTCCAATTCACTGAACAAGTGGAGTTCAATGTTCACAAAAGCAATAACACAGTAATTCATGATTGCAGTTCCTCCAAACAGTGATCTGAAGCAGCAGTCGCTCAATGTGAGATGTTTTTTTTTCTGCAGGACAAACATCTACTGGACAAAATCTACTGGACCATCTCCTAGATTGTCTGCATCCAATTCCAGTTCTTTCAGCAGAAGAGCAGTTGATCCTCACCTGCTCAGTTTCACCCCAGCTCTGTACACCTCTTTATGTGCATTTCTACAAGGATGGATCTTCCATTGGACGTCACAACTATATAAAATCCCAGCAGACCATGTTAACACTGTCCAATGTTAACTCTTCCGACCAGGGAAATTATACTTGTCGATACTCAACTCACAGCACCACAAGCCCCTACAGCAGCCCAGTATACATCTTTGTTGGTGAGTCAAGAGTTTCTATGGGACCTGAGACAAATATGATTCATGGAACTACATGTTCCATTAATCATAGTTTAGTCATATGTATTCCATGTCATTATTATCCTATTATATGTTTGGCCTTTGACAGAGATTATAGGGAAATAAAAACAATTGTAGAAAATTGATACCATGTTTTTTAACCACGCCACGTGAACCCAGCATGCATTCTGGTGGGAACATTCGCACAAAATAAATAGCCAATCTACAAGCGCACAACATGTCCCGTTGTGAGCTTGCAGATCGACTATTTTGGCAAAGAGGTTTGGTGTAGAAAGAATGGAGGGTTTAAGTGGTTACTGTAAATGATCTGTCAAACTACCACTTGTGTCCAAGTGACATAACATCAGAGAGAGAGAGAGAGAGAGAGAGAGAGAGAGAGAGAGAGAGAGAGAGAGAGAGAGAGAGAGAGAGAGAGAGAGAGAGAGAGAGAGAGAGAGAGAGAGAGAGAGAGAGAGAGAGAGAGAGAGAGAGAGAGAGAGAGAGAGAGAGAGAGAGAGAGAGAGAGAGAGAGAGAGAGAGAGAGAGAGAGAGAGAGAGAGAGAGAGAGAGAGAGAGAGAGAGAGAGAGAGAGAGAGAGAGAGCGCGCGCGCGCCTGTGTGCTCTGATGCTTTCCCACCTACAGTGTCTGTTTTCCTGTACATACCTTCACATGCAGGTCAATATTGACTCTAAATATATATATTTATATAGACAAAAGAAAACGTTAATGAAATTCTAAATGTTAATGATTTGTTTTGGTTGATAGAAGCTGCCCAGATCAGATTAGTTGGGTCTTCTTCTCTGTGCTCTGGAAGAGTGGAGATCTATCACAACAACAGCTGGGGAACAGTCTGTGATGACTCCTGGGACCTGAATGATGCTGAGGTGGTTTGCAGAGAGTTGAACTGTGGGACGGCACAGAGTGCTCCTAAAAGGGCACATTTTGGACAGGGGAACGATCCAATTTTAATGACTGACGTTGTCTGTTCAGGAAGTGAAATGTCTCTAACTGAATGCCCACACAGGGGATTTGGTGTACATAATTGTGGTCATGGTGAGGATGCTGGTGTCGTCTGCTCAGGTAAGAGTGGATGTCATGTCACTCATCTCAAATGTTGATATAAAAATTCACAAAGGTGCAACACTATTTCTTTATTTTTTTCTCTTTCTGACCAGGTCCAGTGGTGAGGCTAGTAGGTGGTGGACGGTGCTTTGGCAGGGTGGAGGTCTATCATAGTGGTCAGTGGGGGACGGTGTGCGACGACGACTGGGGCATGAATGATGCCACGGTGGTTTGTAGAGAGCTGGGTTGTGGGAGAGTTGCATCCGCTCTAACAAAGTATGGAGAAGGCATTGGTAAGATCTGGATGGATAATGTTAATTGTTCTGGTACTGAATGCTCTGTGACTCAGTGCTCACATCGAGGATTTGGAACACACAACTGTGGCCATTCAGAAGATGTTGGTGTTGTTTGTTCAGGTAAGATATGTAAAATGTATAAGAAATTATCTAGTTGAGATTGCATCACTTTTGATAGAACCTGGATGAATATTTGATTCCAATTCACTGAACAAGTGGAGTTCAATGTTCACAAAAGCAGTAACAGTAATTCATGATTGCAGTTCCTCCAAACAGTGATCTGAAGCAGCAGTCACTCAATGTGAGATGTTTTTTTTCTGCAGTACAAACATCTACTGGACAAAAATCTACTGTACCATCTCCTAGATTGTCTGCATCCAATTCAGTTCTTTCAGCAGCAGAGCAGTTGATCCTCACCTGCTCAGTTTCACCCCAGCTCTGTACACCTTTTGTGAATTTTTACAAGGATGGATCTTCCATTGGACGTCACACCTATTTAGAATCCCAGCAGACCATGTTAACACTGTCCAATGTTAACTCTTCCGAACAGGGAAATTATACTTGTCGATACTCAACTCACAGCACCACAAGCCCCTACAGCAGCCCAGTATACATCTTTGTTGGTGAGTCAAGAGTTTTTATGGGACCTGAGCCAAAGATCATGGTAGAAACTCTACAAACCTAACCATGGTTGAGGAGCCAGCTTCATAGACAAATATGATTCATGGAACATCCATTAATCATATTTTAGTCATATTTCTTCCATGTCATTATTATCCTATTATATGTTTGGCCTTTGGCAGAGATTATAGGGAAATAAAAACGATTGTCGAAAATGGATACCATGTTTTTTAACCACGCCACGTGAACCCCAGCAGGCATTCTGGTGGGAACATTCGCACAAAATAATTAGCCAATCTACAAGCGCACAACATGTCCCGTTGTGAGCTTGCAGATCGGCTATTTTTGGCAAAGAGGTTTGGTGTAGAAGGAATAGAGGGTTTAAGTGGTTACTGTAAATGATCTGTCAAACTACCACTTGTCCAAGTGACATAACATCCAGAATGTAGGCTTGACTGGCTGCTTTTATAAAAGATACAAACTACAAATATACATGATTGTCAAACCAGGCATTTGTAAAAACCTGACAAATAACATAATATACAACAATTATTAAAACGCTTCATTCTTTTACATTCATATGCTACTATTAGAGTGAGATTTCTCTAAAAGTGTACAATTACCCATTCATGTCCTATTATTTTCAGTGAATCTCCCAAAGCCCAATATCTCAGTGAATCCTGTCAGTGAGGTTACCTGGGGTAACACAGTAGACATCACCTGTTCCATCTCAACTCAGCATTTGGGTGGAACCTTCACTTTGCAGCAGATCTCCGGTTCATATAGAAAGAACCAAACCACCAGTGGCTCGTCATATACCTTCAACATCAACACAACACAACATGTGGACTTTGTTCACACAAGGTCATACCAATGTCAGTATGAAACAACTGTTTCAAATAGACGCTTCAAATCTCCTCAAAGTGATATAATTGTTACAGGTGAGGAATAATTAACTATTACATTAATTGTCTCTGCCAGGCCGAAAGGCATGGCGAGAGAGTATGTTTTACCCCCCGTCCGTCCGTCCGTCCGTCGGTGTGTCTGTCTGTGAACAGATAATCTCCGGCACCGTTAACCTGGCCGCTGCAAAACTGTGCACACACACTCCCTGGATGCCAAAGCCGAACCTCTGCCCCAAACTTTTCAGATTGGCCTGTTATAGCGCCACCAGGAGGCCGATTTGTGTAAAACACATTGTCGGATATCACTCCTACAGATTTTGTCCAAACCTTACGCAAATCGGTACACAGTATCTCTATAGTCATATGATCAACACAGATCTGTCAGATTTTCTATATTCTATCCTGATTGGCTAAGATTGGCTTCCAAAGTTTGCAGGATTGGTTCGTTTTGAACAAAATGCTTCAAATCATCAACGCAGCGTGCGATTGCAGTGAAATTTTGCGCACACCTTCCCACTAGGCCGAGGAAGAAATGCCACCCTTTTCGCATTGCCCTGTTATAGCACCTCTAGCAGGTCTAATTTAGCAAAACACATTTTTGGAACAAATTGCCTCAAATCATGAATGTGTCCCATTGAAAGGCCTAAGAAGAAATGGCACCCTTTTCACATTGGCCTATTATAGCGCCACCAGGAGGCCACAATAACCTACCTGACCTGGCGGAGACCTGTGCTCCAAGGAGCACTTTTTCTAGTTACATTATTATTTTTTTAAAGATATTTTTGGGGGATTTTTCTGCCTTTATTTATAGGATAGTAGGCTGACAGGAAATGGGGAGGGAGATGGGGGGTGACACTCAGCAAAGGTCGTCAGGATCGGGAGTCAAGCCCGCGACGCGCTGTTAAGCTGGATTAACAGCATATGTGGTATGCGCCTGGACCACTGGGCCAGCAGGCGCCCCTAAATTACATCATTGTCTCCGCCAGGCCGAAAGGCATGGCGAGAGAGTATGTTTTACCCCCTGTCCGTCCGTCCGTCCGTCCGTCCGTCCGTCCGTCCGTCCGTGTGTGTCATTCTGTCATCTGTCTGTGTACTGCTAATCTCCGGCACCGTTGGCTTTCTCGCAGCGAAAATGTGCACACACACTCCCTTGATGCCAGAGCAGAACCTCTGCCACAAATTATTCACATGGGCCTGTTATAGCGCCACCAGGAGGCCGATTTGTGCAAAACACATTTCTTGACAGTATTCCTACAGATTTTGTCCAAACATCACGCAAATCGGTACACAGTATCTCTATTGTCATAAAACGAAACATTTCTTTCAGATTTTTCATATTTCATCCTGATTGGCTAAAATTGCTTTCCAAAGTTTGCAGGAGTACTCCGTTTTGAACAAAATGCCTCAAATCATGACACAGCATGCAATTTCTGTGGAATTTTGCACGCATATTCGCACTAGGCCGAGGAAGAAATGCCACTTGAAATGTTTTAAATCGGCCTTATGGTGGCGCTATAACTTGCCGATTGGTGTTTTTACCTATAACTGCACCGATCTGTGTAAAACTTGCACACTCTCTAGAGAACAAGGAAAAACCTTTGCCCTGCATTATTCACATTTGCCTTTATAGCGCCACCAGTCTTATGTAAAACACATTTTTGGATATTAAGCCTTCAGATTTTATCAAAATTTCACGCAAATCGGTACACTTGATCTCTATAGTCATGTGATCAAGACGGATCTGTTTGATTTTTCATATTCCATCCTGATTGGCTAAAATTGACATCTAAAGTTTGCAGGTGGGACCCGTTTTGAACAAAATGGCGCAAATCATGAACGCTGCGTACGATTGCGGTGAAACTTTACACGCACATTCGCACTACGTTAAGGAACAAATGCCACCCTTTTAACATTGCCCTATTATAGTGCCACCAGGAGGCCAATTTTTGCAACCTTTTTCTTTTTTATATTACTCCTACAAATTCTGTCCAAACATCATGCAAATCATTACACATTATCTCTATTGTCAAGTGATCAAGATGGTTCCGTCCGATTTTTTTATATTCCATCCTGATTGCCGAATTCCCAACATTGCTGGCCCATAATAACCTACCTGATCTGGCGGAGACCTGTGCTCCGAGGAGCACTTTTTCTAGTTTTAACAATAAATGTCATGTAACTTTAAAATAATACAATGTTAATAAATAAATACAAATGATGCTGACATCCATGCTGGTGTTGTCTGTTCAGGTAAGACTGGATGTCATGTCACTTTTCTCAAATGTTGATATAAAAATTCACAAAGGTGCAACACTATTTCTTTCCTTTTCTCTCTTTCTGACCAGGTCCAGTGGTGAGGCTAGTAGGTGGTGGACGGTGCTCTGGCAGGGTGGAGGTCTATCATAGTGGTCAGTGGGGGACGGTGTGCGACGACGAGTGGGACATCAATGATGCTGTGGTGGTTTGTAGAGAGCTGGGTTGTGAGAGAGTTACAACCACTCTAACAAAGTATGGAGAAGGCATTGGTAAGATCTGGATGGATGATGTTAATTGTTCTGGTAATGAAAGCTCTGTGACTCTATGCTCTCATCGAGGATTTGGAACACACAACTGTGGCCATTCAGAAGATGTTGGTGTTGTTTGTTCAGGTAAGATATGTAAAATGTATTAGAAACTATCTAGTTGAGATTGCATCACTTTTGATAGAACCTGAATGAATATATTTGATTCCAATTCACTGAACAAGTGGAGTTCAATGCTCACAAAAGCAGTAACACAGTAATTCATGATTGCAGTTCCTCCAAACAGTGATCTGAAGCAGCAGTCGCTCAATGTGAGATGCAGTCGCTCAATGCGTTTTTGTCTTACCCATTCATGTCCTATTTTTTATTTTCAGTGAATCTCCCAAAGCCCAATATTTCAGTGAATCCTGTCAGTGAGGTTACCTGGGGTAACACAGTAGACATCACCTGTTCCATCTCAACTGAGCATTTGGGTGGAACCTTCACTTTGCAGAAGACCTCTGGTTCCTTTAGAAAGAACCAAACAACCAGTGGCTCGTCATATACCTTCAACATCCCTAATGTGGACTTTGTTCACGAAGGGTCGTACCAATGTCAGTATGAAACAACTGTTTCAAGTAGACGCTTCAACTCTCCTCAAAGTGACCGTGTTACCTTCTATGTTACAGGTGAGAAATAACTATGACATGAATTACATTATTTTAACAATTAATGTCATGTGACTTTAAAATAATACAATATTAATAAATAAATAAAAAATATTTCCCCTCCATTTACTATTTTCAGTGAATCTCCCAAAGCCCAGCATCTCTGTGAATCCTGTCAGTGAGGTTACCTGGGGTAACACAGTAGACATCACCTGTTCCATCTTAATTCAGCATTCGGGTGGAACCTTCACTTTGCAGCAGACCTCTGGTTCATTTAGAAAGAACCAAACCACCAATGACTCGTCATGTACCTTCAACATCCCTAATGTGGACTTTGATCATGAGGGGTCATACCAATGTCAGTACGAAACAACTTCTTTAAGTAGACACTTCAACTCTCCTCAAAGTGACCCTGTTGAATTCTCTGTTACAGGTGAGAAATAACTGACATTAATTACATTATTTTAACAATTAATGTCATGTGACTTTAAAATAATACAATGTTAATAAATAAATACAAATGATTTCCCCTCCATTTATTATTTTCAGTGAATCTCCCAAAGCCCAGCATTTCCGTGAATCCTGTCAGTAAGGTTACCTGGGGTAACACAGTTGACATCACCTGTTCCGTCTCAACTCAGCATTTGGGTGGAACCTTCACTTTGCAGCAGATCTCTGGTTCCTTTAGAAAGAACCAAACCACCAGTGGCTCGTCATATACCTTCAACATCCCTAATGTGGACTTTGTTCATGAAGGGTCATACCAATGTCAGTATGAAACAGCTGTTTCAAGTAGACGCTTCAAATCTCCTCAAAGTGACCGTGTTACCTTCTATGTTACAGGTGAGGAATAACTATGTCATTAATTACATTATTTTAACAATTAATGTCATGTGACTTTAAAACAATACAATGTTGATAAATAAATACAAATTATTTCCCCTCCATTTACTATTTTCAGTGAATCTCCCAAAGCCCAGCATCTCTGTGAATCCTGTCAGTGAGGTTACCTGGGGTAACACGGTTGACGTCACTTGTTCCCTCTCAACTGAGTATTTAGGAGGAACGTTCACTTTGCAGCAGACCTCTGGTTCATTTAGAAAGAACCAAACCACCAGTGGCTCGTCATATACCTTCAACATCCCTGATGTCGACTTTGTTCATGAGGGGTCATACCAATGTCAGTACGAAACAACTGTTTCAAGTAGACACTTCAAATCTCCTCAAAGTGACCCTGTTAGGTTCTCTGTTACAGGTGAGGAAACAACTATCAAATTCATTCAAATATTTTTAATATGTAATCACATCATTTCCAAACATTCAGAAGCTCTACGGCATCTCAACACTTGAATGAACACTAAACAGACAAGCAAACCATGCTGCACTCGCCAAAGTCCGGTGTCTGTTGGAATAAAAATCTTCTGTTTTCTAACCCTACCAACTCTCTTAGAGCTGCTTAAAATGTACAAAATGTATAAAAAAAAATTTGCACTCACTCACTGGTAGACCAACTTCTATCAATAGTCTGAAGCAGTGGTTCTCAAACTTTTTCATGTCAAGGACCCCCAAATTGACACTTATTAGCCCGCGGACCCCCATTTCAAAAGATATGCCAGGGACCCCCATAAGAGAAGATTTTTTACGGCTCTAGCAGTGATTCTCAACCATTTTAATTTCAAGGACCCCCAGTTTGACATGCACTAGGGCTACGGACCCCCATTTAATGGCATTTCTATCACTTGGACCGCAATTTATATTGTAAAATCTATGTCAATTTAACTCTGAGAGTGTACAAATGGAACCAAATGCACCCGTTAGGGTCCATTTGGTTCCATTTGTACACTCAAAGAGTTACAGATCCATAAGGTTCCATTTGGTGCCTAATCTATCATTTAGCTGGGGACCCCCTGGAACTCCCTCAAGGACCCCTGGGGGTCCCCGGACCCCACTTTGAGAACCAATGGTCTGAAGAATACATTGACATTCACAACTATAAATGAGTGAAATATGTTTCTGTGTGAGCAGTGAGGCTGCCGCAGGCCAACATCTCCCTGACGACGTCACTCACAGAGCTGGTCTGGGGTCCTGGGCGTTCGGAGGTCACCAGGGGTTACAGCTTCTCCATCACCTGCTCCGTTCTCCCCCAGTACCCTGGAGGCTCCTTCTACCTCAACTTCTCTGGCTCCAACAGCAATATCAAGCAGCAGTCAGCAGTCAGCCACTCTGCCTCTTTCCAGTTCCCTGCGGCAGAGTATGAACACCAGGGCAACTACAGCTGTGTCTATGAAGTCACCGTATCCACACGCACGTTCACTTCTAACTTCTCAGAGCTGCTCACCGTCTCACTCAACTGTAAGAGACTAATTCATGTAAAGGGTCAAGAAATATACACATATTCACATACTGTAGATCCAGTGTTATAAAGTAACTAAGTACATTTACTCAAGTAGGCCTACTATACTTAAGTAGGCAAATATTGTACTTTTACTCCACTACAATTATTTGAAAACTTTAGTTACTTTGCAGATATGAATTATTACATTATAAAACACACATTAACCACTTTAGCCCTATTTTATACCTAGGCTATTTGAAAATAGCCGACCTACAAGCTCACGTTGTGAGCTTGTAGATCTGCTATTTTCAAATATTTTAGTACTTTTACTTTTGGTACTTTAAGTACATTTTGATACCAATACTTTTGTACTTTTACTCAAGTAAATTTTGAATTCCAGACTTGTAACACAGTACTTCTACATTGCAGTATTGATACTTTTACTTAAGTAAAACATTTGAGTACTTTTCCCACCACTGTGTAGATCTCTGTTCACTTCTTTCTTTCTTTCTTTCTTTACTCCCACCCTTCCTTCCAGCCTCTCCAATCCCTCTGCTAGTGGGAGGGACTGTAGGAGGTGTGCTCCTGCTCTTAATGCCTCTGCTGATTGGTCTCTGTTTGATGTGCAGGAAGAGACACAGACAGCCTACGACCAAGACTGATGACACAGCTAGTGAGTAATTCAAAGTGTTATTCTCGTCATCTAATAGGGGGCAGCGGTCTGATAGAGCTCGATGGTTGACTCAAACAGTTCGTAAGGATCAAGCCACACAGTGTCACCCTGTGGCTCTCTGCTGCAAACCCACAACCCACTGGTACAGGGCAGTGGTGGAAAACGTACTCAAATTCTTTACTTAAGTAAAAGTATCAATACTGCAATGTAGAAGTATCAATACTGCAATGTAGAAGTATTCTGTTTCAAGTAAAAGTCCGGAATTCAAAATGTACTTGAGTGAAAGTACAAAACTATTGGTATCAAAATGTACTTAAAGTACCAAAAGTAGCAAGCGACGCATTCTGAGCTTGTAGACCTGCTATTTTCAAATGGCCGAAATGTATACAGGCCTGAAGTGGCTAATGTACGTTTTGTAATAATAATCAAAATCTACAAAGTAACTAACATTAAGTAGAAGTAAAGGTACTGAAAATTGGAAATAGTAAAGTAAAAAGTACCTCACATTTTAGCCGCTTCATCCATTTATACGTTGGCTATGTGCCTGCGTAGTCGGCCGAGCGCTCGCCTTTGTAGCCTACCGGTGTTTGCATGAGATCAAGCTGATATAGCGTACTGTATGTCACCAACACTGACATACATTATGTATGTGTGCATTTCTTAAGTTGTGATGAACGCCTACAACACATTGAGCAGAGCCAATGATGAAGAAGTCAACGGCAATGCAGAGGCCTTCACCTGTCACAGAGGCAGCGATGATGACAGAGATGACTTTGAGAACGGGTCAGTATCCTGCAGGTTATGAAATTAACCACAGTTGAAGAACACATCTTTATTGTCTCCGCCAGGCCGAAGGCATGGCGAGAGAGTATGTTTTACCCTCCATCCGTCCGTGTGTCCGTGTGTCCGTCCTTCTGTCTGCGACCAGCTAATCTCCGCCACCGTTGGCCCGGTCGCTGTGAAACTGCACACACACACCCCTTGGATGCCACAGCAGAACCTCTGCCCCACATTTTTCAGATCAGCCTGTCATAGCGCCACCATGAGGCCGACTTTTGCAAAACACATTTTTTGCTATTACTCCTACAGATTTTGTCCAAAAAACACGCAAATCGGTACACAGTATCTCTATAGTCATGTGATCAACACGGATCTGTCTGATTCTCCATATTCCATCCTGATTGGCTAAAATTGGCTTCCAAAGTTTGCAGGATTGGCTCATTTTGAACAATATGCCTCAAATCATGAACGCAGCATGCGATTTCCATGAAATTTTCCACAGAGATTCCCACTTGGCCCAGGAAGAAATGCCATCCTTTTCACATTGGCCTGTTATAGCGCCACCAGCAGGTCTAATTTAGCAAACCACATTTTTGGAACAAAATGCCTCAAATCATGAATGCAGTGTCCGATTGTCGTGCAAGGCCTAAGAAGAAATGCCACCCTTTTCACATTGGCCTATTATAGCGCCACCAGGAGGCCACAATAATCTACCTGACATGGCGGAGACTTGTGCTCCGAGGAGCACTTTTTCTAGTTTTCTATCAATTGCACACCCCATGAAGCCTTGAATTCATGGATTCTTTTAATTTGCCAATAATTTGATTCCCGTCTCCTGCCGGCTAATGTATCCTTTGGTAGGAGACACAAAGTAGATTCTTTGTGTCTCCTACCGGAAATACACCCGGTGGAAAAACAGGCATCAAACTATTGGCTTAGGAATGCGACAAAAATCGAATTGGGTGAACTACTCCTTTAACCTGAGTGAAAAAGGGACTCTAGTGCACTACCACTGATAATAATAATAATCATCACCATCGTCATCATCATCATTGCACATGAGTTATCATCTTTTCTTTTTGAAGTTCTAATTGGTTTTAATGGAGGCTAAATGTGTTCCCATCTCCTGTGCGGTTCATTAACTTATATATTACACTGAACTCATGGTCTCCCTTGTCGATCTCAGAGAATGCATGGCAGCCAGCAACATGCACAAACACGTCTGCAACCCTGGTGCGGTAGAGGAAGAGGAGGAGAATGATGTACCCCGAGAGCAGCACCAAGGAACACCTCAACCCTGGAAGGAGAGTAGTGGAGGGTCAGAGTGATGAAGATGAAGACAACATCTATGCTGACTATGGTGCCGGTGGCTAGTAGGTAAAGACCATGGTCATCATCAGTTACTTTAAATACATTCATGTCAGTTCAGAATTCAGTTTATTTAGTTGGTTCAAATGTGTGATACATTGATTTCATTACAGAATCAAAGAAGTACCATACACATGTTTGTTATTTTGAGTTATGCCAGGAGAGGGATCTCCTCTGGTAGAACTTTACAGTTAGTTCAGGATTGTATATTTTGAAACATTATGCTAAAAAGAAAATGTTGAACTGTCCCTAATTACAATGAGCTAATGAAACTGTGAAATATTTGAGAGCTGGCCAAAATAGGTTATAGGCCTAATGAGGCCCATTTTTGTGTTGACTGTCAACTGCAAACTTCAACTCACCATCCCAATAGTTTGACTCTGCATGAGACCCCATAATTCCATTTCAATGTGTATTAGGGTGAAAACTTGTAGAATAAGATCTGAATTGGAGGATGACACTGCACAACTTAAGATATATTTGTGTTGTGCTTTTATGTCAAAAGATTGTGTGACCGCACGCATGTCACTGCTCTCCAAAAATACAGTACAGGGGGCCCTCTTGTGACCGAAAAGGGAATCTTAAATGTCTCTTTCTTGTTTTAATTTCTACACAAACAAAAGTATATGTTGTTAACACCCATGATATATAACATCATGCGTGTTACTGTTGATTATGTTTTATAAAAAGGTTAAGATGCTATATTATTGTGTTTATTATTACAATAAACTGTGGCTTGAACTCTAATTTTGAATTCATTGTGTTATGGTGCCTTCCATTATACACTTTTGAAAGTTTGCCCAAAATAGGGATGCCAGAGTTCATGTGGAAGGTCTACCCACTGAGTCCATATTTATTGCACAGAAAAATGTACAAAAAATGTATATCGAACCGCATACTTCTTTATGACCCACGCTGACTCCAAAATTGGCGAGTGGCTGAGACGGTGTCTAATTAGGAAAAAAAAGCTGTTTATTTTTTTCATGCATTTAAATCTGATTGACCAATAAAAGGATTCAAGTCCAGCGCTTCCTATAGGAGATTAGATATAGGCAGCTGCCTAGGGCGCCATCCCAAGGGGCGTGGCAAAATTGCGATCAGAAAAAACAATGATTTCACATCATTTGCCGATCACATCACTGTTTGGGTCAATTAACCTTGTTGGAATAGGCAACCTGACTATAGTTCGTAAGCTATACAGGCTACAACCTGGGAATGTCTGAAGGGGCGGTTCGCCCAGGGCACCATAACGGCTAGAACCGGCCCTGTGCAAGGGAGCCTTAAGTCTGTAGCCATGCTGCAGTGGGACTACCCTGTGGATCTGCCCTGGAACCCTGTGGAGGTTTTATTTAATTTATTGACAGCCATGTAATACACTCAAAACTTCAAACTTCAGTGAATGTTGCAAACGCTAACATTGTGTCAAAAGTACTGACTAATAAGTAACGTCTTCAGCAATGCCTCGCAACGCATACTGTGCCTCCATCTGGGCAAACCAAGTTGCTGGCAGTTTGAGGGAAACGGTGGCATGTTTGCAAAGCGCCATCTCTGGATATATCCAGGCTCCAGCAGATGAACATCGAGGTCAACAACATAGGAATCACAGGAATGATTGCAACTTCTCTCTTTGACTACGCAAGCGTGAGCGTGATCACTCCCCAGCTACACACACCAAAGACTCGTTTATTGGAAGTACATCATTATTTTTAAATGGACTTGTTTTTTTCTATTTTCCCTTTTCCTTCACATTCTCATAAAGTAAATCCAAAATACACTCGCTCATTAGCTATGCAAACAAATACCATTTCATTAGCAGGAGTTTATGGGTGAAAAAACGTTTCTCACTTCCTCAAGTGACAAGAGTATACAGTACATAACATCCACATGAGCTATTGCACTGAGCTGTGTGAGAATGAAACTAGCAGTAGGCAGTATAGGCCCAAGACACAAAGCCACACAAACTACTTTTATGGTGTGTTTGCATGTCATATTAGCTTGAGGATGTCATGCTGAAAAAAATATGTTGGGAACCACTGTGAGCATGTGCAGTCAGTGAAAAATGTCCAACAACAAACAGGAAGGACATCATTCCATATTATACATTTAATTTCTCATCCTTGGAATTTGTTTAGTCGTTGCAGTTTAAGACACTAATTAATACAATCTTATTGTGGATTTTCTCCCAGTTTAGAACGGTAGAAACAAGATTGTACCTTCTATACCTTGTTCATAATCAGTTTGATCCGACTACTTTTGACCCATACTGTCCATTGTTTGTAATTGATGATCAATGATTATAAACTAAATAACTATAGAGAATGTACAGTAAATGGAAGAGAACTGAATGTCAATAAAGAGGAAGTCTCAGTTCATGGTTTCCTGCACATAGAGCTCACCACATCTTCCTAATTCAGTCTTCAACTCCACTGGAGACTGACAGAGAAGACTATCAGTCTCTCCACCATGGGATTCATAATATGGAGAGAAATCCTGTACTTGAACATGAGTGAGTGCCTGGTTTTATTATTCCATCAACTGATGTTTCCTGTGCAATCATTAATATATTGAAAATAACTTTCTTTCTTTATTGAAAATAATTTTCTTTATTGAAAATGATTAAGCAATTGTTGGTTGCTGGCTTGTCGTTGATTCTGTCTTGTGTTTTTTTTTTGTGTATACATACGTGTATATATGTGTCTTGTAATGTGCACGTAATTGTCAAAAATCTATAAAGATATTGAAAGAGAAAATAACGGTACAGGTGTGTTTTCCCCATTTACAGATTCTTAAAGTTTCTATTTGAATCTTGGTGAAGTGAGAAGTATTGTAGCAAAATAAGTGATTTAAGTATTATGATAATATAGTAGCTGGTACTGACTTGAGGGCATCATTGTATGTATGAATATTAAGCCAACTGGTTTTCTGCTGTTAGATGGATCCCAGAAATACATTGTGACATTGATATGTCAGTGAATGACTACACTGGTCGTGCTTGGGAACACAATGCTTACGTTACATACACACAAACAATGATACATACAACAGTAATATATTAAATGAGTTAATGTTAAATGAGTTGTGTTAAGGGCCGGCTGGGCCGCCCACACATCGAAAATGATAATTAAAACTACAACTGCAAATATGTCCGCACCACAACTATAACAAGTGGTGAACGATATCGTTGGGGTCACTGTCAGAGCGATTTGGGTTGACACATCACCCAAGTTCAACATCATTATCATTCATCAGTGTGGCTGCTCACATCGTTATCCTTATCTATCATTCTTGGTGTGGACAGCCCTAACCCAGCCCTACTGTGTATGTACAGTATGTAAACACATTTTGTTAAAACTAAAAATCTATAAATGTATTTTTAGACAGTAAGAAATGTGTTCAATCTGCTGTGTGTTATATTTTAGACTGTGTACTGTTATGCTGTCCTCTACATTGTACTGTGCTGCACCATTAAGTAGGACATGGTCTGACTCTGAGCAGCCGTTGAGGCCTTTGCCCTGTTCAGTAGTCACATACTGTAGTTTCACCATGTAACCATGCAGTCTCTCCAAATAGATTAAGTTACAGTTTGTAAAATATGTTAATGTTAACACTCATTAAGCTTAAAGAAGTGAATTGCTTCATCACAGAATTAACTGGATTCATGTTTACTATATGAATTATGAATTTTCAATATACTGTATATGAGTGATAAACTTACATTTCTAAATATTGTAGAATTGAATTACAGAGGATAATTGGGCTCATTTTGTGTCAGGCCTTGTGGTGATTTCCTCATAGCCATGACTTCAGGAATTTCATTGTGTGAAAAGAGGAAGATGACAGAAGTTGCACTGAAACGAAAGATTGAATGAAAGAGATAAGGAGAGTATCACTTCAGTTGTCAAATCCTTGAATAGAATAGATATTTAGCCTCCTTCATAGTTATACTATCAAGAATACTATCAATGGAAGCATACAGTAGGTGGCCAGTGACTTTCACCAGTTTTACTTTCAAAACCTTTGCATCATGCATGTCACACAAACAGAATGCGATGTGTTTTGTTGATATAGTATGTTTTTTTTTCATATAGAGTCCTATCCACAAATCCACCATTTAACTTCCACAATCCACATTATGAAAACCATTGGTGTTATGTGCCGCATTCTGATTGTGTGACATGCATGATGCAAAGGTTTTGAAAGTGAAACTGGTCAAAGTCACTGGCCACCTACTGTATACAGTAGTGTGGTGCCATGCCTGCAGTTAAATGTATTTAAAAAAGATCAACGTATTTATGAACGTTATTGTCTTCAAACACAGTTAAACTTAAGGAAATACTGTGTGGGCTGGATAGGAGTGGAGGGCTAGCTCAACTATAATGGAATTTATGCAATCTTCTCTCTTCATGTTAATTATGCTAATAGTCTAACTTGTCCTTTGAACAACCAAGCTGAATTGTCATGTCATAGATGAAGTGTGTGTGTGTGTGTGTGTGTGTGTGTGTGTGTGTGTGTGTGTGTGTGTGTGTGTGTGTGTGTGTGTGTGTGTGTGTGTGTGCGTGCACAATATATTTCCTTTATAAGCAGTTATAATAAGCAGTTATGTTCCTTAGTAACTGTAAATACTGTGTGAGGCTGTTCTTTCTTTTTTTGAGAATGCACTACATCATCTGTATGTTTTATCCACATTAATGCTACACACTGGCATTGTCACTTGCCTCTCATTGTCACACGTTTTAGATACATAGCTCATGTACTTCCTCATTAGTTTAATGTCAAGATAAAAGGGCCTTTGCTGGCTTTGCCCTGCAAACCACAACCACAAAGAGTAAAGGCCTGAAAAAAAGACTAAAAAGTCAAAACAGACAAGACAAAAAGTTTTATCTGTTGCATTCTTTGCGAACGCGGAAGGAGGCGCGGCGAAGCCGCGACTCCGCCCAAGTGGAGCCTACTACTATGTAACTCGGCTCGGCTTGTGTGTCTGTCTGTGTGCAGTATGTGTGCAGCCGCGCCCCCATGTGACTCACGCTCTCATTGGCTCGTGCCCCCATGTGACTCAAAACTCCGTGACTGAAATATAGCAGCTGCACTACCTGTGTCCAGCCGCTAGAGTGCGCCAGAGTTCACTACTACAGTGTGGCTGAAATATAGAACTGCGTTCGCTTCCAGCGTTCGCGCTTCTTACTTGTGTTACTTACTACTGTTACTGAGCTGTTAGTAAGAAGATTTTAAAAATGTAAAAACTACAATATCAATCGCAAATTTGTGCTTTATTGTCCCATTGTAA
The DNA here is from genome assembly GCF_963454915.1 of Gymnoscopelus microlampas. NCBI lineage: Eukaryota > Metazoa > Chordata > Actinopteri > Myctophiformes > Myctophidae > Gymnoscopelus > Gymnoscopelus microlampas. The sequence goes on from NC_139948.1 coordinate 39,808,640, forward strand.
TCATTGTGATTGTCATTTTCTATCAATGTTTTTTCTATGAATGTATTATGCCACTGCTGATATGTGATATGATGACAGGATAAAAAACAACAACATGAAAGTTACTCAAAATGTTCTATTTTTCCACCTACAGTGTCTGTTATCCTTTACATACCTTCACATGCAGGTAAGCATCTTCTCTGAAAAATAAATATATTTTGAAAACAAGAAAAAGTTAATTACATACATTCTTTAATGTGGAATTTTCTTTTTGACTGGCAGAAGGTGTCCAGATCAGATTAGTTGGATCTAATTCTTCTCGGTGCTCTGGAAGAGTGGAGATCTATCACAACAACAGCTGGGGAACAGTCTGTGATGACTACTGGGACCTGAATGATACTGATGTGGTTTGCAGAGAGCTGAGCTGTGGGAGGCCACAGAGTGCTCCTCGAAATGCCCATTTTGGCCAAGGGGACGGTCCAATCTGGATGGATAATGTGCGCTGTTCAGGAGAAGAAACGTCTCTAACTGAGTGCACACACCGAGGATTTGGTGTACACGACTGTAACCACAAGGAGGATGCTGGTGTCGTCTGTTCAGGTAATAGTGAATGCCGTGTTCCTCATCTTAAATAACTATGTTTGTATCAAAACATCACAAAGACTCTTTCTTTTCTTTTCTTTTCTTTTCTTTTCTTTTCTTTTCTTTCTGACCAGGTCCCTGGGTGAGGCTAGTAGATGGTGGACGGTGCTCTGGCAGGGTGGAGGTCTATCATAGTGGTCAGTGGGGGACAGTGTGTGATGACTACTGGGACATGAACGATGCTGAGGTGGTTTGCAGAGAGCTAGGTTGTGGGACAGCTTCAAGCATTAAAAAGTATGGGAAAGGCACTGGTAAGATCTGGTTGGTTAATGTTGCTTGTTCTGGTACTGAATGTTCTCTGACTCAGTGCTCCCATCCAGGATTTGGGATAAATAAGTGTGGCCATTCAGGAGATGTTGGTGTTGTTTGTTCAGGTAAGATTTGAAAATTAATTATATATTTTTCTGGTTAAGATAACATTACTTTAAATACAGTAGAACCTGTGTGAATATGTTATTCTGAGATGCAATGGAGTAGTGAAGTCGTAATTTCACAAATTTAGCAACACTTAATTCATCATTGCAGTTCCTCCTCCAAACAGTGATCCGATGCAGCAATTGCTCAAAGACACACAATTTTCAAATGCTTTGACATAACAGTCTGAACTGTATTAAATGCTGAAAATACGTAGAAAGCAGTTGTCCCACCTCCCCACTTATGTTTCGCCTTTGCAGTCCTGCTAGAAACCAAATTAGTTGAAGCCCATCTAACTTCCTGCTTAGCAGAAAGGAAAATTCAAAAATATAAAATGAAAGACTCAGCATTTGAGGATTGTGGAAGAGTTGTCTGGCTTGAGAGACTACATGGGCATAAAGATATGTTTTCTTCTGCAGGACAAACATCTGCTAGACCTAGACTGTCTGCATCCCAGTCAACACTTTCACCAGGAGAGCAGTTGATCCTCACTTGCTCAGCTCCGCGTTGTGGACTTCTTAATGTGACTTTTTACCAAGATGGATCTTCCATTGGACATCAGACTTTTTTAGAATCCCAACAGACCAGTGTTGGGGAGTTAATACTGTCGAACGTTGACTCTACTCACAGTTATACTTGTCAATACTCAACTCAGAGCACCATCACCCACAGCAGTTCCCACAGCAGCCCAGTAAACACCATTTTTGGTAAGTAGGGAGCTTTTATGAAACCAGAGATCATGAATTTAGTAGAAACGTTACTGCTCACATGGACAAACTTGTCCAGAGAGAGAGTTAGGGCGTCATTGTATTTGTATTTATAATGCACTTTACATTTGAACAAATCTCAAAGTGCTACAATAAACATTTATTGCAATACCTGAGTGAACACTAAAAAGACAAGCAAACCATCATGTAGTTGCACATTTTCTATTTGGAGTGAAACCTCTAAATGCTGCACGTGCCAAAGTCCTACATGTATGTCGGTTGATAAACTGTATAACTTCCATCTTTTAACCTTACCTCCTCTATACTGCTGCTTGAAAATGTATACAAATTCACACCCTTAACAACTGGTACAACAATTGAGTAGTCTGAAGAAAACATACCAAAACATAAAAATGTACAACTAGCTAAAGACATGTCTTAGATTTCCAGTATAAATGTGTGAAATCATGTTTCTGTGTGTCCAGTGAGGCTGCCGATGCCCAGCATCTCGCTGACGTCTCAAGATGCAGGGCTGTTCTGGGCTTCTGATGGTTCAGAGGTCACCAGGGGTTACAGCTTCTCCATCACCTGCTCCATTGAAGCCCAGTATCCTGGAGGCATCTTCTACCTCACCTTCTCTGGCTCCAACATGACTGACATGAAGGCAGCGGTCAACCACTTTGCCTCTTTCCAGTTCCCTGCAGCAGAGTATGAACACCAGGGCAACTACAACTGTGTCTATGAAGTCACCGTCTCCTCACGGAACTTCACTTCTAACAGCTCAGAGCTGCTCAACGTCTCAGTCAGCAGTAAGAGATTAATTTATGTAAAATATCAGGAAATACACACATCTTAAAACTAGATCTCTGCTCACATATTTCTCGTTGGTTTGTTTGTTTATTTGTTTATTTGTTTGTTCCTTCCAGCCTCTCCAATCCCTCTGCTAGTGGGCGGGACTATAGGAGGTGTCCTCCTGCTCTTACTGCTGCTGATTGGTCTCTGTCTGATGTGGAGGCGGAGTCACAGAAGGCCCGCCTCAAGGCCCGAGGTCAAGACTGATCACACAGCCTGTGAGTAATCATCTTCATCTTGATACATCAACATGGTGGTCCATTGATTTACAACTCCAGTCCTCTTGTCACTGATTACTGCTGGTTTTCATTATAGTCATCTAATGGGGACTGTGCCTGATATAGAGCCAGATAGTTGATTCAAACACAGTTCAAGATGAAGCCACACAGAGTTTATCATCACAACTTAACCAAACACGATGCTCATCAGTCCTGATAGTAATCCACTTCTTTGTGGATGTGATTGTACTGATTGTACTGTAGCCTTTTCTTTGCTGTTTGAGAAACTCTATGAATATATCAACCGCTCTCATTCCATCTGGTGCGTCAACCCTGTTACAGTGTTCAACTTGTTGCCTCTGAACCTGTTACTGCTCAACCCTGTTACCTCTCAACCAGTAAAATGTATTCCCAGGTGAGATGAACGCCTACAACACAGTGGGCAGAGCCGATGATGATGATGAAGATGATGAAGAAGACTACATCAGTCCAGATGTCTCCACCTGTGACCATGGCAATGATGATGACAGTGATGACTATGAGAACGTGTCAGTACAGTGAGTGTTCATGAGGTCTTTAGTTGGTTTTATCCCATCTCTTTTGCTGTTCATTAACTATATACTGAACTCATGTTTTCTCTTGTCGATCTCAGAGACTACAAGGGAGCCAGCAACATGCACAAACACGTCTACAACCCTGGTGAGGACGAGGAAGAGGAGAATGATGATGATGATGATGACAGCGATGACTATGAGAATGGGTCAGTACACTGAGTGTAGGAGCCAAATATGTGGTTGGACTAACTCTAATTTAATTGTTATTTACTGTGTGGACACCGGGTGTGTCTGTTTTAATGTCAGGTGTTTGACCTGGAAGGGCAAAGAGTCTTTGACCGCTGTGGCATGAATGTTTGTTTGTAATGCTGCAAAGTGTGTGTTTGATGAAACGGGAAAATCAAATGTTATCATATTTATGCTGATGTATGGGTTTGGGGCTATAATATATATAGGCCATTATTTAACTTTTTTTTAAACTTTATTTTACTTTTTTGGCAACGTTGGCATCGGAAATTCTGCAGATGATGTGTCCCATTTTTTTTTTATCCCACGATTTTACAACCTCTAATTTTTACACCCAGTGCCAATTGTCTATGTAATCCTGGGCACTAGTACTACCTTCCCTCTGCCAACCTAGGGAGGCCAGGGCCGAGCTCATGCCTCCTTCAATGCATGAGAGCCAACTGACCTTCTTGTCACCTGACAGGGGAGAGTTTCCCTGGTTGGACGTAACCAGTTCCTTTCCCCTCCATCAGGCGCCCTGGCCCGGGAGGCAGTATAGTGACCAGGATTACTGCATGTTTTTGTGAGGGTACCTACCCTAGGGAACACGGGGAGAACATGCAAACTCCACACAGAGAGGCCCTTTTCCCAACCCCACCTAGGGTATGGGCACTGATGACGTGTCCCAATGTTTAACCACTTTCAACCGGGTGTCCCAATTTTGGGCAAAATTCTAGTGTTTTTTATTTATTTATTTAGGTCTCATCTTTTCATTTAAAGCTTAAAGTTGGTTTCAATGGAGGCTAAATGTGTTCCCACCTCCTTGTGCGGTTCATTAACTTACAAATATTACATTGAACTCATGTCTTCTCTTGTCGGCCTCAGAGACTACAAGGAAGAGGAAGAGGAGGAGAATGATGCAATCTATGCCAATACAGGCATGTACCCTGCGAGCAGCACCAAAGAACACTTCAACCCTGGAAGGAGAGTAGTGGAGGGTCAGAGTGATGAAGATGAGCAAGACAACATCTATACTAACTATGATGTCTAATATAAGACCATGTTCAACATCAACTTCATTAGATTCATGTCGGTTCAGAATTCAGTTTGACTCTGAGTTTTATTTTGGAATCAAGTAGGCACGTTTTTAGCAAAAGTTGTGTTATATTGATTTAATTTGATGAATAGAATATAAGCCTACATGACATGCTTGTTATTAATTATTAAGCCTGTGATAGGTTTTGTAGCAATTTGTAGTATTAGACCTACATTTTCAAGCATGTTTTAATCATCCATTCTTTACGTTACTTAAATATTTCCAAATATTAATTATTTTAACATGGGGAAAGAAATCAATTTAACATCAAGGTGCCCACTCTTCCCTCTTCTGGTCACCATTTTATCAAGTAGTAGTAGACTTGACCTATGAACATGCCTTGAAATGTTGTATTCTACCTTAACAATCTACTTTATCTTTTTATGTTTAAAGTTTAAAGATACATCAGGATTTTCACAGTGCTTTGCAGTTTGCACTTTCGCTGTCCATTATCGGTGTTTCTGAACCATTCACCAGTGGAAGGTGTGTGTAGGCAATGTATATGTTTGGGTCTATTAACCTTGTTGGAATGGGCACCCTGACTATAGATCGTAAGCTATACAGGATACCTGGGAATGTCTGAAGGGGCGGTTCGCCCAGGGCGCCTTAACGGCTAGAACTGGCCTTGTCTGTAGCCATGCTGCAGTGGGACTACCCTGTGGCTCTGCCCTGGAACCCTGTGGAGGTTTTATTTAATTTATTGACAGCCATGTAATACACTCTGAACTTCAAACTTCAGTGAATGTTGGAAACGCTATTGTGTCAAATACAATGAATTTATTTGTAAATACATAAAATTAAGAGAATGTAATGCTGGCAAACATTGCAACAGAAGAACTGATGAGCTTTGAGTGCAACGTATTTATTCCTCCGATGAGGATTGCTTATAAGCAGTGGTGGAAAGTAACTAAGTACATTTACTTAAGTACTGTACACTCCCATTTCCAATACTTTTACTTCTACTCCACTGCATCTCAGAGGCAAATATTGTACTTTTACTCCACTACTATTATTTGAAAACTTTAGTTAACTAGTTACTTTTCAGATTTCAGCCCACTTCCCACTTTAACCACTTCAGCCCTATTTTATACATAGGCTATTTGAAAATAGCAGATCTACAAGCTCACAACGCTTGTAGATCGTCTATTTTCAAATATTTTAGTACTTTTACTTGTACTTTAAGTATATTTTGATGCCAATACTTTTGTACTTTTACTCAAGTAAATTTTGAATTCTGGACATTTACTTGTAACGGAGTATTTCTATATTGCAGTATTGGTACTTTTACTCAAGTAAAACATTTGAGTACTTTTTCCACCATTGCAAGCTCTCTACTCTGGCTGCTGACAAAGTACTGTCTAATTAGTAACATCTTCAGTAATGCCTCGCAACGCATACTGTGCTTCCGTCTGGGCAAACCAAGTTGCTGGCAGTTTGAGGGAAACGGTGACATGTTTGTAAAGTGCCATTTCTGGATATATCCAGGCTCCAGCAGATGATCATCAAGGTCAACAACATATAGGAATCACAGGAATGATTGCAACTTCTCTCTTTGACCACGCAAGCGTGAGCCATATGCCCTGAGGCGCAGCCTCATGACATCACTCCCCAGCTACCCACACTCAAGTCTACAAAGATTAGGTTATTGGAAGTACATTATTATTTATAAATGGACTTTGGATTCTTGTTTTTTTGGGGGGGGGGGCTATTTTCCCTTTTCCTTCACATTCTCATAAAGTAAATCCAAAATACACTCGCTCATTAGCTATGCAAACAAATACCATTTCATTAGCAGGAGTTTATGGGTGAAAATATGTTTCTCACTTCCTCAAGTGACAAGAGCCTATACACAACATCCACATGAGCTATTGCACTGAGCTGTGTGAGCATGAAACTGACAGTAGGCAGTATAGGCCCAAGACACAAAACACACAAACTACTTTTAGGGTGTGTTTGTATGTCATGGTAGCTTGAGGATGTCATGCTGAAAAAAATATGTTGGGAACCACTGTGAGCATTGCAGTTTAAGACACTGATTAATACAATCTTATTTTTACTTAAAGTGTCATTTTGGCTTTATGGATTTTCTCCCAGTTTAGAACGGTAGAAACTAGATTGTACATTCTATACCTTGTTCATAATCAGTTTGATCCGACTACTTTTGTCCCATACGGTTCATTGTTTGTAATTGATGATCAATGATTATAAACTAAATAACTATAGAGAATGTACAGTAAATGGAAGAGAACTGAATTTCAATGAAGAGGAAGTCTCAGTTCATGGTTTCCCGCACATAGAGCTCACCACATCTTCCTAATTCAGTCTTCAACTCCACTGGAGACTGACAGAGAAGACTCTATCAGTCTCTCCACCATGGGACTCGTAATTTGGAGAAAAATCCTGTACTTGAACATGAGTGAGTGCCTGGTTTTATTATTCCATCAACTGATGTTTCCTGTGCAATCATTAATATATTGAAAATAATGGTATTTAATATAATTTTCTTTATTGATAATAATGAAACAATCGTTGGTTGCTGGCTTGTCGTTGATTCTGTCTTGTGTTTTTTTTTTTTTTTTTGTGTGTATGTTGTCTTAAGTATGTGTCTTGTAATGTGCACGTAATTGTCAAAAAGAGAAAATAACGGTATGACTATAGGACTATAGGTAAATTCCCCATTTACAGATTCTTAATTATAGGAATTTATAGACTACGTGACAACCAGGAATAGTTTGGTGACCACAGGAGAGACTGTTGACAGCCGGAATGTAGACGGCACCCCGGGAGCAGTATGGGTTAGCGCCCCATGCTGTATCTTCCGTGAGGAAGAAGCCCAACAAACCCGCGGTTAGGCCTTTAGGAGGGCCATTCCAGCGTACCGCAAGCAGAGCTAATACCATTAGACAGCCCAATCTAGTGGTATCGGCCCAAGGAACCATCACGCCAGAAGGAAATGTTTGGATCGGGGCCGTGCACCTGATCTGGCGCAGCGCTCAGGTCCTGGACCTGGTGAGACGAAGGAGGAGCCCGGCCAGGAGACAACCCACAGAGCCTAGTCCCTCCACGTGCCAGAGCCTCCCCGAGTCCCGGCAGAGTACTTCCAGAGAAGCGGACTGCCCTGTCTTTCCCTATAGGACTGACCGTGGGTGCTACTGGGACGTAAGTCGGGGCTTGATCAACCCTGGCTGGGTCACCTGGGCGAGGGTGTATGTTGTATGTTGCGAGACCCGAAACACCCTATGACCCCAGGCTACAACACTGATGATACGTCCCAGTTGCATCCATGTGATGTTTTTCTTTATCAACGTTTCTATTTGAATCTTGGTGAAGTGAGAAGTATTGTAGCAAAATAAGTGACTTAAATATTTATGATAGTAGCTGGTACTGACTTGAGGGCATCATTGTATGTATGAATATTAAGCCAACTGATCACAGCCCAGCGTTTCTGCGCAGTGTTGTCTGCTTTTAGATGGATCCCAGAAATCCATTGTGACATTGATAGTGTGAGTTGTCAAAATTGCTAGACTGTTTCAGTCTTTTGATATTCCCAGGGTCAAATTCACTAAATGACTAAACTGGTCATGATTGGGAACACAATGCTTAAGTTACATACACACCAACAATGATGCATACAACAGTAATACATTAAGTGAGCAATGTTAGTGTTAAGGGCCGCCCACACACCGAGAACGATAATTAAAACTACAAATATGTCCACACCACAACTATAACAAGTGGTGAACGATATCGTTGGGGTCACTGTCAGGGCTATTTGATTTGACACATCACCCAAGTTCAACATCATTATCATTCATCAGTGTGGATGCTTTTGTAAAACAAAAAAATCCATAAATATCTTTTTAGACAGTAAGACATTTGTTCAATCTGCTGTGTGTTGTATATATATTTTAGACTGTGTATTGTTATGCTGTCCTCTACATTGCACTGTGTATGTACTGTGCTGCACCATTAAGTAGAACATGTTCTGAGCAGCCGCTGAGGCCTTTGCCCTCTTCAGCGGTGGAAAAAGTACTCCAATGTTTTACTTAAAAAAAATATATCAATACTGCAATGTATAAATACTCTGTTACAAGTAAAAGTCCGGAATTCAAAAATTACTTGCGTAAAAGTACAAAGGCATTGGCATCAAAATGTACTTAAAGTACCAAAAGTAAAAGTACTCATTATGCAGAATGTCCCATTTCACAAGTTTTCAAATGCATAAAAATCTTTTGAAAATAGTAGAAATGTATATAGGGCTGAAGTGGTTTTGTAATAATAATCAAAACCTACAAAGTAACTAGTAGCTAAAGTTTTCAAATAATTGTAGTGGAGTAAAAGTACAATATTTGCCTCTGAGATATAGTGGAGTAGAAGTAAAAGTACTGAAAATTGGAAATTCTCCAGTAAAGTAAAAATACCTCAACATTGTACTAAAGTACAATACTTGAGTACATGTACTTAGTTACTTTACACCACTGGCGGTCACATGGGCACCATGTCACCATGTAGTCTCTCCAAATATAAAGTTATAGTTAGTAAAATATGTTAATGTTGACATTCATAAAGCTTAAAGAAGTGAATTGCTTCATCACAGAATTAACTGGATTAATGTGTACTATATTAATTATTAAGTTTCAATATATTGTATATGAGTGACAACTTACATTTCTAAATATTGTAGAATAGAATTACAGAAGAGAATTTGGCTCTTTTTGTGTCAGGCCGTGTGGTGATTTCCTCATAACCATGACTTCATGAATGTCATTGTGTGAAAAGAGGAAGATGACAGAAGTTGCAATAGTTGCACTCAAACGAAAGATTGAATGAAAGAGATAAGGAGAGTATCCTTGAATAGAATAGATATTTAGCCTGCTTCATAGTTTCACAAAGAATACTATCACTAGAAGCATAAATCTGTGTGGTGCCATGCATGCAGTTAGATTTATAAAAAAGTCAACGTATTTATGAATGTTATTGTCTTCAAACACTGAGGAGACTGTGTTTCTAGCCCAACTATAATGGAATTTATGCAAGCTTCTCTCTTCACCAGAGGATTTATGTTAATTATGCTAATAGTCTAACTTCTCCTTTGAACAACCAAGCTGAATTGGCATGTCATATATGAAGTGTGTGTGTGTGTGTGTGTGTGTGTGTGTGTGTGTGTGTGTGTGTGTGTGTGTGTGTGTGTGTGTGTGTGTGTGTGTGTGTGTGTGCGTGCGTGCGTGCGTGCGTGCGTGCGTGCGTGCGTGCGTGCGTGCGTGCGTGCGTGCGTGCGTGCGTGCGTGTGTTTATAAATAGGATAAAGAAACAACAACATGAAAGTAACTCAACATGTTCTGTTTTTCCACCTACAGTGTCTGTTATCCTGTACATACCTTCACATACAGGTCAGGATCTTCTCTGAAAAATAACTATTTGGGAAAAAAGTTAAATAAATACAATTTAAAATGTGGAATTTTCTTTTTGACTGGTAGAAGGTGTCCAGATCAGATTAGCTGGATCTTCTTCTTCTCGGTGCTCTGGAAGAGTGGAGATCTATCACAACAACAGCTGGGGAACAGTCTGTGACGACTACTGGGGCCTGAATGATGCTCAGGTGGTTTGCAGAGAGCTGAACTGTGGGAGGGCACAGAGTGCTCATAAAGGTGCCCATTTTGGCCAAGGGAATGGTTCAATCTGGATGGATGATGTGGGTTGTTCCGGAAGTGAAACGTCTCTAACTCAGTGCCCACACAGTGGATTTGATGTAGAGAATTGTGGTCATCATGAGGATGCTGGTGTCGTTTGTTCAGGTAAGAGTGGATGTCGTGTCCCTCATGTCAAATAAATGTTTATTTTGTAAAATCACAAAGGTGCAACACTTTGTTTGTTTGTTTGTTTGTTTCTGACCAGATTCGTTGAGGCTGGTGGGTGGTGGTGGACGGTGCTCTGGCAGGGTGGAGGTCTATCATAGTGATCAGTGGGGGACGGTGTGTGACGACAGCTGGGACATGGATGACACTGAGGTGGTTTGCAGAGAGCTAGGCTGTGGGACAGCTTCAAGCATTAAAAAGTATGGGAAAGGCAGTGGTAAGGTCTGGTTGAATAATGTTGCTTGTTCTGGTACTGAATGTTCTCTGACTCAGTGCTCACATCCAGGATTTGGGATAAATAACTGTGGCCATTCAGGAGATGTTGGTGTTGTTTGTTCAGGTAAGATTTGAAAATCAATTATATTTTTTCTGGTTAAGATAACATTACTTTAAATATAACCTGTGTGAATATGTTATTCTGAGATGCATGGAGTAGTGGAGTCCAATTTTCAAAAATGTAGTAACACTTAATTCATCATTGCAGTTGCAGATCTGATGCAGCAGTTGCTCAAAGACACACACTTTTCAAATGCTTTGACGTAACAGTCTGAACAGTATTAAGCAAATACGTAAAAAGCAGATGTCCCCACCACCTTCCCACTTCTGTTACGCCTTTGCAGTCACATAAATAAGTCCTGCTAGAAACCAAATTAGTTGAAGCCCATCTTACTTGCTGCTTAGCAGAAATGGAAATATAAAATTAAAGACTCATTTAAAAGCATTAGGAGATTGTGGAAGAGTTGTCTGGCTTGAGAGACTACATGGGCATAAAGATTTAGTTTTCTTCTGCAGGACAAACATCTAGACCTAGACTGTCTGCATCCCAGTCAACACTTTCACCAGGAGAGCAGTTGATCCTCACTTGCTCAGCTCCGCGTTGTGGACTTCTTAATGTGACTTTTTACCAAGATGGATCTTCCATTGGACATCAGACTTTTTTAGAATCCCAACAGACCAGTGTTGGGGAGTTAAGACTGTCGAACGTTGACTCTTTTCACAGTTATACTTGTCAATACTCAACTCAGAGCACCATCACAAGTTCCCGCAGCAGCCCAGTAAACATCATTTTTGGTAAGTAGGGAGCTTTTATGAAACCAGACATCATGAATTCAGTAGAAACTCTACAAAATCATGTCTTAAAGTTCCAGTATAAATGTGTGAAATATTGTTTCTGTGTGACCAGTGAGGCTGCTGCAGCCCAGCATCTCGCTGACGTCTCAAGATGCAGGGCTGTTCTTCGCTTCTGATGGTTCAGAGGTCACAAGGGGTTACAGCTTCTCCATCACCTGCTCCATTAAACCCCAGTATCCTGGAGGCATCTTCTACCTCACCTTCTCTGGTTCCCACATGACTGACATGAAGCCAGCGGTCAACCACTCTGCCTCTTTCCAGTTCCCTGCAGCAGAGTATGAACACCAGGGCAACTACAACTGTGTCTATGAAGTCACCGTCTCCACCCGGAACTTCAGTTCTAACAGCTCAGAGCTGCTCAACGTCTCAGTTAACAGTAAGAGATAAATTGATGTAAAATATCAGAAATACACACATCTTAAAACTAGATCTCTGTTCACATACTTCTTTCTTTTTTCGTTGGTTTGTTTGTGTATTTATTTGTTTATTTGTTTATTTGTTCCTTCCAGACTCTCCAATCCCTCTGCTAGTGGGCGGGACTGTAGGAGGTGTGCTCCTGCTTTTACTGCTGCTGATTGGTCTCTGTCTGATGTGGAGGCGGAGACACAGAAGGCCAGCGGTCAATACTGATCACACAGCCTGTGAGTAATCATCTTCATCTTGATACATTAATATATAATCCACTGATTTACAACTCCAGTCCTCTAGCCACGGATTACTGCTGGTTTTCATTATAGTCATCTGATGGGGGACTTTACATTACATTACATTACAGTCATTTAGCAGACGCTTTTATCCAAAGCGATAAGTGCATTCAACATAGGTAGGGAACGAAAGTACTAATCACCAGAAGTCTTAAGTGCATTTCTTGCAAAAACAAGCAACCAAGAGTATACCTAGCGCTAAGGTAAAAGTGCTATATATCAGCTACCTACTTTCTTAAACAGATGAGACAAAATAGCAAAATCAAATGAGCACAAGCTAATACAAAAAGTGTATCGACTAAACAAGATCCAATAAAACAAGAGTTCGTACAACTAGTTAACAACAAGTAAGCCAGACAAAGAGGAATGGACTGTGCCTGTGCCTGATTGACTCCGTTGTTGAGTCCCTCTCTATACTAGTGACTTTTTTGTTTTCCCTAGACATTAAATATCTTCGCTGAAAATAGCCGATCAACAAGTTCACAAAGCGCCGCAGCGCGACACGTTGTGAGCTTGTCGATCGGCTATTTTCTGCAGAAGTTTTCCGCAGGATTCGGATGCTGGGGTTTAAGTGGTTAACCAAACACGATGCTCATCAGTCCTGATAGTAATCCACTTCTTTGTGGATGTGATTGTACGGATTGTACTGCAGCTTTTTCTTCGCTGTTTGAGAAACTCATGATCATAAAATAAATCCCCTAACATCCTAAACAATGTTCAAACTCTGAATATATCAACCTCTCTCATTCCATCTGGTGCGTCAACCCTATTACAGTGTTCAACTTGTTGTCTCTGAAACTGTTACTGCTCAACCCTGTTACCTCTTAACCTGTAAAATGTATTCCCAGGTGAGATGATGAACGCCTACAACACAGTGGGCAGAGCCAATGATGATGAAGATGATGATGAAGGAGACTACATCAATGCAGATGTCTCCACCTGTCACCATGGCAACGATGATGACAGTGATGAGTATGAGAACGTGTCAGTACGGTGAGTGCTTGTAAATGAACCCCATTTGAAGAACGTCTTATGAGATAATATCGTTATCGTCATTGCACATGAGGTCTTTATGGTTCTATCCAATCTCTTTTACTGTTCATTAACTTATATACTGAACTCATGTCTTCTCTTGTCGACCTCAGAGACAAGGGAGCCAGCAACATGCACAAACATGTCTACAACCCTGGTGAGGAAGAGGAGGAGAATGATGATGACAGTGATGACTATGAGAATGGGTCAGTACACTGAGTAGGAGCCAAATATGTGGTTGGATTGGATTAACTCAAATGTAATTGTTATTTACTGTGTGGGCACCAGGTGTCTCTGTTTTAATGTCAGGTGTTTGACCTGGAAGGGAAATGAGTCTTTGACCGCTGTGGGGTGAATGTTTGTTTATAATGCTGCAAAGTGTGTGTTTGATTTGTCAATAGAAATGGGAAAATCAAATGGTATCATACTTATGCTGGTGTATGGGTCTGGGGCTATAATGTATATAGGCCATTTAACTTTTTTTGACTTTATTTTACTTTTTTGACAACGTTGGCATCGGAAATTCTGCAGATGATGTGTCCCAATTTTTAACCACTTTCAACCTGGTGTCCCAATTTTGAGCAAAATTCTAGTGTTTTTAATTTATTTAGGTCTCATCTTTTCTTTTAAAGCTCAAGTTGATTTCAATGGAGGCTAAATGTGTTCCCACCTTCTTGTGTGCTTCATTAACTTACAGACATTACGTTGAACTCATGTCTTCTCTTGTCGGCCTCAGAGACCACAAGGAAGAGGAAGAGGAGGAGAATGATGCAATCTATGCCAATACAGACACCTGAGAGCAGCACCAAAAACACTTCAACCCTGGAAGGAGAGTAGTGGAGGGTCAGAGTGATGAAGATGAGAAAGACAACATCTATACTAACTATGATGTCTAATATAAGACCATGTTCAACATCAACTTCATTACATTCATGTCGGTTCAGAATTCAGTTTGATTCTGAGTTTTAGTTCGGAATCAAGTAGGCACGTTTTTAGTAAAAGTTGTGTTATATTGATTTAATTTGATGAATAGAATATAAGCCTATATGATATGCTTGTTATTTTCAGTTCTGCAGGAGCAGAATTGTCATTATTAAGCCTGTGATAGGTTTTGTAGCAATTTGTAGTATTAGGCCTACATTTTCAAGCATGTTTTAATCATCCATTCTTTACGTTAAATATTTCCAAATATTAATTATTTTAACATTTTGGGGAAAGAAATCAATTTAACATCAAGGTGCCCACTCTTCCCTCTTCTGGTTACCATTTTATCAAATAGACAACTTGACCTATGAACAAGCCTTGAAATGTTGTATGCTACCTTAACAATGTACTTTATCTTTTTATGTTTAGAGTTTAAAGATATGCTACATCAGGATGTTCACAGTGCTTTTCAGTTTGCACTCCTCTGTATTTTATCCCCATGTAAAAAAGGCTGGCTGGGTCAGAGCGAAATGGCCTGTCGCTGTTTCTGAACCATTCACCAGTGGAAGGTGTGTGTAGGCGATGGTTTTCAAGCGAACAAGAGAGAGGGAGAGAAGGAGGGAGAGGGATGGAGAGAGAGAGGGGGAGATAGCCTATTTCACTTAAGCAATAACCCATAAAGGGATAAAGAGAGCCTATTTCAGCTTGTATACTAGCTTGAATATTACAGACTTGACCTGAATATGCCTTGTAATGTTGTAGGCCACCTTAAGTATCTACTTTATCTTTATATGTTATTATTATTATTACTCTCCGCAGGAGAGTATTGTTTTCACTTTCTAAATATGACACACCGATTGGTCAAGCCTCACGTGACACGTGACAATACGGTGAAATACTGTATAAATACATGGCATCACTTTGACAGTGTCTGTGCCACTGTCAAAGTGAGGTAAGACAGGAACCATCACGAAATGGCTGCATGGCTGATACATAATTGGCAGATAGGACAGATAGGACACTTATATAGACAGGAGGGATATGACACTTACACAGACGGATAGGACACTTACAGTACACAGACAGGACGGATAGGACACTTATACAGACAGGACGGATAGGACACTTATACAGACAGGACGGATAGGACACTTATACAGACAGGACGGATAGAACACTTACACAGATAGGACACTTACATAGACAGGAGGGATATGACACTTACACAGACAGGACGGATAGGACACTTACAGTATACAGACAGGACGGATAGGACACCTACAGTATACAGACAGGACGGATAGGACACTTATACAGACAGGAGGGATAGGACACTTACACAGACAGGAGGGATAGGACACTTACATAGACAGGACGGATAGGACACTTATACAGACAAGACGGATAGGACACTTATACAGACGGATAGGACACTTATACAGACAGGACGGATCGGACACTTATACAGACAGGATGGATAGGACAGTTAGAACATAAGAATTAGAACATTCCCAACATTCCCAACACAAGTCTGGTAAGAGTGAGGTAAGACAGGAACAATCACGAAATGGTTGAGAAATGGCGGATACTGTAACAATTGGATAGGACACTTACACAGACAGGACGGATAGGACACTTACACAGACAGGACGGATAGGACACTTACATAGACAGGACGGATAGGACACTTATACAGACAGGAGGGATAGGACACTTATACAGACAGGACGGATAGGACACTTATACAGATAGAACATTCCCAACATTCCCAACAGCGGAGAGTTGTGCTCCGAGGAGCACTTTTTCTAGTTGTTGTTGTTATTATTATTATTATTATTATTATTATTAGTAGTAGTACTAGTAGTAGTAGGCTAACTTATTTTCTTATTTTTTTAGCTGCGATGTGATACCTATTTTAAAGAACAAATCATGTCATGTAGCCTCCTTATGTGTTGTCTCATTGGCGATGATAACACTATCTCTCTCTCTCTCTCTGTGTGTGTGTGTGTGTGTGTGTGTGTGTGTGTGTGTGTGTGTGTGTGTGTGTGTGTGTGTGTGTGTGTGTGTGTGTGTGTGTGTGTGTGTGTGTGTGTGTGTGTGTGGGGGGGGGGGGGCTCAAGGAACCCTGGGGGTCCCCCCTGGTTCAGAGCGTTAGTGAGTTCCCTCTAACGCCCTGAAGACCCTGGGCTCTGCGCTTGTACAAGGAATTCCACTGCCCTGCGAGCGCTCAAGACTAAGAGTAGTGAAAATAAACAAAACCATCTCGCTACTCACCGAAACAAAGGCTGTTTTGTGTTGTTGAAAGTCTATTCTCGGAGGTGGGAAGCCTCTCAGCACCCCACCTACTCTGTAAAATACACTTTTTCAAATCCTCCAGTATCCACTCTGAACCAGGGCTAGGGGTCCCCGAACCGCACTTTAAGAACCACTGGGACGCACTTGTCCCGGCCGAGCCGCACGTTTTCATGTATATTGCTGGGGTTGTGTCAACCGTGCGGGCAACATTACGTGCCGAAAATCGCAAGGAGAATATTATTATTATTATTATTACACTTATTATTATTATTATTATTATTATTATTATTATTATTAAGTATTACATAACGTATTACAATAAGTGTTTTGCCATTAGCATGACAGGAACACTTAATAACAATAATAATAATCATCATCATTATTTACATTATTATTATTGTTATTATTATTATTAGTAGTAGTAGTACTAGTCGTAGTAGGCTAACTTATTTTCTTATTTTTTGAACAAATCATTATTTATGTAGCGTGTGTTACAATTACAATATATATTCCATTAAGAATAGTTGACTAGAACTACAACTAACCCGAATTAAAGAAAGCTGATCAAATTTGATAACTCCATGATCGTGATCATCCACGTCATTGTGGGAAGGTTTTGTGGGAAGGTGTCATAGTTAAGTAGGCGATGCTGAGACGAGACGCAGCAGCATTGGTTAAATCCGTTACCGTGTGACTAGGCTGAGGATACTTTCGTTTTCATTTGATTTGGGAGCGGGAGACATAAGACCCATCTATGCAGACGACCGAGACGACTTTATTTTTTGCCAAAGGTAGTAGGACATTTACAATGTACTGTCAGAAGGCTATGACTCGCCACCACTATTTTGAGGCTACTGTTAATTTAAAACGTTGCCGTTGCCTGACGCCAAAGTTAAATGACGTTATAAAGAGATTCCACTGTGCTCCGATAGTTTGTTGTTGTATGCTACATGCTAGCTTGGTCTTCTTAATAACTATCTGAGCTGTCATGGCTGGTCACGGTGCTTAGTCGTATCATAGGGCTATGCTCACCGCACAACACCGTCGTAACGACCAGTGCACGCTTATTCGAACGGTCGCGTCGTTGTTTTGGTTCAGATGGAATTGCAGCAGCCGAGATGGAGTTATTTATTTGAGACCAGCTGACCTGTTGTTATTGAGAGAGTTAAATAAAATACCATTATTGGCGTAAATAAGTCGTCACAGCACCGAACTCGTGAAATGAATGCCAGCGTGGGCGACTGGCTGTGTTGAAGAAAAACATAACATCTTGTAGATGCCAAAAGTTAAACAAACCATCAATGTACCACTACTACCTACACTATTCAAACAACAGCTCACCATTGAAAGTATACAGTAGGTCTGTGCTTGATGCGATGACTTCGCGCTCTGTTTACCTTATTTAATATCACAATCCAAATCATATCCATAACGTTTCTCTTTTTGTAGCGCAGCAATATTTTCCATGGAGACGGGAACGGCATAAGATTTAGCTCTCAGACACAGCTTGTAGATCGGCTCTTTTCAACTAGTTGTTGTACTTCCCAGATGGACAGTATTTCTGTTCTCCATCGCTTTCTGCTGTGTGAGTTAACCTCTTCAAATAGCGCCGCATGTTTGCAACTAGTTCTACCTGAAAATCTGATCAGCACTGCCTGCAGTAACTTTTTAAATATTCTGTATAATCTGTAACATCAACTCTATGGGTTTGCCAGTGACATTGATATGCTCAGTTGGCTCACAAAATCCTCTGCATCCCAGGGGAGATTAATTTTCCTCCCAAATACATATTTTTATATTCCCGGGATGTCGGGATTCCCTAGTCTCGAGCCCTGCTGTTAACACTGTACTGAGCAACTTGCTGTGAGCTTGTAGATCTGCTATTTTAAAATATATATTTTGTCAAAATTTGAAAATGATGAGTAAGTTTACTCTTCGTACTTTAGCCTATATTTTGATGGCAATACTTTTGTACTTTTACTCAAGTAACGTTTTGAATATAGCCTTTTACTTGTAACTGAGTATTGTTATATTGTGGTATTGATACTTTTACTTAAGTAAAAAACTACTTCATTGAGTGCTATAACATCCTTATGGCATATATATGATGCCATGAGGCATATTGTATTTTGTAAATGGGTGCAAACAAAGTTCACCTAGGCCTATACAGAAGCATATGACCATGCATCATTATTATTACTATTACAACTTTAGTAGTCACTGACACATAAAATACTACATATTCCACAAAAGTGAGAATTTGGCTAGTAAGCTTTTTTCTATATTATAGTTCTACAGTATATTATCTCCAATAATAATAATAATTATAATAAATAGTGCTGGAGACACGTTTCTATAAGTGATTGACTGTGATTGCCCCGCAGGGGTTTCAATCTTTTTCATGTCCCCAAAATGACTTTTATTAGGCCATGGACCTCATTTCAAATTAGATCAGTTTAAGGAACCCTATTATGACAATGTTTTGGTTTAGATTAAATCAAATGTTATACATGTCATAATTGTACATTAATAGATTTATAGTGGTGATATTGAAATACAGTAATTATAACCAATCTAACCACCTGATATCTGAGTGATCTGAGTGATCATCTTCTTTTGGCTCATTCCCATCAGGAGTCGCCACAGCAGATCATCTGTTTCAATCTGCTTCTGTTTTCTGCATCTTACTCAGTCACTCCAGCCACCTGCATGTCCTCTCTCACCCATCCATAAACCTCCACTTTGGCCTTCCTCTTCTCCTCTTGCCTGGCAGCTCCATCTTCAACATCCTTCTCCCAATGTACCTCTCACCCCTCCTTTGCACATGTCCAAAGTCTCCAAACCATCTCAACCTCGCCTTTCTTGTTTTATCCCCAAACCTTCTAAGCTGAGCTGATCCTCTAATGTTGTAGTCATTTCTGTTTTGTTTTAGACTTGGGTATAGCAGTATTATTGAAAAGCTAACCTTCTTTTCTGACTTCTTTTCAGATCCTGAATCTTTATTGCACCTCCTTAATCCATGATGCCACACAATTTTCTATTAGGACTTCTTGAGGAGCTTGATTCTAAAGAATTCACTAGATTCAAATGGTACCTGCGCATCGACTCCGATGGCAAAATTAAAAAAGCCCAGGTGGAAGAGGCAAAAACTAGAGAGGACACTGTAGATCTGTTGATGCAAACACATAAAGCTAAGGGAGCTTTGAAGTTCACAAAAAGGCACCTGAAGAAGATCCATAGGAATGATCTAGCAGAGAAACGTCCAGACACTGGGTCAGGATCCAAAGGTAATCAAATTAAAGCCACTAAATTAAATTGTAGTCATGTTATGGCATATGGTATGGTATCATATCATATTTAGGTGCTAGCCTTGCAGCATAAGGTTGGCAAAATAAAATGTTTTGTCATAGGATAGAAGGATAAACTGTACCAGAATTTAATATTTACTCTTTTGCTAATATAATACAATAACATATATAATACAGTATATTGTTGCTGCCGGGCAGAAACCTTGTATCTCCATATTTCATATTTTTCATCCAAGATGAAATAAACATGCACATGCTTGTGCCCTTGCACACACACACAGACTGATGAGCAACTCTCACGTTATTTTGCTATTCTCAATCATTGAGGCTTGTTTCAGGAGGTTGAGGAGTGGCTTTACAACTTTAGTAGTCACTGACACAGAAAATACTACATATTTTGCTAAGATAAGCTTTTTCTGATTTATTTTTTCAGATGTAAGATGTAATCTAATCTAATCCACCCCCCCACCCCCTCCCCCACCACTCCATTTTGTCTTGCAGGTCCTGGTCCAGCTAAGCGGGAACCAGCAAAGAAGAAAGCCCAGCCCAAGGAAGTGAAACCAAGGATCTCCAAAAAGAAGTAAACATCCCTAATAGTACTTTTTACTCCACTCTCATCCTCAATTGTACCTCTTTTTAATAGTGTGTACAATAGGGGTGTGCCGATACACTAATTTCACCAAACGATACGATACGATATTTGGCTCACAACTTCGATACGATATCGATACGATACGATGCGCACTTTTTTTATTATGAAAATATATGGGGGACGAAAAAAGTAAATGCAAACAAATAATTCTGTTTTTGCATTATTCAGACATGCAAACTTGTAGCTTTTCAGCTACAATAGCCGTTTTCAATCCAAATAGGCCAATAGTGTGACACCTGACCCGAAAAAAAAACGACATGTTGTCACCCTTTTCACCTCCGGGCTGTTTGCATGCCTGATTATAATGATTGTAAAAAAAAAAAAAAAAAAATTGAAAAAAAAAAAAAAACAATATTTTTTTTTCCCAAAACGATACATATCGTCACGAAAACGTATCGCGATATATCGTGGGACGATATATCGGCACACCCCTAGTGTACAACCAGTGTATAGCTAATGGATTATATCTGTCTGAATGTTAACCTTTCGCTGAAGGACACTTCCATTCAATGAAGGGTTAACCCCATGTTTTTTCCTGTTCGGATTTCCCACGAGAAACACATTGATGTCCTAATTGTTGTATAAGGTAGCAAACTATAAAACAACATAATAATTAAATGGTTCACAAGTTGGTCTATATTCAAATAAAAGCATGCTAAACACGAGGCCCTTGTAAAACAATGTTATATGCTCCTGTAAAAATAAAATGTTTTATGTTTTATTATTATTTTATATTTATGGAGAAGTAGTTCACTATCCACAATCCTAAAGTATAGAAGCAATGTCTCTGATTGGTGGAGCTTGTGTTACGATTGTAGCCTACATCATTGTTGAAAATCACAAAAAGTGAACTACAACTACAATATTTTACAACGCTATATTAACAATATAAACACTATAATAATAATAAACAGTTAAAATTAAGAAGAAGAAAGCTAAACGATCGTTTGGTTGACACCATTGTACACGCATGTGCAGTACGTTTATGGGAAGAGTAGTTCCTTCACTTTTAAAATACAGTCTTGAACCTTTGCCTTTTTGCGTTTTCCAATTTTCATTAATCAAATGTTTTATTGTCATGATTCATCGCGCGTCGCTGGTTGGCTTGATTCTAGGTTTAAACTCTTTATATTATAATAAAGATTTTCTGAAATGTCTGTCTATGGAGTAAATAAATGGGAAATGATCTTCTGGTGCCAGAGTCAAAAAGCGGGTGGTCCCTGATGAGATCAAATCCAAGGTCAAGTGAAGCAAAATAATAGCAATTACCCAGCAATTTGGTAGAGAGTGCTAATCAGCAACCACATGCAAAACATACTTTTTATTCATAAAAATAATAATAATTTGAGCTATGCAGTGAATTACAGATTTCAGACTTTATTGATCCAGAAGTAATGTCCAGATGGAGTGTCCAATAGCCGAGTGGTTAAGGCACATATACCACATAGGCTTTGATGCCTTACAGCGAGTCCCTAGTTCAACTTCTGGGCTTGTAGACCGTTTGCTGCATGTCACTCACTGACTCTCTCTCTCGCTGTTTCCTGACTCTCTCCACTGTGCTGTCAAGACCCTCTCCACCCCGCCTAAAAATCCCCAGTCCAGATAGTGTCTGTAATGGCAAATCAGAACGCTATAACCAAATTGACAATGTCTAACATTGCTAGCTAAGTTTATTGTACTAATTACATGATTTCATTTGCTAGACAATCATTAATGCAGCTCTAGTAATAACATTCAGTGATCAATTATATCATCTCATATCAATTGAATAGGCCCCTGAATTCGAAATCAATTTTTACTTATCAAAAAATATTATCAATATTTATCATATTGTGGCAAAATGTCTGATATAAATACATATAAAATCATTATCTGAAGAATCAATACGGTATTGTGTGAAGTGGGTGATTCACACCCCTAGAAGTAACCAAGACCCAAAATATGTTTAGTAGTTTAGTTATGTTTTGTGTGGTTTAATCGTTTCACTGTACCTATATATTACCTGTATTTACCTATAGTTGAAGTTAAGATGAGGTTTCATCAACTTAAACATGATCTTTAATGCATAGATATCAGCATTTTTATTATAGATATTTTTTGTTTGTTTTTGTTTTTCAGAAACCCTGTCACTAATGTTCATACATCTGCACAACCAGCATTGAAGAAACCTGTAGTCAAGAACTGCAAGATAGCGACCAAGCAAGCGACCACATCTACCAAAAAAAAACCAGCAAAGAAGAAAGCTCAGCTCAAGGAAGCGAAACCAAGAAAGCCGATCTCCAAAAAGTAAACATCCCTAATAGTACTTTTTACTCCACTCTCATCCTCAATTGTACCTCCGTTTAATAGTGTGTACAACCAGTGTATAGCTAATGGATTATATCTGTCAGAATGTTAACCTTTCGTTGAAGCACACTTCCATTCAATGAAGGGATTTCCCACAAGAAACACATTGATATCCTAATTGTTGTATAAGGTAGCAAACTGTAAAACAACATAATTAATGCTTCACAAGGTGTCCTATATTCAAATAAAAGCATGCTAAACACGAGGCCCCTTGTAAAACAATGTTATATGCTTCTGTAAAGATAAAATGTTTATTCACAATATCATGGAGAGATAGTTCACCATTGTACACGCATGTACAATGAGTTTATGGGAAGAGTAGTTCCTTCACTTTTAAAATACAGTCTTGAACCTTTGCCTTTTTGCATTTTCCAAATCTTTTCATGAATCAAAGTTTATTGTCATGATTCATCGCGTCGCTGATTGGCTTGATTCTAGGTTTAAACTCTTTATATTATAATAAGGATTTTCTGAAACGTCTGTCTATGGAGTAAACACATGGGAAATTATCTTCTGGTGCCAGAGTCAAAAAGTGGGTGGTCACTGATGAGATCAAATCCAAGGTCAAGTGAAGCAAAATAATAGCAATTACCCGTCAATGTGAAGGTAGAGGGTGCTATCAGCATCCACATGCAAAACATACTTTTTATTGATTTAAAAAATCAATTCAATTCATTTGTGCTATGCAGTGAATTATAGATTTCAGACTTTATTGATCCAGAAGTAATGTCCAGATGGAGCCGAGTGGTTAAGGCACACATACCACATAGGCTTTGATGCCTGACAGCGAGTCCCCAGTTCAACTCCTGGGCCTTGTAGACCGTGTGATGCATGTCACTCACTGACTCTCTCCCCCTGTTTCCTGACTCTCCACTGTACTGTCAAGACCATAGATATAGAAACCTAGATACTTCATTGGCCGCTGCAGTTTGTTGGAGCGACCTGTATCGTGGCCGTCATATTAGAGGGTGCACGCTGCCACTCAAAGTGACTACTGGCCAATCACAGCGCGTTGACTACTGGCCAATCACAGCGCGTCTTTTCCGGGACTTGTTAGAATCTAGTTGTCCCGCCCCCACCTGCCTCTGATTGGCCTACCGAACGTCCCCTTATGTGACGCACGCGGAAGCCTGCCCCCTCCAATATGGCCCCGAGATACAGACGCCTCAGAGCCGGAGGGAAATCAGAACACTAACCAAGTTGACAATGTCTAACATTGCCAGTGAAAGGCTCTTTATTGTACTAATTACATGTCTGTGATTTAATTTGCTAGACAATCATTAATGTAGCTCTATAGTAATAACATTCAGTGATGAATGATATCATCAAGTTTAGGCATGGCTTTATGTATTTACCTATTGAAGTTAAAGGGATATTTCACTTTCAAAAAAACTTTTAGTCATTTTATTGTCTACTCAGGCCTTTTTGAGCCTCCTCGACAGTTTATAAGTTGCTCGATTCAGTATTGGGATATTTGATATTCATTTTATCAGACACGCCCCCTTCCTATACAAACCCATTGTAACTTCCATTTTAACCATGTTAGATTCATCAAAAACACCCGTCCTTGGTTCTGGTGACTCACCCTGCCCTCCTAATGCGTGAGGGGCCCGTGTTTTTCCGTTTTTTTTTTTTATTGTATTTATTATTATTATTATTTTTTATTGTATATATTTTTTCATTTTCCAAAAAATATATAAAAAATAAATGAAAAAAGTAATTGAAAAAACACGGCCCCCTCGCGTATTAGGGGGGCGGTATGAGTCACCAGAACAAAGGACGGGTGTTTTTGATGAATCTAACATGGTTAAAATGGAGTTTGAAGTTACAATGGGTTTGTATAGGAAGGGGCCGTGTCTGATAAAATGAATATCAAATATCTAAATACTGAATAAAGCAAAAACTGTCTGGGGGGCTAACGAAGGCCTGAGTCGACGATAAAATTACCAAAAGTTTTTTTGAAAGTTAAATATCCCTTTAGGTAGATGAGGTTTCATCTACTTAAACATGATCTTTAATACCAGTATTTTATTATAGATTTTTTTTGTGTTTTTGTTTTTCAGAATGGATTTGAAAACTGCTCCAGAGGGGCCCAGAGAGCCACATGAACAACCGCACCCTAAGGTAATAGTAGTAGAAGTGGGATGAATGAGCATAGACTAGTTTATTAAACAGAAAATATTTTCGGTTTACTAAAGAGCTAGGGAGACCCCTGTTACTGGACAAACAAACACAATGACTATAACAATGATTGCTAACACTTATTTTAACAAAGAGAATATCACTTACACCACCTTTAACAACATGAACCCAGCATCCTTATTCTGGAGGCGAATATTCGGCGAACATAGCCGATCTACAAGCACACACTCCTGGTGGGCAGGTTTTGTTCACAGCCATGCTGGTTCTCTGAGGCTGTGAACAAACTTATTCCCAGGGTCTCCAAGCAGATGGAGTGAGTGATTGATGAATAAGGCTATTTTCTAAATAGCCTCTGGAGGGCCAATTTTAGTCAAATTCTACCCTCTAGTGGCTATTCATAAAATAGCCAGTAGAGTCTAATGTGACTCAGTATCCTCTTGACACTGGCAAGTGCAGACATGGACTTGCCCAATATAAAGATTGATGAAAACATTTGCCCTATTAATCGGCAGACAATATATCGGTCGAACACTGTACAGATATATTTACCATTTGTAGAAAATAACTGTAATCAATCAAATATGATCTTTTCACTATTCTGTGTGTGTGTGTGTGTGTGTGTGTGTGTGTGCGTGCGTGACGAGTAAGACAGCCATTATCATAGCATCTTAATATTGTTCTGAGCGATCAATATCGATTTATAGTTGTATTATTTGTTTGTTTATTCATTTATGTATTTATTCCAGGTTCTGTCTGCCACTGACAAGAGGGGACGCAAAAGGAAAGATCCCAATGCACCCAAACAACCTCCGTAAGAAATACATATCAAGCACACCCAAAGTACCTCTGTAAGACAAGCACACACACAAAGTGCAAGATCTGAGTAAGAGTCAGATAGTGTCTTTACTGTAATGAACTGTTGTTACTTCCGAGCTAATTTGTCTATTGAACGAGCAGAGCAACCATCAATTTATTGATGATTGATTGATGATTGGTTGATGATTGATGATAGTGGTAATAATGGGAGTAGATGACTGACCCAAACAACCTCTATAAATCACACACACATACCAAACGCACCCAAACAACCTCTGTAATCATACATGTATATCAAACACACCCAAACATTTTACTAACCTGTCTCTTTGTCTGTGTGATGTGATGTGCTTTGTGTGTAATGTGTCGTGTGTTTTGTGTTTGTTATGTTTTTGTGTGTAATGTGTTGCATGTGCAGGTCTGCATTCTTTTTGTACAGCTCTGAGCTTCTGAAGCAGATTTATCCAGGTCTGTCTGTAGGAGGCCATTCCAAGATACTGGAAGAGATGTGGAGCAAAGTGTCCCAATCTAATAAACAACCATATGAGAAGAAAGCCCAAGAACTACAAGAGAAATATGACACGGTATTTATGATAGATAGATCCATCCTTCCTTCCATCATTTTATACAGAACCATAATGTTAAAGCTGCACTATGTAACTTTCCTCTTCTACCCCATATTTGAACCCGGTTGCCTGCGCAAGCGCTGATTTTTGTTTTACCATTGAGCTAATAAAGCCAGCCTGCTTGCTCAGGGGATAAATTGAATTTTGACCTTCAGGTAAAAATGTGTGTCTTGACCTTTGACACATCTAAATGTCTCAATAGAAGAGCATTTCAACCTCAATTGAGTTATATTGTATTAACATACCATTCAGATTGGACAAAAATTGCATTTTATTCATTAAAAAAAGTTACAAACTAAGTAGACAGTTCCTTAGAGAATTTCATGTAATTTAGATGGATTATTAGAGAGATCAATGTGGCCTGGGAAATAGTGCATCTGAGCTTTTAATTAATTAAAGTGTATTCATTAATTTTTACCAGACGATGCGGTCATCATCAGTTCAGCAGAGGTGATACATACTGTAGATATGCATTTGTGTGTGTGTGTGTGTGTGTGTGTGTGTGTGTGTGTGTGTGTGCGTGCGTGCGTGCGTGTCACAGAGGGTCAAGCAGTTAGCAAGGTACTGCTCAGTATCAGCTATTATAGGAAGCCGCTCAATTTGGAGGAGCCGTTGTTTCCTTTATCCATGATTTATGTCCGCTGTGTCTGACAGGTTTGTCAACTATATATTGTATGTAACAATGTTCTGCAGTCTATGCACTTTGCAACTGTCTGTTCTCCTATTGTCTGATGACTTGTACAAGGCATCTTTGTACTTCTGTTTATGTGGACATAAATAAACATTTCGTGTGTGTGTGTGTGTGTGTGTGTGTGTCTAGGACATGGAAGCATATCGTAAGATGTCTCAGGGAGGCGATGAAGACGACGATGAGGATGGAGACGATGAAGACGACAATTTTATTGTCTCCGCCGAACATGATTATTTTGGGGGGTCCTGGCTTAAAGAGTGTGGGAAACCTTGGTCTAAACAAGGCCCAAAGACTTCTGATCTATGCTTCCAGCACTCTCCTGCAATTGCACCCTGTCCGTCAAACATCTTTTATGTTCCGCCACCAGGAGTCCGATATGTGACTCCTCCACTAACAGGCCAATATGTGACTTCTCCAGTAAAAGTAACTCCAATGTTAGCCTGCCCCAGCCCGTCTGGTATCTGGTCTAGAGGGGCGGATTCAAAATCTCCGAATAAAACATCCGTGTGCTCCTCTTGGTGGTGAGCAAAACGCGAAGGAAAATAAAAGCCTGGAGATCGAGGCTACTCCATGAGATTGGCTTTTAAAATAGTCAATGCGACTTTGCCCTCAATACTTGCATATCTGACTAAATACCTAAAAAAAGTGAGTGACACCCACAGCCACAATACTAGAGGGAGCGACAACAACGATCTGGTAACACCCACCTGTAGAACAAACATGGGTAAATTCTCTTTCTACAGCTCTGCCACCCAAGTGTGGAATGCCCTGACACCATCCCTTAAAAAATGGCTTCCTTCAAAACAGGCCTGAAAATCCACCTTTCAGGAGGCCAAAGGGGAGGTAAATCTCACTTCTCCCATAGAAAAGCACTCACTGCTTCCACCCCCCACCCCCAGTTTACCCCCTTCTTCCCCCTTTATTTTTAAAATCACATTTTGGTGGTATTTTAGTGTTATTTCTTATGCTATGTTGTTGAATTGAATACAAAGTGGGGGCCCTTAGGGATATTTTCGTTCACTTTTGTCTAAAAGCGCCAAATTTGGCACAGGTGTAGCTCAGGGCATACTTAAATGATTTGGCTAGGGCGCCCGCGCCGGTGACCTTTGGGGTCGCCACAGCGGCCGATCCAATATGGCCGCCACTTGTAATAGCTTTTGTCTCTAACATTTGAAACAGATGAGCTACAAATGTAAACTTGGTGTCTATTTCATGTGTTTTGACAATTAGAAATGTGTTGGAATGCTCTTTTTTATTTTTGGGTGTGTCTAGACCCCTAATTTGCATAATTCCAAGTGGCGTTTTGCTATTCTGAAGACATTGGACGTAACTTGGCCATTGTTATGAGTAAAACCTGGTGCAATAGGTCTAATTCAACTAATTCAACATGATTCCTTTCTGATGTTTGTATGAAATGTCAGGGGTGGGGAGGGGGGGGGGGGTTGTGGTTGTGACATTTTGAAGACATTGGTTTCGCTTAAAGGGCTCTTTGGCTACTTGCGGGGGAGGCCACGTGGAGGCTGTCTTCTTCTCTCCCTTTTTTTTTCTTTTCTTTTCTTCTTTTTTTTTGGGGGGGGGGGGGGTTGGGGTTGTTGTTGTTTTTGTTCCCCAATAACTAGACAAAAGCTGCACCAAGTGTGCGCATCCAGGTTAGTGTGCTGGACCCTCATTGTTGGTGCATGCACCCTCACATCCACACAATGAGGTGCAACAGACCCCAGATTTAAAGCACTTGCAGCGCCCGCTACAAGACTTCTTGCACCCGCAGTGGAGAAGGATGGCACAGGCTGTACTGGCATCTGGCAGATGGGTCCAGTATGGTTCCCAAGCCTTTGTTGTCAAGCTCTTCCATCCCCACATTCCAAAATTGGGAATATTCAGTTTGACGGAGGTTGCCTGACTCCAATAAAAACTGCCCTGCAGCAGTGCCCTTTTTACATGCTGAGTCAGTGCAGCTTGGGTGGGAGGAAGGTTCTCAAGGGACTTTGTACCATTTGAGAAAAGCCGCTGTCTGGCCTCATCTACACTACTGCAGCCACAGCTCTTACTGTACATGATGACAACCATACGCTCCAGACGTTGCATATGAACAGGATCAGAGTTGATCTTCTCAGGCTCCAAGGTGAGGGCAACCAAGGTGTCTGTGAGATCGGGTGTTGCCTCCCAAGCTGCCCATGCACTCTTTTTCCCATGGCCAAGGAAGGCTGATGTAGTATCACATCCTGTCAGCGCATGGAAGAGAGGCAATGCCAGTGACTTCTGAGGACCCATTGCATTGCGGATTTCATGGACAGGAATGTCTCGGTAGCTTTTTCCACAGCCAAAGCCAATCCAAAGATCTGTGATCTTTAATGCATCAAAAAAGTGGATTGCAAGAATGACAACATCACTGTCAACCGTACGGACAAAAGCCTTTTCATGGCCATTGGCCCCAGCATGGGCCAAGTGCAGAACCATTCTCGTGTCTGCTTCAGGATGGTTACAAGGCTTAAGTGTAGACAAATTGAATCCAGGCCTGTTGCAGAGAACATCATCATTAATCGTACACAGCAGTAGTTTACCCTGCATGTCATCCTTCGTGAGCTCGACACTTACAAGTCCAAACAGTTCTTTCTTATTGTCTTCATTTTTCAGGAACTCACTGTTCCAATTACGCTTTGGAATAGGAGTTCTGCCATCCCCTATTTTAGTTCTTTTCCCCATTCCTCGGCGTTGGTGAGTTTGTGCTTTTAGGTTCTCCTCTGGATATGTGTCAAACACAATATCCAAGCGCTCAACAGAGTCATGGCTCATGTATGACCTAACAAACCCTGCAATATTGGTGTTTATGTATTCATTGAATGTATTTGCAGCGAGGGGCCGGACCATTTGGGCCATTACTTCTCCATCAAGCACAACTACAGTGGCCTTCTTAGCTGCTGCTATGCGGACTTTTTGGACATTCAAGCATTCAAGTATGTCCGCCTTTGTGCCGCAGCGTAAAAGCCCTTGGTTGGAAATGCTAGGTGGCTCTCTCTGGTTTTCATACTTGAAGAACTCTGCCATGTCTGCATCAGGCCTCGATTGAAGGGAAAGGAATAGTTGGGTGATGAGATTCATGTTTTGCTTCTGAATGCTGTTATTATTTGTTTGACTGCTCATGTGATTGATCCTTTGCAATCAAGCTGAACTTGTGTTCTGAACGTTGCACTACAAAATTCCCCTTCAAAAACTCTTCATAAATTGCCGGATGTTTTTCCGGTAGTTCAACCATGTCTCGTACATGGATAGGTAACCAGCGGGCATAGTTTGTGTGATCTATCACATGAAACCAAGCACACAGTTCATCACAAACTTGAACATACAAATTGAAGTTTCCTTCACGAAGTGACCGAATGAATCGACACAGTAGTAGCTCTAGCTCCATGATGGTGGACCAGTACTTGAACTGTGGAAACTCTGCTTGAGCTCGTTGGTCCCACATCTCAAATGACTCAGGTGGACCAAGAACATCTGCACAATAGGCAGAGTATGCATTTTGTTTGAGAATCTGAAGGGACATGAGAGTGACTTGATGGGCATAGCGTGTCCGTTTTATATGGTGCTCATTGAGGGCAGACTGAGCTCGTCCTGAAGTTAACACCTGGGCCTGGGAGAGGACGGTGGTCCAACCTGAATAATGGAGAAGTTTTCCTACCATAAAATGAGCTATATGCAATGCTCCCATCATCAAAACCAATTTATCCTCACCAAGTGTCATGGGGTATTGCCATTGGAGCTGCTTGGCTATAGCATATAATGGTTGATCAGCACCAAGGACAGCAATCTGGCCAGGGTTCAGAAATGATGTGCCTTTCTGTGCAAGCTCCATTGCATGCTTCATCATGGATGCAGATGCTGCTTTATCTGGAAATAAGGGGTACATTCCTATCTCTGCACGAGGTTTCAGAGTTTCTTCATTCATAAGCTGTGAATTATAACCTGACCATGTAATAACATCATCTTTACCTAGTGTGTCCTGATCAAGGACTCTTTTTCCATGCATTAACCAACTCTCGTCTTTTACTTTTGCTCCATGTACAAGATCATGTGATGGTCGGACAGGACCGGTACCACTTCTGGGTGCCAATAGATCTCCTCCAATGACTTCTGCTGGCTTAACAATTGTGTAAGAGTCTGGAAGTTTGGGTATGGATGAATCATCACTGTCAACTATTATGGGGGGACGCTTAAGTCCTAGATTGTCATGAGAGAGATGATTAGTAGCACTGAGTGCGGTTCCATGGAACTCGTCCTGTGAGTAATTGCTTTTGTTCTGCCCATCCAGATTGTCAACGTCATAGGTGGTGAAAACATGCTGCCGAAGATTAGTAGGAAGAACAATGCCGTCTTCATTGTGCCGTTTACACACTGCACGTGCCAGTGACAGCTTCACCTCCATGACTCGTGTATACGACAATGAGAACCCTTGTAAATGAGCTTCATGAATTTCATTTTTACGGCGTCCATTGCCATGGAGTTTGAGGCCCTGATAGAGAGGAAAGGGTGGTTCTCGATCTTTGTTGTGGCGTATTGTGTCCGTCTTGCAGGCATGATGGGTGCCGCCATATGCATTGTACTGTTGACACTGGGCGATGAGACATGCTATTTTTGATCTCGGCTTCAGGTTGTCATCTTCTGTATTATCCTCATAGGCTTTGAGGAGTCCTGGTCCTTGAAGGACAATGTCATTGAATACTCTTAAAGGTTCAGGAACAGATACCGTGAGACAGTTGGAAGGTAAGGTGCCATCAAATTTGTGTCCTGGTTGTAAACAATACCAGATCTTTCGTATCCTCCCCTTCACATATCACACAATGAATACCAATGGTTTGGGGATGACTTGATCGAAGCTTTTTAGGACTTAATAAGGAGGGGACAGCATGATCCGCATGCTTTCGAGCCCTTTTAACACGAGAACTACTACAGTAGCTTCTGCAGCGTTTGTGGTATTTGGCCTTATTTAATTCAAGTGTTGATGCGATACCTGAACCATCATTTAATTGATCAATTGTGACATTTATACATGAGGGTAAAGCATTCGCAATTTCAATTAAATCTTTGAGATCCTTTTCTAGCGACAAAAGTCCTTCGCTTTTGGGTGTTTGTAAGGGGTCATCAGACTGTAATTGGCAGAGAAAACAAGTCCCAATTGATGCTGCTGCTGCTGCTGCTGCTGCTGCTACTATTACTATCAGATGATGTGGTGGCCATATTGTTTGATGGACTCACATAGCTACACTGAAAAATGCATTACATGAAAATAAAGTTGGTTTTCACAGTGTTAGATTGGGCAGTAGAATGACTGTACATAGATAAGCTCTTCTGTATGATTCTCACATCAGGAGAAGTCAGGAGACACAACAGTAGCCTGTCGAGGGACCAAACTATTATCACACTGCTTGGATAACAGTGTGGGAGCCTTCTCTGTAAGATAGGTTTCTGTTTCTGTTGAAACAGAAACCTATATTACAGGGGGGGGGGGGGGGGGAGAGACACTGACTTTCTCTACTTTTAGGTTTCTGTTTCTGTTGAAACAGAAACCTATGTTACAGGGGGGGGGGGGGTAGCACTGACTTTCTCTACTTTTACTAATGTTACAATGAAATATATCTGTAAGATACAGCTTTACATTCTATCTGTGTGAAAAT
This sequence comes from Gymnoscopelus microlampas, assembly GCF_963454915.1. Classification (NCBI taxonomy): domain Eukaryota; kingdom Metazoa; phylum Chordata; class Actinopteri; order Myctophiformes; family Myctophidae; genus Gymnoscopelus; species Gymnoscopelus microlampas. The sequence goes on from NC_139948.1 coordinate 39,841,518, forward strand.
ATATGTGCAATACATTTTAGTGGATAATGGCTATGTTGTTAATATGGAAGTTAAAGTGCTCTAGATACATTTAATCATAAATCTGATCATTCCAGTAGGTTTCTGATGCTCAAAAAAAAAAACTAAAATAGTTTGCCAAAAGTATCAAAAGTTAAGGTACACCACATTTTTACATGGCCGCCATCTTGGAAATATGCTAATTAGGTGTCCAGACACACCCAATCACAAAGATGATTTTTCCATCATATTTCTAATTGTCAAAAAACATGAAATAGACACCAAGTTTGGATTTGTAGCTCATCTGGTTCAAATGTAGAGGCAAAAGCGTGTTCAGGTGGTGGCCATATTGGATCAGCCGCTGTGGCGACCCCAAAGGTCACCGGCGCGGGCGCCCTAGCCAAATCATTTAAGTATGCCCTGAGCTACACCTGTGCCAAATTTGGCGCTTTTAGACAAAAGTGAACGAACATACCCTAAAATCTCCCTAAGGGCCCCCACTCTCCTCAAGCAATTTTTCGGTTGTCCTTTTAGACCAAGATAGCAAAAGATGGTTATTCAACGTTGAATTATAGTGGTTATGGTTGATTTTTGGTTACGATTGAAGACTGATGGTTTTTCAACATTGAATCACTGTTGTTTTGCAGTGCAAAATTCAATGATTGAAATGCCAACATTGAATCAGCGTTTAATCTATGGTGCAAATTCAATGATTGAAATGCCAACATTGAATCAGCGTTTAATCTATGGTGCAAATTCAATGATTGAAATGCCAACATTGAATCAGCGTTTAATCTATGGTGCAAATTCAATGATTGAAATGCCAACATTGAATCAGCGTTTAATCTATGGTGCAAATTCAATGATTGAAATGCCAACATTGAATCAGCGTTTTATCTATGGTGCAAATTCACTGATTGAAATGCCAACATTGAATCAGCGTTTAATCTATGGTGCAAATTCAATGATTGAAATGCCAGCATTGAATCAGCATTGAATCTATGCTGTTTGCCTTTTTCTTTATTTTTTTCTTGATGGGGGGAGAGGGGGAGGCACACCCCTCCTCACACACCCCCTCCTCCCATTTAATGATTGAAATGACAACATTGATTCAACGTTTTATCCATGCAGTTTGCCGTTTTCTTTTCTTTTTTTCTTGTTGGGGGGAGGGGGGGGCAACCCCCTCCTCCCCCCCCCCTCCTCCCATTTAATTATTGAAATACCAACATTGATTCAATGTTGAATCTGTACTGTAAAATCCAATAGCTATCTATATTAAATAAATAAGTTACCTTTACTCATTTGTTACAATACTAGGTTTAATCAAGTAAAATGCTTTAAAAAGTGCACACTTGACATGATCAGAACACACACTGAACCTGCAAAGCAGCACATTGGCCTGGCCATAAAGTATGCGGCACATATCTCTCATCTTGGAGATTGTCAGTAACAATGTGTCCTCATGGCTTCTCACAAGCATGACACTACTCTTTTTTGCATTATAAATTATGTCATGATCATTGCCATAATTTGAGCAAACTTTCAATAGCTGCTGTAACCCTCCACTGTAAGGACTTAGCACGACCAGGTCATCAGTGTACATAAGGTGATTGATGATAGAGCTACCTATCAGACAGTCCGTATTGCACTTGTTTAATTCAATGGATAGATTTACATAGATTCATGTAAACGTTGAATAAAACGGGAGACAAAATCCTCCCTTGGCGTACACCATTGCTAACATAGAAATGGGCAGATGTAACATTACCCCATTTGACCTGCATTTTCTGATTTGCACACCAAAACACCAGTATACGTACAATGTGTCTAGGTGTGCCTCTATCAAGCAGCTTCTGAAACAGTTTGTAGTGGTTAAATCTGTCAAAAGCTCGAGACACATCAATGAAGCATATGAAGACAGTGGAATTATGGCTACTGCAGCTGGCAAATCAGTTCTTTAAGTGCAAAGGTGCATAAGTCTGTGCCGTGTTTCTTTTTAAATCCAAACGGTTATCTGCAGTCAGGACAAACATTTCAAGGAGCACAAGCATGATTCTTTCCAAAACTTTGGAGTGCTGGCCCGAGCGATAGGTCTATTGTTGTCAATGCTGTTTAGTTTACCTGCCTTGTCTTTAAGGACACTGTACTAATTGTACAGAGGTGATTGACTCTGGGGGGACACCATGACCCAACAGACCTGTAAAACACAAGGTCCATTTGGTTCCATTTGTACACTCTGAGTTACAGACCTGTTATGGTCATTCAGGGTTAGCTCTTTATGTGTTTCTGGTAATATTATTGTCAGCTCAATGTGTATGTCCATGGCAAAAATGTCCACCACAAGCCAGCATGGTGATGACCCCTGCTTGTTGTTATCTAACAACTTAATGGCATCAACCACATCCTCAGACCTAATCAGTGCACTTTCAAATGGATCAACATGATCTACTGCCACTGTGCAACTTTTTACACAGTTAAATAAGTTGTGATTGTGTTTTCTCCATATACCTCAGCTATTTCAACCCAGCCACATGCACCCTCTAAGTTAGAGCAGTGGTTCTCAAACTTTTTCATGTCAAGGACCCCCTAATTGACACTTATTAGCCCGTGGACCCCCATTTGAAGAGATATGCCAGGGACCCCCATAAGAGAAGATTTTTACGGCTCTCTAGCAGTGATTCTCAACCATTTTAATTTCAAGGAAGTCCAGTTTGACATGCATTAGGGCTACAGACCCCCATTTAAGGGCATTTATACCTCTGGGACCCCAATTCACATTGTAAAACCAATGTTAATTTAACTCTCAGAGTTACAGACCCATAAGGGTCCATTTGGTTCCTGTCCATCATTTAGCTGGGGACCCCTGGAACTCCCTCAAGTACCCCTGGGGGTCCCTGGACCCCACTTTGAGAACCAATGTGTTAGAGAGTATGTTTTACTGTTGTTCATTACTTTGACCTCTTTCCAAAAATCATACAGGTCTTTGCTTTGTAGCTTATTAGGAAGTGAGTCTGCTCTCAAAGTGTTCTCCTGTCTTTTAACAGATCAAACAGCACATTTAAATGTTGCTTGGTGCGTTTCTTCTCCTCAAACAGTGAACCTTGTATAGGCCTACCAGATTAGGATTATTTATTTATTATTTGTATTTTAGAACACTAACCAAGAGCAAGTAAAAATTAATTGCACTGTGGTTAGTATGGTTTACTTATCAGTTGTATTTTAGAATACTTTATATTGATCGGGTAACGTCACTTGAGCTGGGCGTGCCTTAATGTGAGCATGCGCACTGCGCTCATTATTCAAAAAGTGGCCATTAGCGCGCTGAGCCCTTGTTGGGAGTTGGGACCGTTGGAACTCTCTGCTTGGAACATGGAAGCAAGGAACACGTTTTAATTTCTTCAATTCAAGTAATTTCGTCAATAAGGTAAGTGTTATCTAGTGTGAATTTGTGTATCTGACATGCTGCCATTATATTAGTGAACATTTGCCAAACGTCACGTCCTGATGAGTGGTTGATTGTTTTTCCACCACATAAACTTAGCCTACTTAAACCTACTTAACCATATTTGTTCCAAAACAATGTTGTAATAAATGGAAGTTTGGTATGTTTTCGTCGAGTTGACACTAGCGACTGCGTTTTGATCGTTAGTTTGAAACAACACGGACATGTTATAAAAGTTACTGCTTGCTGAGACCATTTTTTTAGCCCTGAAATAGCCGTGGCACTTTCTCCATTACAACCCGTACATCTACATAAACGTTAATATTTCATATATAAAGTACTCACCCCACGGCCACAGATGTTACAATTTGAATCGGGTGGGTCTAAGTATCCGTATCTTCCGTATTGTTCAATAAAAAGCATTTTAATCCGATCGCCTGCCATTTTCTCAGAGTTATAATGTATCAGAGTGCAATACACCTCCCAACCGCTAGGGTCGCGTAGTTGAAATCATGGAGACGATCCGGACAAAATGGCCACCGATCGGATTAAAATGCTTTTTATTGAACAATACGGAATATACACGGTACTTAGACCCGCTCGATTCAACTTGTTACATCCATGGCCGTGGGGTAAGCACTTTATATTTCATAATCTGAATGTTTATGAAGACGTACGGGATGTAGATGGAGAAAGTCACAACCTGGTTGAACCATAGCTAAGACCATTGATGCTTTGGCTCACGTCGCGCTAACAAATATCAGACTTGCAAGCTCTCAACGCGTCGCATCCACGACGCGTTGTGGGCTTGTAGATCTGCCATTTTGACCCGTGACACGCCGTAGGGCGAGGTATAAATCAGGCTTTGCATCCACTCTATGCGTCGCTAAACGAGGCTTGTTGTTGGTGCTGATTAAACAGTGTTTGAAATGCAACTACACTAACGTTGGTGTATCTGTCCTATAAAATAACATGCCTTTCAGACGCGCTGTGGACACATTTGAGATTGAAACCCATGTTATGTTGCCGGGTTGTGTTGGTGGAGTGTAGTTCATTGTTTATTTCAACCATTGGCATTATGTTAATGGTTAAATAGTGTGGCAGAAATACCCTGTCTTCTGTGTATTTCGAGTAGACAATAAATGGAACAGTGGTTCTCCAACATTTTCATCTTAAGGCCCTCTAAATAGATATGTTTGGCTGCAGAGTCAGACCCCCATCTGAACCAGGGACCCCCAGAAGATTTGTTAATTTTCTTCCAAATAATTCCAAGATTTTTCAAGATTCCTCAAAAATAGCAGATCTACAAGCTTGTAGGACAACTATTTGTGAATATTAGGGTTAAAGTGGTCAAACTAATTGTGATGCTATATTGTTGTTTTTTTGCTGGTGCCCCTCTGGAACCCCTTCAAGGACCCTGGGTGTCCCTGGGCCCCACTTTGAGAACCACTGACATGGCAGACATGTTATTTTTGCCATTATGTATTGTTGATGTACTCACATTAGAACATGAGATATAGGTTGAATATCCATGTTGAATGTTTTCCATCATTATCTGTTGAAAATAGGGTTAGGGTTAAGGCTATTGTTGTCAGCTCATGGTGCCTTGGGTTATGCCTGTCATAATAATATAAATCACACAAACTGTTGTCACACAATGGTGTGTTTATCAAAGAGCTTATCTACAATAGCCTACTGCTTGCATACACTCTTATAAGTAGACTCATGAGTGATTTTATTTTATTCTGAGTGATTCTCATTTTGCAATTGTTTATATAATATGTTCTCTTCTGTGTAGACCCAATCCTTCGATCTCCTAATCTCTCCATCTGGTGTGGAGAATTTGATTAGTGGGATTCCTCAAGAGGAAGAACTGCAGACTTCAGGTGGGGGTTTCATTTAACATAATGGTTAAATAAACAATAATGAACTGTAACTGTGTTTCTTAGCAGGTGCTAAGGTTATGAGTTGGGTCTCTTGGGTTCTTTCCTGCTTTCTTCACTGTCCTCTGGTCATAGAGATGCTGAAGGGCAGAGCGCTTAGACCCCAAGGCGGTTACCCTCGGCACAACTTTGGGGTTTCACATAATGATATCTGGGTGGTTTTCTATCAGCTGACATGAAAAGCATTCTCTGACCGGGTCAGCCTGTGACTGAGCACTTGGTGTTCAGATAAAACTTGTATTCTCACCATGTGACATTGGTGTAAAATCACTCCTCTGTGTTTGTATAGGTGCACAACACATGCAGTTTGACTCAGCCTGGGCCCTGACCAGAATCCCCTCAGCTACCTTCCTGCCAACAGGCACTGTGCCCATCTTCTGCCTACATGGACATCCGGGAACAGGTTAGCACCTTTTTACCTACGAGTAACAGAGCAACATAAGTTTATTTGGGAATTAACTGTCCAATTGAACTATCAGGGCGACATATGAAAATATGCTTTAGAGGAATGTCTGGTGCTGTATGCAGTTTGGAACCCAGGATGTAAGGTGATGGAGACCTTTATTACACTAGAGGTGTATATATGGAGCTGACTAATTTGTTTGCTGATTCCATGATGACACATTGAGGTTAGACATTCCATAATTGGGCATAGCTGCATTGGGAACTCCTTATATCAGGGGTCTTCAACCTTTTCAGGCCAAGGACCCCCTAACTGAGAAAGAGATGAAGAAGGGACCCCCACTATATATTACAAAAAATTGTGTTGCAGATTAAAGCTTTTCATAGATGTTGGATTCATGTTAATGTGTATTGTCAGACATTTTACGACTTAAACCGTCAATACTTAGTAAACTTTCACTCTGTACTTGGTCTGCTCTTTTTCCCCTCTTCGCGCTGCGAGGCGTTGTGAGCTTGTAGATCGGCCATTTTTGGCTGAAGTTGTCCTTAGAATAGGGATGCTATTGTTCAAGTGGTTAGTATAAAGAAACAATGGGCCTCATTCATGAACCGTACTTACGAACAAATTTGTTCTTAGAGCCACTTAAGAAGTTTTTTAAGAGATTTTGGCATTCACAAATGTTTTCTTAGCTGTGATTTGTTCTTAAGTTAAGAAGAAATCTACGCATACTAGAGAGCACTCTTAGGGTGGCCTTTGAGTTCTTAAGTGTGATATGTTTGTGCAAAAATAATTAATTCTCGAAGTTTCTTCAATTCTACAGTTGTATAATATAGGATTTAAATTACAATAATATTTTTATCATATCTTTAGAGCAAAAAAGGTTCTCAAAGGTGTGGTCTGGGGACCCCCAGGGGTCCTTGAAGCTGTTCCAGGGGGTCCACAGCAAACGAGGAACAGTTTAATCACTTTAACCCTATTTTATACTTTGTTTGAAAATAGCTGATCTACAAGCTCACAACGCGTCCCATTACTGGCAATTTTGAACTTGTAGATCGGCTATTTTCGAAACATTTTGATAAATCTTGAAAATATTTCCCTAGCAGAAAATATTTTCAGGTGGGGGTCTGCAGCCAAATGCATCTAACCCAAACAGACCCGGTTGAGTTGAAGCCCAAGCCCCATACCCACCCCATAACCCCCCACCCATATCCCGACATTCGCCACACCCCCATTTTCAAGTCCCCTTCCTACCTGAAAGCCCCCCTATACCCACCCGTCACACCCATCCCCATACCCCACACAGCCCCCTACACCCCTCCTTGCACCACCATATCACCCACCACACCCCTATTTCCACCCCATTACATACCAAGCAGCTGCTACCTTAAAGACCCTCTATATCCACCCACCAGCTGTCAGTACTAAAATGTTTTATATCCACTACTAACGCTACTCCTGAACATGAAATATGGATAACATTTTTAACAGCTAATTTCAGCAAATTTACATTGATATCGAGTGGTGATATGTTGATTAATGTGAGAGAAATAATAAAATACATTCATTAATTAAATAAAATAATTTGCTGTTCACTTCAGAAGTACCTCCACATAAATATTTATTTATTTTTATGTTTGGAGTCTGGTGTTCCACCATCTTTAGGCTTTAGTTTAGGTATTCTTTACTTCATTCTCTCAACTTTATTTCTCTGTGTGATTTCCTGTGATTTCTGTGTGCAGCAATCACACACAGGTGTGACTGCAGGCAGAGCCTAAGAACATTTCATGAATCTGACTCGACTTCTCTTAGGAATTCACTTAGGAAGAAATTTAAGAAGACAACTTACGAATTTATTGCTGAATGAGGCCCATTGATCTTATCACAGAGATTTGGTGGACCAACTCTGAAGCAACTCTGAAGACCCCCTATGGGTCCCGGACCCCCTGTTGAAGACCCCTGCCCTGTTATGGCTGACTCATGGTGACATGAGCGTGGCATGGGGCATCTCCTGTAAGCCAATTTTAATATATAGGTAATTGTCTGATCACAGTTATGAGAAAAAGCGTTCATCTGTATACATTTATCTATTGAAGAATAGTGAAAATAGCAGATCTACAAGCTCGCAACATCTCGCAAAGTGATGTGTTGTGAACATGTAGATCGGCTACTCTCACTATTTTTCAACATTTTTAAATGCCGGGCCTGTTCTGGCCATAGTACATAATGGTATTATTGGCCCCGGTCATTGTCAGTCATGTCAGTCATTTCTTTTTTTGTTTACAAAGCCTAAAAGTCGGAACCGAAATGTAATTCGTCCAATGTTTAATGACAAAACAGTTACATTGTTGATCATAATTATTTGTATGACAATTAACCAAATGTTTTCCTAATTTACACACTGTTTCAAATGTATTTAGTCACTGTAGTTTGTTCTGTGGTTTGCTGTGTTGTAGGCTTATGCTGAGTTTAACATGATCACCACCACACACCTAGAGACAGACTTCTTTGATGCTCTGGATCGCTATACACTACAATTGGTCACTATCTTCAAGTCCAAGAAAGGTGCCATTAGAGAGAAATTATCCGGAATTGTGCAGCAAATTGATGGGTAAGTCTACAACATGTTTCTTATATTTGTATTTATCATGACTAAGTTTATATACAACCTATTACCCCAAATAGTACTTCTGCTTCCCGGTTGTATTACAGAGTGTTAAAGTATTGCTAACTATTGATCGTTGTTGATAACTAAATGCTGTGGATTGTACTATTTTTAAATCACATCTCCAATCAGCAACTGTTCATCAAACATAAACTGTTCACAAAATGTAAGGAAACTTGAATTTGGGTCATTATATCTCCCCTTTACTAATACCAATCAGTAAAGTGTTACATATCATTTTTATCGGTGATTAGTCACCTTTACAACGAGGTACAGCTTGTAAGCATCGGGCATTCATGGAATGAGCAACACAGGCAAACGTGTGGGTAGCGCCGAGCAAAAATGTGCCAAAATCACCCAATATGCTTTTGCTGGTAATCGCTCTTGTTTTGAGCGACCTGCCAGCACACACCTGCTGAGAGGTGGGTTCTGCAACTTTGCGTTCTGCAACATGGGTTCTGCAACTTTGTTGAGTTTGTGTATGCTCCAAGCAGCAACACTGCCCCCATGGAAAGATGCCACGTTTGTCCATTCAGGATAAGGCCTGTGCAATAGGCTCTATGCACAGCAGCCATATTGGACAAAAATTGGGCCCCTTCCTTGCTTCCTTCACAGGTGTTACCAATGACACTAATGAAGGCTCTGTTCCATTTAGTGTAGCACAGTGGTTCTCAAACTTTTGTTTAATTTCAAGGACCCCCATAACTCTGAAAGTGTACAAATGGAACCAAATGGACCCGGGAGGGTCCATTTGGTTCCATTCGTACACTCTCAGAGTTACACCCTCTCAAGGAACCATGAGGGTCCCTGGACCACACTTTGAGACCCACTAGTATTTCTAGTGTGCCAACATACACAATATCAGCACCCTGACTGTTTGACTAGAATGGAACAGAGCCTTCATTAGTATCATTGGTAACACCTGTGAAGGAAGTAAGGAAGGGGCCCAATTCATTCCCAATATGGCTGCTGTGCATAGAGCCTATAGGGCAAGTGAAGCTGGTGTTCCGTTACGCAGATTACGCATTATTTGATGTCAGCCCTGGTAGTACTGTATGCCGGTGTGTGCCAGTCAAAGGTGTGTGTCTGGCACCTGAGCATGGGCCCTGCAACTTTGACATCTGTCTTTGGTACCGTTGTGCAAATCTTGCCTGTACATTTATGGTTCCTCAGTGAAGCAAGTGGTCTGGGTTGTTGTCTTCCTTGTTGACTTCACCAGTCTCACAGAACTTAATCCTAAATTTGGAAATGGTACAAGGGCTAACACCAAATAATGCTGTCACTCTGCATAACGGAACACCAGCTTCACTTGCCCTGTTGCACGGGCCTTATCCTGACAAAAGTGGCATCTTTCCATGGGGGGAGTGTTGCTGCTTGGAGCATACACAAACTCAACAAAGTTGCAGAACCCATGTTCAGGTGCCAGTCACTCACCTGTGAGACAGTCACACACCTGTGACTGGCACACACCTGAAGCCCATTGAATGTCATGAATGTCACAACATTGAATGTCAGCAGAAAAGGCTAACAGGCTATTTTGGCACATTTTTGCTCGGTGCTACCCACACGTTTGCTTGTGTTGCTCATTCCATGAATGCCCGATGCTTACAAGCTGTACCTCGTTGTAAAGGCTAATCAACGATAAAAAATATATACAACACTTTACTGATTGGTATTAGTAAAGGGGAGATATAATGGCCCAAATTCAAGTTTCCTTACCTTTTGTGAGCGGTTTATATTGTGGTGTTTCATGCTGTAACTGTACTGTAACTTGTGATGGTCAGATCTTGAACTTTATTTGTTCATTATCCACTTGTAGAAACCTGACGTGACCGCGCTGGGTAGGCTTGTTCTCCGAGGCCTCCTTCTTCTGCTTGGAGATGACCACAGCAGTTTCTACACCACTGTCTTGGTAAGTTCTCATAGTTACACCTTAAAGGTCCAGTGAAATTACATTTTCGATCATTTTATTTTGAAGTTTCAGTCTGAAACGGCCATTCAAACCAATCAGAAGGCTCAATCCCTTCAGGCTATAGCACGGTGGAATCTCACTCACATGGTGTGCAGTGTAAGTGTTTGTAGCCTGCACTCACATGTTGCTCAAGGGAGAGAGATGGCCACTATGCAGAATGTTTGTTACCAAGTTGCTTATTTCTAGCCTAAAATGTTTTCAGATACATATTTTACTGTGCTGATAAGATTACCATGAGTAATATACTGTCAAAAAACAGTAGGCCAACCAATGTTGATAACACTTCTCAATGCAGATGTGTTAAGTGTCTACATTTCCCTGTTGTAATGTTGTTTTTGTTTGGTTCTGTATAGGATTGTGACAGCGAAAGTGAAGACGCCTAGGCAGAGGTATCGGTCGGATTATGACTGTGAGCAGTGAAGATTCACGTCCCTCAGATGGTGTCGACCTTCAGCCAGTGTCAACAGCCATCATCCTTGAAGAGGAGGTATTGTGATGGATAATTTCCAGAACCTCCCTCAAGCACCGTGCCTGCTGTTTAGCCTGACGTATGCACTCAATTTGAAGTACCCTAATGATATGAAGAACATTTTGAACTTTATTCAAAGAGTGATGCTTGGCTTGGGAAAGGAAAAAATTCCCCCCCGCCAAACTGCAAAATCTTAAAAACCTCCTGTCATTTTAGAAAGATTGTATAGTGGATCACTGGTAGGCAGGTTGTCCTCAGCCCTCCTTTGTGACAGTAAACTAAAATGCATGCATTTTATTTTTCTCATGCATGAGAAAATGTTGTAAAGTGATAGGAGTTCTAAATGAAGCCACCTTTATTCATTTTAAGTACTTTAGAGCTGCAAATTATTAAGACTTTGAATGTAATGCCATTAAGTAAAAGTAAGGCACTTTTTTTAAATTGACAAGTGTTCACATGTTCATGTGTGAAATAATGTACTCTTTCAAACTGTAATGGGGCTGTCCACACTAAGCATATCACTTTTGTCAATCATATCGTTGTAGAATTATTTAGTTTAAATACAGTGCAGACATGATCATTTCAGTGGGCAGTTGCTCATGTCTTCCAGAGTACCAGCAAATCACTCATATTGTTATCATCAACACAGATACTGTTCGTCTTTAGTTGTGTTGAACAGGAGGAGAAGGATGGAGGGGCTACTAGGCTACAATTGCAGTAGCAACACAGAAATGTGTGAGGAATTAATTAGCATAATGACTTTGTGGACGAAAAGAGGTTCACAATCATTGGCTACTCTAAATTCTATAAAATAAAATAAATTAAAATGTGTATATATAGTGCTTGGTGTGGATGGCCCGTTAGGCTTTATTAATTAAGCCATTTGTATTACTAGAGCACTTTTCAGTGTATTTTGTCAGACCGTTGGTTTAGTCTCCAAATGCTTGCAGACATTTTCACGATTTCTTTCATAAATAGCAGATCTACAATCTTGTATATGTTCTATATTTCATCTGTTAAAGCATAAAAACAATGGTTAAATCAGTTCAAAGCAGGTCTAAATGCCTTGGTTCAATAAATGTGAAGATTCAAATCATATTGTCTGTCTTTATTTTTATATTTTCACATTTTGGGAAATGTAAGGTAATTTTGAACAAGATGTAGCCTTACAGTATATCAGCATACACATAATTTAAAATGTACATGCAGATTACCATTAGGTTGTTGGATGATCAGGATCAATATTGATTCCTAACATAATTCAGTATAATCAATTTATAAATTAAATCAGTGTTCGATTCCTGATGTTGTTTCAACATAAAATCAACTAAAATGTGCATGCAGATTACCATTTAGATGATGGTTGAATCAATGTTGATTCCTAATGTTGATTCAACATTAAATCAACTAAAATGTGCATGCAGATTACCATTTAGATGATGGTTGAATCAATGTTGATTCCTAATGTTGATTCAACATTAAATCAACTAAAATGTGCATGCAGATTACCATTTAGATGATGGTTGAATCAATATTGATTCATAACGTTGATTCAACATAAAATCAGCGTGCAGAATACCATTTGGATGATGGTTGAATCAACGTTGATATAGTGTTAGTTAGTGGTTGAAACACAAACGTTGAATCAGCAAAGATTAGGGTTGCGATTTCAGTACAGTTTCAACGTTGAGATCGAACGTTGATTCAACCGTTATGGCCGCCTATTTTTCAACGTTGATTCACCCATATTTTGCTATCTGGGTGACGACCTGGAACGACCTGCCTCTCCCCATCCGATCTGCCCAGTCCATTGGGGGTTTCAGCTCTCTACTTAAAACCCACCTATTCTCTTTGGCTATTAATTGCACTTAATCAGCTACTGTGTTTTAACAATGTACATATTTGTATGTGCGCCGATGGGCGCTTGTTGATGCTTTGTTTGTCTCAACCTAGTACAGCACTGTGGTCAGCTTCTGTTGTTTTAAATGTGCTTTATAAATAAAGTTTGATTTGATGACTACTCGAGTTGTTTACATTTCTGTCTAATAAAGTATTCAATCAATCAAACAATCCTACAGATTTTATTATTATTTTAAAACCAATTCAGACCTATATACTTTGGCATTTTGAAAATAGCCGATCTACAAGCCGAGCTTGTAGATCTGCTATTTTCAAAGGATTTTTATACATTCGAAAACTTGTGAAATGGGACCTTCTGCATAATGGTATTTTTGGTATTTTAAGTACAGGTTGATGCCAATACTTTTGTGCTTTTAGTTTGTTCCTGTTTTTCTGTTTTTTTTATTTGCACATGCATTCCATAATTTCCATAGGGCTGGACCACACATGGACAAATTACATCATCAACTTGTTACGGGCAAATAAGGCTTATTAGCCAGGGATCCTTTAAACATTTCGGGGAAAAATGTCAATTTAACATCGAGGTGCCCACTCTTCCCTGGTGCCCACTCTTCTGGTTACCATTTTATCAAGTAGACTTGACCTGAATATGCCTTGTAATGCTGAGTGTAGGCCACCTTAAGTATCTATTTTATCTTTATATGTTTAGAGTTTAAAGATACATTTGTATTTGGCAAGATTTTCGCACTCTTGTGTATTTTACAAGATATATTCACAAGATCAAATACCACTCCTGACGCTATTGTTTTTTACCTTATCTAAAATGCATTGCAAATTATTTTAGTAGGATTAAGTTTAGGTTTAGAGGCGGACCACTTGGTGCAGACTTCAGCCCCTAATACTTGGTGAGAACAGACTACAGCCCCTAAATTAAGTTAGGAGTAGTTTGGCAAAAACTGTTACAATGACGGAGGCGCGCCGTCTGAAGTGGACTTGAGCCACGAGAGGCACCGCAGAGCGAGCTCAAGTGAGCGAGTTGCCGCGCTGAACGTTGCGAAGTCTACTTCAGCCGACTCAGCGCCGTTAGAGTTACATCCCAATAGGGACAGAATCGTAAATTATCCCAGGCAGTACTATCCACCTGGAATGTGACGCAGTGACTAGGGAAAGGGCCGGTCACGCCGGGGAAGGCATCGTTTGACGTTTGGTCAAGAAGTCACAATATGCTTTTTGGGGAGTGAGACAGTGTTGGGCCTGTTGCTGTCCATTGTCGGTGGTGCTGAACCATTCACCAGTGGAAGCTGTGTGTGTGTGTGTGTGTGTGTGTGTGTGTGTGTGTGTGTGTGTGTGTGTGTGTGTGTGTGTGTGTGTGTGTGTGTGTGTGTGTGTGTGTGTGTGTGTGTGTGTGTGTGTGTGTGTGTGTGTGTGTGTGTGTGTGTGTGTGTGTGTGTGTGTGTGCGCGCGCGCGTGCGTGTGTGCGTGCGTGTGTGTGTGTTCCCAACTACTAGTGCTGTAATCCTGGAAGAGAGACAGTTAGTCGCATCCTTCTATGATAAATAGTCCACAAGTTATGTACAAAATCAATATATTTTTCAACAACCATGGGGTAGAGCCTTAGCTCAACAGATATGATGAACACATGAAGAACATACAGTAAGTTAAAAAATAAACAAAAAGAAATAAATATATGAGATACCAACCTTCACTTTGAGGCTTTTCCTCAGAGCTTTGAAGTGTAGTTTGGTTCTTTTGGAGAGTGGAAAGGAGACACATTCATTATGGCTGCAATTCGACCCCCCCCCCCCCCCCTTTACTGTAATTTAATGTCACTATGAATTGAGTACAAAAGTCAGTCAATCAATCAATCAATCAATCAATCAATCAATCAATCAATTCTGTGGAGTAACCGCAACAAAGGCAAAGGCGAGCCGAGGTATTTACTGTGCGGAGGCTGCAACCTGAAAGCTGATGTAGACCTCGATGATAATTTGATAGCTCCATATTTGTGATCAACGACGTCATTGTGGGAAGGTTTCATAAAGCGACGATGAGACACAGCAACATTGGCTATTTCCGTGTCACAGGCTACTTTCTTGTGGATTTGATTTTGGAGCGAGAGACGACCGAGGGTCCGAGACTATTATTAGTTTACTTTTTCCAAAGGTAGGACATTTACAATTACAATGTAGGACATTTAGAAGGCTATGGCACTATTTTAGACGGGATTAAAACACTTCTTTATTGAAAAATATGGACTAATACATTGCACAAATACGCCGTACACCTAGTTAACATTTAGGGCACGCGGGTAAGCACCTTATATTTTGCATTTGTACATGTTTGGAGAAATACGGGCTTTACTGGTGAAATTCCAGGGCAAATGGGTGGTCGCTAAGACTCTCGAAGATAGATACGAAAGTAAAAGTCAGACTTGATAAAATACATCTACGACGATAGTCTTATTCTTCTTGATCTAAGCCAAGGCTAGTGAAGTTCATGACCGGTCACGGTTATTATAAACTTATATTACACGTATATTACATAAACTGCAGGTTGGCTGCCACTAGTTCTTTTATATCGCCTTCTATTTGCTGCTGCCTTTCACGGTTATTATTTCCCCCCTTTTTCTTCTGGACGATTTTCCAATGGATGGAAGTTAAGTCTCGCTAAATTGTAGGACAATAAGTAGGGCTATATTACTCAGTGGTGGACAGTTAAGGAGTAAAAAAATACTTAAGTACATATTCTGAGGATGCATGTGTACTTTACTTGAGTGTTAGATTTTTGGGCGGTGTAACCGCCCCTATATGTGAGGTTTGGACATCGACATTCGCTGCACTGTGATTGGCCACCATTGTACCCCCCTAACCCTGCACCGTAATTGGCCACCATTATACACCCCTAACCCCTACACATTCAATGCAAATCTATACTTTTCTTTAAGTGAGCTTCCATCACTGTGATGACCACTAGCTGTAATATGATTGGCTGACTTTATTGGCTGACTCTATTCAGGACTGTGATTGGCTAGTGAAACACATGACACATGTGCATAGCCCTATAAATAGGACTATGCACTTAAAAAAACACATTTATGTTTTTTTTTAAGTTAGGGGTGTACAATGGTTTCTTTAAGTGAACTTCCATCACTGTGATGACCACTGTGACCACACCGCCCACTTCACACTGGGTGTGATTTTTTTGGGCGGTGCAACCGCCCCTATATGTGAGGTTTGGACATCGACATTCGCTGCACTGTGATTGGCCACCATTGTACCCCCCTAACCCTGCACCGTGATTGGCCACCATTGTACACACCTAACCCCTACACATTCAATGCAAATCTATACTTTTCTTTAAGTAAGTGAGCTTCCATCACTGTGATGACCACTAGCTGTAATATGATTGGCTGACTTTATTGGCTGACTCTATTCAGGACTGTGATTGGCTAGTGAAACACATGACACATGTGCATAGCCCTATAAATAGGACTATGCACTTAAAAAAAACACATTTATGTTTTTTTTTTAAGTGAACCAACCATTGTACACCCCTAACCCCTACTGTGACCACACCGCCCACTTCCCTCTCCGCTTGCCTCTTTGTTATATCTGTATCAGTGTGTAGGAGTAAAAGTATTTAGTTCTGGTTCCCCAGTCATTTCTATTTTCGTTTTTATATGTGCTTCTGCCGGCTTTGTATAACTTGTAGAACTAGTGGTTCTACAAGCACAGTGCATGCAGTGCAGGTGGTTTCCGAGAGTTACTTCTCTGAAACAAGAGTTTGTAATTTTGTCCAATCTGTATGGAGAGTATGTTAATACAATATAACTTATACAATTGGGGCGGTTATATTTTTGTCTCCCTGCTCTTCTATTGAGACATTTAGATTGTGTCAAAAGTCATGTCTCAACTAGACACAGGATCTGAGATGAATTTTTGACCAGATGTGTTAGTATAGGAAATCAAAGGTTGTTTGTGTGGAAACCAACCAAGTCGACTTGTTTCTGTGCCATCATGTTTTGACAGGGTGAAGTTCACCGCTGTGCATGTCGGCGCCATCTTGTTTTGACAAGGTGAAGTTAGTGGTTGTGCGTGTGGGTAGATATGAAACATCCTCTGCTCTCATGAGAGCAGAGGTGTGGTCACATGTGGTCACAAAGAACATTATGTGCATTTGCAAATATTGTATTGTATTGCTTTGCAAACAACACCTGCCTCTCTGCAACCGCCATCTCTGCAGGCATGGATGCCAATTTATGTTGGGTGGGTAGGGTACTCAATAACAAGTCACACACACCTGATGAATGTCAGTTGGAAACATTGTATTCGCAATAAAATACTTTTTTTGCCGTAAGTGAAGACAGTGTTTTTACTACATTTCAAGTCATACAATTTGATTATTGGCTGATGATGAAACCATAGCTGGCATAAGGACTTCAGGGAGAGAGTTTGAATGACAGAAATCTGTTCACAATAACACACGTTATCAGAGCGGGTACATCATGCATCCTGTGCACATTACATTGCATCACACAATAGTCATCTGGCCGACACATTTCCTGTGGGTGCTCGGCTTTCTCCTTGGGTGCTCGGGCTCCCCGGCACCCACAGAGAGAATGTTCTGTTTTCTATGTCAACTGTATGCATGCAGCATGAGCATGCAAGGTATTGTGTCATATCACCAGATGTTACTTATAATCTGATGAAAAAATATGTGTAATCACGGTAATCAAAATGCCCTTCATGACAATTACTCTATGCATTTTTTTTTTGAACACGAAGAAGATGTTTAAGTCGTTACAAAAAAAATTTCTCTCTGGCTTTTAACAACAGCCACTCCTAAATATTCCTATTTTAACTCCTATCTAACGTTTCCTACCTTCTGTGTACATACTGTAGGTGTAAATGAACAATCTCGCTCTGTGTCTCCTATATGCATACATGTTGTGTGTTTTTGTTCTTTGATTTGATGTATGCTTTGTTTTTACCTGTGCAGCACTTTGGTCAAATAAGGTTGTGTGAAAATGTGCTCTATAAATACAGTTTTATTGATTGATTGATTGATTGATTGATTGATTGATTGATTGATTGATTGATTGATTGATTGATTGATAAGCTAGTAACTCCCATCATGATTACTGACATCGACTATGCAGATGACATTGCCCGAGTCTCGGACACAGCAGAGAATGTAAGGGAACTACTACTGGCAGTAGAAATGGAGTGCAGGAGGATCTGCCTCAAGCTCTATGCCAAAAAAACAAAAGTATCGGTATTTAACACAGAGGACATCATTGCCACTGTGGACGGGATAGTGCTCGAGGTAGTCGAGGACTTCAAAGGACTTTTACTTTTACTTGTACTTTAAGTATTTTTAAAAGCATGTACTTTTGAATACTTAAGTATATTTAAAAGCAATTTAATTTTTTACTCTTAATTGAGTAACATTTTGACTGAGCTGCTTTTACTTAGTGGAGTAAATTTGACCAGGAGTATCTGTACTCTTACTCAAGTACTGGGGTTGAGTACTTTGTCAACCTCTGATATTACTCTATATATTATTAAGTTGGGTGGCATGACAATAGGGTGCGTTCGGATATACATAGCACTGCGCACTGGCCAATACAAATTAATAAGTTAGTGCATTGTTCCTCCGGTGCGCATTTCCGCACCGAATGCACCTTAATGTAGTATGGAGAGTAGACTCGCCCCATCTTTCTAATTCATTATCATGCCTCACCATCAATTTCTGCTATTGCAGCTATTGTTGAGTAAAATAAGATGCATTTTAGATAGGCTTATAGAGAACTAAAAATAGATTATTTTATAGACACTACAATTATAGACAATATTCTACGTATTTGTAGAATCACCTCTACAAATCAAAAAAGAATAATAACATACATGCATGCATGTATACAGTACAACCACCTGACTTACCTGTACATAGACCTATTTATCTACTGCTTGAGCATTTTTTAAGATGAGATGAATTCATTTTTAGCTTTTCTTCTGACTTCTTTTCAGATCCTGAATCTTTATTGCACCTCCTTAATCAGTGATGACACACCATCGTCTATTAGGACTTCTTGAGGCGCTTAGTGATGAAGAATTTGAGAAATTCCAGTGGTCACTGCGCTACAACTCCGATGGCAAAGTTACAAAAGCCCAGCTGGATGGTGTAAACAGGATGACAACAGTAGATGTGATGATACAAACCTGTACAGCTGATGGAGCTGTGAAGATCACACAAAGTACTTTGGAGACGATCCAAAGAAATGATCTAGTGGGGAAACATCCAGACGCTGGGTCAGGTAATGAAAATAAAGCCACTAAATTAAATGTATGGCATCATATCATATCACTTAAATTAATTACACCTTTGTAGTGCTCAAATATTTGAGGCATGGATTCATTTAGGTGCTAGCCTTGCAGCATAAGGTTCGCAAAATAAAATGTTTGTCATAGGATAGAAGGATAGACTGTACCAGAATTTAATATTTACTCTTTTGCTAATAGAATTCATACCAGGGGCGTTGATTTATGTCCGTTCTTTTGGGTGCGCAAATTAGCGGTTATTTTCCGGGTTTGTTACCTTTTTTTTTTTTTTGTTACTTTAATGCGGTTAATTTGTTTCTTTTGATACAAAAAAATTTACTCCATGAAGTGAAAATGTCTGAGTTTTTTCTTTTTCTTTTTTTGCGATGAGTTTGTGATGGTTGCTCGTCATTTCCTCTGGGTGCTTTAGCCCCGAGGCACCCACAGTATCGGCGCCCTTGATACATACAATAACACACAATATATAAGAAATATCTCCATATTTAATCTTTTTATATTTTTTCTATGAATGAATGTGCAATTATTGTTCCACTGTATGACAGTGTCACGCAAAAGTAGTGTAATGAAAGGATCTACAACCTCACTCTCTCTCTGTGTATGCACATGCTCGCACGCTTGCACACACACAGACTGACACATAAAATACTACATATTTAGCTAATCTAAGCTTTTTTCTGATTTATTTTCAGATTTAATCTAATCTAATCCAATCTAAAAACAAGAACCCCCCCCCCCCCCTTCATGTTGTCTTGCAGGTCCTGGTTCAGCTAAGCAGAAAACAGGCTATGAACTAGCAAAGGTAAGGAAGTTTGTCTGTCTTGATAGAATGACTAACACAATAATAAACAGCAGATTTTTTAAATATAGTTGCTGTATTTTGTGGCTGTTGTAGGTCTGTTTATGTCACTAATGTTCATAACTTTGTGGCAAAGGAACCAGCAGCAAAGAAACCAGCATTGAAGAAAGCTGTAGTCAAGGACCACAAGACAGCGACCAAGCAAGCCCCAAAGAAGCCCACATCTACCAACAAAGCCCCAGCAAAGAAGGAAGCCCAGCCCAAGGAAGTGAAACCAAGGAAGGCGATCTCCAAAAAGAAGTAAACGTCGTAATAGTACTTTTTACTCCACTTTCATCCTCAATTGTACTTCTGTTTAATAGTGTGTACAACCAGTGTATAGATAATTGATTATATCTGTCAGAATGTTAACCTTTCGCTGAAGCACACTTCCATTCAATGAAGGGTTAACCACATAGTTTTTTTCTGTAAGGATTTCACACCCCTAGAAGTAACCCCGACCCAAAATATTTGTAGTAGTTTAGTTATGTTTTGTGTGGTTTAATTGTTTCATTTTACCTATATATTACCTGTATTTACCTATAGTTAGATGAGGTAGATGAGGTTTCATCACCTTAAACATTATCTTTAATGCATATCAACATTTTTTTAATAGATATTTTTTATGTTTTGGTTTTTCAGAAATGTCATTAATGTTGATAAATCTGTGGGGGAAAAAACAGCATTGGAGACAGCAACCAAAGAAGCCCCAAAGAAGCCCACATCTACCAACAAAGCCCCAGCAAAGAAGAAAGCCCATCCCAAGGAAGCAAAACCAAGGAAGGCGATCTCCAAAAAGAAGTAAACATCCTAATAGTACTTTTTACTCCACTCTTATCCTCAAGTGTACAGTACCTCTGTTTAATAGTGTGTACAACCAGTGTATAGCTAATGGATTATATCTGTCAGAATGTTAACCTTTCGCTGAAGCACACTTCCATTCAATGAAGGGTTAAACACATGGTTTTTCCTGTTCGGATTTCCCACGAGAAACACATTGATGTCCTAATTGTTGTATAATTTATGATTGTCATCATAGACCTGCTTGTTTCTCGCCAAACCTGGCAACTGTGCAACTCTAAATGCTAATTATGTTTTTTATATAAGTGGTGATACTGCGGAGGATGGGCCGTCTCCCTGTTGGCTTAAACGGGGAAGTGTCCCCATTGGCTTAAAGTAGTGACGGACAGCCAGGACAGCCAATGACAAATAGGTGTCGCTTAGGCGTCGCGGATGACGATGTCTCTGTCTGTTTCTCATTTCAAGTGAGGAAAAGAATAGTCTCCCAAGTACTACTTCCCATTGTAGACTACGCTGACATTGTATATCAGAACACCACAGACACTAATCTCAAGCCTCTCGATGTATTATATAACTCCCTATGTAGATTTGTGCTGAGGTGTCCATACAGAACACATCACTGTTCTCTTTATAGTTCGCTTGATTGGTTGCAGCCTAAGGCAAGAAGGCAACATCACTGGTACCTATTCCTCTTTAAATGTGTTCACTTTAACTGTCCTTCTTACCTGAAACAATCTATGGAACCATATACATCACCATATCCGCTTAGACATTCACAACATCCCTTTTTTACTGTTCCCAAAAGAATATG
Organism: Gymnoscopelus microlampas; assembly: GCF_963454915.1. Taxonomy (NCBI): domain Eukaryota; kingdom Metazoa; phylum Chordata; class Actinopteri; order Myctophiformes; family Myctophidae; genus Gymnoscopelus; species Gymnoscopelus microlampas. Next base: position 39,863,054 of record NC_139948.1, read on the forward strand.
TTCTGTAGCTGGACAAAGGTCATTCCATTACAAAGCTCCATCTGACTGGAACAACCTTCCTCTTTCTCTCAGATCAGTTGGCCGCTTCAGGACGTCCCTGTATTCACACCTCGAAACTACCTGTTCATGCTTCTAACACTGCTTGTACATACGTTTATAACTCTGACTTTGAGATAGGTCATAGTACTGTATTCTCGACTTCTTTGTTTAAAAAAAAAACGAGTTGGTGAATGGGGGTGTGGGTGGGAGAGGGTGAGCAAGCTAACTGTATCTGTACAGGTGTGTATTGTGTATTGTGTACTTGTACTGTATGTAATGTTTTATGTATGTATTCTATGTATGTATTCTGATGTATGTGCTTAGGACCCCCTCTAAAATGAGATGCTTCATCTCAAGGGGCTATCCTCTCAATACATTCTGACCAAATTCTAGAGCAGCTTGCAGCTGCTAAAAAAAGTCAACTGCCCCTGGTACAGTATGTTGGTGAGTGATTAGCGACATCAAAGCAAGCACCTAAAATGACTGAAACTCTCCTTTAAACATCATCTTTAATGCATACCAGCATTTTTATTATAGATATTTTTTATGTTTTTGTTTTTCAGAATGGATTTGAAAACTGCTCCAGAGGGCCCAAGAGAGCCACATAAAAAACTACACCCTAAGGTAATAGTAGAAGTGTGGTGAATGAGCATAGAGTAGTTTAGTAAACAGAAAATATATTTTCTGTTTACTAAAGGGCTAGGGAGACCCCCGTTACTGGATAAACACACTATAGCAATGATTGCTAACACTTATTTTAACAAAAAGAATATCACTTACACCACCTTTAACAACATGAACCCAGTATCCTTATTCTGGGGGCGAACAAGCTCACAGCACACCTGGTGGTCAGTAACCTTTTGTTCACAGCCATGCTGGTTCTCTGAGGTTGTGAACAAACTTATTCCCAGGGTCTCCAAGCAGAGGGAGTGAGTGATTGAAGAATAAGGCTCTTTTCTGAATAGCCTCCGCATGAGGGCCAATCTTAGTCAGATTCTACCCTCTAGTGGCTATTCATAAAATAGCCAGTAGAGTGTAGAATTTGACTAGAACTGAGTATCCCCTTGACACTGGCAAGGGCAGACATGGACGTGCCCCATATAAATATTGATGCAAACATTGGCCCTATTAATCGGCAGACAATATATCGATCGAACCCTGTATAGACATATTTACCATTTTGTAAAAAATAATTGTGATCAATCAAATATGATATTTTCACTATTCAGCGTGTGTGTACACACACGTGTAAGACAACAATTATCATAGCATCTTGATATTGTTCTGAGTGATCGATATCGGTTTATAGTTGTATTATTGTTTGTTTGTTTATTCAATTGTTTATTTATAGAAAAGAAGAAAGAAAGAAAGATTCCAGGTTCTGTCTGCCACTGACAAGAGGGGACGCAAAAAGAAAGATCCCAATGCACCCAAACGACCTCTGTAAGACAAACACACATATCTTTAGCACAGCAGCTTAAGATACTGTACAGAATGATACAGGGAAAGGATAGTACTGTAGATACAGCAGGTAAAATACATCACAATCAAAAGAAATGCCATCAATAATGAACTAAATATACATACTATAAACACCCTCAACAGTGCATACCTAATGCAGGACAAAAATAAATAATAAGAGTACACACAGTAACCATGTCAGATAGTGTCCTCACTGTAATGAACTTACTTCCGAGCTAATTAGTCTATTGAAGGGGCAGAGCAACCATTGATTGCTTGATGATTGACTGATGATTGATGATAGTGGTAATAATGGGAGTAGAAGATGACTGACCCAAACAACCTCTATAAATCACACACACATACCAAACGCACCCAAACTATCTCCATAAGTCATAGAAACATTCCAAACGCACCCAAACAGCCTCTGTAATCATATATTATATCAAACACACCCAACCTACAGGTAACATTTTACTAACCTGTTTGTGTGTGTTTTGTGTGTAATGTGTTGTATGTTTTGTGTGTGTAATGTGTGCAGGTCTCCATTCTTTTTGTTCTGCCATGAGCGTCGTCCCTTTGTGAAGGAGCAGCAGCCAGGTCTGTCTTTAGGAGACTGTGCCAAGAAACTGGGACAGATGTGGACACAACTGTCCCAATATTATAAACAACCATATGAGAAGAAAGCCCAAGAACTACGAGAGAAATATGACACGGTATTTATGATAGATAGATAGATCCATCCTTCCTTCCATCATTTTATACAGAACCATAATGTTAAAGCTGCACTATGTAACTTTCCTCTTCTACCCCATATTTGAACCCGGTTGCCTGCGCAAGTGGTGATTTTTGTTTTACCATTGAGCTAATAGAGGCTGCCTGCTTGCTCAGGGGATAAATTGAATTTTGACATGAGACATGACCTTTGACACAATCTAAATGTCTCAATCGAAAAGAAGGGAGACAAACTACAACCACCCCAATTGAGTTATATTGTATTACCATACTCTACCATACAGATTGGATAAAATTGCATTTTATTCATTAAAAACGTTACATACTACATAGTGCTGGTTTAAGTGTCAGTTAATGTTAAATCAAGTAGACAGTTCCTTACGGTGCGTTTTAACAGCGGGCAACTCTCGGGCGATGCCGGGCAACATCGCCCAAAAGATAATGAAAGTCTATGAGAGCCGGCGATCGGGCGAAGTGGGCGGGGGGGCGATGAAAGATGGATTTTCTTTATCTTTTTGGACGATGTCGCCCAGTATCGCCCGCTGTTAAAACGCACCGTTAGAGAATTTCATGTATTTAGATGGATTAGCGAGGTCAATGTGGCCTGGGAAATAGTGCATCTGAGCTTTTAGTTAATTGAAGTGTAGGCCTATTCATTAATTTTGACCAGACGATGTGGTCATCATCAGTTCAGCAGAGGTGATACATACTGTAGATACGCACATTCCATGTGTGTGTGTGTGTGTGTGTGTGTGTGTGTGTGTGTGTGTGTGTGTGTGTGTGTGTGTGTGTGTGTGTGTGTGTGTGTGTGTGTGTGTGTGTCACACAGAGGGCCAAGCAGTTAGCAACTATCAGATCAGCTATTATAGGAAGCCTCTCAATTTGGAGGAGCCGTTGTTTCCTTTATCCATGATTTATGTCCGCTGTGTCTGACAAGTATGTCAACTATATATTGTATGTAACAATGTTCTGCAGTCTATGCACTTTGTATCTGTCTGTTCTCCTATTGTCTGACTGCATTGGCAGTGTTTATGTCCTTTGTACAAGGCATCCTTGTACTTCTGTTTATGTGGACATAAATAAACATTTTGTGTGTGTGTGTGTGTGTGTGTGTGTGTGTGTGTGTGTGTGTGTGTGTGTGTGTGTGTGTGTGTATGTGTGTGTGTCTAGGACATGGTGGCATATCGTAAGATCTCTCAGGGAGGCAATGAAGACAACGATAAGGAGGGAGACGATGATGATGTCCAAGAGAATGATGACAAAAATGCTAATAGAAACATGTTTTGTGTAGGAAACCCATCAACAGTACCTCCAACGTCTCACTTTGGCGGAGCCCATAGCGCTGACGCCTCACAGCTAGAACGTACTTGGTTCAATTCCCACTTGGGAGGCTTCGATTCCATCTTTGGACCTTTTGGGCACTAGGGGCGTGTTCTCTTCTCCACGTCATCAGTGCCCATACCCTAGGTGGGGTTGGCGAAAGGGCCTTTCTGTGTGGAGTTTGCATGTTCTCCCCATGTCCCCTAGGGTAGGTACCCCCAAAAAAAGCCACAATTCTAGAGGGAGCGACAACAACGATCTGGTAACACCCACTTATAGAACAAACATGGATACATTCTCTTTCTACAGCCCTGCCACCACAGTGTGGAATGCCCTGACACCATCCCTTAAAAAATGGAGTTCACTGGCTTCCTTCAAAACAGGCCTGAAAATCCACCTTTCAGGAGGCCAAAGGGGAGGTAAATCTCATTTCTCCCACTGCCTCCACCCCCACCGCCCTTTTTACCCCCTTCTTCCCCCTTTAAAAAAAACATATTTTGTTGATGATATGGTATTTTGGTGTTATTTTTATGCTATATTGATGAATTGAATACATAGGACTTCAATGGAAACAAGTCCTTGGGACTTTTTTGGGTTGTCTTTTGAGACCAAGTGTATGACGACCTGGAACAACCTGCCTCTCCCCGTCCGATCTGCTCAGTCCATTGGGGGGGAGGTGTTTTAACAATGTACATATTTGTCTGTGCGCCGATGGGCGCTTGTTGATGCTTTGTTTGTCTCAACCTTGTACAGTACTGTGGTCAGCTTCTGTTGTTTTAAATGTTCTTTATAAATAAAGTTTGATTTGATGACCGTACTCGTGCTGTTTGCATTTCTGTCTAATAAAGTATTCAATCAATCAATCAATCCTATAGATTTTATTATTACAAAACCACTTCAGACCTATATACTAGCATTTTGAAAATAGCAGATCTACAAGCCAAGCTTGTAGATCTGCTATTTTCGAAAGGATTTCTACACATTTTATACATTCGAAAACATGTGAAATGGGACCTTCTGCATAATGAGTACTTTTACTTTTGGTATTTTATAGGTTGATGCCAATACTTTCGTACTTTTACTCAAGTAAGTTGTGAATACCGAACTTGCACTTGTAATTATTTCTATTTCTACAAAAAAGTATTGATACTTTTACTTAAGTAAAACATTTGAGTATGTCTTCCATCACTGCCCATAAGGTAAGACACAGCAGTGTCAACATTCTGTAATAGCTGTTTTCTTCCGCAATAGGGCTCATTCCCCTACAGTTCTGCCCTCTAGTGAAACTGAGAAATCATTACACAACACTGGAGGCCAAGTCATATTCACTCACTCATTCATTCACTTATTTGGATCTATGTTGGACCCATTCCGAGTGGAGACCGACTATTAGCAATCACCTTTTGGACCAATAACATACAAATGGCCACAGTCACAACAGTCCCCTTACCCCTGCACAGCCAAGCAACACAATAACATTTCAACAAGCACCACAATAATTGTAGAAGAAAAGCACCATACTCTGTTTGGGTATTTTTGCTATGTTGGAAAATGTGTTGAGACTATTTTAAATCTTCACATATACTGGCCAATGACATGCCCAAACCAGGGACGCGTGGTTGAAAGTGGTCAAAATACATTTTTAGGTTATATAATTTGCCTCTGTATTGGGAAATTAGTGTGCACAAAGTAGCCTATAATCTGTATGTTTTTGTGTTGTTGTTGAAGGCTATACATTGCAATAAAAATGTGTTGTCAAAAATGCCATGGCACACACCAGTGCACTGTTTGGGAACCACTGCACTCAGACTATAGGACGAAACTGAAAGAACATACTGTAGAGTAGGTGAAGGTTCAAAAAAGCATGGGGAAGCGGCCTTTAGCTGTTATGGTCCTAGCCTTTGGAACAGCCTGTCGGAGGCTCTGCGTCATTCACACTGAATCATTGGACATTTTTAAAATAAATCTTAAGACACACCTTTTTAGTATTGCTTTTACCTAGGTTTTAACACAGCGCCTTAGGCTATAATGACTGAAGGAACCCATCGATGGACACATGAACAAATATGGTGTACAAGTGGCTGTATAAGTAAACAACGATATCAGCTAAGGAAAATAAGAATATTAATTCTGTAGCAGGGCATAGCCTGTTTTAATGTTGAGCTTGAAGTCTTAATTCCCGCCTCTCTCTGCCATGAGTCAGCATGTGTCATCTGAGAGATCAAGATAGGAAGAATGTACAGTAGGCTACTTCTCAAAGGGTACCTGACACAAGTTACACTAATACATTTTGTCACTAATTTACAATGGAAAATATAAGAAAACAACTGTTGGCGTGAACTGTTCCTGTCTGATAAACGTTACGTAACTCAAAGTGAAAGTTAAAGTTAATTTCAGGATGTCTGCAAGTGGCATTCCATCCTTCACAACACCATAAGTTTCATTTCATGCTCAGTTTCTATAACAGTAGAAAGACTGGCAGTGACCATTATGCACGTGATGAAATGCACTCATCATAAACACGTGCACAACAGTTACGACAAATGTATTCTCAGTTGAATTAGGTTACACAATCTCAGCAAATTGTTTTGAGATTTTATTTAGTCACAAGCTTATTAGTACTTTTCATTGGAATTAGCAATAATACAAATTAGCTTGTATATCGGCTATTTCCTTGTAGATTTTGCTTGTAGATCTGCTAAAATCCACAGACTTACCGGTAACCACTTTCACTTCAATTTATGTTGCTACTTTTATATGTGACACATGACGAAGTAGGGCATTCATTTATGAAAAAAAGAAAGAAAAAAAAGGTCCAAAGTTGAAATATGGAGATATGAGGTTTCTGCCCGACAGCAATGATATCCTGAGCAGAGTTTGTATAAGGAAGGTTTATATCAGTGTGGTGTCAATGCCGGGCTGGCTTGAGTTGATTTGTCATGTGATGCTCGTGAATTTCTATCAATAACAATAATATAGAGTGAAGGAAGGGCTCCACATTGTAAGTCAACCTGATCATACAGACCCCCATCCCTAGATGGAGCCCAATGATCAGACCCATGAATTGGCATTAACACCATTGCAGAGCTTCTTTGATAATCCCCATGCAAGTGATGTTTTTAATCATGAGGAGGTACAGAGCACCAAAGCATCATTGTGCACGGTTTAGGATGTGTAAATAATGCGACTCTATTTAAGACGGTCGGCTCATGGGAGAGTCTCTTTTATAGGCCAAGGGGGGGCGTTGCCAAGTTACAGCGATCCGGTGGGAATGGCCCGTTCGCGTAAATAACAGGTAGCTGATGTTTGTTCCTGTTTTTCAGTATTGTCTATTATAATAGAGTTAATGTCATGTATGCTGTGCTCCCTTGGCCTCCTCTTTCAAGGTTATAAACAAATTTGATTTGGTCTGGATCATCCTGCTGCTTCCTCTTTGATTTGTTTTGGCCAGCTGCCCTTCCTCTTCCTCTCCCAATATCAGGTTGCCTAAAAGAAACATAGAAGCGTACATTTTGGTTTGTTGGTTAACAATTTCACATGCAGAAAAATGGACAATGGCAGTCATTAACATTCTGTGCTTATACTGTATTTGCATTCCTCTTTCCTCCATAACATTATTGTATACTGACCTTGTAGTCCCAGGTTGAGAGCTGGAGCTAGATTCTGGAGCTTTGGCCCCGACTGAGATTTCTGGTGTGACTGGAGTTTCGGGGCTGGTTGGAGGGGTGTTAAACCCTTCTTCATGTAACGATTTTCTGGCTTTTCTCCTCCTCGCATGCGACTCTCTCCACTTTTTTCGCTGGGCACACTGTCCACTCTCACTGCGGTCTTTCTGAAGTATCTTCTTCCCTGTTTCTACAGATTCCCTCCATCTTTCTTTCTCTGTTTCTAAGTACTGCTGTCTCCTCTGTACATCAGCATCACGCCTGGCACGATAGCTTCTCTGCTTTTCAGCCGCGCTCATTAGTGGGCCACGCTGTAAGAAAAAAAAAATACTTTATCCAACTTAATTTTGTGTCCCCATTATTAATCAAGTTCCTAATCCTATCCAGGTAGTTAAAATAAAAGGAAACAATGTAGGATATAACATTCAGTAATTAGTCTAAAATATGTAGATTAAACAAAATGATTCTTTAGATTATGTAAATGATTCAATTGAACCATAAATAATAATAGTTTGTCAATTCTTAGTAAATTGTAGGACACGCAACCCTGTTACTCTAATCACAGCGACAGGGTTGCAAGTAACAGGGTTGCAAACCCATGCTAACACATTTAGCTAGCTGTTGTTGTTGACCAAGAGGACAAACTTACTCAAGTAAATAAGTAAAGCTTTTTTTCAAAATGTATGATAATATACATAACAGGGTTGCGTGAGGGAGACATTCAAGCAAGGCTGACAATATTATAAAAATATGAAATATAGAAGAGAGGACATACCTTTGCTCTACCCATGCTGTTGGGAAACTGTTTGATGATGTCACTTCCAGTGTGTCATGTGATGCTAAAACAAAAGGTTAAGGTAACAGGGCTGCATGCATGTTGTGGGACACTGCACTTGCGTAATAATTATGGAAAAAAAAATGTTGATTTATAATATTTTTCCAGAATTAACTATGGACAAAATAATACAAAAAAAGGAGATTTGCGTTTGATTTTAACTGTTTTATTTTATATTCAATTTGGACATGGGGGTGGGACAAGAGAAATAAAATGCATTTTAGGGGTTACTCCAGACTTTTTAAATCGTGAACATTTTTGCAAATATTTGAATAAAATATATTTTTAAAGTGAACATTTTTAACTCAAATCTTTGCTCCTGGGGGTCCCTGGCACAACATATTTTCAGGTGGGGGTCCGCGGTCACATACATATCAATTTGGGGGTCCTTGGCACGAAAAAGTTTGAGAACCGTTGGGATAGATTAGATAACATAATAACAGTGGTGAACGTGCTGCTGCTTTGTTGTTCGTTGACGCCCACTATATGGTCTCTTCTGACAAAACGAAACTTTATTCTCCATGACTGAGTCCGACCGAGAGTCATTCTGACTTCATCATCACTGTGTGGTCTGTGTGGGAGTGTTCCTTACTTCCAGCTGCATGTCAGCGACAGACAGGATTATTTATGATCCCATTCTGAAGGAAAGACCCCATGGTTCGGCGTTACTTTGTACAGGTAGGAAGCATAGCATGATGCCATGGTGTGAACGTACATTGTGTGATTGAACGATAGCGGTGGCACGCTGTTTGGAGCTTGTTGTGACGGAGCGGAGGACGATTGCATGAAATGAGGCCTCGCTCGAATGACTGTTTGTTTGTTATCGACGACATACTAAGTCAACAACAACAGTCGTCTTTCTGTTTATCACTGATGATGGTGATGGTGATGATGATGATGATTTCATCTCTTGACTGCAGAGGTAGCTTTATAGCTCAAACATATTGGAGCTATAGTAGCTAAACGGTGACCGAGCGATTTTACTGTAGGTTATAGGTTATCAGGGACTTCTGGACTGTCACATGATGATATCAAGTATGAAGCCCAAAAGGCATGCTGTTTAATATACTGTAGTGTGGATTGCATTAATATGACTACGGTTATCGTTGCCAGATTTTGCGAGAGAAATAAGCAACCAGGTCTAAGTCCATAATAAGCAACTATGGCCACATGAGCACTTCATTTTTTTGAAACCTTTGGCTATTAAAATGTAGCCGATCTACAAGCTCACAACGCGTCGCGGCGCGTTGTGAGCGTGTAGATCTGCTATTTTCAAAAGAAGCTAGGAAACATTTGGAATATTTTAACAACACAAAGCTGGTATCGGGTCCCTGGCGGAACATATTTTCAGTCTGTAGACACATACATATTAATTTGGAGGTCCTTGACATGAAAATGTTTGAGAACCACTGATTTAAACCATAGTAGGAAACAAGCCCAAATAAGCAACTACACTTAACAAGCCCCAAAAAACCGTAGCCACTGATATTTACAAGTAACTTTACAGAAAAACAAGCTCAGCGTCGCTTTATAATAAGCGGACATGGCAACACTGACTCCAGCGCGCAAACAAGGAAGTGGACTTCAGCATCATGTACCTAATGCATGTGATTGGCTGAAAGACTGAAGCGTTCGCTTCTTATTGGATGCTGAGGATGTATGTGGGAGGTGTGTCTGTCCGCTTGTCAAAAAGAACTAGACCCGGGATCAGTTTGCTTTGTTGTGTGAAGATCCGGTCTGGAGCGGATACGGAAATGTGTTTGTTTGCTTACATGTGTGCGGAGAGATTGTCCGGATGCAGTAGGTGGGCTTTAGACTGGATCTGGGGACAGGACAGTAAATGGAAGCCAGGCTTTCCACAGGCACTACGCCAAAAAGCCCTGTTTATGGGATGTTAAAAAAAACTGTGATGTAAAGCAGGGGTTCTCAAACTTTTTTGGCCCAGGTACCCCTTGGAGGGCAGATTTTTTTCCAGGTACCCCCTCATCCTCGCAGCACCGATAAGCATATACTTACAACCACATGTGTACATTTAGATGCCATTGGAACTATTTGTATTAAACAACGTTTCAATCAAAATCTTTCAGACCCATTTCATAGTCATAAACAGAAACCACTACTACTATATGAATCATGTGCCAATAGTACTTTTATTAAAATAGCTTTTGTGTAAAACCTGACAGAACACTTTTCAAGTAACTGATCTTAATGGTTCAGACTTCAGAAAATGAACACTTATACAGTCCTAATAAAAACAGACATGTAAAATGACCAGTCTAAAGGTGACTTTTAGTAGGTGCTTCAATTTAAAAATAATAAACGTATTGTTAGGGATCTTCGATATTGACTTTTTTGCCAATATCCGATATTCCGATATTGTCCAACTCTTAATTTCCGATTCCGATATCCAGTGGTGGACAGTAACAGAGTAAATGTACTTGAGTACTGTACTTGAGTACAGATTCTGAGGATCTGTACTTTACTTGAGTATTAGATTTTTTTGATACGTATTACTCTTACTTGTCTTACAGTACATTTCCAAGACAAATATTTTACTTTTACTCGAGTATATTTCTAGGAAGGCTATAAAGTACTGAGTACTTTAAGCCCACTCCACATCCACAACAATGTTTCGCCATGCATGTTGCAAGGAGTTGCAACATGCAACTACTTGCAACTACTTGCAACCATTATCCCCAATGGCAGCAAGGAGTTGCATCGGTGTGTGGTTGACCTTAAAACAGTTTTGTTGCAAGGAGTTGCGACTAGTTGCATTGGTGCGGTTTGGCCTTTAGGTTGGCTGTTTTTTTTCTTCCCTAAAATGCAATTGGCCTAACTTCTGCTCTCACGCTAGCCGTGTTTCTGGCTTGTTTCTGAAGTATATTTAAAAACAATTACTTTTTTACTCTTACTTGAGTAACATTTTGACTGAGCTACTTTTACTTATAGTGGAGTGAATTTGACCAAGGAGTATCTGTACTCTTACTCAAGTACTGGGGTCGAGTACTTCGTCCACCTCTGCCGATATCAACCGATAAAGTCAACTAATTGTCAGGTAACAACATCACATATCTAATCAAATAAAATAGCTTTAATATCAATGTAATATCTAATAAATATCTAATACATCTAATATGTATACAGTGATGTAGCGTCAACGAGCGTCAGCTGGACACCTGCCCTCTGCAGTGCTCTAATTTGAAAGTGACCGGAGTCTGTCTCATTTCTCTGCAAAAACCTTTGAATATGATGGAATAGACCCCTTAACAGACAGTTAGGACGCGTCTCACTAGCCAACACACACAAGAGGGGGTTGGGGTGTGCTGAAACCAGTGCACCCCGAAACAGGTTGGGAACTGATTGCGTGAAACAATCACCTGTGCGTCCAGGCTCAATGTTAGTAAACAAATAATTGGTCTATATGATTAAGGATTACTGTGATTATTGTAAGCTCACATTTCATATCACATACACCATTACAGTAAGAACTTATGCAACTTTCACTAGCCCCCCCCCCCATAAAAAAATAAATAATACAAAAATATTTTCAATCAAAAAATATTTTTAATCAAAAAATATTTTAAATCAAAAATGTTTTTATTTTATTTTTTTATCTGTGAAATATTTCGCGGACCCTCTGGCCATGCTTCGGTCCGCGGACCCCACTTTGAGAACCGTGGATGTAAAGGAACTAAGTACATTTACTCAAGTACTGTACTTGAGTACAATTTTGAGGAATATTTTTACTTTACTGGAGTATTTCCAGTTTTCGGTACTTTTGCTTCTACTCCACTACATCTCAGAGGCAAATATTGTACTTTTGCTCCACTCAAATTATTTGAAAACTTTAGTTTGTTACTTTGTAGATTTTGATTATTACAAAACATACATTAATAACTTCAACACTAGATAGAAAGCCAGGCTTTAGCTCTGCTATTTTCTAAAGGTTTTTATACATTTGAAAACTTGTGAAATGGGACATTCTGCATAATGAGTACTTTATACTTTTGGGACTTAAAGTACAGTTTGATACCAATACTTTTCTACTTTTGCTCAAGTAAATTTAGAATTTCTATATTGCAGTATTGATACTTTTTCTTAAGTAAAAAATATATATACTTTTTCCACCACTGAAAAGAACTGGTACCTTTTGCGTTCTTTTTTTTCTGTCAACGACACCCTCGCGCTATTGAGTCTTAATAACTATTCATTTAACCTTGGCATCCCATTATGTCATTATAGGCGAAGAAAGAAATTGGTAGAATTTCCAAACGGTTCAGAAAGTAACAGATACAAGGTCAGGCTTGCCTGTTGGTCGGCTATTAACCAAGTTATGTGTATTGGTAAAGTCTAGACAATGCTTTGATATCCATTTCAGATTAGTCTCGGTTCAATAGGCAACAGTTAACAGCCTACATGCAAAGTCCACGTGAAACAGGCTGTTGTCGGTAGTGGAAGAGACTAAATGCATTCATGAATCGGTCTGTTTTAGCAGAAACGAAAGTGAAAATGTTCTCGTGACCTTCTAATTCTACACTGACGTTATTCTTTCTTATGCTGCAGGAGACCGCCATTGAAGCCTGAAGATGAAGTGCCCCAGTTGTGACCACAATATTTTGGAACAGACTGCAAAGTTCTGCAGTCAGTGTGGTTACCGTCTGTCTGCCCAGCCTTTAAACACCATACCTGGTTAGTACAATCATACTGTACAAATCCGGTTTAACCCATTTAAGAACGGAGTCCGATTCTAAAAATGCCTTCTATATCAATAGTTCTCACACTTTTCAAAAATAGCAGATATACAAGCTTGCAGCGTGGCACAAAGTTACGTGCTGTGAGCTTGTATATCTTGTATATCTTGTATATCTAAACTGACACAGATGCTTTCCCGGGTTTTAATGGGTTAATCATAATCTATCACCCCCCTCCCCCTCTTTATGGATTTGCTTAATAAGTGCGCGCACACACACACACACACACACACACACACACACACACACACACACACACACACACACACACACAAAGGAATTTAAACAAGCCCTTGTCATCTGTCACATACAGTATGGCCTGAGAAATTAAAAACTGGAAGTTCAGGTTGGTCTGTCAAATATGGTTCTCAACTGATTTGTGTCAGGCTCTAGCCACAGGAGGGCACTGCCACTTCTTCTTTATTGGCTTGAGAGAAAACTAAGGATTGGTTAAAATTGTGATTGTGATCAATTCAATATTGACTATACTATACTGTACATGCGTTCAAAACATTACTGTGCCAGGTCATTCAACTTGACCCCAATGGTTTCACATGTTATGTTACTAATACAATTCATCTTGTGTCAGCTGATTCTGTTCAAACATTTTTATAGATTTTCCAACAGTCAGACATAAAAAGAGGCACAAACAAAACTAAACAAAGCAGATTAAAACATGGTTCATATAGTTACTCAATTTAAAAATATATATATTATTTTCTAATTGTTCTCTTAATCCAGATGCAGGAAGCGTGCCTGTTTCCAAATCTTCAGAACCAGATTTGGTTGGAACTGAAAATCCAGAATCGCTGAATTCCCCCGCTGAATTGTCTGTGGACAATCGATCCCCTAAACGACCAAGTGACCTGAACGATATCTTACCCAACCCCAAGAAAAAGGTTTGTGTAAAGTGTCATCATTCTCCAGGGCCAGAATTTTGGTGCAGGATTGCTGAGTAGTGTGCATAATTTAATTGATTCTTATAATGCTTATAATGTAAATTCAATTTGTCATATTATGATAAACTTTGCATGTTTGTCTCTCATTTACTGTATTCTGACTTTCCAAGGAGTAGTGTAGAGTAAGAGTTCTCTCTCTCACTCGCTGCTGCTGCTGAAAAGTCACATGTTTTCGTTAAAGGTGCTTTAAGTGATATTGTTTTGTTAAAATAAGTGTTAAATATCTCTTTATTCCAATAGTATTCATTGCTATAGAGTGTTTGTTCAGTAGCAGGGGTCTCACTGTCTCTCTAGCTCACAAAATACATTTTCAGGTTGTTATACCAATTGATTGGTATTAGTGATACCAATACAAGATAAACAACTGAAATTGGAAGTGATGAAACAAACAAACAACGCAAATAGCAGACAAAAGTTGACCTGGAACACTGTAAAATTGAAGCTGATAAATGGGTTCTCTGTCCTGACTGGATGAAATTGGTGACTCATTTGAAAATGTATTTTCAGTTTACTAAAGAGCTGGAGGGACGGGGGAACCCCCTGTTACTGAACAAACACTATAATAACAATGATTATCAGAATGTAAAACTTTAATGTTTTAACAAAAACATAGGTTTTAACCAAAACATATCACTTAAACTTACAGCTCCTTGAATGTGATATGTACACAGACACTAGTAACAGTAACCAACAGAGACAGAGTACAATGATAGCGCACTGAAAGAGAAAAAGGCAGCTTCTACAGCTTAGTTCAGACATTCCCTTAAAGGGATATTTCACTTTAAAAAAAACTTTGGGTAATTTTATCATCTACTCAGGCTTTTGTGTGCCCCCCAGACCGTTTTTTTGGTTCTGGTGACTCACCCTGCCCTCCTAATACGCGAGGGGGCCGTGTTTTTTCGATGAAAATATTAAAAATAAATGAAAAAAGTAATCGAAAGAACACGGCCCCCTCACGTATTAGGAGGGCAGGGTGAGTCACCAGAACCAAGGACGGGTGTTTTTGATGAATCTAACATGTTAAAAATGGAGTTTGAAGTTATAATGGGTTTGTATAGGAAGGGCGCGTGTCTGATAAAATGTATATCAAATATCTAAATACTGAATCAAGCAACTTAAAAACGGTCTGGGGGGCTGACAAAAGCCTGAGTAGACGATAAAATGACCCAAAGTTTTTTTGAAAGTGAAATATCCCTTTAAGTTGGAGCAGAGGGCCAAAAATGCAGTCTGAAACGTACATTACAAGACCTTTAAGGCCTTTGCAAACAGGTGCGATTAGTCAATCAGTTTTTACCGCATGCGAAAAGACGCATGAATCGAACTGGGTTCGATTGGAGAAAAAACACATCGCATCGCCACACGGTAAATTCGGAGCCGGTGTGCATGAGGTCATTGAAAACCATGTGTTCATTTAAGAAATGATATTGTCAGTTTTTTCCGTGCGAAAAATCACACCCTGTCTGCAAAGGCCTTTAGTTAAGCTCACAAGCAGAATCACCCCAAACTGTAAGGGAGCCATATTTCAAACTGTAAGCATATTCCAAACTGTAAGTAAAGGCATATTCATCCATTTGTGAAAATGGGGAAAGTGTTCTGTAGTTTACCAGTAGAAAATATTTCAGCACTGATGATAGTAACACCAGGTTACACATTAAAGATAAACGGCACTTATTAATCAAATTAAATTGATGTTGTGACTTTTGGTCTTCACAGAGAAAAAAAAAGAAGAAGACCAAAAAGAAGAAAGATGGCCCGATGTCTTTGGATCCGGAAAATGTGACCTCTGAGCTGTCCAACATCTCCCTGGCAGACAGCGGGGTCAAGAAGACGGAGGATGCGGGAGAGTCCTCTGACAGTGACTGCTCATCCAATGCGTTGGATGAAATGGCAGACTTAGCCCATGATGGTGGTTCTTCACTCGAGAGCCAGCCTAGATCTTTAGTAGCTCCAAGTCCTCCTGGCAGACCTCCTGAGGGCACTCACTGTGAAAAAAGTTCCATCTCACCAGAACCCAGTGCACTGTGCAGTCACAATGCTGCAGTTCAGAGTAGAAAGTCAGTGGGAGAGAACAATGACAACATATCAACGCAGGGGACAAAGGCCGCTAACCAGAAAGGTCAAAAGACTGAATCTAAAAGTTCAAAGACCAAGAAAGACATGACCAACACCAAACTGGACCAGAATGCCACTGTGGATCAAAAGGCTAATCAGGCCGGGCTGGCAAAGCAGAAAGACAAGACCAAGGCACCAGGTCAACAACTGAAGCAGACATCTGCTGTTGAGCCAGGGATGCTATCTGGCTCTCCTGATGCTTTAAAGGTAATGTGAAGATTTGCAATCGGAACCTTTGTATTTTTATCTTTTATTTTTTTTAGTGGATTTTTTTTTTTTTTGGAAAATGTGTGACATTTCTATGCTTGTCAGGATAATTGTGAGGTGCACACCCCTAACTGTATTTGAATGTAATTTCAGCAGGCTGAAAGCAGGGGCTCCAGTGTGGACCCAGAGGTGCAGGTAGAACACATGGAGGTCCAGCAGTCTGCCCATGGGGAAGGAGGTGACTCATCTGCACCGACAACCTCTGACAATAACAGAGAAAAGACAGCCAACACTGATGATAACACAGTGTCTGAGGTTCAGGGTGTCCCGCCAACAAAAAGGTACAATAATCACATTCTTACAGTGACATTGTTAAAAGGACACAATCACACTGTTGCTCTGCATTTCAGTTAATTGTTGAAGGTTATGATCAGTGTTGGGATAGTTACTAAAACATAGTAATATGTTACTTATTACATATTACTTGTTTAAAAATTAATGTAGTTACTTTACTTATTACTCCCTGCCAAAAGTACCTAGTTACTTATTACTTTAGTTACTTTTTTTTTCTCGCCCCCAGTAATTTGCATCCTTTCTCCCCAAAAGTCTGACTTTGCATTTTCAACATTAGCAGTTGTTTTTTTTTCTCTTTTCTGCAGCCTACATTGTAAAATCCTCATTGTACACTCATTTGAATTATATTAACACTAAAGGTCCTTACACACCGGGCGACACCGGCGAAAATAGCGAATATACGAAAAATTCGGACTCGTTCCGAATAATTAAAATACGCTTTTTCGCTTCGCTTTTTCGCTTTTTCGCTCCATGTACGGAGCCATTGACTTTATAAGGTTTTAAAAAACCCTGCATTATTCGCATGACAAAATCGCCCCGGTGTGTAACAACCTTAAGACTTTTACAGTGTATGAATTCATAACTTACAGACTAAATGAAAACCATTTGACGCCTATATATATATATATATGTATGTGTGTGTGTGTGTGTGTGTGTGTGTGTGTATATATATATATATACATGCCACAGTCAGTGACCTATATTATATATATATAGAAAATAGCCGACCTACAAGCTTACGGCGCATCTTCATCGGTTAACAAGTTGCTTATAATAATAAGCAGACATGGCAACACTGTTTGTTCCGGTTTAAGGGCGGCACGCCCTTCCGCAGCTGATAATAATTCACACAGACAAGTGCGCAACGTTTCTGTATCCGCTCTAGACCGGATCAGCAAGCAGCCTGCATAGCAACTCGATCCCAACCAGTCTACCATTATATCAATGGACCAAAAACAACACAGGATCAAATAAACACACTCAAACCCAGAGTACCACCGAGGCTCGTGAAAAAAAGTAATAAGTTACTTTTTGAAAAAAAGTAAAGGTAATATTATTACTCAAAATGTGAAAGTAATTAGTTACGTTACTAGTTACTGGGAAAAGGTAATAATATTACTTTAAGTTACATATTACTTTAGTTACTTCCCAACACTGGTTATGATACAATCACAATACTGACAATTCCCCCATTCTGTTTGTTTCAACCTTTCTGTGGTCCTATACAGTAAGTCTCAAGATTTATTATTTTATTTTCTGAACACAAGATCACTATTTTGCTGTAAACATGATGAACCAGGACAATGTCATGGCCACCGAGGGTAGCAGTTAAAAACTAGGAAGGAATGGCTTTAGGCTTCACATTCATAGATTTGACCCTAGTGACATCAATTAGGTACTTTTCAGCACAGCTTCAGGGCTGGTTCAGAGACGCACAGAAGAATGCTCAGTTTCATGTCTGCTAATGGAACCTTTAACCCTACAACAAGTTCTGAGCTAATGCTGAACCTTGTGATCGTGTCCCTTTAAAAATGTGCATTTAAGTCATTCGACCAGTATTAGTACTTTAATATGATTTTTCTTAAACCAAATTTCAGGACAACAAGGGCGAGTAGCAAGCCAGTGGTAGAGAGTGATAAAGAAATATCATCTAAGCAGACTCCAGCTAATCTCTCTGAAGGCAAAACAAGTACATCTCCACAAGCTTCAGGTAAAGCATGCTGATAAACCAACTAATGTGTGGGTTTGCTTGCGAGCGATTCCGATGTACCATATGTTTGAGACTGTACATAGTGTATTGTTGTATTCCTTGTGTGTGTGTGTGTGTGTGTGTGTGTGTGTGTGTGTGTGTGTTGTATCAGTTAGGGACGTCATTTAAAAAGGTAGGCTATATATAGGCTACCCTGGAGGAATTTAAATGGAATAAATGAAATAGGCCTACATGAAAAATCTATAACTTACATCAATGTTTAGCAAATGGTAGCAGAACTTTCCAATGAAAACAATAAATACAATGAATGTGATTGTTTAACCGATAATTTGAATTGATAATCTTATCAGTTTACGGTTAAATGGTTAATCATTAACATCCTTAGTATCTGTGCATTATTGTTTGGTTTAGTACTGTATTATTGTATGGTTTAGTAGCAGTACTATTCATCATTACCTACTTAGGCCTACTATATTTATTATCTATGAAGCACGTAGCCCTGAATTTCCCTTTTGGGGGATTAATAAAGTGTTATCCTATTCCTATCCTATCCTATAGGGACAAAGGTCACTAACCAGAAAGCTCCAAAGACCAAGAAAGACATAACAAACACCAAACTTACTGAACTGGACCAGAATGCCAATGTGGATCAAAAGGCTAATCAGGCTGGGCAGGCAAAGCAGAAAGACAAGACCAAGGCACCAGGTCAACAACAGAAGCAGACATCTGCTGTTCAGCCAGGGATGGTTTTTGGCTCTCTAGATGCTTTAAAGGTAATGTGACGATTTGCAATGAGAACTCATTTGTTCTTTAAAAAAATAAATATATATAGACTTTGTAAGACTAATTGTGAGGTGTGTTTCTTATTTATTTGAATGTAATGTCAACAGGTTGACAGCAGGGGCTCCAGTGTAGACCCAGAGGTGCAGGTAGAACACATGGAGGTCCAGCAGTCTGCCCATGGGGGAGGAGGTGAATCAGAAAAGACAGCCAACAATGATAACACGGAGCCCGAGGTCCAGGTTGTCCCACCACCCAAACGGTACAGTCATCAGATTCTTTGACATTGATTAAATAAATAAATACATTTAGATGATCTTGACCAGTTTTAGAACTCAAATCTAATTAACCTTTATTTTCCAAATTCCAGAATAACCAGGGCAAACCAGAACAAGCAAATTGCAGCAAGTGACCGACTCACAATCATCTTCCATGCAGTTCTCTCAAAGGATTTCAAATTTGATACAGATGAAGACCGCATTTTTTTAAGGGCAGGATCACGTATTGGAAAATGGGACGAAGATGCAGTTGAGCTCAATGTTTCTAAGTGAGTTCTTCCAAAACCAACATCATATATGGTCTTAAAACTTCCTGTTACCTATTCCCATTACTTGTTCTCGTTGAAATTCAGTTTAGTAGACGGGCACTATAGCAGTAGTGCATTGTTTTCATTTTCAAAACATTTGCTATAAAGTTCTGTGATGGTTAATGAAGTGATAAAGATAGCAATGCTCTATTTAATGGTAAGTTTTCCATATTCATGCTTAAAAACTGCCATCTGAAAGTTTTGTCTCTTACCTGGGATTTGTACCAAGGGAGACCAAACATACTGTACCACTCATTCAAGAAGGAATCCCCACTTTGCCATGGAAATATTGGCCGTATGTAGATGTCCTACTGTACCTGGCATCAGGGTCTAACATTTATTAATGGAAGTGTAGGGGAACAAATCAGAAGTTTTCTCAGCAGAATTTGAGAACTCTAATAATTATTATAGGTGATTTTGGCCCTCTATGGTAGCAGAGTCATTACTTTAATGTGATCGATAAACAAGGTTAAATAACAATCAAATGAAATGTTTTATATACATTTGTTCTTATTTTCTGTGTCACACAGGGATCTTGGAGAAGATGGATTTCTAATCGGGGGCAGTGTCACTACAACCAAAGCTGAAGCCATGAGTGTGTCTATACCATACAAGTATGTTGTCTACAAAAACAAAAAGGCCAAATATGAGTATGAGTACATATACAAGCTGGATTCCGCACAGATCACCAACAGGTGTTTGTTTGTGAAGCCCCATCTCCTCACCACGGAAGGTGAGGTCACAACGCTTCACTTTATTTATTATTATCTCCATATTTATATGGAGAAAACATCAAATATGCATTTGATTTACATGTGTATCTTTTGTGAAAGGGGAGTGGCATCAGTATGACGACATGATCTGCGCCGAGCCATCGAAGAACGTGCTCAAGCGGCTAAAGGACACTTTCTGGCCTGAACAGAGGAAGAGCATAGTCCAAGGCAGAGACTGTGCCGGGAGAGCCATGCTGGCAACTATATTTGATCTCCTCAGGACTTGGACTGATGTCAATCTGAAGAGCTTCCAGATCCAGATGGATCAGTTCTTTCAGATTTATGCAAACCCCTTTGTGTACGAGGACACTCAGAAGAAATGGTGCCTAGACTATGGCGAGGATGAAGTAATGAAATAACTTTCATACAGTTGTGTTGGTAGGGCTGGGCAGTATATTATATTGATATTGATATTGTGATATGAGACTACATGTCTGGGATTTTGGATATCATGATAAGACACACACGTATTGTGTTTTTCCTGGTTTTAATCACTTAAGTTCACCACACGCCACATCACGTTTTGACGCTAATTACGATATTATCGTTACAATATCTATATTGAGGTATTTGGTACATTTTTAGATTTTTGCCCATATTGCCCAGTCCTACGACTAGAGTAGAGTTGTAGCCTGAAAACACCTTGGTATTACCCTAACCCTGATATATCTCTGTTATTCCCCCTGTGCTTTGATTTCCTAGGTCAGGATGTTGATCAAGGACTTCATGCTGGAATGCGTGACTCCTCAGGTGCTGAAGATGGATGGAGAAGCGAAGAGCCGTTTCATCCAGGATCCCTTGAAAGCAGCTGTGATCATGCTATATGTGTGGAAAAAACATGCACTCAAACTACACGCCAATGAGCTCAATCGACTCTGCAATGCCCTGTGCTTGCCCAATCTGCCCAAAGATGACTTCCTGATGTATTGGACAGATTTTTCAAAAGCCATCTCTAGTCTCAAAACGTATGTCCTTTTGTAGCTTCTCCAACTTCCTCTTGGTAAAATCCTAATACAGATTATAGTTAACAGAGAGTGATAAAATGAAAGGATTATAATGATGCTTGCACAGTTTGTCAACCAAGCCTCTAGATTGTGGGCTAATAATCATGAACATTTATTGCACTCAAACTAGAGGCCATAGCTTAATAAATGGAATTTCAATTTCCTTTAAAAATAAATAAATTATAGTAACATTTATATTGCTATAGAGCACATGTATATTGCATATAATATAAATATATTGCCTATAATGTCATTATATGTATTTAGTGTATATCGTATGTAGTTTCTAGCTATCTCTGTTTACCTTTATATCTTTATATTGTTGCTTACCTTTACGTTTTGATGCAATAGTTGTAAATTGTGGTTGCACTGATTTTACTTTGATTTGATGCATCTAGTCTTCCAGAAACATTGATGACGCTGATAAGAATTGTGAAAGCAGATGGAATGCCACGGTGGATTTTGGTAATTCCATTTCTCCACGTCCTGAAAGGCACAAAGCCTTTCCAACCATTATCAAAGTCGGCTAACCCCACGTATGACCCATCTTGGTCTGGATTGCAAGGCCTTAAAGTGGATAATGCACTATCAATGAACAGCCAGGATAAGAAGTAAGCACTTCATTGCAACATTCAGCAACTACGCTAACCAAAATATGTCCCAACTAATTTATGCTGTATTGATTTAAAAGAATAATCAACCATGGTTTTTGTAAATAAGATGAGCTGTAGCCCACTGTTTGTAACTTCTATGACTCCATTCTTTCCGTGGTTTTCAGATGTTTTCTGTTACATGATGAAGTATGTCTGCTTATGGTCTACTAAATTTTCAGGGCAATGTTGAAACTGATGAAAAGCAACAGTCATTTGGTAGAGGTGGACAAACTGACAGTCCGGTCCTGGATGAGTCTGATGTCGATTGAAGATCTGGTGGAATGTAGCGACATCCTTAAGACTGAGCTCTTGGACATGCTTCACATCTTCAGTATGAAGTCCCCACAGGATATCAGCTACAGCTCAGCGCAGGTGAAGCTACACCACCAGTTAAACACAATACAGTTTCTAGGTTGTCATTAGAATGTTTAAAATTGAGTGTACTTTGCTTTCTATTTTACAGGTTGTTTCTGAGATTATCTCACACATCCAAGGGAACCTCATTGAGCAAAAATACAGGTGATTTATTTTCTTGGTGCATTAATGTGATGTACTTGATCGAGTGGTCAATGCTTTAATCATCCACTTGTTTCTGTTTGTTATGATAGTTCGTTCAGCGTGGTTTATGGAAGAGAGTGTTTGGAGACAGCAGTGAAACTGATAGAGAAGATCTGTAAAGCAGTCAGACCTGCAAGGTTTACCAAGAGCTTCACAGAAATCCCTGTTGCATGCATGTGTCTGGTTGCCAAGGTCTCAGACTTTGCTGAAGCTTGCGAGCCACAGGTATGTGAAATGAAAGACATTAATTATGTTGTTTACTTTTCTCAGATAAGTTTAGCTTTTTTAATTCTGTTAATGCTTATTCTGGTTATTTTAGGATGTTGGAAAGGACCAGGAACGTACAAAATACTCTGAGCTGTTGATGTCCCAGGCGATGATGACAATGAGAGGATGGATCAGTCAATCCTTCAGGGAGAGGCTGCTAAACAGGGGTGTGTCTTCCTTGTACATGCAAGCTAATATCACCCCAGAAGAGACTGAAGTGAGTAGTGTCGAATGCACTTAAATTAGTTGATTAAAAGACAGACCGAAATGCATAATATTGTGACCGGTGCCTAAAAACCATGCCATCAATATGGATAATCTTAGAAACAGACCCGCAAGTGTCCATTATAAATAAAGACTTGTGATTTTTCTGTGTGGTGTCTTCTGTTGGTTTTGTTTCTTAGATGTGGAACAACACGATCTCTCTCCAATTCAGTAATGCAGTTTTCACAGAGCAATGGAGAAAAACATTCACAATGGATTTTGAAGGCAAGCTTAAAAAGGTTTGTGATATAGATACATTTAATTTGGTCTGAAAAAAAAATATTTTCTTGTATTTTAATGTTTTTATTTTTATTTTTTATTTTTTTTATTTTTTAGGAAACTGTGTTGGATCAAATAGAATTCTACTGCGCAAAAATTGAGGAGCTCATGGAATCCCATCCACATGTTGCCTCTATTGTTGAGAAATGTGCTCTTGAATCTGTCACCACTTTATGTCAGGTAATATGACTTTTTAATACACCATTGAGATTGAGAACGGCAGAGATCATGTTTGTAAACAAAGAAACTAGTGTACAGAAAATAAATGGAGAATCTTTTTTTAAGTATACATGAGTTATGTGCAGTTGTTTGCTTTTTCCACCTTGGCCGAGTGTTGTTCACACAATCTAAAGTTTACATGATTGGACTGTCTTAGACTGAATTATAGGAATAAAGATAGATTTCTTAACTTCTGCGGTTTACTCGATATATGGTGGCAACGTGTTAGTCCAGTTTTTTCAGTTATATTTTATGTATTTGAAAGATGCAGTGTACTCATTCTTATGCAATGTTTTATTTTTATTTTACAGAACAAGTCAGAGGGTAAACTTTTTGAGAGGTTTAAGATAAATTGGAAGTTTGGAACCCTTATTTCAGCCATTATCCAGAAATCATGGCCAAGGGACAGTGGTGGACATTATCAGGATGAAGAGGGTGCCGTCCTCAAGCATCTCCTTTCCTGGACAGCAGCCAAAGACATATTCCAGTTGCATGGTATCTACTTAAAGGGATATTTCACTTTCAAACATGTTTGGGGTCTACTCAGGCTTTTGTGAGCACCTCAGACAGTTTTTAAGTTGCTTGATTCGGTATTTAGATATTTGATATAAATTTGATCAGACACACCGCCTTCCTATACAAACCATTGTAACTTAAAATTCCATTTTAACCATGATAGATCCATCGAAAACACATACTCATACTGCCCTCCTAATACGTGAGGTGGCCGTGTTTGTTCGATTACTTTTTGCATTAATTTTATTTAATTGTTTGTTTTATTACATTTTTTTCCAAAGCTGTGAGCTTGGCATAGAGGTTTGTTGTAGAGGGAAAATAGAAGGGGTTTCAATTAAGTGGTTAATATCGAGCAAGACTACTGCCATAGCTACTCAGTGCTACATATTATGATTGCCCTGTAATGGTCTCAAGCATTATTATAATAAGTGGTGTGCAATCTTGGAGATGAATCAGTTTTTAACCGTTTATGTGTTTACAGGTGCAGAGGAGAAACTTATTGAGAAGCTTTCGCAGGACGCCATGGACAGAATTGCTGTAGCGATATCATCCTTTGCTGCCATCACCAATAAGCTACTCCACGGAAACATCACGCTCAGCCTCCTCTCATTAATTTTAGATAGGAGGGATGCCTTCTTAGAACTGCTAAAAATAGGTAATTGCGGCCTCCCTTTCGCTTGCATGAAAGACAACGAAGGAGATGAATAGTTACGTTTTAAAAAGGCTTGTTGGTACAAAACTAATGATTCATGTATTTATATATATATTAAAATGTGACTATTGACATTTGCAGACTGTCTCTCTGAGAATAAACAATGTCAGGATTACGGCAGAATGAGGAGGCTGTTGCAGACAAGACAGAATGAAGTGAAAGCTGTGTACCATGAGAGGGAGCTGGTGGACGTCTTGATAACGATGACTCGCAAGCTTGAGGAACATATAACAGGTATGTTGATTTGGCAGGTAAACGGTTTAACCATTTACACAAAAATAATTCACTCTCCGTTTAGGACTGATTAACTGACAATTAAAATAAAACTTGTAGAAATAATTAAAATACTTGATATACTGTAGTTGTAATTCATGTGGTTGTAATTCATACAAAACTGCTATTCTAGCAGTAGTACATGCATGCTCTGTTTTTCAAAACAACTGGATTGAACAAACTCGCACCCCTTTTTCTACCACAGTGCTGTGCCAACGTGCGCCACTAGTAATGACTGTTTGATCCGCAGGGCGTTATTAATGTTAACTTCATCCTGTTGTATTCATCCAATGTATGTATCAGTATCCAATCTTGCTGGCCACCACCAAAATCTATGAATATTAACTTCAAAGCAAGCAGGACATTTAGGGGGAAAGACGCCTTTGTAATCTAAACAACTACACCCCAGTTGAGTTTCCCTTTCATTTTTAATGGCTTGGCTTTTAAAGTAAACAAAAGGCTTTGCTCTGAAACCGTAGTTGATAAAGAGACCACAAAGAAGTGGAGTTTCCAGAAATTCGGATGACTTCAGCTTGTGAACACTCGAGTTAACCACTCAACGTGACCACTCAAAGTGCACACGTTTACAAAGAAATGGCCAAAAGCCCATTCCTAGTTATTGTATCAAATAACATGTCTGTGTTTTGTTTTGATAAAAAAGTTCCAACAGTTAACTAGATTTTATCTGTGTGACAGTTGATGTATGCGACTTGGAACAAAGACAGCAGATCAACGTCGACACCATGACCCTGGACCAGTTCATGGAGGTTCATCCGTTTGACCAAATGGCCTCCGCAACGGCTGGCGTGTTACCTACTTCGACCTACTTCGATCTCGAGGAAGACATCAGTGAAATGGCTGAGATTCTGCACACCTTCAAAGACAGTTACATATTCAAAGAGTGCTGGGATAAGCAAGCCGCACTCGTCTCCCAGAGAGGAAGGGAAGGCGAGGACCCTGATGAATCCGGGGTTGCTGATATGCAGGCGACGCCAGACATGATTCACGATGACATATTCGAGGCGTGCTACGATGAGTACCAGGTGATCTATAGGGAGCTGAAGAACGGCAACATCATGCTTGGTGAGATCGACATACTCTTCAAAGCATTCAGGGACAAGTACGCAGACCTCGCCCAAGACTTGGCCATCATGTGTCGCCTCGATCAATCCGACGATAAGCGGTGGATCCAGGGAAGGGTCCAACAGATTGAGCAGTATCACGAGCTTCATCTAGCTGTGGAATCGGCCAAAGTCATCATGATGGTGAAGGAGACCCTTTGTCTTCAGGGTGACTTCAGGGTTCTGCAGACTCTGCTTGAAGTTGTAAGTAGCCTTGTTGTGTATTGTATATCATTACTGGTGCATGTTGCAATCATATTTTTAATGCATTCCCTGTGCATACAACATAATATATTTGTAATGCATTCCCTGTGCATACAACATAAAATAAAGTTCAATAAAAAATGTCATTGGAGATCTGTACATTTCTTTTAGATGTTAAAGAGTCATTAGGCATAAAATTGTTGGTTTGGTTTGTCAAAACCTCAGAAGTTATGCTTGCTCTGGTCTTTAATGAACGTAAATAATATGACAATATCTACAATAATCTTGGCATCTCCTCCCCAGACTCACGCAGACTTTCAGAGAGAGCACCTCAGTCGAATTGACAATGACTTGATGCAGGCCAAGATGGTTCTGGTGGACATCACAGAGCCTCGCAGACTGTGTTTACATGAGCTGGGACAGAGAAGACAGTTTGTCAACTGGGTGAAGGAAGCCCTTGAAGGTGAGAATGATCATCAATACCTAATATTAACGCTAATTGTTATTTTAATGGTCATACAGGCAAGTGAACAGTGGAAATGTGACGCGTTTCATTTCAGATATCAATGAGTTGAAGGTGTTTGTTGATCTGGCCTCCATCTCTGCTGGAGAGAATGACCTGGATGTGGATCGTGTCGCCTGCTTCCATGACGCTGTACTTGGCTACTCGTCCATTCTTTATGACCTCAAAGCAGACGCTGGTTTTCAGGCCTTGGAGGAGGTACTAAAGAAGCTCTGGAGAGCTTTGGAGAATGACAGCAACCTGCCAAAGAAGCTGGTGAGAATAAATGTTCAATACTAACAATACTTATTTCTTTCTTAACCGAATAAACTCGGATATGCTTTGTCGTATGTCACTTAGCAAACACAGCTCGATTGTTTTCACTGAATGTTCATCCATTTTTGCAGAATATCTGCCTATTATGACCTGCCCAGAATAGGGATGCTAGGTGTAGCTCTGTGGTTCTCAAAGCAGAGCCCATGGACCCTCAGGGTTCGTTGAGGGGATTCTAAATGGACCCTTACAGTCTGTAACTCTGAAAGTGTACAAATGTGTACCAAATGAACCCGGGGGTCTATTTGTTTCCACCTTTTACCCTCTCAGAGTTATGGGGACCTTGGAATTTGAGAACCACTGATATGTAAGCTAATTATTACCGACTGTCTGGCACCATTGATTGATTGTAATGTTATTTTGTTTTCCAGCGTGACACTGCACGCCATCTGGAATGGCTGAAGACTGTGAAGGACAGCCATGGTTCAGTAGAACTCTCCTCTCTCTCCTTGGCGTCGGCCATCAACAACAACGGCATCTACATGATCAGTGCACAGAATGTTAAGAAGGTAAATGTGTTCTTTATTTACCCAGGGTGGTAGCTGAGCACACATGCTCATTTTCAGCAACACCCTGCACACATAGACACACACATTAAAACCTGTGAGCTGACCAGTGCAACCACAGTCTTACATACCGGTGGCCACTGAGCAGTTGGGGGTTCAGTGTCTTGCTCAAGGGCACATCACTTAACCCATTAAGACCAGATCTGTGTCATTTTAGATTTATTTGGCTATTCAAAAATAGCAGATATACAAGCTCATTGTGCGGCACCGTGCTATGAGCTTATATTGTATTTATATTTTTTTTAATTGTGAAAAAAAAAAATATGCAAATCTTTGAATATATATATTCAACAACATTTTTAACTCAAATCCTTGCCTCTCGGGTCCCAGGAACAAAGTATTTTGAGATGGGGGTCCACGGCCAAATGCATATAATTTTAGGGGTCCTTGAAAAGGTTTTGAACACGCCACTCTACCAATATACGTTTTTTCAGAAAACTGTTAGGATTTGGAAGATTTGTTTTTTAATAAGCCTCAGGTCTTAAAGGGTTATTATTATTAGTTTTGGTAATCAATTTAATGGATTACTGTGTAACAAAATAATCGATACTTGCAGCCCTACTTAAAACAGCATTATTTCTTACAAAATTATCTTTCCAGAAGTAAGTTTAAGACTATGTCTTTGTTTTTATACATTTAGTTGAGTCTTGACACAGCCTTGAAGCTGCAGATTCCAGAGGAACATGATGAAGGTCGGGACATGCGCCGCTATTCTCTGGAGGACGTGCGGGAGCTGCAGAACAAACTCATGCTCATGTCTGGGAAAGGGGAGCAGGGGCAGTGTGAGGTGGACCGCTTTGCAGAGGTAAGTCATATATATTTTTTAAAGCAAATGTCTTTTTCATTATTGATCTCTTAACTCACTGAGTGCCATTAACGTGTTTCACGTGTTTTTACCGCTATGGCGCTGGGTGCCATTAACGTGTTTGACGTGTTTTTGAAAAAATAGTAAAAAAAAGAAAAACATGTTCAGAACCCAAGATATCATCATCTGAAGATGTGCAGCTCCATCCACTCCTTGTTTAACTTAGGACTGAAAAAGGCTGTATCTCGCTTTCTAAGCACTTTTTGTTTTCTGTGAAAAAAACTCTGGCACTTTTCAGAATCAATTCTGAAATAATTCTGGCAATCCTGGCACTCAGTGAGTTAATATTATATATATATATATATATATATATATATATATATATATATATATATATTCAATTGGATAATTTGCATGTTCATAGATACAATATCATTGTTATTTTACTCTTCAATGACAAAGCTATTGTTTTTCTGTCTTATTACAAATTGTAACGTGCATGAGACATGCATAATGTTCACAGTTGTGACATAGACATCTCTTTGCACCCGCTCAGGTTTTTGCCAGTGTTCAACGATTGGCCGAGGCATTCATTGCCCTGTACACGGCTGGGAATCCCCTGTTCAGGCAATGGGAGGCACACATCAAATGCAACTCCAGCAGCACAGAGCCCAGCATTGTCATGGATTTCAACCTAGGCTCCGTAGTCAGTGTTATCTTTGTGGACGGCATCGTGGAGGAGCAGCTCCCTGAACTTTGCAAGAAAATGGAGAAGTGCTTCGACTACTGGATGGACTTCGTGAACAAACAGAGGTCGCACCATTACTACCTGAACTACTACACAGCAGAGCAGATTGTATACCTGTGCAGTAAGCTGACACAGCAGAATGCCACTAATTTGGAGGACCAACTTCTCATGATGCTCTCCTTCGTCAAACCAAACTGCACAGCCTCAGATTTGAGGCAGGTTTGGCATGAACTCCAGTATGAACTCCTCACCAAACCACAAGAGATAAACGAGGACATTGAATATCAGACGTTTCGAGAAGTTCCAGTCATTGCACAGGGAGACCCAGATTTGATGGGAGCTTTTGATCCTCTACCAAGTCTTGTGGAACTAGCAAGCGGTTGTCAGAAGTTTGACCTGATATGGAACGCCTACATGAACGACATGAAAAACTTCCTTCCAGATATGCTCGACACTAGAAGCCTTGGAAAACTGCTGGAAATACTGGCAAGCGTGGAGGATAAGCACCAAGAGGGCCTTTCTGAAGAGAATAAGGACACGTGTGTGAAAAGAAAGATGCCTAAAGGTTTGGCCACTGGGAAGCCAAATCTTATTGTCTGTCCTCACGATGAGGTCTTGACCTCGTGCATCTCCATTTACATGAGTAGCGAAGACGAGGTGCTGCCCACATGTGACGAAGTCCTCCTATGCAATTCATCCACGCCTTACGAGCACGTGGAGCTGTTCTTCAGACGCTGTCTCACGGCAGGGTACAGGGGACAGAAGATACACGCTCTACTGTACGGAGATCAGCTGAGTTACGACGTGAGCTCCAAAGTTGAGAGGTTCTTTCGTCGAATGGAAATGCAGAGCAGGAAGGACTACAAACTTGTTATCATCTGCAGCTCGGACAGAGAGCACGCCTACCTCCCCTCTGCCTTCAGCCAGTATAGATTGCACATGGTTCCCCAGGAGCCATTGGTCAGGATCCAGAGGTACCTCAGTCGACACTACACTGTCCCAGCAGATCAAAACAGCGCTGCAGCTGTGTTCAGAGACCGAATGTGTGTGCGAGTGGTGTCATCCAAAAGAGCTGGTGTTGGTGAGTGTATCTATCTAAGTATACTTGGTTGACATTATTATGTGCAGAGACAGTTACGATTTCATTTCTAAGCATTGTTGACACATGGCATAATGACTTGCTTTTTAAACATTTCAGGCAAGTCTCTCTACACCAAGAGGCTTTGTGAAAAACTGAAACGCTCAACCAAAAGGTCATCAGGGATGAAGTGCATTCGCTTGATTGAGCCAAAGGTTGATGAGAATGTCATTCTTCAGTCTCTTATTAACAACTCCAAGAAGGAGGAGCTGACAATTTTCCATTTTGATGTCACATCATCGGTAATGATTGTAATGCAAAGGCATTTTTTATGGTGTATTTCTGATGAGAAAAGTCTTGGGTACCTTCTCTCTGTGCTTAATGAATTAAACATCCGTCTTGTTTATCCTAATGTAAAGGTACGGAAAGGCCTCCAAGAATTCCTTTTCAAATTGTTGATTCTTCGCTATCTGATGGACTCTGAGGGAAAGATGTGGAAGTGCAGCAACAAGCAGTTGTATGTTATTGAGATCTTAGAGTCAACGACAAATCTTCCACGCAATGCTTCACGTCAGGTACATTTACCTCAAAATATATATATTTCTTTAATCATTTATTTGTCCAGCATTAATTTCCATTTCATTTTTTTTGTCATAGACCCGGAATGTGAACACCTCTTTCATAGACGTGTTCCCAAAAGTTGTCTGCCAATCACCAAAAGAGGTGTTGATGATAGAGATGAGGAAGCAAGAAGATCCAACACTTGTGAACGCTCTGGACCCACTAATGGATGATCGAGAATTCAGGAGTGAAGCCTTCCAAAGACCATACCAATATCTCAGTCGATTCCATAATGGTGTCGATCTCGACACTTTCATGTACAAGGGTGTTGAAGGGTCTCACGTAGAATGCCTACAGATGCTTCTCATGTACTGCGGCATTCTGGACCCCTCCTGGGCAGAATTGAGAAACTTTGTATGGTTCTTGAACCTCCAGCTACAAGACTGCGAGACGTCTGTGTTTTGCGATGTCGAGTGCACTGGTGACACTCTGCAAGGATTCAAGACCTTTGTGGTGGACTTCATGATCCTGATGGCCAAGGACTTCGCCACACCGTCACTCAGCATCTCTGACCAGAGTCCCGGGAGACTGCAGATGGACCTAGCCACCGTCCGCGATGAAGACCTGGCCCCGTTTCTGATCAGGAAGCGATGGGAGTCGGAGCCACATCCGTACATATTCTTTAACGATGACCACGTGTCCATGACCTTCATTGGCTTCCATCTTCGGCTTAATGCAGAGAACCGCGTAGATGCTGTTGATCCCACCTCAGGAAGGGTGATAAAACCGAACATCATGACACGAGAGTTGTATGCAGGGCTGCAGCTACAGAGAGTCCCTTTCAACATTGACTTTGATGGCCTACCCAGGGGGGAGAAAATAGAGCGACTATGCAACGTGCTCGGAATCCAGTGGCCTCTTGATCCGGATGAAACCTACGAGCTCACCACTGACAACATCTTGAAGATGCTGGCCATCCACATGCGCTTCAGGTGTGGCATCCCTGTGATTATTATGGGGGAGACTGGGTGCGGTAAGACTAGGCTCATTAAGTTCCTTTGTGAACTGCGGAGGAGTGGAGTGGCCACTGAGAACATGAAACTGGTCAAGGTGCATGGAGGAACAAGTTCCGATATGATTTACTCCAAAGTCAGAGAGGCGGAAGCGATCGCTTTAACCAACAAACACGATTACGGCTTTGACTCTGTTCTCTTCTTTGACGAGGCCAACACAACGGAGGCCATCAGCAGCATTAAAGAAGTCCTCTGTGACCAGACGGTTGAGGGGGAGGGCTTGACGCCCCACTGTGGATTGCAAGTTGTAGCGGCGTGCAACCCATATCGAAAGCACACGGATGAGATGATTCAAAGACTAGAGTCAGCCGGTCTCGGGTACCGAGTTCGAGCCGAAGAGACGGATGAAAAGCTTGGATCCATTCCGCTACGCCAGTTGGTGTACAGAGTTCAGGCGTTGCCACCAAGCATGATCCCTCTAGTGTGGGACTTTGGCCAGTTGAATGATCACACAGAGAAAATGTACATCCAACAGATTGTACAGAGGGTAGTCGAGGTCAATAAACTGAATGTAGAATACATCCAGATGATCACGGATGTTCTGTCAACCTCACAAAGGTACATGCGGACGAGGAAAGATGAATGCAGCTTTGTGAGCCTGAGGGATGTGGAACGCTGCATGCAAGCATTTGTGTGGTTCTATAAGAACCATGACATGCTTAATAAGGAGCTTGAAGTGTTTGAGAGAAGTCTGAATGTCAACAGAACAGAAAGACTCCAGAGAGCACACAATGCCGGAGACCCTGTGCTGTGGTCTCTGATCATGGCTGCGGGGGTGTGCTACCACGCTTGCCTAGAAGACAAGGACAAATACAGACAGAGAATCTGCAGGAAACTTCCAGAAATGTACAGTCCAATGAGAATGATGCATGAAATTTCACGCATGCAGGATCTACTTCTGAGTGGTGTGCCAAAGCAACAATTGCAAACAATTGCAAGAAACAACGCGCTGAAAGAAAACGTCTTCATGATGGTGCTCTGCATTGAACTACGAATCCCCCTCTTTTTGGTTGGAAAACCTGGAAGTTCAAAGTCTCTGTCCAAAACTCTGGTTGCAGATGCAATGCAGGGCCAGGCCGCCCACTCTGAGCTCTACAAAAGGCTCAAACAGATCCACCTGGTGTCCTTCCAGTGCAGCCCTCACTCGACACCAGAGGGCATCATCAACACGTTCAAACAGTGTGCTCGCTTCCAGGAGGGAAAGAACCTGACCGAGTACATTTCCGTTGTGGTCCTCGACGAGATTGGCTTGGCGGAGGACTCCCCTAAAATGCCCCTGAAAACTCTCCATCCACTGCTGGAGGAAGGATGCATTGACGACGAGCCGCTGCCACACAAAAAGGTTGGATTCATTGGCATTTCGAACTGGGCCTTGGACCCTGCGAAGATGAACAGAGGCATCTTTGTCTCCCGTGGTGACCCTGATGAAAAGGAACTCATCTATAGTGCCAAAGGCATTTGCTCATCTGATGCCATGATTTCGGAAAAGGTCAGGGATTTTTTCCAGCCGTTCGCCAAGGCCTACTTGAACATCTGCCATAAACAGGGAAAAGGCTTCTTTGGGCTGCGCGACTACTACAGCTTGGTGAAGATGGTTTTCGCAATGGCAAAGGCCTCTCAACAGAAACCCAGTGCAGAACAGATTGTGGAGGCAGTTTTGAGGAATTTCAGTGGCAAAGATGATGTGGACGCAGTCAGTGTCTTCACCGAAATGTCACACGTAACACCCAACCTAGAGAGCATCAGCACCATTGACCTTGTGAGACAAAACATTGCAGCAATCGGACAGGAGGAAGAGTGCAGGTACTTGCTGGTTCTGACAAAAAACTACGCAGCCCTCCAGATCCTGCAGCAAGCCTTCTTCTCGGAAAATAGCCAGCCTGAAATCATCTTCGGCTCAAGCTTCCCCAAGGATCAAGAGTACACCCAGATATGTCGCAACATCAACAGAGTGAAAATCTGCATGGAAACAGGTCAAACTATTGTGCTCCTGAACTTGCAGAACCTGTATGAAAGTCTGTACGACGCCCTCAACCAGTACTACGTCTGTCTCGGAGGACAAAAATACGTAGACCTTGGACTGGGAACACATCGTGTCAAATGCAGAGTGCATAAGGACTTCAGGCTAATTGTCATCGAGGAAAAAGAGGTGGTCTACAAGCAGTTCCCAATACCTCTCATCAACCGACTGGAGAAACACTACTTGGACATCCACACCGTCCTCCTCGCTGAGCAGAAGAGGGTCGTGAAAGAGTTGGAAACGTGGGTCAAACAGTTCATCTCCCTCAACACTCAACACGCAGCGGCGCCTCAGACACACAGGTACCTCCCAGCGGACGTCTTCATTGGCTACCATTCAGACACGTGTGCCTCTGTGGTCCTCCAAGTGACAGAGAAGCAAAGTGCAAAGCAAAAGAAGCAAAGTGACGTGGAAGCCTCAGATTGTGACGTGGAAGCCTCGGATCGTGACCGAAGATTCCTGGACGAGGCCAAACTCATACTGCTCAACTGTGCGACACCCGACTCAGTGGTGCGTTTAGACTGCACTGGTCTCCCCAAAGTCGAGAGTGAATATCTGGCAAGGGTCTACTTTGACGAACAGAACAACGGCTGCTTGACTGACTTCATCCTCGCTCATATGAATCAGGATTCCTATGGCCTGGCCTTCTTCACGGAGGTAAGATTAAAGTTTTCATATACCATATGTTCTTATATACTCCTATGTAATCTCTACAATACCCTGAACTCATCCAACTTGTCATTGCTGATGCTTATGACTCTAATCCACAGGTGACAACATTCTCCAGACTTCTGACAGTATCTGATCTGGAGCCACTGGATCAGGGGTGTCATGGCGTGGAACTTCTCTCTCTCCAGCAGTTCGACACAGAACTCTCATTCCTCAAGAAGATCAAGTGTGTTAATATGTCACATCCATATTGTTCTCAGTTCTGCACTCAGAATCTGACATTATGCAATGTAAAAATCTCTTGTCTTTTCCTAGGCATTTCCTCACAACTGGAAACGGCCGCAATCCTGCACCTGGCAACAGGCTCCTCATCATACAGTGTGACTATGATGAAGATGCTCAGAGTGCCAATCTGATCGCATCTGCAAAGTAGGTTGTTTGCTAAATGTTAAGCTAATTATATGTTGTTGATTTCAACATCTGCGTGGGCCTGTCACCATTATTACATAATTGCCTAATCGCAATTATTTGAGATAATCACGATAATGTATGGCAGATCTGCAAGCTTGTTGATCAGCTATTTCCACTATTATGTTTTTGTATAAAGTTATTACATTGTCATTATGTTATTTCATAATCGTGACAGCCCTACATCTGCGGTTAAAGTGTTTTTATCATCGTGTTTGATTGTGTTTTGACAGGTATTCAGCCATCAATGAAATCAACAAGTCAAGACAAGAGAACATGCAAAGCAACGTGTTTGTCTACTTCATCACCAAACTGCCCAGAATGGAGGGAGGAACTCCCTATGTTGGCTTTCATGGAGGTGAGAGCAACATGACTTGACTGAATTCCCTGTCATCCAAGCGTCAAGAAAATTTGTGATCGATTATATGAACTGCTTTAACCTTTACAGGCCCCTGGAGTTCAGTGCATATTGACGACCTCAGAAGATCGAAGGATATCGTGTCTGATATCAAAGCCTTGCAAAATCTGGCAATCAGTCAACTATTTGAAGAAAAGGTTCAGCCTGAAGGTAGAAACTATTGATTAAAACATATCTTCTTGTTGGTTGAAGTATCTTAACGGTAAACATGGGGCCTAAAATAACAAATGTGATATTTTATACAGCTATGGAAGTAGATGACTTGTACTCTGAGACAGAGCAATCCGAAGAGGAGCCTGCAGGCCGTTCTGTAAGTGAGACACACATGTTGTAAAAGTCTTCATGTACAGCAGTGGTTCTCAACCTTTTCAGGCGGCGACCCCCCAAAATAATCATATGCAAACTGGGGACCCCCCACCCTGACAAACACTGTAGGAGTTGAGGCATTGCATTTAGCTTGACTCGGTTCCACAGATAAATCATGTGAAAATAGCTGATCTACATGCAGACAACGCAAGGCGTTGTGTGCATGTAGATCAGCTATTTTATTTTTTTTGCCTTTTTCTTAGCTAATATTTGACATATTTTTATTGTGTAGTTTGTTTTATAGCCTTAAAAAAGCCTTAAAAGGTCACTTTAGAAACGTGCAGGTACCCTCTATACACTTACAGTATACTGTATGTTTGTTTACTGTTCAGTAAGAAAACTATGTTGGACATTAAGCTAATCATCTGGGGACCCCCAGTTAAGGAACCACTGATATACCGTACCTACAGTACAGTACATATTTTTATGTGAAGTGTTGCTAGTTTCTCTGGAAAACCTCTGGTACCTTCTGCTAGCAGGGCTGTGAGAATATCCTGGACACCACAGGACTAGTGCGG
The DNA here is from genome assembly GCF_963454915.1 of Gymnoscopelus microlampas. Taxonomy (NCBI): domain Eukaryota; kingdom Metazoa; phylum Chordata; class Actinopteri; order Myctophiformes; family Myctophidae; genus Gymnoscopelus; species Gymnoscopelus microlampas. The sequence continues at coordinate 39,899,537 of NC_139948.1, forward strand.
AGCTGTGTGCAGAACGCTGTGGGAATGCTGAGGGACCAGGTGGACAGTGGCTTCCGCAGCACAAGAAGAGTGGAGCTCCTGCTCACTCTACTTAATGACCATGAGGAAATCAATGGTAATACGAGTCTCTTTGTTTGGCAGGGTCTTGTATTTTCTTCTCTTCTCTGGTCCAGGCCATTACGGCACCAATCGTATCATTATTCTGCGTTTCATTATTCTCATCAGCGGAGTTTCTGAGAATGGTGAAGAGGCGCCTTCACTCGTCATTGGTTGCTCACGACGGCAACACTTTCTCAACCATCAAAAGCAACTGGGTCATTAAGGAGGCGTCCAACATCGATGCATTGCAGGAAGGCGGGACATTCAGGTGAGTGCTATTGTCACATAATACACAATGGAGAGAAAAAAAAAGAAATCAGGAAAGCATCTGTGTCATTTTAGATTGAAACCACTTTAACCATTATTTTATACTTGGCTATTCGAAAAATAGCAGATATACAAGCTCACAGCGCATCACTTTGTGCCACGCTGCGAGTTTGTAGATCTGCTATTTTTTTTTAATCATGATTTTGAATATAATGTTCTTTTAAAGCTAACATTTGTAACTATAATCTTTACTTCTGGGGGTCCCTGGAACAAAATATTTTGAGATGCGGGTCGGCGGCCAAATACATATAATTTTGGGGGTCCTTGACATGAAAATGTTTGAGAAACACTGACATAGCAACATAAGTTTTTCACAAAACACTTTTATAATCGGCCTCAGGTCTTAATGGGTTAATACAGCATACAGAGGGTCAGCAACATGTGACTGTTTCTTCATCATTCTAAGATCGCAAATATTCATTGTAACACTATTTGGACCGTTGACAGACACACCCTATGGAAGCGTGTCCAAGCTGCCGTCGTTCCTTTCCTGGCCCAGCTGGTCTCCATCGTCGACCGTGATCAAAACCTGGATCTCCTGCTAGACACCAACTCGGGTGAACCTGTGAAGAAGCTGTGGTTGGATATCTTTGGCAACGACAAACTGTTGGAGGTCCCATCCATGACGCTGGACCACAGGTAAATGGTCTAAAGCAGTGGTTCTCAACCTGTCGGTCGGGCCCCCTAGGGGGGACCCCCCACATGATTTTGGGGGGTTGTCAGTGAAGTGACAATTTAAGGACTTTTAATAACAAAAGAAAAAGATTAGATTATTATCAAAAGTAATCAACAAACTATACTATAAAAACTGGTCAAACATTGGCCGAATTGTCAAATAATATAAGAAAGAGGCAACAATTGTGAAAATGTACAATCTCTACAAGCTCAGATCTACAAGCTCACAATATTTATCTGTGGAACCGAGTAAAACTAAATTGAATGCCTCAACTCCTACAATTCCAAGTGCTTGTCAGGGTGGGGGGTCCCTAGTTCAAATGATTCTTTTGGGGGGTCATGACCTGAAAAGGTTGAGAGCCATTGGTCTGAACACTGATCTATACTTGCCGACGAGCAGATCTCTTCAGCATTCATACAGTATGTCTACAGGCTCAGGAGGGGTAGAGCTACGTCGCTTGGGAATCAGAAGGTTCCCAGACCAATTATCATTTACTTATCTGCGTCTACATATGATCTCGTCTATTTATGCATTTTTGTCGGATAGAGCATACCAAAATGCAACAAAGGATAGAGTCTATCCTTTTTCCCCTCTCCTCATCACTCTCATCTCCATCCTTCTGTCTCTGTACATGTGTCACAGCTCAGAGACGAGGACCATCCTTGTACAGAGGTACATGAGCCTGGACCAGAACATGGGCTGCAGCATGCCTTTCAGCTGGAGGATCAAGGACTACCTCGATGAGCTCTGGGTTCACGCCCTTCAACATGAAGGTATTTGATCAAAATGTCACAAATCACACTTACGACATGGCTACTTTCGAACGAAATCCTAAGAATAATTAGAGCAGAGACAGACCAGCAGTCTGTTATTTCCTGATTTGCAGACTGTTTCAATAACAGAAAGAACATATTGATCAATCAAAATCGAGCATTCAACAAAGTCTTTTAATAATGTAATTATTTTAATAATATAACCATCTCATGTTTTTTTTCATCATGTACTGACCTCATGTGTCCACTAGGCCAAACCCAAACTCAGTTTGAAGAGTTCTTTGGGAAGACTCCACTTGGCAGATACATTGCAAAAGCAGACGCCGAAACGCAGATGGAGTTTTTCCATCGATACCTGCAGGATTTCGTCTCCATGACCATGAACGTTACTGGCGAGGGAGATGTCCAGGTAATTCATTTCGTTATTCCATTCATATTTCTAGTGATGGCAACACTGTTCCGTCAATCAGAAGTTCATTAAGGTCATTGATAAGGTATCTAATAATAATCGTTTTGAGTTTTATTATGAATTTGTTATTTCATACTTTGTCCCCATGGCAGCTCCTGTGCGGTGCCTTAAAGTGTGGTGTCAATGAGCTGCGACTGCGCCTCAATGCCACAGATAAAGAGCTGATATCTCTGCCATGGGTCCATGCTGCCTACCACGAGTTCAAAAACCGACTGCAGAACCTCTCCAGGATGCTCAGCATTGAAACTACGATGGCACAGGCCCTCCTGAGAAACACCCATGCCAGAGAGGGGATGGAGCTCGTAAGCCTCAAAATAGCTGTTTTTAAATATTATTCTGTTTGAAATATCAATGCATTTGAGACTGTTTTTTATGTTTTTTTTAGAGATGTTCTGAAACCATCCCCCCCAACAATGCTATCATTGCTTGCTCAGGTTGAACCCATATCAATACCATAGAACTTAATTTGATCTAGTTTGAGTCAGTCATAACTGAAAAATATATAAATAGCTAAATCTATAACTAAATAACAATTCATTTAAATTTAAAGTGCTGCCACAATTTAAGAAATAGTACAGGAACAGTAAAGCAACACAACTTTATTTGTAAAATAGGGATGTTCGATATTATCGGCCTCCCGATATTATCGGCCGATATTAGCATAAAAATCGATATCGGAAAATATCGGTATCGGTTTTTGAAAAAAAAACGTATTTTTTAAAATAAGTTACAGGAGTTCTTACTGTATGGTGTGTGTGATATGAAATTTGAGCTTACCCTAATCACAGTAATCCCCGCATATATCGGTATCGGTTGATATCGGTATCGGTAATTAAGAGTTGGACAATATCGGTATATCGGTTATCGGTAAAAAAGCCAATATCGGACAACCCTATTGTAAAACACCTTTTATACACCAGGGCAATGCAAAGTTCTAACCCATTCTAATCACAATTTACAATTAAGAATGCAACAGTAAATACCAGAGGCTTGTTTAATATCAAATGGGAGGTTATGCCAGGTCTGTGGCACATTATGATAAAATGCTGCTTCACCATGTTTTATTCTAACAACTGGGACAACAATTCAGCCACATCAAGTTAAAAAGTAAACATTTAGAATGTAAAATAAAATTCCGATTTCGCAGTGTAGAATCGGTACATAGACTTAAGTATTCGCCGATACCCAATGTCACATTTTAGGCTGTATCGGCAGTATTTCCAACACTAGTATCGGAACAACTCTAGTTTTTGTACAGTCCCTCCCGAATATGAATGTTTCTGTTGCAGTATTTGACTTTGATCTGAGGTGTCTTTTGACCGTATTCCCTCTGCCTCCTCCTCGTAGATGCTAGATGTGTACGCCGCTGTGGCCTGCCTGGAATACCTGGAGCCCCTGGACCTGAACACTGATGCCCAGAGGCAGGCCTGGCTCAGGCAGGTCAAGAAGCTCCAAGTTCCCATTGAACTGATCCTCTCTGAAGACAGCATGAGACACTATGGAGCCAGGAGCAGGGACATGGTCCGCAGGGTCCAGTGAGTGTCAACTTGAACGATTTAGGGCTGAAACTATCAATTTATTTCTTAGTGATTATTCAATCAATTACTTATTTGATTAATTGAGTAGCGTGTGTGTGTTTTTTATATATATATATATTATTTTTTTTTCATAACGATTCCATTATAGCTGATATAAGCATTTTTTGTTGATTTCTTCTTTGGCGATTTTTGTATTTTTATTTTTAAATGTTATTTTATTATATTCAAACAGCAAACAATGCTCCCTAAAAATCGAGTCTCTGTGACACTTCTAGGGGCCGCAGTCTGCCTCAAACTATTCTGTTATCTGTGAGAAGCTCTGCCATTGGTACAGAAATGATGGTGCCCAGGGGCGACTAACCAATGAGGGTTCCTCTCGTTCGGATTGGTTAGATCTGTCTGTCAATCATTTTAGCCCCGGGGCAGCCGATTCATGCACCAATGAGCTGGCTACTGACCACCGTTTTAATCGATTATTTTATAAAATGATCTATCATTTTTTTTTTATAATCAATGTAATCTATTAGACTGTTGCAGCACTAGAAATATTTTTTCAAATGGAACAATTTGTGATGAAAATAAATTGCATTCATTATATTAGATGTAGCATTGAGTTTGACGGTCGTTTTCCAATCTAAATTCTGTTGCGGTTCCGTTTTAGGAGCGGATGGAACCGGATCTTCTCCTTGTCTCTGTTTGTGGAGCACCTGTTGCTGGGCATCGAGGCGGTGGAGAGGCGGCTGACACCCGTGGTGTTAGAGCACACGCGAGGACTCGGCCAGGTCGGTGTTGCTCTGATCACAAACGGTGTACAAATAGATTTTTAGTGTACCTTGTTTTCCATGTCGGATAGGTAACGACCCAAAAATGTGCTTGTGCATTCGTACTGACATTGTTACCTCTGACTTGTCATCCGATCCAGGTGCTGGAGAAGAACTCAGACCTCAAAACGCAGCAGGCATTTGAGGCAGTGATTACTATTCTCAAAGCCTGTAAAGACGGAGCAGTGGAACACATCTTCAGGTATGGATTGATCTTTATCTCTTAACTTGTATCCATATCTTTCTTGCCCTGTGTTGTGCTTGTGGACTGGGATTCTACACTGTACTGTATGTGTGTTGTGTGCCTGTCTCGTCCAGGTTTGGGATCCAAATGTGCCCAGTGTGTATGGGGGACCCCCGGGACCCCCTAAGCCTCTCCTGTGGACACGTCTACTGCATGGCCTGTATCAAACAGTGGCTGACCCCTGGTCAGATGTACTGTCCCCTCTGCATGCAGCCTGTTGCCGATGACTATCCCATGACACCCTCAGAAGATCTGAGGTACAGTAAACACTTTTATGGAAAACGTATTGAGACCCATGAACCTGCTTTTCACTCAATTTTTCTTAATAAGTAAAAACTAAAATAAAAACTAAAAAGAGATCAAAGCACAGATTCAAAATGGTTAATCCTAAATATTCTTCAATTTAAAGCCCCCATCAAATGGAGGTCAAGGCAAAATATCAACTTGAATATAGACTTAAAACTGAATCTGGAATGTTTCTTAGTGAATAAAATGTTATTTTGACCAATCTTTACGGCAGAGTATGTTAATACAATGTAACTAAACGTCTGTGATTGGAGTTGGTCTCCCCATGCTCTTCTATTGAGAAATGTAGACTGAAATGTAGACCACTAGTGTTCGTAGGAACACTAGTGGTTGACAAGTAGTACTGGCTGAAACTCAAAGCACTACGGCTTAAATCTTATAAATTGCAGCTTTAATGCAGAGCTGACGTTCATTTCATTGACATGACAAACAGATAACATAGACTCATCATATAAACACATCAACATTTAAATAAACCAACATTTCGTACCCTCAAAGTATGGTTACAAGGACAGACGCTATTGGAATGGCATTCTGTAGAGAAAAGACTGGAATGGCACACACATGATAAATTCTCTGAAACATCTACTGTATTTAGATTTCATGGGAACTTAAATAACGCAAAGTTCGCCAACTTGTCCTCCTTTACTGCAGGATTCTCATCAGCCAGCATGGTCAGTTCAGGAAGCAGTGCAACGCGTTCTTCATAGACCTGGTGTCCACTATGTGCTTCAAGGACAACTCTCCTCCCTGTCCAGCCATCATCCACCACCTCCTGTCCTTCCTCATGGTGGAAGTTCCCCAGATCCGCATTGTCAGAGGTGTCCTTAGTTATGAATGGATAAATACAGAGTATTTTGCTTTATTGATTGAATAGTTTAACAGTACAGTCAAATCTTATACATACACATGCATAACATACATGTTATATGTGTACAGTATGTGTTCTGTTGATATAGTGTTTTTGTTTTGTTTTTTAAAGGTAATAATCGCCAGATTCTGACAAAAGCGCTGTCTCCCTTTAACGACTCGGTGGATAAGAATCCCGTGGTTCGCTCGGTGGTCCTCAAGCTGTTGCTGAAGTACAGGTACAGTGATTCCATGTGCACGTTGGTGACCTGGGTTAGCCTATGCCCAGGGCTTAACACGATTTAAACTTTCAACTTTGTGTAAACTTCGTGTACACTTTTTTTTACAGCTTTGACGAGGTGAAAGGCTACCTGCAGCAACATCTGACGTCAGTTGAGCAGAGCAACATCTTGGAGGTGTCTGACAAAACTGAGCTGTACTCCTTGTACATCAACTGCTTGGAGGTAGGCACATAATATAGGTATAGGGGTGCAACAGTTAATTGAACGAATCGATTTAATAGATCATACAAAAAAAAGATGATTTTAATCACATATAATTGATTTTCAAACATACGCAAAAATAGCAGCTCTACAAGCTCACAACACATCATATCGTGACGCATTGTGAGCTTGTAGTGGATCGGTATAACATAGGGATTACGTTTTTAATCAGACTAATCAATGTAGTCAATTATAATAAATCAATTCGATTTTTTTTTTCCTTGGTCCGTTGACGTATACTTTTTTTTATCCAAAGTTCTTGATTTTTTTGATTCATCGAAACAGTAATCGATGGAATAATCGCTAAGAAGATAATTGATAGTCACAGCCCTATAAAGATTCAAAAAGTATGAATTCACTTCTATGTGCCACTTTCTGCACTGATCTAGGACTCCATGTTTGAGAGGCTGCAGTCCCACACTGTAGCAGAGCAGCAGGCCAGCTTGCAGCCAGAGAGGAACTTTCTGATGGACTATCTGCTCTCAGAGCCCGTCTCTGCTCCTGCAGCCACTGTAGAGTACCTGCAACAGGTGGCCAGGGTGCGAATGTGCCTGGACATGGCTGCTGACCTGCTCGTGTCCAAACTGACTGCTATAGGTGTGTAAACCTTGATGCAATTATTATTATTGTTTATATATCACAAATAACAACACATTTCTTGATTTCCATTATTTTTTAATTGTTAGAGTTTGTGCACTTGTGATTGATTGCAATGTTTCTGTGTTCCCATGCACAATACGTGACATGCCGGTGGATGCATGCTGTCATCTCATTGCTGTAGGGGTGCAATAGTTAATCGAACTAATCGATTTAATTGATTATTTAATAATCTAATTATGTTAGTAATCGATCCCTATGTTGGGCATGCCATTATAGGTTAAAAACGTCAAAGAAATGTCAAAAACCTGCGCATTGTGTGAGCTCGTAGAATAGATCATCTATTTTTGCACGATGATAATGTTGTAAGACGAAGTATAAGATATGGCCTAAGTGGTTAATCGATTCATTGACATATAAAGAATATTTAAAAACACGCTACTCGATCATTCGATGAATCGAAAAAGTAACCAATAGAATAATCCTTCTTGATAATTCAAACTAATTGTTCTTGTCCTCCCAACAGGAGTCCAGGAGAACCGTCAGGATGCAAAAACAACCTTCCTGTCCAGCGTGGTGGATCTTTGCAGACGCAGTGGGAACGACTGGTACCGCATCTACCTGATACGAAAGATCTGCAGCCAGCATGGAGTGGAGTTTGTGCAGAAACTCCTCAAAGTGGATGATGTGCACTGGCTGTTCCCTGATGAAGTCCTGCAGCAGGTACATTCTACATTATAGCTCCTGTGGTGCAGTTTGAAGAAACAGGCTGATTATCCCATTAAGACCTGAGGCCGTTTCTAAAAATGTCTTCTAAATCTTAACAGTTTTCTGACAAACGTATGTTGCTATATATCAGTGGTGCTCAAACTTTGTCATGTCAAGGACTCAAATATTTGAGTTAAAGATGTTCGCTTTAAAAATATATATATATTCAAAGATGTGCACACATTTTCAAGATTTCTCAAAAATAGCAGATGTGAGCTTGTATATCTTCTATAAAAAAAATAGACACAGATGCTTTCCCGGTTTTAGTGGGTTAGGTTACTTATATTTCATGTTCATCAAAAACTTCTGTTACACTTTCCTTCCAAGAGTCAAGAAGACACGCCCATAGACCAGTTTCTGGTGTGTGGAGAGGACTACAAGACAATCAGAGATGCTGTTGCCCAGGTGGTGATCAAAGGAAAAGCAAACACACTGGACAAGATCTGTGAGGTACTGTGATTTTTGTACTGTATGTATCAATTTAATGCAAATCAATTTTATTTTAGCGCTAAATCACAGCCCGTCATCTCTAAATGCTTTGCATAAAATAGAGCAGGCAACTGACTGATTTTCCAAGCCTGAGCAAGCATTTTTGAATGAAAAACTCCCCTGAGAAAATGTCAGGTAGACCCAGACACTAAGGTGGGCAGCCATCTGCCTTGGCCTTGTTAGGGGGGGTAAAGAGAGAGGGAGAGAGGAGAGAGACAGAGGAGAGATAGTAGAGAGAGAGAGATACCTGTTTTGTTTTTTTTGTCTGCAAAGTGACTCAATTATCGTTTTCTATTCCTGTAGGGGTGTAAATGCTCACCGCAACAGAAGACCGTTTACCTGCTTTTAGCGCTGTACAGAGAAGTCACTTCTCTTTATAGAGACGTCCGCGCAGGCTCGCATCCCAAACCTGAGGTAAAACCCCACATAAGGATATTTCGATAACTTCTAATTTAGTCTCTCAAGACCCATTTTTATAATGTTTTTTTTTGTTCTTGTTTCGTACCCCACAGCAATGCCAAATCCTGCTGGCGTACATCCAGGATTCCAAGGCACTGGCCAGCCCCCAGGTAAAGGCCTTCGCCCAGGCCCTGGTGAGCAACCAGATGGGGCCGCTGACCGCTCATCCCGGGGCCTCTGGCAGCAACTGTGTGATGGTGGAGCTGACCGTTCACCTGGCAGCCGTCTTGCTCTGTTGGAATCAGGGTGTCCTTTTTCCCCTTCAACAGCTGGCTCTGTCGCCAACCAACATGCAGGTAACGTGCACTGCCAGGCCCTTTGACCTCCCCACCGTACATTTTTAAGCAGTGGTGTAAAGTAACTAAGTACATTTACTCAAGTACTGTACTTAAGTACAATTTTGAGGGTACTTTTACTTTACTGGAGTATTTCAAATTTTTTATACTTTTACTTCTACTCCACTACGTCTCTGAGGAAAATATTGTACTTTCACTCCGCTACAATTATTTGAAAACTTTAGTTACTAGTTACTTTGTAGATTTTGATTATTATTACAAAACATACATTAACCACTTCAGCCCTATATACATTTCGCATCGCGATGCATTGTGAGCTTGTAGATCTGCTATTTTCAAATGATTTGTATACACTTGAAATGGGACATTCTGCATAAAGAGTACTTTCTACTTTTGGTACTTTAAGTACATTTTTTTTTTTTTAAAGATTTGTTTTTGGTATTTTTTTATTGTTTTTATTGGAGAGGGACAGGGAAAGTAGTCTGACAGGAAGAATGGGGAGAGAGATGGGGGGAAGACATGCAGGAAAGGCCGACGGGAACGGGACGCGAACCCGCGGCACACTGCTATTAAGGATTTGCAACCAGGGTGCCTAGACCGCCACGGTCTAGGCCACTTTAAGTACATTTTGATGCCAATACTTTTGTACTTTTACTTTTTTTTTCAAGTAAATTCCGGACTTTTACTTGTAGTACTTTTTCCACCACCGTCCATTTTTAAGAAAACTGAATGTATTTATCTGTGTGTTTTTCTTACAGAGAGCCTTCTTACCCACCATGCCAGAGGACATGTTGGCAGTTGCTCACCAGGCCCTGGGTCCCTTACTGTGGTACTGTGAGTATCAGACAAATGAACAGCTGATCTACAAGCTCACAACGTGTCGTGTTGCAACCTTCGCCGCATGTTCACATATTATGGACATGCCCAGAATAGAGACACTCTAGGGCCTTGGTTCTCAAAGTGGGTCCGGGGACCCCCAGGGGTACTTGAGGGGGTTCCAGGGGGTACCCAGCAAAATGTGTAAATATAGTATCAGCATAATTTTAACCTTTTATACTTTGGCTATTCAAAAATAGCAGATATACAAGCTCATAGCGCGGCACCGAGTGCCGCACTATGAGCTTGTAGATCTGCTATTTTTGAAAAATCTTGAAAATTTGTGCAAATCTTTGAATATATGTTTTTTTAAAGCGAACATTTGTAACTCAAATCTTTGCTTCTGGGGGTCCCCGGAACAAAATATTTTTAGATGGGGGTCCGCGGCCAAATACATATCATTTTGGGGGTCCTTGACATGTAAAAGTTTGAGAACCACTGCTCTAGGGTTCATGTGGTTAAGCTACTTAGCCTCCACTAGAGGGCACTGTTGTTTTAAATGTCAGTCCACGCAAAGTTCAGTTGAGCAGCTGGGATGTGGAACAACTTGTCGATGGGTGTCAGAGTGCAGTACGTAATGTTAAATTACGTCTAAAATAACTGGCTGAAAGTAATTGACATATTATTTTGTTGTAGGTTAAGTTGTGTGTTTAGGTTGTGCAATTTAATCATGTTTATGCGTTACTGCTCCAAACCATGTCACTGATGACTCCCAACCGGGGACCACTGATGAAAACTAGCCTGGGGGACTATATCTGGTACAATATATTTATTGTGCCTTGTCCCTCACAAATAAACCCTTTTTTAAGCCCAGTATAGCAATCAACGTTTAACTTAGGATGACAGGATATCAGACTAATATAGCAGATGATGTGGGCAAACATCAGCAAACCTCCTGATTTAGTTCCAATTGGTAATAGTTTCTGAATGGAAGGGTTTTCTAAGTGCACAGACCAAAGATATCCGCTTACCGGTAATTTCTATCTTCCTTTTGGTCTTCCGTTTACTCCAATTTGCAACCTGGAGTTCCAGGTAGCTTTTTCCAAGCGTTAGATGCTGCCAAGTACTTGATTAAATAATCGAGCTTCTTTTTAAACACTATTTATTTTTTACTTTCCACAGCATGTCCAAATGGTCACCCGTGTACCATTGGCGAGGTATGTGCATTTATTTATTTATCCTAATTTGGGTCTTTCACAGTATTATTTCGTCTCTGTCGGGTGGAAACCTCATTATGTCCAAAACTGTAAAAAATATTGAGATAAGAGGTTTCTGCCCGACAGCAACTATTTTTTTATGTTTAATCATGTTAATTTGATGTTTTTTTATAGTGCGGCCAGCCCATGGAGAGAGGTCGTTGCATGGACTGTGGTGCAGAGATCGGAGGAACTGACCACAGACCTGTCGCAGGATTCGTTCCTGTTCAGTTTCAGTAAGTACAGTCAAATATATCATTCCATTACAGAATTGCAATACTGTGCGTGTGCATACTACATAGTAACAATCCTCAGTGTTAATTTAACTGTGAGAGTGTGTAGTGTACAAATGTAAGAGTCCATTTGGCTCCATTTGCGCACAACGCCACAATGTATAAATTAACACTGAGGATTTTACTGGCTACATTTTTATAGAGCGGCATAGTTCAAGTGTTCATTACTGTCGGGTTTTAATTGGTTCATCGATTTTGATATATACATTTTCTTCCAACAGAGGTGACCGCACCCAGCCAGGCCACATCTTAGGTGACCCCAGACGCAGAGACAACCCTGACATGTTGGACACCAAGGACATGTCCCCTGTGCCCTTCAACCTGATCCGCCTGCTGACCCACATGGCCATGCTGCTGGGCGCCATGACAGACACACAGGTAGGTTTCACTACCGCCTGCTGACCCACGTGGCCATGCTGCTGGGCGCCATGACGCGTCATCCCAAAGCCTATACCACTTGTGCAAGGACGCGCTGTGAGTGGCCAGTAGCCACTTTATGTGGCAGTTGGGACAAACGTTCTCGCCAAAACATGATTTAAGATTCTGTGCCTATCGGTACATAACTCGGACGGCGCTGAGGCGGCTCAAGCGAACTTTGCAACGTTCGGCACGGTGACTCGCTCGCTTGGCGGTGCCTCTCGTGGTTCAAGTTCGCTTGAGACGGCGGCCCTCCATCGCGGTCAAAATCTATACTTTATCGGCCAAAAAGATTGTCTGCAGTTGTTGTAGGCGAGAGGCAGTTTTAAAAAAATAGCAAAAGTAGCAGATCTACAAGCTCAAAACGTGTCGCTTTGTGCCGTGTTTCGAGCTTGTGGATCTTCTACTTTTGTGTGACTCTGTAGTGCGGTCACGTAAGGGCGTTAATTTACAACAAAAAAAACACTAAAAGTTAAGACACTCTTCTGCCCGACAGCGACGATATGAAAGATTGAGTGTCGCGTCGCTGCCACAGAGCCCACCATCACAGTCATAAAATGATGTTGATTTCTTGGTATATCCACCTATACTCATGCGTCTGTGTGTGTCTCCAGGCCATCTCTGCCATCATCAGGCCTCCGGTCCCTGACCCGGGGGTCTTCCTCCTGGGTCACCTGCAGAAGGACCTGGAGCACCTGACCAGATCTCTGGGCAAGGGGACGGACGACATGGTCATCACTGTTCACCTGCTCCTCAGCAGCCTCCTGGAACCCGGCCAGCCGCCCCAATGTAAGAAACAATTAGCCCACAGTAGACCAATCACAGCGAACTGCACCACTCAGCTGACGCTGGCTACACCAATCACAGCTCAGGCCCCGTTTAGAATATCAGATGTGCCTTCCGTTTAGATGGAAACGGAAGGTTGAAACCGCAACAAAGTGAAACCCCCTTCCAGAGTGGAAATCTGTGAAAATGCTCCTCCTCCCGTCTCCATGTAAACATGCAATACGGGGGAAACGCATAGAAACGTCTGAAAGTGTGTCGTCATGTCTCCACTCCTACAATTCCAAGTGCTTATCAGGGTGGGGGGTCCCCAGTTCAAATATGATTATTTTGGGAGGTCCCGGCCTTAAAAGGTTGAGACCAGTACACAGACACACAAGGCAAGGGCCAACCCTGTGTGTCATACAGGTTAGACAATCTGCTCTAGAGTTTTACTGAAATATGTTCTCGTCTCGTCTCTTAGGGCCTGCTCCGTATGACAACCTGCTCTCCACCAAAGACTTCAGAAATGGCTGGGAGTTGAGTGTAAGCAACTCTGTCATCACACCCCAGCTCAAGGTAAACACAAATATCTCAGTTCCTACTCAGTTTGTACATAATCAAGTCCTCACTGCTAATGCATCAATTTGTAACTCAGAGAGTGCACTCTCTGAGTTAAAGAGATAGTTCATCCCCAAAATGACTCGACTACTACTACACCCCATGGAGACTTAAATTCATGGATATTTTTTTTAGTTTTCATCCCATTCCTGAGCCAATACTTTGATGACCGGCAGCGGTTCTGTATGGAGACACAAAGAGTCTCCTTTGTGTCTTCATACGGAACTGCTACCACTTAGGAATGCGACCAAAACAAAAACATATCCATGAATTCAAGTCTCCATGGGGTGAGTAATCGATAGGAAAAAAGTATTTTTTTGGGTGAACTACCCCCTTTAAATTAACCTTCAGAGAGTGCACTCTCCGAGTTAAATTAACATGAGGATTTTACTGTGTATTCTGTAATATACGCATTACATGGACACTGTTCTACTTGGAGCGATAACTGCTCATCTCAGGGGGAAAAAAACAAAAACGTGTTGTTTTCCTCTCTTGTAAAGGAAATGTGAACGTATTTTCCTCTTCTCTCCATTCCCAGCACTTGGACCGACAGCTGAGGGACGTGAACGCGTTCGTCCGAGCGGACTCTCGGGTGTCCGCCAACCCGGTGGTCAAGCTGGTGTTCGGGGACCCCCGTCTCTTCCTGGCCTCCCTGCCCACAGACTCTCTGATCCACGGCTCGGCTGTGTGGAGCTGCAGGGAGAAGGTGTCTCTGCTGAGCCTCGCCCACATGGTGGAGCAGAACGACGGCAAAGACACCCTGCCTGTCCTCTGGAGGTTCCTGCAAAGGGTAAGAGAGCGGGTTCTGTCACCATCGTGAAATTGTACTTGACGATTAACCCGGGAAAGCATCTGTGTGATTTTATACTTTGGCTATTCAAAAATAGCTGATATTCAAGCTTGTAGATCTGCTATTTTTGAAAAGTCGTGACAATTTGTGGAAATCTTTGAATATGTATACATATTTTTAAAGCAAACTTTATTTATAGTTTCATAGTAAGATGGACAGGAAACAGGGGGAGAGAGCTAGGGAGAGACATGCAGCAAGGACCATCGGGAACGGGACTCGAACCCACAGTGCGCTGTCAGGCTGTTATGAGCCTAGGTGCCCAGACCTCTAGGCCAGGTCCGGGCCTAAAGCAAAACAATTTAACTCAAATCTTTGCTTCTGGGGGTCCCTGGAACCAAATATTTTGAGATGGGGGTCCGTGGCCAAATATATATAATTTTGCCCTTGACATGAAAAAGTTTGAGAACCACTGATATAGTAACATACGTTTTTCAGAAAACTAGCCCCAGGTCTTAATGGGTTAAAATTAGTGTATTTGTTTACAAGGCTTTGCATGGCAGAGCCGAGCCGCACAAATCACAATGCAGTGTTCAGTGGGGAAGGGGAAGGCCACTGTGCAGTATTAATGAAACGCCCACTTGCCCACATCGTGCCTGCTAGTGTTACTCTATGTCTATGTCTGTTTTGGCCAAATTGAAATAGCGATCTGTTTATGGTGTGGCTGAAGGCAAATATATGTCGTTGTCTGTACTGTATTTGCAGTTAAAATGCTATTTTATTTCTCAATGTACTAGTTGTATCAATTGATGGTTGATCATTTCTTAATACAAAAGCAAATGAAATACACACATCATTGATGTGTGTATGGTGCTGGGTTAAAAACAACAATAGAGAGAAAATGGAACCTGAACACTTATGCTCCAAGCCCAGGCTTGAAACGTCGTCAAATAAATTGTATTGGAGCGTTGTGAGTGTGCGGGTTCTACGATCATTTTGTTAATACCACTAACTGGTTGTTGTCATTTGTACCAGGAAGCGGAGCTGCGGTTGGTGAAGTTCCTTCCTGACATCCTCACCATGCAGAAAGACTTGGTCAAGAAGTTCCAGAACGTCACTGACGTGACCTATGGCTCCATGGCAGAGTTCCTCCACAGTCACAGAGCAGGTAGTGTCCTATGGCTCCATGAACTAAACTTTCACAGTCTGGTCTGCACCAGTGCTTCTCAACCCTCTCACTGTAGCAACATATTTAACCACATGAACCCTAGCACTCCCTATTCTGGGCATGTCGTAATAGGTATTTGAAAAGATCACCACCACTCACTTGGTCCTTTTAGGATCTCTTATTTATTGTGTAGCTGTAGCCCCAGCAGCAGATCATCACACACAGGCATTCCGGCCAACGGCCTTCCTCAGGGTTCACACTTAATCTAAAATGAAGGCCTATGAAATCTCATCTCGCTGAATCATGTACCGTTTTTGTTTTAATGCAATGTTTCATCTCCATTTTGCACCCAGCGTCACTGAAAGCCTGGTACGAGAAACGCATCAACATCTTCCTGACCACCTGGAACCAGCTCAGGGTGTCTTTGGCCAACAACGGTAAACATCTTAATACTAATAATTATAACAACACTAAACTTTATTTGTATAGCACCTCTCAAAACTGTGTTACAAAGTGCTTTACACAAGAAGAGAAAATAAACTTGTAGATAAAAACAATGCAGATAAATAAAAAACATTAAAACTGGAATCTTCTTACCGAATTAAGAGAGACCACCAATTATTTGACTTTCAAATTCAACCGTAAGAAATGGCTTAAACCAAACCATGTAATTATCAGCTCTATTTGTCACTGGTGTCATTTTTCATATTGTACTGTAATTATTCGTACTGTAATTATTCTGTGTCCTGTACTATGTTTACTTGTCTTGTACATTATTGATACTGTTTTGTATGGATAGTTATATCACCACTTTTTAACAGCCTGCTCAGGGAGTACAGATGAAAATTTGTTTTTGGCTAACTCTGGCTCATTTACATGGATGTGTGGTAAATAAATAAAAAGTGAGTTTTAAGCAAAGATTTTAAAACAGTTTGACAACATGATAATCCAACAAGCCGTGCAAAAGATCCTCATCCTGTACTTTGATGTCGATGTGATGCTTTCAGGTGAGATCAAGCTTCCAGAGGAGTTCTGCCAGAGGGACCTGGACCTCAACAGTAACTTCAGAGTGCTGTTGCCTCGGCGCCAGGGCCCCGGCCTGTGCTCCACAGCTCTGGTCAGCTACCTCATCTCTGTGCACAACGAGCTGGTCTACTGCGTGGACAAACACACCGGAGAGACCACCAGGTGAGGGCGCTGTTGCCTCATGCATGAGCACTACTTACTGCTTGCATGGCATGTATAGTAGCAGCACTTGTAATGAACCTTTTGTTTAGTATTTTTTGGCTAGGATGAAAGACTCAAATTATGCTGCATGATCCCTTCCTGTAGTATACAAAGTAACGTCTTTGGTGTTATTTGATCCATTTGTAACAAATGGGTAGAGTACAAATAGAGTACAAATGTTTGGTTACACTCTCAGAGTTAACTAAAAGGTGCTGTAAGTCAATGGTTTCCAAACTGGGAGTCAGGACCCCCAGGGGGGTCCCCAAATGATTTTTGGGGGGTCCCCAGATGATTAGCTAAATGTGCAACATTGTTTTCTCACTCAGTAAACGGTAAACAAACCAACATACAGTATAAGTATATACAGCAGGGGTCGGCAATAGGCGGCCCGCGGGATTGGCCCCCCAGAAATAATATCTGGCCCGTGAGATAATTTTGAGAATTTAATTTTTTTGGAAAAAAAAATATATATTTTTTTAGAAAAAAATGTTTTGATTTTTTTTGGGGGGAGGGATTTTATTTTTATACAGTATCAGACCGATAGTCTCACATATAGGCCGCTATTATATCTATTATATCCAAATACAGAAACTATCCCCACCTAAATAATGACTATTACTCCATGTTGAGAGTGGGTACATCCACACATGTCCGTAAGCTAGCGTGCAACGGTACGCTGGCTACGCGACGGTAGCCCCGTCCACTCCCATGTTAAAAAAAAAACGGAACGGTACTTCCGGTTTTAAACTTAACATGGGAGTGGATGGGACTTCCGGCGTCCGTACGGTAACTTGACGGAGATATGTGGATGCACCCAGAGAATGACAGCGGGGTATAACGTGGGCGGCGCTCGCTCAATGACATGAAAAAAAGTCAGTGGATTTGCATTCGTGAAACCAGGTAAGATGAACACATACCGATCTGTCCACTCCTCTCTAAACACTCTGTTTTCACTGTCAACTTTCCTCTTCAAACTTTTCGATAGCGCCATTGTTGTTGTTTGTATCTCGCTCACTAGCAGCAGCTGAAATGTTTTCTGCAATCAAGCGACAGACTGAACAAATAACAGCGAGCGCCCCCCTATGTATTTTTTATTTAGTTAGTAAATGGCGCATTGTAATTATAACTAATGTAGCGCTCGTTTCAAGAGACTCTGAAATCAAGCACTCCATGATCAAATGGATTCATCTTTTATCTTGGTCTGATTTTAATTCGGTTTAATTATGTTAATGTTCACATTGTTGGTGCCATCAGTCACATATTAGTAAAGATACAGTATGAATGATTTACTGAAAAGTGTTATAAAAAAAGTATTAAAAATTAATGTTAAAATAATTATAAATACTTATTTCATAGAACCTGAACCCACTTTTGAAATCATGCACTCATAAACACTCATAAACATAAACAGCTAGATTAGAGGAAAATGGAGAAGAAAAAAAAAAATCACCAGAAAAATCGCCTGTGCTGATATTTAAACCGGAAAAAATGTTGATTTATATTGGTCAAACAGAACCGAATTAGACCCAAATTAGACCCGAATTAGACCGAGTTAGACCCGAATTAGACCCGAAAAATTTTGTGCATGTTCGCGGGGAGGCCCGGCCCGCGATGGAATGTCTGGGAGTGATATTGGCCCTAGGCTTATCTCAATTGCCTACCCCTGATATACAGGGTATCTGCACATTTCTGAAGTGACAATTTAAGGACTTTTAAGATCTTTTTAATACCTCTAAAATGAACTAATAATAAGACCATTACTATGTAAAAAGTAACCAACAAACTATACTATAAAAAATGGCATTTTAAAAAAAAGAAATAGCGGATCTGTAAGCTCACAACGCCTTGCATTGCGAGGCGTTGTGAGCATATAGATCCGCTGTTTTCACGATACAGAGTCAAACTAAATGTAATGGCTCAACTCTACAATTACAAGTGCTTGTCAGGTTGGGGGGTCCCCTTGTTCAAATATGATTATTTTGGGGTGTCACAGCCTGAAGAGATTGAGAACCACTGGTGTAGACAAGCACCACTGTCCATTGATTGACCGACTGCCCTGTCCCTTGCACCCGTCCCACAGCTACACGGTGAGCCCGGCGGACCTGACGGAGATGCACGTGATCCGCTACGAGCCGGAGAGAGACCTGCTGCCGCTGGTCCTGTCCAACAGCCAGTACAGCATGGAGCGAGGCCAGGAGACCGTGCACGAGTACGACCTGCCCAAGATCCAGAGACAGATCCTGACCCGCTTCCTGCAGGGAAAACCTCTCATCTCCCTCAACGTGAGTGCCTATTGGACAACCCCTTAGAACAGGGCTTCCCAAAACAATGGGTCACGGACCAGTTTTTAATGGGTCGCCAGTAAATATGCGTTTTATTCAGTTTAGTTTTTTTTTTTGTAAAAGAAAATAGCAGACAAGGTCACAATGTGTTGCATTTACAATTTAGGCATTTAATCCAGAACGACTTATAGTAAGCAAGGACAACACTAAGTACTACATCAAATGCATAGAAATAGTAATCTAATAATAAACTAATAACCAATATTCAGTCCAACCGTAGAATAACCCCAAAAAATCCATAATCTGTGCATTGAAACTATACAAACTATAGGATGCCAGGACAACAATGACCTGGCATATGTCTACATAACATGCTATCTAAGTTACATTTTAGCCTGCATAAGCCTGCAAGGTCGTCAAGGCTACGGCAAGTGCTACGGGCTGAGGTGGAGTCGAGCACTGCATTGCGATGCCTTATAACCTTTGCTATTTGTAGATCAGCTATTTAAGCTATTTTTGAAATAAGTAACAGCTTAGTTGAGCACTGCCTTTGTTGCCATAGTTGTTGTGCTCATGTGATGGTTGATGTGTCCGTTATGTCATTTCATGTCATGTCCCACATTTTCTCAACGGCAGGGCATTCCAACGCTGGTCAACAGACATGACCGCAACTATGAGACTATCCTGAAGGACGTGAAAGGCAAAGTTAAACAGGTAAGTTTGTTCTATTTCCTCTACCTTTGTGCTAAGCCTCATTTATATACTGTGTAGTACAACTGTGTTGCTTGCCGAATAGATCAGTCCTTGTCGACAAGCAACACCGTTGTGCAGTGATGTATGGTCCCCCCTTTTTGACCATTGGTCTGTGCAATTTAGGCATTTCGCACATGCTGTTATCCATAGCGACTTACAAGTCTGATCGGAATAAGCATGGAGTTGGAGTAAGCATTATATCTACTCAATACAAATGGTTCAAATAAAAATCGCATAAATAGAGGGCAGAGAGAACCGTGTAGTGCCTCAAAGAGACTAGGATACCAGGTAGACAGTGAACCTAGCATCTATCTAAACCATTGGTTCTCAAAGTGGGGTCCGGGGACCCCCAGGGGTCCTTGAGGGAGTTCCAGGGGGTCCCCAGCTAAATGATGGATAGTTAGGAACCAAATGGACCCTTAACCTAACTGGTCTCAGAGTTGAATTAACATTGATTTTACAATATAAATTGGGGTCCCAGAGATAGAAATGCCATTAAATGGGGGTCCTTAGCCTAATGCGTGTCAAACTGAAGGGTCCTTGAAATTTAAATGGTTGAGAATCACTGCTAGAGCCGTAAAAATCTTCTTTTATGGGGGTCCCTGGCATATCTTTTCAAATGGGGGTCCGCGGGCTAATAAGTGTCAATTTGGGGGTCCTTGACCTGGAAAAGTTTAAGAACCACTCTAAACAACATTCTAAACATTTGTGGTTGAGAAAAACAAGCCGAAGAAAAAAACAACAAAAAAAAACAAGTGACCAACATATGTCAACGTGTGTGTGTGTGTGTGTGTGTGTGTGTGTGTGTGTGTGTCTTGTCTGGCATCCCAAAAACAGGAGCCGCTGGCGACCCTGACCTTGTCCGCCCTGTGCGGGGAGCTGCAGTCCTACAGCGAGGCGTGCGAGGCCCTGTCCACGGTGGAGGTGGCCCTGGGCTTCCTGGCCATGACCGGGGGAGAGCCCCACATGCAGCTGTCCTGCTACCTGGAGGAGGTGCTGCAGATGGGAGACCAGACACCTCCGCACATCCTCAAGGTCTGAGAGCCAGACAGACACACACACACAAACAGCCTTATCTCAGCCTTGTGCTGCCTCTCACAGCCTCTCAGACAAACAGTGGCCCGCGTTGAACTTCCTTAATTTGCTACTCTGTCGTTAAGACGATATCTTCACCCGAATCCTCCCATACTATCCCATGCGTTGTTGTTGATGCTGTCGAGGGCGGAAAACCTTGGATGGCCAAAACTGTTACTTTCTAGGAACTGGTGGGTGGGGGGACGGACACCTGTGTTCCAATCAGTGGTTTAAAGTAACAACAAGTACATTTACTCAAGTACTGTATTTAAGTACAATGTTGAGGTCTTTTTTGTACTTTACTGGAGTATTTCCAATTTTCTATACTTAAGCTTCTACTCCACTACATCTCAGAGGAAAATATTTTACTTTTACTCCACTACGATTATTTGAAAACTTTACTTTCTAGTTACTTCGTAGATATAAATGATCATATTATAAAATATGCAGTAACCACTTTAGCCCTATTTTATACATACTGTAGGCTATTTGAAAATAACAAGCTCAGGTTCTGTGCTTGTAAATCTGCTATTTTCAAACATTTTAGTACTTTTACTCAAGTAACATTTTGAACACGGGCCTTTTACTTGTAAGAGAGTATTTTTATATTGTGGTGTTGCTACTTTTACTTAAGAGTACTTCTTCTTCCACCACTGGTTCCAATGGATTCAATGTACGGTTGTTTAGTCACACACTCTTTGTTAATACCTTTCATTGATTCAATATCTATAAAACTCGCAGTGAGACTTTTTACCAGGTTCACGTTCACAAAACTATCTAAAATAGCTGATCTACAAGCTCACAATTTCTTGTGAGCTTATAGATTGGCTATTTTCGCTACTTTTGTCTGACACTCTTGTATCTGTATATTGGCTATTTTTGCTACTTTTGTCCAACACTCTTGTATGACAAAGTAGGCCATTAATTTATGCAAAGAAATATACAAAGTTATATGGAAATATGGAGATGCAAGGTTTATGCCTAACGGCAATGATATGGTCTTTATTTTTCTTTTTTCCTGCCAGATGAGTGTTGCATTTACTCTCTGTAAACAGCTTAGTTCAAAATGAGCAAAAAGTTGTTGGTCTTTGACTGTGCGTGACACAAGGTAAACCGTATTGTTTTGCACACAGGCGTTGAGCATGTGCAGTTTGAACCACTGTGTGGCGCTGTGGCAGCTCCTGACGTCGCTCAAATCAGAGAAGATGCTCCGCCTCAAGAGGGTAAGACAACATGCTGCATGTTGGAACAGTGCTTCCTCAAAATGGGGTCCAGACAGGGACCCCCAGGGGATCCAAGCTAAATAACTTAATATGGCATCAAAATCTGTTTAACCACTTTAACCCTTTTTATACATCAGCTAAAAAAAAGTGTTTCTGGAACCCCAATCTACACTAAGTAAATCGGTGTTCATTTTAACTCTTGAGAGTGTACAAATGGAACCAAATGGCCCATACGGGTCCATTTGGTTGTCATTTTAGCTTTGGCTATTAGAAGATAACAGATATACAAGCTGTCAAGCTCACAGCGTATCATGTCGTGCCGAGCTGCAAGCTTGTACATCTGCTATTTTTTGATTAAAAAGAAAACTAGAAAGGGTTTAGATTTAGAAGGCATTTGTAGAATCAGCCTCAGGTTTTTAATGGGTTAAATTAATTCACGGGGGTACGTTCACGCTGTTCCACAAATCACAGACTGGGACTTGACCTAACAAAAGTTTTCAGTCTTGACATTTATTTTCGACTTCAATCCCTGCTTTCACATCCTCAGGACCCGTTTGTAGGGATCTCAGAGGAGTACTGCCATCCCCTGGGCGAGGAGGAACGCAGGCTGCTGACGGCGTTCTTTGCCAAGGGCAGCGTGGATGCCTTTCTACTGGAGATGCACGAGTTCCTCCTGCTGGTGCTCAAGAACCCTCGTGCCCCGGATACCTACAGGCCCAACTGGGGGTAAGACAATGGATCAGTAACATTACAGCAGTATTACCCAACCTGGTGCCCGGGCTGCCCCCTAGTGGGGAATATAGGGTTTACAGTGAAGCGTATAGGATTTAGGGCTGTTTGCACCCAGCACGATAACTATAACGATAATTATGTGAGCGTCCATGCTGATGAACGATGACATTCTGTAAACAGTGGCACGAAATACTGCGTCAGAGATCTCTGTGGTGCTGAAATACAATATGATATATGCTATAGGATATATGGATAACCTGACTGATTATTAATTATAAGCAGGTGAGTTGTAGCGTTGAGGTAATGTCAGCTAGCTTTAGCTATTCATAATCGTCTCCTCATCTCCGTTAATAACAAATCCTTGGATGAGTGAGACCAGTTGCATCCCAGATGACCTGCTGATAGATTTTTATTGGCCGTCGAGTTTCTATCGTTCATAAACTTGCTCTGAAAGTGATCCAAACGATATCGATGACGACTATCGTCGTTATAGTTGTGGTGTCTGTGGACTCTGCCATCCACTTCGGTTTTTAAAAAGGACATATTTATTATCGTTATCGTTCTTGGTGTGAACTGCGCTTTTAAACAGTCAAACATGTCTGAGAATTGTGTTTGTGTGTCGGTGGGGTCTCGGCTTTTGCCATGCGTAATGCTGTGCGTTCACACTGGCACCTACCAAAGATACACAGCTTACACAGCATATTTGTAGCTTTGTAGCTGAAGTTGAAACCAGCTCAACTTTGTGTAGCTTTTTTAGCAGCTACAAATGACGGATGTATCTTTGTATCTTCATTTCGCTGGCTTCCATTGAAAATGAATGGTAGACTGCATCTTTGTAGCTGCATGTGTGAACGCAGCATAAGAAGGCTGGTGAACCACTGACCTACAGTGAGCGATACAGTAGCTGTTGTCTTTTATACCGTGATAACATGTCTAACGGTGTGTGTGATGTATGTGTTTAAAACAGCCTGAAAGACACGCTGGTGTCCTACCTGGAGCGTAAAGACCTGGACGTTCCCCCCGACGTGGAGGAGTTCTTCCCAGAGCAGATCTGCTTGTCACAGTACATCGAAGCGTGGAGGTTTACCGTGGCCTTCAAACTGGAACGCACCCAGAGATGAGTGAGGAGTTCTTTCCCAGAGCAGATCTGCTTGTCCACAGTACGTCGAAGCGTGGAGGTTTACGGTGGCTTTAAAACTGGAACGAGATGAGTGCAATGATGACCTGTGAAGCCTGATTTATGCTCCGTCGTACGACGGCCGTCGCATCCCAAACATATCGTTGCTGTCTCGCAGAAACCTCTTATCTCCATAATTTATTCTAACTGTGTTTTTTTCCCTTAATTCAACGCCCTGTACTTGATCATACCACGGCGTCAAACAAAAGCATCCAAAGTAGCAGATCCACAAGTCTTCGCGCCGCGTTTCTAGCTTGTAGATCTGTTACTTTTGATATTTTGGAATCTTGAAAAGTAACAGTTTTGGACATTAATGAGGTTTCCACCCGACAGAGACGGTATCCGATGTGCACACACTCAACGTGTTGCGGTGCGACGCGTTGTGACGCGCGTGTCGCACCGCGACTGCGTACGACGGAACATGAATCGAGCGTTAGTTAATGAATGTTAGTGTGAAGCCTTCTGTTGTTGTTTTTGTGGCCCTTTTTACTTTGTATCAAAAACGCCACACAGCTAATGTTTACATTCGTATCAATAAATGAAAACTGTCACAGATGAGTGATATATATTTTCACACAACGTATTAATGGATGTGCCTTTTTTAAAGAGAAGTGGCGCTAGTTTGAGGGCGCCCTCCAGCTCATTTGCACAAGCGCAATACACATTTAGAACGACCAAAGTGAATTTTGACTCCTACTTAATGGTGTATCTTCTCTGTATGGAGCTGAACGGATTTATGTTCTGTTGTAGTTAGACATTGTTTTCTATTTTCCCGGGCAGTTAACACTGTTCACTGTTTGCCTGAATGCTGAAGAGGACTTTTTTTGCTTGAATGTAAATTTCTCTGCCATCTCTGACAATTTGTTCTTTGACTCAGGTGCACAACTCCACATGGTGGAGTCATAACTCTGGGAACTAAAGGTCGAATAAAACTACCATTTGGCAATCAATAAGTATTGAACAGTTTGATCAACTGTAAAGCTGCTTTTTTCACATTCCTGATTGGACGAAATGTTTTCTTTTTCTGAATCCAATATATTTTATGTTCATTATAAACCACTGCAATTATTGAACACAATATAAGTACCTCCCACAATTATTGCTTCAGTTTGTCTTATTGCTTCAGCTGTGTATTTTAAACTGTAATGATGGACTAAACATGCCAGTGATGTAGGGCTGGGCGTTCAACCGAAAATATATCGAAAACCGATGTTTAGAGCCAATATCTGACTTAAAGGAGCACTTCACCCATTTTCAACCTTATCTTATATATTGGATGCTCATTAGAAAATGGCACCATTTCATTGGTGGTCTCATTAGTGGGTAGTTCAGAAACCTGCCTACCAATGACATCTTTGATGGGGATTCCAAATTAATATAAAAATACGTTTCAGAGGGGGGCTGTGGACCGTTCAGAAACCTGCCTACCAATCAATGGTAGGCAGGTTTGGTCATTTAAAACAAGATTTCAGACACAGAGGGAATAGACATATGATGTATGTGTTTACCTTGCTTACTGTAAGTCACTCTGGATAAAGCGCATCTGCTAAATGCCTAAAATGTAGACACAAATGGTGCCATCTTATAGGTGATGACCGATTTATATGAAGACAGGTTGAAATGAAAACCGGTCCTTTAGTGGTCCTTACCTTTGTAGGTTAGTTAAGTAATAGAGAGGCAGGTTTTTATTTGAATTGTTCTTATATATCAACAACATTTTATAGATGTTTTATAATCTATAAAGACCAAATCGATTGGTCTGATTAGCTTAATCCTGTATCATACTTTGTTGTACAATAGTGGCACACACAAAGAAAGCGAAAACAGCCTATCTACAAGCTCACAACGCGTCGATAATGATCATAGGTCACGTCGCCCGGCCCCTAATGTGAAGCATAATAAATACACGTTTCACAGTCTGTCAGCAGCAGCAGCTTCTGGGTCAGTTGGAATTCCTCTCTTCAACAGCTTGTTACATCACCTCCAGCGCCCGCAGGCCATAGGGAAGACGCATCCATGATGGAAGGCTCAGGAAATGCCTGTCTGCCTCAGGTCGGGTGACTCTGTGACCCTCTCTGTTGGTGGGAGCTCAATGTGTTTCTGATCAGCGGGTGATGGACATGATAAGAACATGGAGCAGCCGAGCTGCATGGGACAGCTCCTTGATTCAATTTCCCCTCTACCAAAGCAGTGTTTAGCATAACAATGTCAAATGGGTGCACACACACACACATACACTTAGGTCCTTCAGAAGTAAAACCACGCCAGTGACTGCCTGGCCACCCCCTGGCTTGTCAGCCACCAGTGACCTGCGGTGTTGCCAGATTTTTCAAGAGAAACAAGCCCCCCAAAAAAGCGATTAGGGCCACATGATCACACACGTACACAGGGGGGGTCCCAAGCAAAAGGAGTTACTTTAGCATCAAAATATGTTTTACCAATTGAACCATATCGTTGCTGTCGGGCAGAAATCTCTTATCTCTGTATTCTAACTTTTTGTGTTCTTTTTTACTATTACATTTTTTTTTAATAGTAAGTATCAAAGGTAGCAGATCTACAAGATCTTGCGTAGCAGATCTAGTAGATCTGCTACTTTTGCTGTTTTTGAATTTGAATCCTAAAAAGTAACAGTTTTGGACATAATATGAGGTTTCCACCCAACATAGACAATTCTGAGAGTACCAGTACATACTTTTATAGTTGGTCCATTCTCATACTCACGTAGAGGGCATTTTGCTCTTGGGTATTCTATTCTGCTGCAACTAAAAGGGGACGTTTGTATGCCAAGGCTGTAAAGACTGGAAAAAACATTTATTTTTCTTTAATCATATGAGGAAGTATGCAATTAACCAAAACTATACCGAAACCGACATTTAGAACCAATAACCGACTTAATCTTGCCTGTGTAGATTAATCAATTTCTTAGATATCAACGAATCGACAAAATCATTCCAATCGATTTTTTTATAGTCAACTAAATCAATTGGTCTGATTCACCACTTATAGTGTAGCCAAAAATAGCGGCTATTTTCAGCAAAGAGGTTTGGTGTAGAGGGGAAAAAAGAACCAAGTACAGAGTGAAAGGTCAAGTTTACTAAGTATTGACGTTTAAGTGGTTAAATCTTAAAAATACACATCAACGTGAATCCAACACAACACACTGATGATAGTGCTGTCAAACAAGTCTATGAAATCTATGAAAAAGTTTAATCTGCAACAATACATATACATATATAGTGGGGGTCCCCCATCTCTCTCTCTCAGCTAAGGGGTCCTTGGGTTGAAAAACGTTGAAGACCACTGGATTAGAGAAGTGAATGACCCAGAGTTGCTTATGTTAGTTCATGAAGTAAAAGATTGCTTGACATGGTGAATGAGTGTTAAGTTTCTCTGTCCTCAAATAGAAACAAATGATATACTAAAAAAGAAGGATGCATGTTTGAGAATCATTTAAAAACAATGCATTACACTTTACTATAGGCTACTTGTGTCGGGCCTACTCCACTAAGGGGTTAATGTGGGATTCTAATAAACTGACCATGAATATGAACTAATGTTGACTATGCCACCAAGGTTGAAGTCATGTCATACCATTCATATCATTTTTCATTAGACGAATATTAAAACCCAAACACATGTTCCAATAAATAGATAAATAATAATATTATGTATTATTACTATTATTTTGAAACAGCACTGTTATCCTGTTGAAACAGAGTTACAGCTATCTAACATAACATAATAATATATAAGGTAATAGCATTCAAAAAGCAAAGCCTGTGAGATACTCCCTAGAAAGAAAGTCGACACCAGTGTTGCCAGATTTTCCGAGAGAAATAAGCAACTAGGTCTATGAAAACAAGCCCAAAAGAAGTGACTGAGCCACATGAGCATCGGATACTTGAAAATAGCAGATCTACCAGCTTGTATATCTGCTATATTCAAAACAGATCTTGAAAAAAAAGTGATACATTTTGAATATTTTTTCTAACATTTTAACAACACAAATCTGGTACAGGGGTCACAACAATATACTTTTAGATGGGCCTCATGGGGGGGGGGGGATTCCGTCGACAAATAAATATTAATTTGGGGGTCCCTGACATGAAAATGTTTTAGAACCACTGGTTTAAACAACATTTAGGAAACAAGCCCAAATCAGCAACTACTCTTTAGAAACAAGCCCCCCCCTTTAGAAAAACAATATCAAGGTCGCTTATAATAAGCAGACCTGGCAACAAGGTCCCTGAGCAGCAGGCTTCAGGCGGGCTCTTTAAATACTCGAGTTGCTCCGCCCAACCCCCCCCCCTTCCCCCAACACCTGCACGAGACACGGGTGTTTGTTTGGCGCCGTCATATTTGTACGTATTATAGTGAAATAAACAACTTATACTATTAACGTTACACCTCATGGATATTGTTGAATCAGCATCACTGCACGTTCAAGCTAGCTAGCTCCAGGTTAGCATTGCTAACGGAAGGGGCGACAGTTGTGACAGTTGAAAGAGAAGTTATAATTTCCGTGACAAAATGTAAACTGCGTAGCGGTTTTCTGTCCGACTGTTTGCAGGTAACAAACCCAAACATGCAGAAGAGCTGAATAATGTGTAATGTCGCTTTTATTATTTTATTTAGTAAAACAAAAACTAGGCAAGATAAAGCACTGTGTTCTGAAGTGAGTATGTTGTAGTAGAGCTGTCTTTGAATTGTAATGTCATGCAGGCATAATGGCCTAAAAGCAAGGGTTCCCAAACCTTTCAGGCTTTGCCCTCCAAAATAATCATAATTTGAGAACACTTAAATAATAATTTTTCAACTGGGGACCCCCTAAATAATAATATTTGAACTGGGGACCCCCTAAATAATCATATTTGAACTAATCATAGTTGAACTGGGAACCCCCCAAATAATCATATTTGAACTGGGGACCCCCCACCCTGATGAGCACTTTTGAGTTGAGGCATTACATTTAGTCAAATATATAGATAAATATTGTGATGTGTGTTTGCCTCTTTCTTATGTAATATTTGACAATTTGTTATTAAAAAGGTCTTAAAAGTCCTTACATTGTCACTTTAGAAATGTGTATACCCTGTTGTAGGCCTATAGAGATGAACTTAATATTGCACATTAAGCTAATCATTTGGGGACCCACCCCAAAATTAATTTGGGGACCCCCAGTTTGGGAACCACTGGCCTAAAGCACATACAGGTAATGTGTGTATTTCAGGTGTGGTTAAATCAGTCCATTCTAATCTCCTATACAGCTGTGAATCCAGCCTGGATGAACATGATATCAACAAGCATCTGTATGGGGGGGCTACCTATCTCTATGGGGGGCTTACCAACCAACTAAGGATGGGTGAGAAGATGGCAGCCGGGAGGTCCCAGCAGAGCAGTGGAGGAAAGTAGGCTACTGGCAAACGAGACAGATGTATGGAGGATCGACGTGACTGGAGACACCACTGTAGGGCTCATCTGAGGATGAACTAGAGAGAGGGGGGCTCTATCTCTCTATCCATGGGTTCCAACGTTTGGTCATCACTTACACAACCGATGAAGTCCAGTAGAAGACGGCTCAAAGTAGGAACCTTTTTCTTCTTCTGCTTTGCTGCTGCCTCTTGTGTTGTATGCTGTGTGTGTAGGCCTATACTTTTTCTTCTTCTGCTTTGCTGCTGCTGCTTGTGTTGTATGCTGTGTGTGGGCCTATACTAATGTGATTCAAGCTGCTCTATTCTATTCTATTCTGTGCTATTGTGGTCATTTTGGGACCCAATAGACTGGGTGTCAATGAAACATCATGTTCAGTTCTGGCTTTGGAATTGAATGCTGATGTGAATCTGCAGTTTGTGTGTTGCGTTGTGTCTGCTGTTGAACGTAGTGTGTTGTAACGGGGAGCAATACTGTATGAGAGTGTGAGTTTGCTATTTTATTTGAAGTTCAAGGTAGATGTTTTGGGCTTTGACGTCTGTTGTGTTGTGTTTGCTGTCGAATGTTGTGAGTTGTGACACTGTATTGGTTCATGACTGGCTTGGTTGCAAAACCTATGTCTATATAGGCCTATTCCTCATGGCTCACAGGTTGGGAATGGCTGCTGTACTGTAGATGAGGACATACAGTACAGTATCTTTGGAGGACTGGAGGGAGACAAGCAATGAGTAGAGTTGTTCCAGATACCAGTATCGGAAAAAGCTGCCGATACTGCCTAAAATCCAGTCTAATCTCAGTCAGTCTAATCTATGCCATTCAGACACCACGTCATTTATCCCATGATGATATTTCATTTACAGTCATATTTTGATTGCTTCAGTTGACGTTGCCCGACTGTTTTATACTCTTACTGTAGTATTTACATTATTTTACTAACTTGTAGCTGCACATTAACAATTATTAATGGAATTTGTATTTATTCCTAGATCAGTGGTTCTCAAGTGCGTCTTTCAAGGACCCCCATAACTCTGAGAGTTACAGACCCTGTCTAAGGGTCCATTTGGAACCCCCTCAAGGAACCCAGATGGTCCCTGGACCCCACTTTGAGAACCACTGTCCTAGATTTGTTTAAATCACTCACTGGTATTTGATCGGTACTCGGTATCAAACGATACGCATGTTATGGGTTTCGGTATCGGGAAGGAAAAAATGGCATCTCTAGCAGTGTGGCCCACATGCATGCATACATACAATATGAATTCAGTGATGCCCACCCCCCCTCACAGGGGGACTTGTCTGTTAGTAGTAGTTCAACATTTTAAACATTTTGCACAAAATCATAACTTGCTTTCATCCACTACAAGCAGAAGCTTGAAGATCTGCTTCTTTCGCTTTTCTTTGTACGGGAAGTATATAGTGCTGGGCTGGCACGTGGTTAAAGACGCACTGAAGTGACATTTTCGGACATTTTATTTTGAAGGTTCAGCCCGAAACGTCGGCTCAACGACTCTAATCCAATCAGAAGGTCCCATCCCTTCAGGCTATGGGACGTTGGATCTCAATCACTTCAGCCGTGGGCAACACGGCTAGTGTTTGTTTACAAGTGAGAGAGAAACGGCCAGTGAAGCGCGTTTGCTACTACCTGGCTTATTTCTAACTTATAATGTTTTCAGATACATATTTTAGTGTGCAGATGAAGTTTAAAATGAGTAATACACTCATCTTCAATGAGATTCAAAACGGAGTATCTCTGTAATTAAAATCAGCTGTGTTTGAAGAACGTGCAGCTATGGGAATCAAACAGGTGCATGTAATCAAGATTCATTTATATTCACGAAGGTCGAGTTATGTCATCACGCAGCACGTTTTCGTTTACAGGAAGTAATTAAGATTGGCTTTTTAGGGACTTTAGATGTAAAAATACACAAAAATGTTTTTTTTTCATTTTTTTTGGCATCTATTGTTAGGTATGCCCATATGATGACCACGGATATGCTCTAAAAGTGTGAAAAACATATTTTTCATTTCACTACACCTTTAACAATGTCTGAAAAACTAAAGTGTGAACGCATACGATGAAGGGGGAAAACACCCTGATATAGGCCTACTGTACATTTTGGATGTGCATAATGCATATAACCTCCGTTAGATTGCATGAGTTCAATGATAACATCCCTGATATTTTTTTTTATTACCGTTTCTTGATTAAAAAAAAAATCATATTTTTTGGTTGCCTCTGCGCGACCCCAACGGCACCTAACCCCACTTTGGGTCGCGACCCATAGTTTGAGAACCGCTGTACTGGACGATTCAAATGGAACATTGTTACATAGTATTTGTGAATGTGCAACGGTAAAGTTGTTTTGGAACTTTATATGATACTGCAGATCAGATTTGTATCTAAAAATGTACCTCCTGACCCTAAATCTTTGATTCTGGGCCTGTAAACCCCCCTGTCTTGTAAAAAGAGATGACATTCATATTCAGACGTGTATCGTACGTGCAGAGCGTATAATTGCTTGTTGTTCATGGACCACAAATTGGTATGTGGCTTAGGGAAATGTCCCCATGTCAGTGGAAAAGATAACTTATATTGTTATTCATAAACTTGTTTTTGAAGATATCTGGAGACCTTTTATTCATTTGATAAAAAAAAGAAGCGAGGGCAAGTAACTAAGTACATTTACTCAACTGTACTTAAGTACAATTTTGAGGTATTTCTTATTTTGCTGGAGTATTTCCAATTTTCTGTACTTTTACAAATATTAGGGGGTGTGTTGTGCCGAGTGTGAATTTGATTAATTGAACAGCACAAATAATACCAAGAGGCCAAATCAGCGTTCTGATTTTGTGGTCGTCTTGAAAAGCAGAAATTGGAGGCGAGAAAGAATGCAAAGCAGCATTACAGTACATTAGCTTCATGGAAATACCTGTCAGTGAGTGTATTTATTTTTTATTTCCAGCCTTGTCTGACTGTGGCATAGTATTAACATAGCATTCACTTTTGAAAACTGCTTTGTGCTGAATCACTCACATGTACAATATTGTAATGACCGCTGGGGTTGCTTATCCACAGGAATAACCATGACCACAAGTTTTTTATAGGAATACTCTTTTATTGTGGCAAACAGCCAGTGGTGTAAAGTAGCTAACTAAGTGCATTTACTCAAGTACTGTACTTAAGTACTATTTTGAGGACCTTCTTTATGTTTTCCAAGACCTTTTTCAACTTCTGTACTCCATAACACCTCAGAGACAAATATTGCACTTTTTAATCCACTACAATTATTTGCCACCTTTAGTTACAAGTCCCATTTCAGATTTAGATTATTATTATAAAACATACATTTAACATACAATCATGCCCTATTTTATACTTTTGTCTATTCGAAAATAGCTGATCTTGTAGTTTTTAGACTTTTGTAAAAAACTTGGCACATTCTGCATAATGACTACTACTGCAAACAGCTCACAAAACACACCCAACCAAACCCAAGTGGCACAACAGGGAAATGGGGATAGGGAGCTGCCAAAATACACACAACATAAAACACATGCACATAAACACAATGACCCCAATAAACACATTCCCTCACACATAATAACCAAACAATAAGCACAATAATAAGAGCAATAACGTGGGAACATCCCCGAGGCGTACTGGGAATCCTTCCTCAGCCACGACGTGCCACATGTTCCATTCCTCTGTGTAGGTAGCCGGAAGGAGGTCTGTAGGACTCAATCAATCAATCAATCGAACTCACCCCTCCAGTGCAATATGAACCAGTGTTGATTTTGACAGCAAATTTTGATTCAGTTTTAGTCCTAGTCTTTTAAATAAAATTCCATTTAGTTTTAGTCATATTTTAGTCATCTGAAATGTTTTAGTTTTAGTCTAGTTTTAGTTGACTAAATATCATAAGATTTTAGTCGACTAAATCTACAGTTGATTTAGTCGACTAAAATGTATTTTGGCGGCACCTTGATGGCGCCGTAATGGCTGATTTTACACTTGGTTGCATGCTAAAAATAGCCGATCTATAAGCTCACAACGCGTCGCGCTGCGACGCGTTGTGAGCTTGTAGATCTGCTATTTTCATAGCGCAACACCCGAGCACAACCAAACATAAAATGACTTCTAGACTTCCAGTCTAGTTTTTATTTGTCGACAAAATTCTCAGTATATTTAGTCTTAGTTTTAGTCATCATAGCTTCGTTTTTATTTAGTTTTTATTTAGTTTTCGTCAGTGAAAAAAGGTAGTCGACGAACATTTTTCGTCATAGTTTTAGTCTACGAAATCAACACTGGTATGAACACTGTCTGATCAACCTTTGGACCAGTGGCGCAGCCAGGATGAAAATTTTGGGCTAGTAAAAAAAATGCCAATTATAGTGAAAATAGCAGATCTAGAAGCTCACAAATGCATCGCATCGCAACGCGTTGTGAGCAATTATCACTATATTTGAAACGGGGTTTCAGGGGTTAATTCATAATGTACTTTTTTTCCAGTCAAAAGTACAATATTTGTCTTTGAAATGTAGTGGAGTGAAAGTAATAAGTATTAAAAAAAACACACACACACACACACACACACACACACACACACACCAAATAATTAAGTACAGATTAACTACTTAAGTACAGTACTCAAGTACATATACTTGGTCACTGTTCGCCACTGGTGGTGACCTCCATTTCCATGTTTGTGTTGTGGTAGCCAGGGCCTACAGTACTACCCCCTTTCTGTTCATCATTAGGGCCTTTTCTTTTGGTGATGCCCTGGCTTCTGCACTCCAATAAAAACAACAGTTCAAGTTCAACATTTTTGAATTGTCACCGTTCCCTCTCTCTCTGCTGTAGAGGAGGAGGAGGAGGATTCCAACTTAACCCTTTGAAAAACAACCTCAGATATTCATCAGGTTTGCACCTTGGGGGATCCAATATCATTCGCCGCACGGCCCGACGCCGGCCAGACGCTCCCAGCCAAAAGGGGAGCTAAAGATTTTAATGATTGTGGTATGAAATCAGTACCTTGAACCCCCCCACCTCCCCCCCTCCGAGACCTCAGAAAACACATCAACACAGGCTACTGTATTTTCTATGGGGAATTACATGTGCTTTACTGGCAGTCTGGGTAAATGTTTTCTTTAAATTAGCCCTTCAGGGGTGCTGCTGTTATTGCATTATTATCAAATTAGTGTATTTTAACCCATTAAGACCGGGAACGCATCTGTGCCATTTTTTTTAGATTTGAGCTAAAAAAAGCATTATTTTACACTTTGGCTATTGAAAAATAGCAGATATACAATCTCGTAGCGCGGCACCGAGTGCCGCGCTACAAGATTGTAGATCTGCTATTTTTGAAAAATCTTGAAAAAGTGTGCAAATCTTTGAATATATATATATTATTTTAGGGTGAAAATCTTTTACTCAAAGCTTTTGTTTTGGGGGTCCCTGGAACACAATATTTTGAGATGGGTGAGTCTGCGGCCAAATACATTTTGGGGGTCAGTGACATAGAAAAAGTTGGAGCACCACTGATAAAGCAACATTACGTTGCTCCTGAAAACTGTCAGGATTTAGAAGACATTTTGTATAGAATCGGGCCTCAGCCAGGTCTTAATGGGTTAATTACTACGTCATCGGAAATGTATGTGCCAATAGGTCAGGGCGGGGTGAGGCGCTCGCATGAGACTTTGTCCAGATTTCTCAGGTTTTGCCCCGCGTCTGCCTGCCTCGCTTTTTTTGTGGCCGAGGAGGAGAGAGAGAGAAAGAGAGCAAAACGCTCCTCACACCATGAGAATGCGAGCAGCACATCTGTGAATTATATTAGCTAATTGTGTGCACTTCTCCATGCGCTCAACACTTGGGGTTTGCCCTCCGAACACAAGGAAGAAATTAAGAAGCGCGGCTGCCATGTTGTTCTATTAGATATGTGAGGAGAAAATACAATTACTTGTTAAGTGGGAACATACCACATGGGATTATATGGGGGGAGGCATGGCATTTCTTTTTTTTTTTTTTAGGTTTTCAGTTTATTTCTTTTTTTTTCTTACCGTTGCTCAGGGAGGGAGGAAAAAAAAACATGATATTAAAGTGTTGGCCTTGGCTTGAAGAGTGTTATTCATTTTCCTTTGTAATTTCGCTCGCTTTCGGATTAGATTTTCTGACTACTGAGGAAGTTTACCTTTTAACCTTTAATAATTAACGACTGTATGAAACTCTAAAAAAAATACTGTATGCTGTATCTCTTCTTGAAATGCAAGTCCCTAAAGTTATCCATCAGGCCACTGAGTCACAACGTTTCCCCAGCATGTTTCTGCTAGTTCTTGCTTATTCGTTCAAAGTTAAGAACACTCGTCTCTGTTTGTAGTAAAGCAATGGTTCTCAACCTTTTATGGATCGATATGAGCTTGTAGATCTGCTAATTTGTTTTTAATGACCATTCAATTGATTTGTGTTCTGGCTTGGATCACTGGAACTGACTTACTATACTTTTAAGTTCCTATTTATCAGTATCACAATGAAAACTATGTTTTTGTCAAGAATAGTTTTCCCCCAATACATTTTATAACATGTTAGTGTTTTGTCAATTACTTGGAGGGGGGGGGGGGGCACTTGCAATACCCTAACAGCCCACCAGTGGGCCCACCAGGCCACCACAGGTTGAGAACCACTGGATTTAAAGGAGTGGTTCTTCTCAACCTTTTCAGGCCGCGACCCCTCAAAATAATCATATTTGAACTGGGGACCCCCCACCCTGACAAGCACTTGGTATTTAGGAGTTGAGGCATGACATTTAGTTTGACTCGCTTCCACAGATGAATATTGTGAAAATAGCCGATTTTTTTTGCCTGTTTGTTATATTATTTGACAATTTGGCTAATGTTTGATGCAGTAATGGTATGTTTTAATTTCTTTTTTTGTATTATAAAAGTCTTAAGATCCCCCTTTCTCTCCTATTTACTGTCATCTGGGGACCCCCCTGTGGTCCTCGACCCAGAGGTTGAGAGGCACTGGATTATAGGACTCTATTTGCGTCAGAAAGACCCTGGTGTTCAGACACCCTGAACACCAGGGACTTTACTCCATTCAATCTAAACAGCTATTTTATATACATATTTTTTTTGCCTAATACTTAACAGTCCAGGTGGAGCCACTCAAGACTCAGCCTGGGCCCAAGAAATCTTAACCTGGCTTTACCAGTTTCATTATGACAGCTTGAATTTCAGTACCCCCCCCAAAAAAAACCTGGTCTGCAACAAGGCAAGAGCAGCTTTTTTTGCTCCTTGCACTCCACACACTGCGATAATACGGCATATTGAATTGGATTGTTATGGGTAAGACGAGACGGTGTTTGAGAAGCCCAGAAATATGTCTAGCATTTCCCAAATAACAACAAGACGCGGGGCAGGACAGGGTTGCGGTGTCAGGTGCCGCGTTACATTTTACAAAGTGAGAAGTACCCTAGCCGCTTCTCTCGCCGACTCTTTGTTTAAGCCATTAACACCGGGAACGCATCTGTGTCATTTTAATTTCTTTGGCTATTCAAAAAATAGCAGATATACAAGCTCGTGTGCTATGAACTTGTAGATCTGCTAACTTTTTGGGTAAAATCGTGAACATTTGTGTTTTAAAGCGAACATTTTTAACTCCGATCCGTGCTTCTGGCGGTCCCTGGAACATGTTTTGAGATGGGGGTCCGTGGCCAAATACATATAATAAACACGTTTAACATGTTTAACATTTTTAGATATGTATGTGGCCGTGGACCCTCTCCTCAAAATATTTAGTTCCAGGGACCCCCCAGAAGAAAAGATTTGAGTTACAAATGTTCGCTTTAAAAATATATATTCAAAGATTTGCAAACATATTCACAATTTTTCAAAAATAGCAGATCTACAAGCTCATAGCGCGGCACTCGGTGCCGCGCTATGAGCTTGTAGATCTGCTATTTTTGAATAGCCAAAGAAAACTAAAAATGACACAGATGCGTTCCCGGTCTTAATGGGTTAAGGAAAAAAAAAAGAAAACCCCCAAAAAACCTGTAGACACTGGATACAATTATTGGGGCCAAGAATCTTACCCCCTCATTGCACATTTGTCAGGATTGTATTTTGCTTGAAGGGAAACAGTTTTGGAACAAGCCGCGTCTCAAGGCCAAGCGAAGGGATACGTATTTTTATAAGGTGCTGAAAACAGAAATGCTTTCTTGCTGTGCTCTGATGGCCCGGGCAACGGAGCAACGTTTTAGAAATACTCTATGCAACTTGATATGGTCCATGACTGGGATGATAGCTTTAATGGCAACACAGGGCCACAAATCATTAGCGTTTTTGCTCATCGCTGCCTGTTGGTGACAGA
Source organism: Gymnoscopelus microlampas (assembly GCF_963454915.1). Lineage (NCBI taxonomy): Eukaryota > Metazoa > Chordata > Actinopteri > Myctophiformes > Myctophidae > Gymnoscopelus > Gymnoscopelus microlampas. The sequence continues at coordinate 39,937,134 of NC_139948.1, forward strand.
AACCTTCTTGTGTCCGTATTTTAAACTTTTTGTGTTTTGTTTCGTAAATCAACACCCTACTTGATCATACTACATGCGTCACACAAAAGCATCAAAGGTAGCAGATCTGCAAGCGCGCCGCGTTTCGAGCTTGTAGATCCACTACTTGTGCTATTTTTGAATTTGAATCCTGAAAAGTAACAAAGTTTTGTACATATGAGGTTTCCACCCGACATGACGACATGTATTCTATTCTATTCTATTCTATTCCATTCTATTTCAAATTCAATCTATCTATTCCAGGGATCTTCAACGTTTTCAGGCCAAGGACCCCTTAGCTGAGAGAGAGATGAAGTAGGGACCCCGACTACATATTGTATAAAATTGTGTTGCAGATTAAAATACTTCATAGATTTCATAGATAGCTTCATATACTGTATTTTAACATCTAACCACTTAAACCGTCAATACTTAGTAAACTTGACCTTCGGCTCGATACTTGGTCTGCTCTTTTCCCCCCCTCTACACCAAACCTCTTGGCCGAAAACAGCAGATCTACAAGCTCACAAAGCCTCTCAGCGCGAGGCGTTGTGAGCTTGTAGATCTGCTGTTTTCGGCTAATGTTCCCCTCAGAACAGGGATTCTAGGGTTCAAGTTGTTCATGTAAAAAAGAAGCTCCTATCACACAAAGATTTGGCGGACCCCCTGTAGTAACTTTGAGGACCCCCTAGGGGTCCCGGACCCCCTGTTGAAGACCCCTGATCTATTCTATTATGTTTTCCCCCTAAAGGCCGTTTCAGACGGGGAGCGATTGGCGCGGGCGTTCTCACTTGGATGGCGGTGTGCCCCTCATGTGCCACATGACACAAACACACGCATAGCGCGGGACAAAAAGCTGACCACAATGGAGCTCTTGTCGCCCGTGGGCATGTGCATGAAACGAGCGCGAGAATTTCACGGGGCCGCGTCCGCCTGCTTCTCCGCCCGTCTCAACTTATCGCCCGCCTCTCATTGAAAATCAACTACTAGGCGCGTCAATCGCTCCCCGTCTGAAACAGCCTTTACTCGCATCTGACCACTTTACTGTAACACTTAAGTGGTCAGATGGGTGGACCGCCCGCATTTTCAAAGCAGGTTTATTTTAACGATCAATCAATCGGTTGTGTTCCACCTTGGATCAAGGGAACTAACGTATTACACTTTTAAGTTCTTACATATTGGTGTCACTTTTTTATATTAATGTTATAATATCCTTAAAATCTTAGTGTGTCGCCAATTATTTGGGGGGCGCCCACTTGCAATACCCTCGCGGCCCACCAGCGGTATTTGGGGGGCCCCCCTCCCTGACAAGCACATGGAATTGTAGGATTACATTTAGTTTGACTTGATTCCACAGATAAATATTGTGAAAATAGCTGAGGCGTTGTGAGCTTGTAGATTGGCTATTTTCACAATGTTTGCCTCTTTCTAATGTAATATTTGGCAATTTGGCCAATTTGGTATTAAAAAAAGGTCTTGAAAGACATTAAATTGAAACTTGAAGAAATGTGCAGATACCCTGTATACAGTATACACTTATAGAGGATATGCGCATGCTTAAAGTGAATGGCACATCGAGTGGCAAAGCAACATGCAAAGTGAGTTTAACATTGTTTAATGTTGTTTAATGCAATCAGATATGACTTTTCTGTTTGGATGCATGGGCTGTCAAGGCCAGAAAGTATTTTTTTGACACTCAGTAGGCATTCCTGCATAACTTCCGGGTATGATGATGTCACACGCATATCCTCTATACTGTATGTTGGTTTGTTTACTGTTGAGTGAGAAAACAATGTTGCACCATAAGCTAATCATTTGGGGACCCCCCCCCACCCAAAATAATGTGTGGACCCCCCTGGGGGTCCCGACCCCCCGGTTGGGGAACCACTAGCCTCTTCTAGATCCCATCTGGAGATCCCTCCTACCCCCCACGGTGTCGGTGTTCAGCGCCGGCTCCAGGAGCAGCTGCTCTTCATTCCCCTCCAGCAGATCCTCAGCTGTTCCCACTTTTCCCAGGAGTTTTCCGGTGTGAGGGATTAGCACTTTGGTTCTTTTGGAACTCTGTGAATGAGTCTGTGTAAGCACTACTAGTGAGGCCACACAGAGCACAGAGAGAGAGGAATGGGTTAAAACAGAGTCAGACTCTGCTCAGAGCCACCACCACCACCAACCCCCCCCAAAAAAAGTTTTTTAAAAGCTTGTCTACATTTGTGAACTTTGGACTTCGGAGTGTGGAGACATTTGATTTGAGTCAGAAACAGCACGAGGTACAGTCAGACATCAAGGCTAAAAAGATAACACAAAAAAAGGCCTATGTATTCAATTCATCAACATAGCATAACACAATAATACTAATACAAAACACTATAGACCAATTATTTGTTTACCAACATTGAGACTGGACGCACAGGTGATTGTTTCATGCAATCAATTCCCAACATATTGTTTCGGGGTGCGCTGGTTTCAGTACATTCAACCTCCTCTTGTGTGTTGGCTAGTGAGGCGCGTCCTTGCGAGACCTGACAGAACGGGTTTCATTTGGTGCCGGCCTGCGCGCGCATACTGGTTCTTATCAGTGTGACATCGTCTGTTAAGGGGTCTATATGTACAAAGGAGAAAAAGGAAAAAACGGTGGCAGTGAATGACGCCTCCTTTCTATGGGAAATTGCATTCACCTCCCCTTGTGGTGTCCTGATAGATGCTTTTCAAAGCCAGTGATTCACGTCTTTTAATGGATGGTGTCGGGGCATTCCACATGTTGGTGGCATTGCCAGTTCCCTGCAGGGCATTCCCTGACCTTGAACATGAGTGGAATAGTCCACTGTAAAAATCCTCAGTGTGAATTTAGTAAGTTAGTATGTGGACCATTATAGGGCAGGAGCCTCTATCTCCTGTTTCTGTAGTGTGAGGCGTGGCTTGATGTACAAGTGGAGCAGTATAGTGGCTCAGAGCCCTCTGCCTGATGCCCACAAGCCTCATATCTCCTCCTGCCAAGGGGGAATTCCCCTTTAGGCTAGTGACACATCTCTGTGACTTTTAGATTTCTTTGGCTATTCAAAAATTGCAGACCTACAAGCTCATAGCGCGGCACCGAGTGCCGCGCTATGAGCTTGTAGATCTGCATTTTTTGAAAAATCGTGAAAATGTGTGCAAATCTTTGAATATTTATTCTACAAATAGTCTTCTAAATCCTAAAAACTTTTGTTGCTATATCAGCCGCCGACCCCATTTCAAAATATTTTGTTCCGGGGACCCCCAGAAGCAAAGATTTGAGTTACAAATGTTCGCTTTAAAAATATATTCAAAGATTTGCACACATTTTCACGATTTTTCAAAAATGGCAGATCTACAAGCTCATAGCGCGGCACCGCTCACCATTGGCTCCTATTTGTTACAGCCGTTGGTTTGAACCCCAGCCTTCCATTCTCAGGGTGGACTCTGTAATCACAAGGCCACTGATGAGCTGGTAGTAGTGTGAGTTGTATTCTCAGAGTTAAATTCACACTCAGGATTTTCACTGCAGCTGCTTTTTTAAGCCCCTGACACCGTATTTCTTCTTGCGGGCAAGGACTGAAGAAACAGCCAGTCAGTCATCTGTAAGGAAATTATGTTTTTCAAACCACGTTTGTCATAAAATGTCGCTGAATCACCACGCACAACTTCTCAAATTTAACGCAGCAGAGTTTCCAGTTATTTTTATTTTTATTTTTATAATGACCTTGTCACATAAATCAAACTACAGAGAAATATTAGTATCAGTTTTCATCAGAGGGGAAAAACATTTTTTTTTTCAGCGTGGTGCTGCACACGACTGGCACTTTCACAAGAGAAAACTCTCCATTGGATAAAGAAACTCAGATGCTGGCACGTAGAGAAGAGAGTCATAATACAATAAAAGTCTGCTCTCTGTTTTTTCTCTCAGATTTGCCACTAAGTCTTCCTTCGTTCTTTCTTTCTTTCTCCATCCATTCCCATGTCCCTGACATCTAATGTTATGTGACGGGCCTATTGGCAGTGAATATATCATTGATTCTCAAAGTGGGGTCCGGTTCGCCAGCAAAAGTAGTCGACATAGCATCACAATCATTTTAACCACTTTATCCATTTATAAGCATCACAATCATTTTACTCTAAATTTTTATGCCACGATTTTTGTAACCAATTTTTTCACCCAGTGCCAATTGCCTAAGCTGTAATCCTGGCCGCTACTCTCCCTCTGCCAGCCTAGGGAGAGCCCAGAACTGAGCTCATGCTTCCTCCAATGTACGAGGAGCTAGCAAGCCGCTTTTTATCAACTGACAGGGGGGGGTGGGGGGTTTCCCTGGTAGAACGTAGTGCGCGGAAGTAACACGTTATTCCAACCAGTTCCTTTCCCCTCCATCAGGCGTCCCGGCTGACCAGGGGGAGGCAGTGTAGAGACCAGGATTACTGCATGTTTTTTTGTGAGGGTACCTACCCTAGGGCATTGGTTCTCAAAGTGGGGTCCGGGGACCCCCAGGGGTACTTCAGGGGGTTCCACGGGGTCCCCAGCTAAATGATGGACAGGGACCAAATGGACACTTATGGGTCTGTAACTCTGAGAGTGTACAAATGGAACCAAATGGACCCTAACGGGTCCATTTGGTTCCATTTGTACACTCTCAGAGTTAAATTAACATTGGTTTTACAATGTGAATTGGGGTCCCAGAGGTATAAATGCCATTAAATGGGGGTCCGTAGCCTAATGCATGTCAAACTGGGGGTCCTTGAAACTAAAATGGTTGAGAATCACTGCTAGAGAGCCGTAAAAACCTTCTCTTATTGGGGTCCCTGGCTTATCTTTTCAAATGGGGGTCCGCGGGGTAATTAGTGTCAATAAGGGGGTCCTTGACATGAAAAAGTTTGAGAACCACTGCCCTAGGGGACACAGGGAGACAAACATGTAAACTCCACACAGAAAGGCCCTTTCACCAACCCCACCTAGGGTATGGGCACTGATGACGCAGAGGAGAGAACACGCCCCCAGCACCCACAGCGTCCCCGGTGGGAATACTCTCCGCCTTTTTGTCTTGGCGTCTAGTTTTCTATATCTCAGAATTTCCACTGAAGTCTCCTTTTCTTTCTCCACCCCCATTCCCATAATGTCCCTGAGACATATCCTTTTGTTATCTGACGAGGCCCATTGGGCCGTGAGTAGACGATGACTGCGCGAGAAAGTGTGTGTTTACCGTGGATACCAGAGGATTATGCTGGGTGATTACTGTGCTGGTGCCAGCCCTGCAACAAGGCCAGAGGAGTCAGTCAGTCAGTCAGTCACAGTGTATGGAGGTGCTGACAGCCATCCCTGTACAAAGATTACAGAGAGCTTGGATTATGGTGGCTGTGTTTTCCCTTTACCTGGGTGATGAGAGACTAATTGGGAAGAAAAAGGGGATGAACGTGCACTCATGTAGAGGAGGCCCTGAGGGAGCAAGGAGGAGATGGTGCTGCTGGTGGTGTGTCAGTGTGTGTGTGTGATCGGGGGGGGGGGGGGTGTACTTGGAGATCTTGCATTGTCTAGTTTGAAAAATATGTCTCACTCGCTCTCCTGTGTTGTTCACTACGGCAGTGGTTCTCAAACTTCTTAAAACCCATCAAGAACGCATCTGTGTCATTTTAACATTTCTTTGGCTAATAAAAAATATCAGATCTACAAGCTCATAGCGCGGCACCGAGTGCCGCGCTATGAGCTTGTAGGTCTGATATTTCTTTTTTAAATAAAACATTTGTGAACATTTTTTACTCAAATATTTGCTTCTGGGGGTCCCTGGAAAACTATTTTGAGATGGGGGGGGGGGCCGCGGCCATATACATATCTTTTTCGGGGTCCTTGACATGCAAAAGTTTGATAACCACTGATATAGCAACATCCGTTTTTTCAAAAAAATGTTAGGATTCAGAAGACCTTTTGTAGAATCGGCCTCAGGCCTTTAATTTAAAGGACCTCCACTTTGGTATGTAATAAGCCATGGACCTTACAGATCCCTGGAACCCCTGGGGGTCCCTCCCCGCACATCACTTTGAGAACCAACCGCCGCACTATGGTAGCCCGTTATAAGACAGTATAGTTTCAGGTGCCCGGAATGACGTCAGTATTTACCTTGACCTTTCTCACCTTTTGCATCGATGATACCAGAAGGAGGCTTAATGGTAGGAGATGGTCCCTCTCTCGTGGTCACGGGCCCCGGGGCCAGTGTTCAATTTCACCACCAGCACCCTCTCTCTCTCTCTCTCTCTCTCCTTGGCCCCCCTAGCACAAATACACAACGCCCTCTCCGATTGCATCCCATAATATTTATCCTCAATTATAATTCCACAGATATGGATTCTTGGAGTGGAGTACAGTGGCAGAGAGGGAGGGCAAAGTGGAACGGCCTTGAGACCCCCCCCCCCCGACCTGACTGAGCACACAAGCCCAGTCGGGGGGGTCCTCCTTTGCGCGGTCCCTGGACAATTGACGAGCTACACTTCTCCAGCATTTTTGGGGCTAAAATAAGCAGTGTAGCCATTAAGATCTCCGATGCAATGTAGGAACACTCGGCTGTATATTTGTCCTCGCCGTGGAGTGCATGTTTTGTTGTGACGGTGAAACGGGAAACCCCAGCCTCAAATACACACTGAGAAAAAGTGTTGCATGTGCGCCGGCGGTCGCAGTTCAAATAAATGAAGCCCACACCGGCTCCTATAAGCGAGAGAGCCTGAGCCAAGTAAAGCCCCTTCTTGCCTGTGTTAACCTCAATAACCAAGCCGGTGTCAGAGATAAGTGTATTAATGACTTCAGCCCCCCAACACAATGCCATAAACCGTGAAGCCATAAATCGGTCAAACACACGTCCACAGGTATGAGGAATGGTTGGGGCGTTCCAGCCTGTTAGACCTTGGGTGAAAAAGGCTCCCCTGGCTCTATAGCACTGCTCTGAATGTGAGAGAGAGAGAGAGAGAGAGAGAGAGAGAGAGAGAGCCCCTCACCTCAGCTTCAACCATAATAACAATGAATAATAGCCGGTGCGGAAACAACGCTGTCAGATTGTCGGTTTTGTGTGCAGATGACTGGTCTGAAGGGTTTTGGATGGGGGTGGGGGGAGGGGGGGGTTAGAAAAGAATCTCAATTGAGTTCCACCGCTGCTGGGAAAACAAGCTTTCACCACTTTTCATCTCACTTGCGGCAGGAAAACCTGTGCTGCTGCTGGGTAAGCTGAGGAGGAGAGGGCATTAGGGTGTGGAAGGGATCACACGAAAGTGCCATGATCTATAGATAGAACCAGTGGTTCACAAACTTTTTTCATGTCAAGGACCCCCCCAAAATGATATGTATTTGGCCACGGACCCCCATCATCTCAAAATATGTTTTTCCAGGGACCCCCCAGGAGCAAAGATTTGAGTTACAAATGTTTGCTTAAAAAAAAAATATATATATTCAAAGGTTTGCACAAACTTTCACGATTTTTCCAAAAATAGCAGATCTACAAGCTTATAGCGCGGCACTCGGTGTCGCGCTATGAGCTGCTAGCATGCAGGGCTACAGGTGATGTCATAACCTCAATTTTAGTTTGAACTGATGACTTGACGCTATGCCAAATATGTATGGTCTATTGGCCAGCAGCCCACAACATATATTGCTGTAGCCCACTGATGTATTGTCATTGGCGTAAAGAAACATTGTATCCCCATATTTCTATCTTTTTAATATGTTCGTAAATAATTGTCCTATGTTATACTTTGTAGCGCAAAAGTAGCGAAAATAGCCCATCTGCAACAACTTTGAAACAATATGACAATCTTTGCTTCTCTGATGCTCAAAATAGGGACGCCAGGCTGAAAATGATTAAGTCTGTCTGTGGGTTTTCAAATCCAATGAACAGTATTATAAAAGAGCTTGGAACTAAATAATATCTGGATCCCCTGGAACACAGGTTCCCCCCCCCCCCCCCCCATTTCCTGAAAAAGTAACGGCTGTACATACAAGGTTTCCTCCCCGACAGACACAGCGCCCGACTATGTTTTGAGAGAGCGAATCCAATCTCCGCCGTACACAAGGAGTCATATTTAACTTGGATCATCGGCATACGCACAGAAACGAGTGTCCCATTACCGGTGGCTCTTATACCCTCAAAAAAACTGTGGCACTATCCCCGCATTATATGTCCTTACATCATCATCCTCCCGTCTCATTTTTGGGTCTGCTGGCCTATACCGACCGGGTATATATCCTGTGTAAAAAAGCCCAGAGAGAGCCCCCTTATTGAGGATCAAGCCAGTTGATTTGTTGGTTGCCTTGGCTATTAGAGATGGCATCGGGAGAATTATTGAGGATTTTCTATGGTGAGGGGGAAGTACTGTACTGCTGGAAATAATGAGGGGAAGGAACGGCTGCCAGCCCCCTCTGCTTCTTTAACCTGTAACACGCATAAAGAGATTTGTGTGCAAAACTGTTGTTACTGGCAGTGGGCTGGCTTTTTGGGCAAGTGGCTGGAAGAAGTACTCTCTGGCCTTTTTTTATTTTATTTTTTTACTTAAGCCATTCAAACCGGGAACCGTTGTTTTGTACTTTGGCTATTCAAAAATAGCATATATTGAAGCTCATAGCGCGGCACCAAGTGCCGCGCTATGAGCTTGTAGATCTGCAATTTTTGAAAAATCGTGAACATTTGTGAAAATCTTTGAATACATATATTTTTTTGAACAGCATTTTTAACTCAAATCTTTGCTTCTGGGGGGTCCCTGGAACAACATATTTTGAGATGGGGGGGGGGGGGTCCGCGGCCGAATACATATCATTTTGGGGGTCCCTGACATGAAATAGTCTGAGAACCACTGATATAAAAACAATACGTTTTTTTCAAAAACTGTTAGGATTTAGAAGACATTTTGTAGAATTGACCTCAGGCCTTAATGGGTTAAGTAAAAGTAGCAATACCGCAATGTAGAAATACTCTGGTACAAGTAAAAAGGGCCTGTGTTCAACATTTTTACTTGAGTTAAAGTGCAAAAGTATTGGCATCAAAATATACTTAAAAGTACCGGAAGTAAAAGTTCTCATTGTTTTTGTAAATCAGCGATTTTCGAATAGTCTAAGTACAAAATATTAGGGATGTCCGATTTTATCGGCCTCCCGATATTATCGGCCGATATTAGCATAAAAATTGATATCGGGAAAATATCGGTATCGGTTTTTGAAAAAAAAAAAAAATTTTTTTTTTTTTTTTTTTTTTTTTTGCTTTATAAATAAGTTACAGGAGTTCTTACTGTATATGGTGTGTGTGATATGAAATTTGAGCTTACCCTAATCACAATAATCCCCGCATATATCGGTATCGGTTGATATCGGTATCGGTAATTAAGAGTTGGACAATATCGGTATATCGGTTATCGGTAAAAAAGCCAATATCGGACAACCCTACAAAATATGGCTTAATTACTTAACTTTTGTAATAATACATCTACAAAGTAATTTGTAAATAAAGTGTTCAAATAATTGTACTGGAGTAAAAAAAAAAAAAAGCACTCTTATTTGCCTCTGAGATGTAGTGGAGTACAAGTATAAAGTATTGGAACGATTGGAAACACTAAATAATATTACAAGTAAAGTAATTAAGTACCTCAAACAATGTACCCGTAAGGCCAATACTTAAGAGTAAATGTACTTAGTTACCTTCCACCCACTGTAAAGAGATTTGTGTGACCACTTTAACTGTTATTTTATACTTCGGCTATTCAAAAATAGCAGATATACAAGCTCATAGCGCGGCACCGAGTGCCGCGCTATGAACTTGTAGATCTGCCATTTTTGAAAAATCGTGAACATCTGTGAAAATCTTTGAATACATATATTTTTTTTCAGTACGTGAGTAAATGTACTTAGTTACCTTCTACCCACTGTAAAAGAGATTTGTGTGCAAAACTGTTGTTACTGGCAGGGCCCGTTTTGGGCAAGTCAGCACTAGCCCGTGATGCCCAGCCACGACATGCGTGTCATTTCCTGCCAGAGGCAATCATTTGGTTATTACTGCCTGCTCGCTGGCAGACCCACGTATGTTCTGTCTCTGACTCCCAAAATGAAACATGTATATTTTTCTTTTGTCGACAGCGGCGATATTTCCAGGCAAATCAAGGATTGCGGTCCAAAAAAACGTTTTTTGGGGGGAGTCTGGGTTTCGAAATTTTTCAGTTTATAATGAACTGTATGAAATGTCTGAATCAGGCCATTTATAAATATGCTCGAGAAGTACCTTTGGCTTTGAGAAATAGCATATTTACTCTACCTTGTAATGCCCCGTATGATGGATTTTCCAAACTGTATATATAAGGCCTGTACTAACAATACAGACTAATTGCAGGGTATCTTGAATTACATGATATTTAGCTGCTTTTTGCACAGCGCGATAACAGGAAGGTCACATGTAATTAGATGTTATTAATGAGCGGGCTGAGTCAAATGGATGCTGGTCGAATGCTCGTGCGGTAAATGTTTCTTGTTTTTTATCTTAAAAGGCACAACATATTGTAATTAATTAGATTCTGACAAAATCGCTTTGAAATCAAAAACATATTGATACAGAGCAAACAAACATCATTTCCATGGTCCATGTGTATTTGTGCAGTTGTAGCCGAACGAGAACATGGAAATGCCGAAATCACAGCGTTAATTTTTGTGCGATTAATTCACATTCATGTAAACTAAAGTTTGTGTTTTTCACCATGAATAAAAGTATCAACTTGAATGAACGAGGCATCACCAAAATAATACTCTTTTTTCAAAAATAGCAAATCTTCAAGCTCATAGTGTGGCACTCGTGCCGCACTATGAGCTGAATAGCTAAAGAAAGCCAAATAAATATAAAATGACAGAAATATAAAATGACAGAGATGAGTTCCTGGATTGAATGGGTTACGGTGCGTACCACAAAGGCTCTGATGCCCTGACAGCATGAAGGTCATGAAGGTCAACCAAAGAACAAGATTTTTGGGCAGGATCTCCTCGTCGTTTATCAACAACAACCGAGGGCGATATAGCAGGAGCCCTCATCTAGTGTCATTTTGACTATGCATGCACCTCATGGTTCACTAACACCCCTATGTCAGTCAAATCTAAATTACAAACCTCTCAAAACAAACTCATAAGACTGGCTGCTACTAAAACTCAAACCCGGGACTCACCTAATCCCAGCTCACTTTGCTATAGGCTGGGATGGCTGGAGGTAGAGGATAGAGTACAGCAACTTGCAATGGGCACCAAAAGTGCCACGCTACGAGCTTGTAGATTGGACAGGTGTGGGGGATTTGCCAAATCAAGCTTAGGCTGGGATTGACATGGCAATCAATTGCTCATTTGGTCCACGGCCAGAGCCTTTTCTGGTGGTTCTGGACAACCGCCTATCCGGCCCGGCCGACTTGACGCCGGGCACTGCACTCCCTCATGTCGTCTGTGACGTGTGTGGCGAATTTGAAGTCGGGTGGTCGAACGGCTCTCGAGATACTTGGATTACAGACGTACATGCGTACATACATACAGAGATTCGGTGCATTTATTGTAAGATACGACATCCCAAATGGTACACAAATCCTACAAATGGTCTCCTTAGTGGGCACCAAACGTGAACGTCCTATGTTTAATGGTGCTAGATCCTGTGAGAGTGTGTTGCTGGGACAAAAAAAAGGTTGATGATAAAGATAATTTTCTCTTGATTTGTCTGTCTGAAAAAAGCCATTTTAGTATGAACATTTTGGGAAGATTGTGTGGCTTGTGACGATCAGGTCTAATATTTAGTTCAGTGACCATGGGGCTAAAGAATGGTTCAGAAGCTCACACTTCCATTGGAATTAATAGACTCCAACCTGCTTCCGGTCGCCTAAAAAGGCGGCCACCTACTTCAAGCAGAAACGTGAAGTAAACCGGAGATGGCAGGTCTTTCTTTTTTTTGTTCTTGGATGTCACTCTCAGACTCTCGCTCTGTGTTTCCTGCAACTGTGTCAGTGACTAAATGGGGTTGGCAAGATGACAAATATTGATAAAAAAATATTTTAAAATCAAGCATGAGTGTAAATAAGTTCAAATTTACTTGGTATTTAATTAAATTTTACCTGACATATAAAAAGTGTGTGCGTGAGTGGGTGAGAGAGTGATGGGGAGAGACACTACCTAAAATGACTCTGAGTGACCTCGAATCCTATCATTTCACATCCCTCAACATAGAATATAGTCTACTATCAACCGGTCCTGATGCTCAACAGACTATACTAACATTAGACCCTCCTAACACTACTAATCAGGACATTCATTGACATCATTTCTTGACAAACCCAACCAAATTATCTTCAACAAAAACAGTACACCATTTTACCATGGTGACTAATAAACTGAAACAAAAATTTGCATCACGTCATTAATATATATATATACTGTATATATTTTCAGATCTCCTACTTTCTTTCATAAGTTTGGGTCTGGTAAAAGACAAAGTGAAATCAAGTGGCACATATTGAGAGTAACCTTACTGTGGAAAGTCAATTTTACAGACCTGATCAATGACGTCAAGTTACAGAAGACAGCTACAAAAACTCACTGTCAAACGCCATTTTTTATATTCTCTGCTCTGCCACAGTATGTCGTATATGGTCATTAGCTTCAGGCCATTGCTCTATTGTTGTTGTATTGCGGCCCAAAGGCTGGGTGGCATTGAATCATATTCAGTGAGTGTTTTTGGCTATGGAATTGAGGGGTGATGTGAATCTACTGTATGTCATGTGAGTTGTGGCTGCTGTTGAAGGGTGTGCGTTGTGACATGATGGCTGTTGTATTGGTTCACATGATCGGCTGGGTGGTAACACGTCCTCTTGCTTAGGGCTGTCACCATTACACATTTAAGTTGACGATTAATTGTCACCCAAATAATTGCGATTAACGATTTCATTGTGTGTTTGGCATTGAACATTTGAACGCATGAATACAACTTTAATTTCAGTTTTTTTTGTTTCTGTAATTTTCTGTTTTTAGGCTTCCTAATCAAAAATTAATCAGGGCAGATATGACAAATAACTTCATTATACAAAGAAATTGACATATTTACACATTTTATACATAATAGCAGAAATAGCTGATCTACAAGCTTACAACGTGTCACTTTGTGACGCGTTGTAAGCTTGTAGATCTGCTACAGTATTTCAGCTTTTTTTGATATTTGAAAATGTTTGAAACATTTTCAACATGGAAACGATTATGATTATTATGCAAAAATAATTGCGATTATATCAAATAATTGAGATTAAACGATTATATAATAATTGTGACAGGCCTACTCTTGCTGTGTGTATTCCTTTGGGTCACTCACTTATACCAGTGATTCTAAACCGTCTTCATTAAGGGCCCCTTGTTTGATTTGCATCAGGCCACGTTCCCCTGTTTGATTCAGTTTATTTGTTGTTGTTGTTTTAATCTCTGGTACTCCAATCAACACTGTACAATCCACTAGTGTTATCTAACTCTGAGAGTGTACACATGGAACCAAATGGATGATAAGGGTCCATTTGGTTCAGAGTTACAGACCTGTGAGGGTGGTCCATTTGGCCCTTGGTGGTCCCCGTACCCGATGTTAAGAAACAGTGAGTAATACTCTCCATCCGTCTCAACTCTCACGAAACTAAAGGCTAATGCTGTCATGATCATCTGCTATCATTCTACAGAAACACTGCTATTCCTGTCTCTCAACTTTACAGCAAGCTAAATACGTTCAATTAACTTAAAGGACGACTTCAGACATTTTCAACCTACCGTACATTCATATAAATGCTCAAAATAATATGGTACCCGTCTTTTAATTATTTGCCATTTAAATGTAAAACCTTTTTTTTTAATTGTCTAAAATAATTAGATTAGCACGATTGGTGCAACAGACCATGAGCTTGTAGATCAGCTATTTTCCCCATACAACACCATCTTAGGACGAACTATAAATGAAATGAAGTTTATTTATGAGCACATTTAAAAACATCTTTTGTTGCAGTGCTGTACAGAACAATATCAACAGCACAACAGAACAAACTATAGTAAAACAACATACAGAGGCATAATAAACAGTCAGTATAGTGGAAACAGAACCAACGACATCAGACAGCATATATAACCAAGGACCACAGATACAAAACACAGCATATCAACAACATATCGGGGCAGAAACGATAAGATACGTAATATTTGGCCAATTTGGTGTTAAAAAGGTCTTAAAGGTCATTAAATTGTAACTTTATAAATGTGCAGATACCCTGTGTACACTTAGAGCCAAAACAGGAGGAGTCCCAGGGGGGTTCAGATGCTTGTGAGTAGAACAGTGGTGGAAAGTAACTAAGTATATACAACTCAAGTAATGTACTGTTTTTTTAACTTCAGCATTTACAATTTTTGATACTTTTACTTATACTCCACTACATCTCAGAGGACAATATTGTACTTTAACTCCACTACAATTATATGAAAACTTAAGTTGCTACAGTAGTTGTTGATTATTATTACAAAATACACTATCGACTTCAGCCCTATATATTTTTGCCTTTTGAAAATATCCAAGCTTGTAGATTGGCTATTTTCAAAATATTTGTATACACTGTGAAATGGGACATTCTGCACAATGAGTTATTTTACTTTTGGTACATTTTGATGCCGATACTCTTGTACTTATACTCAAGTACATTTTGAACACGGGACTTGTATTTGTAACAGAGCATTGCGGTATTGATACTTTTTACTTGAGTAAAATATGTCAGTACTTCTTCCATCTCTGGAGTATAGAACAGAGTCTTGAGCCTGTATTTAAAAGATTCAACAAAGAATCTTATGAAATAGTGCTTACAGTAAGTGGTTAAAACGGGGTTGAGAGGCCCTCTGCAGTGAGTGCAGCCCAGGGGCCCATGATTTACCAAATCTGACCCAAGTCCCAAATAATATTTATATAGCAGTCACTGGCCTGATGGGGCCACTGTCTGCTCACATATTATTCTGCTCTTCTGAGAAGACTGTGACTGTAGCCCTGTGTGTTACAAGCACACATTATGCAAGAATGAACGTCCTATGAGAGTTCTCACAAGCGGCTCGGTAACACACGGAAATCAGTCAAATCCAAAATGATCTTCCTTTGTATTGCTGAGTGTGAGGCTGAGCCAGTGGTGGAAAAAGGGTACTCACATTTTGTACTTAAGTAAAAGTATCAATACTGCAATGTAGAAACACTCACACTGTTACAAGTAGAAGTCCGGCAATCAAAATGTACTTGAGTAAAAGTGCAAAAGTATAGGCATCAGAATATACTTAAAAGTATAACAAGTAAAAGTCCTCTTTATGCAGAATGTCCTGTTTCAGAAGTTATCATATGTCTAAAATTATTTTAAAATATTCTGAAAATAGTAGATCTACAAGCTCACAACGCGTCTCGTCGTGAGCTTCTATTTTCTGAAGCTGAAGTGGTTAATGTATGTTTTGTAATAATAATCAAAATCTGCAAAGTAACTAGTAACTAAAGTTAGAGTGGCGTAAAAGAAGCAATATTTGCTGCTGAGATGTAGTGGAGTAGAAGTAAAAGTATTGACATTTGGAGACTTTTACTCAAACTTTTACGTAAGTACAGTACTTGGGTACATGTACTTAGTTACTTTCCACCACTGTACAAAGATACATTATGCAAGAATGAATGTCCTATGAGAGTTTTCACGAGCTGTTCGGTAACAGACGGAAATCAGTGGAATCCAAAGTGATCTTCCTTTCCTTTGTATGGCTGAGTGCAGGCCAACAGGCATGACATATTGTCTAGCTCAAATATTTGTTGGAAATACAACTCTAATCAGTCTAAAATGTTTTTTTTGTGAATATTCCCATTCAACATTTATCTTTGACTACAGACGTCAGTGACGGTTTTCCTGCAGACTAACCCATTAAGACCGGGAAAGTGTCTGTGTATTTTTTAGATTTCTTTGGCTATTCAAAAATAGCAGATATATACAAGCTCATAGCGTGGCTCGAGTGCCGCGCTATGAGCTTGTAGGTCTGCTATTTAGAACAATTGTGAATTCTTTGGCAAATCTTTGAATATATATATATATTTTTAAGCGAATATTTGTAATTCAAATCTTTGCTTCTGGGGGGGAGGGGGGGTCCGCATCTGCATCGCAAGGTCCCCCAAAATTACATGTTTTTGTCCGCCGACGCCCATCAAAATATGTTGTTCCAGGGACCCCCAGAAGCAAAGATTTGAGTTAAAAACTTAGTTTCAAAAAATATATGTATTCAAAGATGTGCACATTTTGTTCGAGATTTTTCAAAAAATAGCAGATCTACAAGCTCATAGCGCGGCACTCGGTGCCGCGCTATGAGCTTGTATATCTGCTATTTTTGAATAGCCAAAGCATAAGATAATGGCTAAAGTGGTTATAAAATCTAAAATGACAGATGCTTTCCCGGTCTTAATGGGCTAATAGGGTTGTCGGTCGCTGCCAGTTCCTGTGGCCAATCCCGGTTCTACTCTGCGTCTTGGATCAGCCGTGGGCCACGGAGCCTTAATTTACGCTCCGTCGCAACGAGACGAGACAAGATAGATAGATCTACAAGCTCACAACACGTCACATCCGCGACGTGTTTTGAGCTTGTAGATCTGCTCTTTTCTGCTGACGGGAGTATTAATCTGGCGTAACAATGCGGTTCCAGAATCCAGCGTTTGAACAAAGCCTTTGACTAGTCTGCACAAGTTCCCTGCCCAGACCCATTCTGCTCTAATTTATTGATTTATTTCCTTTTCCAAAAAGCATCAAAAAGGAGGAAACAAAACATGAAAACAATGAATGGGGATTGGTTCTTTTCTTAAAGATTTTTGGAAGGAAGTAAAGGACTTCTCTCTCTGTGGGCGAGAGAGCCCCACAGCTGAGCATCAGTATTCCACAGCCATCAGATAGTTGGCTGGGCTGACGGCACAGCCGGCGATGTGGGACCCTTGCCAACCAAGCACTAATGGTTGAATTATAGCCCAGAAGCAGCTGGGCCCATCAGCCATTGGACCAGAACACTTGGGGTTGGGGGGGGGGGGGGGGGGGGGGGGGGAATGGGGTATCGGCCTTTTCATTCCCCACTACTTTTGATGATGAGGACGATGATGGAGCACATGAGGAGGTGAAAAAGAAAGGACGCGTCCCCTCCTCTGTATGTGTGCAGGCCAGGCCAGGCTGTGGGTGAAAGGCCACGTCCAGCTCTGTGATGTAAGCATGTAGGGCTGTGCAACTATCCATCATTTTCTTAGCCGTTATTCTATTGACGACTTTTTCCGATCGATCGAATAATCGAGAAGTGCAAATGTTATACTTTGCTGCATAACTGTGTTGTGCAAAAATGATGAAAATAACCAAACTACAAGCCAGTATCATGGTCAGTATCATGGTCAGTATCATGGTCAGTATCATGTGTATCGTGGTCAGTATCATGTCAGTATCTGGTCAGTATCTGGTCAGTATCATGTCAGTATCTGGTCAGTATCATGTCAGTATCTGGTCAGTATCTGGTCAGTATCATGTCAGTATCTGGTCAGTATCATGTCAGTATCTGGTCAGTATCATGTCAGTATCTGGTCAGTATCTGGTCAGTATCATATTAGTATCATGTCAGTAGCATGGTCAGTAGCATGTCATTTTGAGCTTGTACTGTAGATCGGCTATTTAAAAAAATATATATGTTTAAAAGTTTGTGAAACTTTTCGCCTATAATGTCATGCCCAAATCTGGGATTGATTATTAACCAAATAATTGGTAAGTGATTAAGATATAGATTATTGATAGATTATTTTAAATAATCAATTCAATTGTTTAGTTCAATTAACTCTTGCACACCTAAAAAGAAGCGTCTCTTCTCTAAGGCGTTGAGGGCCTTCTGCTCTGGGACACTGCATCATGTGAACTGAACACAACTCTTACATATCAGCCCACACTCGAGCTGTTCATGGAGGAGGAGGATGACGTTCTTGACCTCAGGGCCTCTCTCTCTCGCTCTCTCTGTCTCTCTCTCTCTCTCTCTCTCTCTCTCTCTCTCTCTCTCTCTCTCTCTCTCTCTCTCTCTCTCTCCTCCTCTAGGGCGTTCAGGCCTCAGACCTAAGCCAGCAGGGACTCTGTCTGTGGATAACAAGGATGAGATCATGACAACAGCTGATTCCATATAACAAGACACTGTATCTCTGCATACAGCCTGTAGACTTACTTGTGTGGTGTCGAGATTTAGGCCGGTCCATACCAAACCAGAAAGATCTGAAGTATGTAACTTCATAGGTGCTATAATGCCAAATCAAGCCACATTCAGGCTGGCCCGGTGCATCTCAGGAGGAGCGGGACCGGTGTGTGTAGGAGGAGGAAGGCACTGGAGCAAACCCAAACAATTAAAAGCCTTTTTAACAACAGAGTGCAGGCACATAACGTGACAACGTTTCGATGTCAATTACATCAGGTCAGGTCAGGCCGTGACACCGGCGTGTAACAAAATATGAATCATCAAAGTTAACCCATTCAATCCGGGATTCTTCCGGAATCTGTGCCATTTTAGATTTCTTTGGCTATTAAAAAATAGCAGATCTACAAGCACAAATCTTGAAAATGTGTGCAAATCTTTTGAATAAATATATTTTTAAGCGAACATTTGTAACTCAAATCTTTGCTTCTGGGGGAGTCCCTGGAACAATACATTTTGAGGTGGGGGTCTGCGGCCAAATACATATCTAATTTTTTTTTCTAAATCCTAACAGTATGTTGCTTTATCAGTGGTGCTCCAACTTTTCCATGTCAAGGAAAATATCTCAAAAAATGTTGTTCCCCCAGAAGCACAAATTGAAGTTAAAAATGTTCGCTTTAAAACATATATACATACATACAAAGATTTGAAAAAAAATCCATGATTAAAAAAAAAATTCAGATCTACAAGCTCACAAGTGGCACTGAGTGATTCACCAGAATAACTCGGTGCTGTGCTATGACCTTGTATATCTGCTCATTTTCAATAGCCAAAGAAATCTTAAAATGACACAGATGCGTTCCCCGGTCTTAATGGATTAAAGATCTCTACAAAAAAAATAAGTAAATAAACCATTCAAAGTCTATAATAGCCCAGATGTGGCATCCATCCTCAGAGGCACAGCTGTGTCTGCCCACGAGCACATCAGCCACACTATCAGTGAGACTGTGGGTTATCTGGAGGCCGGGGCGGAAGCGTAGGCGATATGCTCGTTTGCTTCTTTGCACGCTCCAGCTCGTTCTGACCGGACTTTATTATCAGTGGTGACGGGGCTCCTTTGGCAGCGGCCCTACGTCAACTTGTTGAGCTTCCCCCGCCCGCGGCTGTTGATGCACGGCCCCGACCAGCGGCCCTGGAACCAGGGTTGCCAGATCTGCTTATTATAATTTCCCCGCAAGATTTTATTTGAAAATAGCCGATCTACAAGCTCACAACGCGTCGCATCGTGACGCGTTGTGAGCTTGTAGATCTGCTATTTTCAAATAGCTGATGTATATGTTAAAGTGCTCGTGTGGCCCATAGTCGCTTCTTTTGGGCTGGTTTTCCTAGACCTGGTTGCTTATTTCTCTCACATAATCTGGCAACGCTGCCTGGAATAGGCCAGACTGATAACACACACCCGGGAGGAGGACTTCCCATTCCAACCCTGAGCCCAGATAACACTCTGCAGGGGTATAGAGATGGTTGTTGTTGTCCCCTGACACTATAGGCACTGTTAAACATCCAAGGTCCCTCGGCTCAACCAGTGGAAACGCCATCCAAGTGTGAAGTTGTTGTTGTTGTTGTTTTTCTTGTAGAACCGCTTAGTGCTATAATATGCGTGAAATGACTTCACATCGACATCACGATTATTTCAAACCTTTGCATCGATTACAATGTTTCTGTTCTACTGAAAATAGCAGATCTACAAGGTCACAACGTGTTGAGATGCAATGCGGTAGTGTGCTTGTAGTTCAGATTATTTTTGCACACCAATGAAGCATAATACAGGGCTTGGAAGTAAAACAAAATATTAGAAGTGTTTCTAAATAAAAGAAAACTAGAAAAAGTGTTCCTCGGAGCACAGGTCTCCACCAGGTCAGGTAGGTTAGTGTGGGCTAGAAATGTTTGGAATTCGCCAATCAGGCTGGAAAGTGAAACATCGGATGGCCCCGTCTTTATCACTTGACTAAAGAGATAATATGTATCGATTTGCGTGAGGTTTGGAAAACATTTGTAGGAGTAATATAATATATGTTTATATGTTTTTCAAAAATCGGCCTCCTGGTGGCGCTATAATAGGGCAATGTTAAAAGGGTGGCATTTATTCCTCAACGTAGTGCGAATGTCGGTGCAAAGTTTCACCACAATCGGACACTGACATTTTGTTCAAAACGGGCCACTCCTGCAAACTTTAGATGTCAATCTTAGCCAATCAGGATGGAATATGGAACATTTTACAGATACGTCTTGATCACGTAACTATAGAGATCATGTGTACCGATTTGCGTGAACTTTGGATAAAATCTGAAGGAGTAATATTAAAAAAATGTTTTTTAGCGCCTGGTGGCGCTATGAAAGGCAGATGTGAAAAATGTAGGGCAAAGGTTTTTCCTTGGCCTCTTGGGAGTGTACAAAGTTTTACACAGATCGTTGCAGCTATAGGTAAAACACGAATCGGCCTGTTATAGTGCCACCAAGAGGCTGATTTGAAAATTCAAGTGGCATTTCTTCCTCTGCCTAGTGGGAATGTGTGTGCAAAATCTCATGGAAATTGCATGCTGTGTTCATGATTTGAGGGACTTTGTTTAAAACATAGTCTTGGCCATGCCTTTCGGCCTGGCGGAGACAATTTGATTAACCTAGGAGAGCCAGATTAAGTCAGTTATTCGTTCTAAAGATCTGTTTTCGCTTTTCGGTTAATTTCCCAGCCTTCAAACCACTGTAAATGAGGTAGTGTAAGCTACTGTGGTTGTATGACAGCGTTTGGGGAGGATTGATTCATCAGTTCATCCATTCAAACCATCCAACACTTACACATACAGTAGTACACACACACACACACACACACACACACACACACACACACACACACACACACACACACACACACACACACACACACACACACACACACACACACACACACACACACACACACACACACACGTTTGTATTACCATACTTGTGAGGACATCAATAATGTAGGACAGTGATTTTTACGAATGACATTTTTACAATTTTGAACCATAAGCCTATGGTTCAAAATTGTATCAGGATGCAAGCCAAAAAATAGCTGATCTACAAGCTCACAATGCATTTTCGGTGCATGTCACCAGCACGCAACAGAGTTATAACTGTTAACCTAACCCCTAAACCTAACATCTAAATGTCTAATCCTAACCATAACCCCTACCTGAATCTTTTCCTAATCGTAAGCCTTGCCCTTTTTTTCTCGCTTTACCATAAAACAACCATTTCTCTTGTGACGACCAGGAAAATTGCACTTACAATGTCTGTTTGTCAAATTCTACTATACTTGAGGGGACATTTGGCACTCATAACTATAGTAATAGAAACACACACACACACACACACACACACACACACACACACACACACACACACACACACACACACACACACACACACACACACACACACACACACACACACACACACACACACTGAACACACTCTCTTTGGGGCTTTATAAACAACAAGTATGAGTTTCCACAGAGAGGAAGGGGTGTATATATATTATATATCACTGGGAGGACTCTTGGACACACAGTAGATCCTCCTTAATCCTCCGGGTCAGTCTCAGGACTCCAGCGAGCTCTCTGAATCAGGCTTATGTCAAAGCAACTGACACCAGGACCAGAACCCTGGGTCAGCCACGTAAATCCTCCTAACAATCCATTATACAGATGAGCTCAAGAATAACAGGGATAAATCTGGTGATGAGCGGCAGTGCAGGATGCAAGGGAATGAGGCTGCTTTAACTCGTCTAGACCGGGAGAGCATCTGTGTCATTTTTAGATTTTTAGCTATATTTTAACCACTTTAACCATTATTTTATACTTTGGCTATGAAAAAATAGTTGATGTACAAGCTCATAGCGCGGCACGAAGTGACGCACTATGAGCTTGTATATCAGCTATTTTTCTATAGCTTGTAGATCTGCTATTTTTGAAAAATCGTGAAAATTGGATTTTTTTTAAAGGGATATTTCACTTTCAAATGAAATAAAGAAAACGATATATAAAAAATGAATGAAAAAAGTAATGGTAAAATCACCGCCCCTCACGCATTAGAAGGACATTCTAAGGGGCCGTGATTTTTCCATTACTTTTTCCATTTATTTTTTATATTTTATTTCATTGTTTATTTTATTTGAAAGTGAAATATCCCTTTAACACAAATCTTTGCTTCTGGGGGTCCGTGGAACAAAATATTTTGAGATGGGGGGTCGGCGGCCAAATATATATTTTTTGCATTCAGAAATAATTTTGGGGTGTTTGACATGAAAAAGTTTGAGAACCACTGATATTATAGCAACATACGTTTTTCAGAAAACCGTTAGGATTTAGAAGACATTTGTAGAATCGGCCTCATTGCAGGTCTTAATGGGTTAAAGAGAAAAAAAATAACGAAATGAAAATCAAATAACTATTTCATTTCCTTTTGAACTTGACGGAGAGGCCCCGGCGTGCGCCTGCGTTGCATCACGGCATTGATGACTTTAGCACACAGCCTCGATATCCCCCCTCTGGACTCATCCGTCTGAGAGAGTCCTGGGCTTCAGATAAGCTCTCACACACAACGAGGGGATCAGGATGTGATGTGAGACTATAGAGGTGTTTAACACAGTCTCTCCCTCACTTCAGAGCAATATAAGTGTCATTTTTGTCTCCTGTCATGAGGACAGAGACAGTATTTTGTGTATATTCCCATGCTGTGGTGGAAAAAGTACTCACATTATTTACTTAAGTAAAAGTACCAATACTGCAATATAAAAATACTCTGTTACAAGTAAAAGTCCAGAATTAAAATGTTACTTGTGTAAAAGTACGAAAGTATTTGCATCAAAATGTACTTAAAGTACCAAAAGTAAAAGTACAAAATATTTGAAAATAGCCGATCTACAAGCTCACAACGCGTCGCGATGCGACGCGTTGTGAGCTTGTAGATCGTCTATTTTCAAATAGCCTAGGTTTAAAATAGGTTTAAAGTGGTTAGTGTATGTTTCATTATATCATAATTTATATCTGAAAAGTAACTAGTAACTAAAGTCTTCAAGTAAATGTAGTGGAGTAAAAGTACAATATTTGCCTCTGAGATGTAGTGGAGTAGAAGTAAAAGTATTGGAAATTGGAAATACTCAAGTAAAGTACAAATACCTCAAAATTGTACTTAAGTACAGTACTTAAGTAAATGTACTTAGTTACTTTCCACCACTGAATCCCATGCTATCTTAGAGTGTATGCCAGCTCTTCAACCATGGCGTTATAGGTTCTGTCATTGATTTGACTTCATACACTGTGGTACAGGAATACACATGCCCACCCGTGCAATACTCCTTTTCCTGATGTAGTCGTTGTACATGTTGTCTGACATGTTGGCAGTGGTGTAAAGTAACTAAGTACATTTACTTAAGTACTGTACTTAAGTACAATTTTAGGTATTTCTACTTTACTTGAGTATTTCCAATTTCCAATACTTTTACTTCTACTCCACTACATCTCAGAGGCAAATATTGTACTTTTACTCCACAGCAATTATTTGACAACTTTAGTTACTAGTTACTTTTCAGATATAAATTATTATATTATGAAACATAAATTAACCACTTCAGCCCTATTTTATACCTAAGCTATTTGAAAATAGCCGATCTACAAGCTCACAACGCGTCGCGAAGCGACGTGTTGTGAGCTTGTAGATCTGCTATTTTCAAACATTTTTGTACTTTTACTTTTGATACTTTAAATACATTTTGATGCCGATACTTTTCTACTTTTACTCAAGTAAATTTTGAATTCCGGACTTTCACTTGTAACGGAGTACTTCTACATTGCAGTATTGATACTTTTACTTAAGTAAAACATTTGAGTACTTATTCCACCACTGCATGTTGGCGTCTCACACGCCAGCCAAGAGGTCGGGTTAGCCAATCAGGGTTCTCTGAAACCCTTTGTCTCATCAAATTGCACTGTGCGTGTGCACACCCTCGGGTCACATTGGACACACAAGTCAAGTTTGAAGCCGTTCGGTTTGGGCGGCATCCGAGTTATGCCAGGACAGACAGACAGACAGACAGACAGACAGACAGACAGACAGACAGACAGTGTCACACACGTTTTGGGAATGAATAGATAGATAAAGAACATTGTGATGCAATCTCAATACTGGACAAAATTCCCACGGTCTGAAATATTAAGTCAGGAACCTCATGTGAATCCACTCTTGAGTTCAGGGAGGTATTTGTCTGGCTGTCAGACTTGAAACACGTTTCGTCTCCTTTATATCCACCACTTGTGATCTCACGGCACGATAACACCCATCATTCTCTTATCACTGGCAGGACCCACTCCTCCTCGGCTTTTTTAGGTGTCCCCATACATGCCTGAACAGATCATTCCACTAGTCAATCTGTGACAGACCTGAAGAGGAATGTCCGTTTTGTGAAAACAAACAAAGGGTTATGTGGTTATATGGTCATGGCCAACAAACACATGGTAGGTCTAATAAAAGGCATCGCCAGGGACATAGCGTTTTATTCTGTCCTGATGATAATAAACTTATACCGCTGTCAGTTGTTCACTATGAGGCGAGTAGACATGCGTAGACTGAAAACTTTGTTATGTGTAATTTATTTATCATATCACGAAAATCTTCAATACCATTGAACAATACATTCCTTTCATGTTTTTTGTATTTATTTTTTACCTCCAATCCGTTGAGAATCCACTAAAAGCCCCGTTATACTTGGTTGTGCACTGGTATCCCACACCAAAAATAGATGATCTACAACACTGGTTCTCAAACGTTTTCATGCCACGGACCCCCAAAATGATATATATCTGGTCGCGGACCCCCATCTGAAAATATTTTGTGCCAGGGACCTCCAGAAGAGAAGATTTGTGTTAAGAAAATTCAAAATAATTAAAAAAAAATCCAGACATTTTGGATATAAAAAAAAAATCTAAAATAGCAGATGTGCAAGCTCGCAGCACGGCACAAAGTGACATACTGTGAGCTTGTAGATCTGCAATTTTTTGAATAGCCAACATAATGGATAAAGTGGCAAAAATTATTGTGATGCTGTATTAACACATTTTTCTGGGGACCCCCTGGTCCTCCCCAAGGACCCCTGGGGGTCCGCGGACCCGACTTTGAGAACCAATGATCTACAAGCTCAGGCAATTTTTGCGACACCAGCGCGCAACTATTGGCACCCTCTCAAAAGGTGAACATTTGTGCTGAGGTCGAGCGTCTTCTCAAAAACACACGTGTCACGAGGCATTCATAAAAACATGTGGATCAACTGATTTATAGAACCTTCTGTGTATGTACAGTATGTCAGTGTATAGGACAGATGCACATCGGAGGAGGAGGAGGGGGGGGCGGATATTGAAATAAAATCACTCCTCCATTTCATAGTCAATATTAGTCATGCATGGCCAGAAAACAGATCTGCAATTTGCACACATGTAACTTCTGTTCGTAGGCCAAGTGGACACACACACACACACACACACACACACACACACACACACACACACACACACACACACACACACACACACACACACACACACACACACACATATTGCATGCACGCACGCACGTACATTTGTAATAACCCATTAAGACCTGAGGCGATTCTTAAAAAAAATCGAAATCCTAACATTTTTTTGTAAAAAAATATAAAAAATATGTTTTCACAATTTTTCAAAAATAGCAGATCTACAAGCTCATAGCGCGACACTCGGTACCGTACCGCGCTATGAGCTTGTATATCTGCTATTTTTGAATAGCCAAAAAAATCTAAAGTGACACAGATGCGTTCCAGGTCATAATATACTTCTGAGTACCTCAACGTTTTAGGATGCCTATTTTATGAATGCCACTTTACTAAGTATATATGCCTGAGGCACGAACACTGTCTCTATGCATTTGATGTATGTGATTACCTTGCTCATTGATTTCTCAAATTCTGCTGTACTTTTGGGGACATTTGGCCCTCACAAGTATAGTACACACACACACACACACACACACACACACACACACACACACACACACACACACACACACACACACACACACACACACACACACACACACACACACACGCACCCACACACACACACACACACAGTCAGTCAGATCTCTCAACCGGTGGCTCATAATACCAGTAAGTGAGGCTCTCTCCATTAGCGAACGATTTACTCTTCGTTTCGTTTTACAGCGTTCAGCGGAGAGTCGTAGCAACGTTGGCATGCAGGCAGATGAGATGCCACCGCTGTGACACACACATCCCTCCAGCCTGTTGTTGCTGAACAGACTGTTTGCTTGGACAGTGTCGTTGCGATTGAGAGGTGATGACGGTCGGAGGGAAGCTGTCAGTCAGACTTGGCGGGGCTGCTGCCGGTGCTAACAGGTGTGCACATGTCACCAGCTCCATGTCTTTAGCTGTATATGAGCTGTATGGAACTTCATGTGTTTAACCCATTAAGACCGGGAACGCATATGTGTGTCATTTTAGATTGACTTTGGGCTATTCAAAAATAGCCGAGCTTGTAGATCTGCTATTTTTGAAAAATCTTGAGCTTTTGTGCAAATCTTTGAATACATATATTTTTGGGGATTTTTTTAAAAACTCAAATCTTTGCTTCTGGGGGTCCCTGGAACAACATATTTTGATGGGGATTGACGGCCAAAAACATAATAATTTTGGGGGTCCTTGACAAGAAATTTTTTGAGCACCACTGACATAGCAACAATAGTTTTTCAGAAAAATGAAGACATTTTTTGAGACATTTGACAGTTACAAATGTTCGCTTATATAACATATATATTCAAAGATTTGCACAAATGTTCTCGATTTTTCAAAAATAGCAGATCTACAAGCTCATAGCGCGGCACTCGGTGCCGCGCTATGAGCTTGTATATCTGCTATTTTTGAATAGCCCAAAGGAATCTTAAAATGACAGAGATGCGTTCCCGGTCTTAATGGGTTAACAGCTGCAGGCTGCCCATAGTGTATATGTATGTATGTATAGTGGTGTGTGCGTGTGTGTGTGTACTTGTGTTATATGCTTGTGACGGCCAAATGTCCTCGCAAGTATAGTAGAATTTGAGAAATGGACATTGTGTGGACACTTTTTCCCATGGACCTCACACGAGAAATGGTTGTTTTACGGTTAAAAAAAAGAAGAAAGACAAAAAAAAGTGAGACAAAATTTAGGTTAGGATTAGTCGTTTTTAGACTAGAGGTTAGGTTGAAGGGTTGGGGTTGACGTTTTGACTGATTGTACTTGGTTGCGTGTCGTAAATAGTAGATCTACAAGCTCACAACGGAGCTTGAAGATCTGCTATTTGCGGCTTTGCGGTTACAATTAAAAATGGCATCTAAAAAAAATAATTATAAAAAGATTTGCATTCAGAAAAAAATCCCTGTTCTAAAAGGTTGATGTCCTCATAAGTATACAGTATTAATACAAGTGTGTGTGTGTGTGTGTGTGTGTGTGTGTGTGTGTGTGTGTGTGTGTGTGTGTGTGTGTGTGTGTGTGTGTGTGTGTGTGTGTGTGTGTGTGTGTTTATACATGCCCTTTAATGGAAGGCTGGGGGGTTGAGCGAGGAAGCCCTATATTCCCCTATATTCTGGGTGTCTGTCAGCGCGCCGACTCCTCTGGGGTCTCTCTGTGCTGCTCTGTAATGAACAGGCATGTCATGTGGACTCCCGTACTGACAGCTATGTCTTATTAGGCCGCTGGAAGATGAGGGTATAATGCATCCTACAAGGCCTGCGGGGCATGGAGGGGTCTGCACTCTCTCTCTCTCCTCTCTCTCTGCAATGAATCCTTCTGCAGTGTTTTCTACTGAGGGGGCAACAGCGGGCCACAGGACTGACTGATGCCTGATTTAACCCGTTAAAATGTTACCCCGTTAAATTTAAATCGGTTAAAATGTAACGTGTTGAAACCGGGAAAGCACATGTGTCATTTTAGATTTGAGCAAAAAAAAAACATTATTTTATACTTTGGCTATTCAAAAAGAGCAGATATACAAGCTCATAGCACTTCGTGCCACACTACGAGCTTGTAGATCTGCTATTTTTGAAAAATCGTGCAAATCTTTGAATATATATATATATTACCATATATATTCATAAGCGAACATTTAAAAAAAAATCTTTGCTTCTGGGGGTCCCTGGAACAAAATATTTTAGATGGGGGTCCGCTGCCAAATACATATAATTTTGGGTGGTCCTTGACATGAAAAAGTTTGATCACCACTGGCATAATTTTTTTTTCAGAAAACTGTTTTTAGAATCAGCCTCAGGTCTTAATGAGTTCCCAGATTGAATGGGTTAAAACTACTAGTATATCTTAGTTTGTAGTTATGATTATAGTGTTTGGTGTGAACGACCCTTTAATGTTTTGGTTGTGTCGTGTTGTGCGGCGCCGGAAATATCAAATCTACAAGCTCACACAACCCAATGTGACGTGTAGATCTGCCGTTTCCCAACGTCCGACACCGCTGCATGTGCCACACAAGTATAAAAAACCCAGGCCTGAGGGCAGAATCTGGGGCCCCGGCCCCTCAACAACCAACCAACCCCCACACATGCCACCCTGCATGTCCCCCTGTAAACCCGGCTATGAAAGTCAGTAAGCCATGACAGTGACCATCTTGCCGGCGGCTTTCATGGAAACCAGCCCCCCCCCCCCCTCCTTCACCCCCCCCTTCATGACAGCCACAAGGAGCCCTGAGTTTTCAGCGCCCCCGGTTTTTTCCCCCCCAGTAATACGGCTAAAACCTTGCGGTTGTGGAGGAGGAGGGCTACTAGCACACATTATCTGCTGAATTGGACCCAGTTTGAGGTCCTGGCCCTGGCTCTCTGCTGCGTGCATGGTTTGTGCTCCGTGGCCCTTAGCCTGTTATTCTAACTTCCAGTTCAGTGATATTTACGACAGGCCATATAGTGCACATGTACACCTACAATGACCATGAAATGTGGTGAAAAGTAATATCCCTGATGGAGCGACGTTTCGGAGAAAAAAGAGAGGTCGGGGTGGACCCATTTTATTTTATTGCGTTTAACCCGTTAAGACCGGGAACGCATCTGTGTAACCACTTTAAGCATTATTTTATACTTTGGCTATTTGAAAATAGCAGATATACAAGCTCGTAGCACGGCACCGAGTGCCGCGCTACGAGCTTGTAGATCTGCTATTTTTGAAAAAAATTGAAAATGTTTGCAAATCTTTGAATATATATATTTTTAAAGCAAACATTTGTAACTCAAATCTTTACTTCTGGGGGGTCCCTGGAACAAAACATTTTGAGATGGGGGTCTGCGGCCAAATACATATCATTTTGGTGGTCCTTGACATGAAAGAGTTTGAGAACCACTGATATAGAAACATACGTTTTTACAGAAAACGGTTAGGATTTAGAAGACATTTTATAGAATCGGAACCTCAGGTCTTAATGGGTTAAGCTATGCACATCACGATAGAGAATATATTATCATAATCCAATAAAAATGGAGAGTAAAGCCCTGTGTCTAGAAATGTGTGTGTACGCTCGTTACCAGGGATACCGGAGGATTGCATAACATTGACTCTAGTGCTTGAATTCGATGGGTGATTTCAGGCCATTGGGTCTGGAAGCAGACTGGGATAATACACTTGGTAATAATGTGCTGTTTTTTTTGCCATGGAGACCGAGACCCAGTGTGGCGCATGGGAACCGCTCCACACGTCTCCACACGTTCCCCTCAAACCTAGTGGTGCCTACACAGTGTGGTTGGTTCTGAACGCCTCTCTGGTCCCTGCAAGCAGCAGACGTCACGTCTCAATTTATGCTCCGTCGTACAACGAAGTACACATTTTAATCTTAACCCATTCAGTCCGGGAAAGCATCATGGTATTTAGAACAGTGGTTCTCAAAAAAAGCAGATCTACAAGCTCACAGCGCTGCGCTGCGAGCTTGTAGATCTGCTATTTTTGATTATAATTTTTTTTAAATCTTGAAAGTGTTCTAAATCCTAAGTTTTTTTTCAGTCAGTGGTGCTCAAACTTTTTCATGTCAAAGACCACCTCACATTATATGTATTTGTCCGCCGACCCCCTCATCTCAAAAATATGTTGTTCCAGGGACCCCCCCCAAAAGCAAAGATTTGAGTTACAAAATGTTCGCTTAAAAAAAAAATATCTTTGCACAACTTTTTCAGATTTTTCACAAAATAGCAGATCTACAAGCTCATAGCGCGACACTCGGTGCCGCGCTATGAGCTTGTAGATCTACTATTTTGTGAGCTAGAAGAATGGGCCTCATGCAGGTCTTTAATGGGTTAATCATAACGTCCTGAGAGGAAGACGGAGGGAAGACGCCAGGGAGAGGGCTTCTTGGTGACTTGTTGTTTGTGGTGGCAGCATGGGACAGAGATGAGGTAAGGAAGGCCCGTGGCGTACGTGTCTCCTCCCTGCACCCTGTCCCTGCCCTAAGGGCTTGGTGCCGCTGGCAGAGGACCGGAGAGGACCCACGTCACAACGCATGGTGGAAAGTAACTAAGTTACTGTTACTCAAGTGCTGTACTTACCAATTTTTAGGTCTTTTTTTTTACTTATTAAGTTCAGTATGTCAATTTTCCAATACTTTATACTTCTATTTCTCCACTACATCTCAGAGGCAAATATTGTACTTTTTACTCCACTACAGTTATTTGAAAACTTTAGTTACAAGATACTTTGTAGATATACGTATTATTATTACGAAACAATCATTCACCAATAAAGTCCTATTTTATACTGTCTATTCAAAAAGCTCACTTGGGGAAAAAAACATTTAAATGGGACATTCTGCATAATGACTACTTTTACTTTAAGTAAATTTCTATTCCAATACTTTTGTACTTCTACAAAGTTTTGAATACAGGACTTTTACAAAGCATTACAAAGTATTTCTATATAGTTGTGGTACGTGGATACTTTTACCTAAGTACCGTACAAAATCTTGAGTACTTTCTTCCGTCACTGTTGGCAGGGAAGTGTTGAGGCCGACGTCAGTCCGGCTGAAGTCACAGTTAGTTTGGTCTAATACACGCTCCTCTCTCGTCTTCAACTCCCATTCGCTGACTGAGCCTTAAAGTCAGGAGACGACAACTTTGCAGGATTGACGTCAGCGCTTTTCGTTTTGGCTTTCCTTTTTTTTGTTGTTGCTGCTATTAATAAATGGCCGGTTTGTTTGGCGCCAGAGTTACGGGACGTTGATATATTCATAACATGACCGCATTCCAAAACAGCCAATTTAAGATACATGAACTATAGAGTTGAGGATATGCTTAAAATACAAGAGTTTTGACCAAAATAGACGTTTTGGATAATTCCGTAATACTCCTGCCAGCTAAAAGC
This sequence comes from Gymnoscopelus microlampas, assembly GCF_963454915.1. Classification (NCBI taxonomy): domain Eukaryota; kingdom Metazoa; phylum Chordata; class Actinopteri; order Myctophiformes; family Myctophidae; genus Gymnoscopelus; species Gymnoscopelus microlampas. The sequence continues at coordinate 39,968,820 of NC_139948.1, forward strand.
AGTAAATTGCATGGTGGATAATACAGATTCACTTTTCTTAAACTGCCTTAAATGCTGTGCTGCATAGACTCACTTCTGTCGGTCCATTCCCTCTAGCATTAACCCATTCAGACCTGAGGCCCATTCTACTAAATGTCTTCTAAATCCTAACAGTTTTCTGGAAAAAACATATGTTACTGTATCTTTGGTGCTCAAACTTTTTCATGTCAAGGACCCCCAAAAAAAATGTTTTTCTGAAAAACTTTTGTTACTGTTTAACTATGTAACTTATATACTACTGTACTATGTACCTGTACTATGTAACTTATGTATTATGTAACTTATATTAACTCAAGTCTGAGCACCACTGATGTCAAGGAACCCCAAAATGATATGTATGTGGCTGCAGACCCCCATTTCAAAATATTTTGTTCCAGGGACAAAAGATTTGAGTTGCAAATGTTCGCTTTAAAAATATATACATTCAAAGATTTGCACACATTTTCACGATTTTTCAAAAAATAGCAGATCTGCAAGCTCATAGCGCGGCACTCGGTGCCGCGCTACGAGCTTGTATATCTGCTATTTTTGAATAGCCAAAGAATATAAAATAACGGTTTAAGTGGTTACACACAGATGCGTTCCCGGTCTTAACAGGTTAAAGCATTGAATAAAGACACAGGTACTTTAGCCTTACAGAGGCAAAAAAAAAACATTTCTCTTTCTCATGTTTTAATCTTAGTTTTTCCATGGGCCTTGAAATGCCTGAACCTCTCTCTCTCTCTCTCTCTCTCTCTCTCTCTCTCTCTCTCTCTCTCTCTGTGGAGGATATTCAGCTATTTCCCAAACATCTGTTAAAATTTACCTTTGAAAAAAAAAGACGAAAAAAAGAGAAAAGCTGACTGGACCGTTCGCCCATTGTTATTTTTCTCGTTGGTTTTCTCTTCCCGTTTGAATGGAGAGAAAAAGAATGATCTGTGTAAGCAAACACTGGGTGTCTGGCCGAGAACTAATGTCAGCGTCTGAACATCAATTAAACTATTTCACAGTAGAGAGAGAGAGAGACAAAATGTCTAACATCGCTTTGGAAGTCAGACAGTGGTGGAAGAAGAAGTACTCATTATTATTAACTTTTTTTCAAAGCAGCAATACCACCATGTAGAAATATACAGTATACTAAAAGTACAAAGGTATTGGCATCAAAATATACTTAGAAGTACCCAAAAGATAAAAGTGCTCTATTTTCAGAATGTTCCATTTCGGAATGTCCCAGGTTTTACAACTTTTTGTCAAATATCTTTCGAGGATAGCAGATCTACAAGCTCACACGTTGTGAGCTTGTAGATCGGCTATTCTTTTAACAGACGAAGTACAAACTAGAGCTTAATTGGTTAATGTATGTTTGGTATTAACCCATTAAGACCGGGAACGCATCTGTGTCATTTTAGACTTCTTTGGCTATTCAAAAATAGCCAAATAGCAGATGCTCATGTGCCGCGCTATTAGCTTGTATATCTGATATTTTTGCTATTATATTATGCTGTTATTTTTGTGTTACGTGTCCACATCTCTCCTATGAGACACAGATCAAGTAGAATGTTTTTTTTTAAAACATTTTATCATGACTCTTAGTGAGGAGGACCATATGAAGACAGGTTGAACATGGGTGAAGTCGTCCTCTAAGTGCAGTAGTAGTACTTGAGTAAAAGTACTTTGGTTTACATTCCACCAGTGTCCACAGTAAGAGACACATGTGGAGAACATGTCCAATATGATGACTGTGGGCGGATTCAACCTTTTGGAAGTCAGACTGTTCCACTTACAGCAGAATATGAGATGGACAGAGCGTACGCGGGCAAAGTGCTTCTCTCTTGCCAAAGTGCTAGCGCCACAACTCATCATAATATTTTATTACACGGCTCACTGCAGTCCCATGTCTCACCTTTATCATAACTCTTCACTGGAGATGTAAGTCTAACCTTTGCTAGACCTACAGGAAATTGAAAGAGGAGAATCTCTGTGACCTCAGATTTTTCTAAACTAGCCGTTTAATCCACTTAGACCGGGAACGCAGCTGTGTGTCCTTTTTAAGATTTCTTTGGGCTATTCAAAAATAGCAGATATACAAGCTCATAGCGCGGCACCGAGTGCCGCGCTATGAGCTTGTAGATCTGCTATTTTTTTTAAATCGTGAACATTTTGTGCAAATCTTTGAATATATACTTTTAAAGCGAACATTTGTAACTCAAATCTTTGCTTCTGGGGATCTCTGGAACAACATATTTTGGGATTTTTTATATTTTAATATTTTATATATTTCTTTTACATTTTTGTATTTTTGTACTTTTGTACTTTTGTACTTTTGTACTTTTGTATATTTTGTATTTTAATATTTTTATATTTTTATATTTCTTATGTAAAAAAAACAAAAAAAACTGTTAGGATTTAGAAAACATTTTCAGAATCAGGTCTTATTGGTTTAAGGGCTTTTCATTCTGCAGCAGCGTGGCTAGTTATTGAAACACCTCGGCTGTAATGTCTCACATTGTGTGTGAGTGGATGCCATTTGTCAACAGTGCTGTATCTTAGAAGACGTGATTGAAAAGTAACGAGGACAGACAACATGATAACTTTATCAATTTGAGGCAATTCCGTTAACCCATTAAAACTGCATCTGTGTCATTTAAGCTCATAGTGCGGCACCGCACCACTAAGTGCCACACTACGAGCTTGTAGATCTTTTTTTTTTCAATTGTGAATATTTTTGCAAATATTTGAATATTCTTTTTTAAAGGGAACATTTTTAACTCAAATGTTTGCTTCTGGGGGTCCCTGGAACAAAATATTTTGAGATGGGGGTCCACGGCCAAATACATATAACTTTGGGGGTCCTTGACATGAAAACGTTTCAGAACCACTGATATAGCAGCATAAGTTTAAAAAAAAAAACTGTTAACATGTGGACGACATTTGTAGAATCACACAAATTGCACACGTTTGTAGCTTGTAGATCTGCTATTTTTGCTATTTTTGGAGGAAAAGAAAGACATTTCTCATTTTCTGAATGACATGCTCAAAATAGGGACACCAAGTCTAAAGCACTTAACCTCCAGTGGCCATACTGGGTGGGTGGGTCAGCGGTGGCTCAGGAGGTAGAGCGGACACTTTGGAATGGAATTGGAAGGTTCCTGGTTCGATGCCCATCCCACCGTGTTAGTGTCATATAGTGTCCTTGAGCAAGACACTGAACCCCTAGCGGGTTGGTTGATACCTTGCATGGTTTCCTCTGCTGTCAGTGTGTCAGTGTGCAAGTGAATGGGTGAATGTAATGCACGTTGTAAAGTGCTTCTTTGGACAGATGTGCTGTATAAATGCACCGTTTACTGAAACATCGTCTTGTCCATCTGTCTGCACTTGCACTTTACTCAGATTTCACCCCTTGTGAGTCGTTCTGTATAAGAGCATCTGTGAAATACCTAAATCAGGGATCTTCAACGTTTTTCAGGCCAGGGACCCCTTAGCTGAGAGAGAGAGATGAAGCAGGGGACCCCCCACAACATATTGGATTCATGTTAAAAGTGTGTTTCCAGACATTTAACCACTTAAACCATCAATACTAAACTTGACCTTTTGGCTCTGTACTGTACTTGGTCTGCTCTTTTTCCCCCCCCTGTACACCAAACCTCTTTGCCCGAAAATAGCCGATCTACAAGCTCACATTTCAGCTTGTAGATCGGCTATTTTCGGCTAATGTTCCCCACCCAGAATAGGGATGCGAGGGTTCAAGTGATTCATGTAAAAAATAAAACATATTTTGTCCCACATCACAGACTTGATTTGGCGGCCCCCCCCTGCAGTACCCTATAGGGGTCCACCACTCCCTGTTGAAAGACCCCTGACCTAAATAGTAACCAACCTGTATACGTCTTATGTCTATATACCCCTGTCTGGCCTGTCGGCGTGTCTGCCTGAGTCTTAATGCTATTGAAACATGGCTCTCTACAGTACCTGAACCTCTTGCCCAGCTCTTCACATCAATAAATGTCTTATGTTTCTTCAGGAATGCTGCGGCTGGCATCAGCAGCACGCTGGCTTTCAGCGAGGTTCAGATCATAACCCCTCTTAACCCCTTCAAACCGGGAATGCATCTGTGTAGCCACTTCTAACCGTTATGTTATACTTTGGGCTATTCAAAAATAGCAGATCTACAAGCTCATAGCGCGGCACCGAGTGCCGCGCTATGAGCTTGTAGATCTGCTATTTTTGAAAAATCGTGAACATATTTTTTTTTGGATATATATATTTTTAAAGCGAACATTTTTAGCTCAAATCTTTGCTTCTGGGGGGGGGTCCCTGGAACAACATATTTTGAGATGGGGGTCCGCGGCCAAATGCATATCTTTTTTGGGGTCCTTGACATGGCAAAGGTTTGAGCACCACTGATATAGCAACAATAGTTATTCAGAAAAAAATACATTTGTTGAGACATTTGACAGTTACAAATGTTCGCTTTAAAAAATAGATATTCAAAGATTTGCACACATTTTCACGATTTAAAAAAAATAGCAGATCAGGAAGCTCATATGAGCTTGTATATCTGCTATTTTTGAATCACCCAAAGTATAAAATAATGGTTATGGCTCAAATCTAAAATGACACAGATGCGTTCCCGGTCTTAATGGGTTAAGTCACTTTAGGTCCAGTTCCACTCAGTTCTGTTACTGCACAGTCAAATCTGGAGTGTTCATTTAACTCTCTAAAAGTGTAAAAAAGAAAAAAGCGAGCCATGAGGCCTGGTTTTGCCATTGAGATCTTGCCTTAAACTTATCAAGATGACTTATATATCCATAAAATAGCGAGGGATATGGCTTGTTTTCAGTAGATAGTTTACGAGGTCTTGTAATTTGTAACACAATTCCTGATATTGTTACTTTGTTGCCCATATTTCACATTTCTGTTTTTGTCATCGACAAGAGGAACCTCAAAGAGGGTTTCTGTGTTCTCTCCGGCCGCAGTACCCCGCGTTGTCCAATGATGGCACTCTAACTCCATTCAAACGGTGCCTGGTTGCTGTGCGACTCCCTCCCAGCCCCTTTGACAAGTCTGTAAATGGGGCCCTGTCTCAGCATGTTCAGTCCAGGAAAAGGAGAATTACAATAAGTTATTAAAATGTATTGACACCAGATGTGCCCTGCCTCTACGCTACAGACAGAGCGAAAGGTGTTCTAGCCCCTAATTGGCCATCTGACCAGCCAACTTGGTTCATAACCACTCAATCACACACGCACGCACGCACACGCGAGCACGCGCGCGCACACACACACACACACACACACACACACACACACACACACACACACACACACACACACACACACACACACACTTGACTTTTGGTACTTAAGTACATTTTCATGCCAATACGTCTGTACTTCTCCTCGAGTACATTTGGAATACTTGGACTTTTACTTGTAACAGAGTATTTTTCTGCATTGCAGTATTGATACTTTTGCTTAAGTAAAACATTTGATTACTTTTTCCAACACTGACACACACACACACACACACACACACACACACACACAAACAAACACTGTGTTTTCACCATAGTAAAAAAAGATAAATAATCTCTTGCCCGCGTGCACAACACAGGCTGCTATCAGTGAATGGCAGATTAACAGCCTTGTCTGTCTTCTAAAGTGTTAGCGCTTACATGTTTTACTATCAGCGCCGTTGACCTCCCACATTCACCCTTTAAACATGCGACGTCTCTGCGGAGGTGACGGGGGAGTGTTCGGGGGGGGGGTCAAAGGTTATCAGCGGGAGAGCTGTCCCTTTCTGATGATGTCACTGATAGCGTGGGGAGCAGACCGTGGCGTGGGCTCGTGTGAGTTATTAAGTCTCGTTCAAATAAACACCAGCGTGGAGGCGAGTTTTAACTGCCCTGAGAAGCTTTAACTTTGCCAGGGGCCGATAAGTGGCGATGATGATGCTATATATACCAGTGGTTTTCAACCTTTTTCATGCCAAGGACCCCTAAATTGATATATATTTGGCCGCGGACCCCCATTTGAAAATGTTTTGTGCCAGGGACCCCAAGAAGCAAAGATATCAGTTAATTAAAAAATAACTTTAAAAAATATAAATATTCAAAGATTTGCACACTTTTTCAAGGTTTTTCAAAAAAATAGCAGATCTACAAGCTCATAGCGCGGCACTCGGTGCCGCGCTATGAGCTTGTATATCTGCTATTTTTGAATAGCCAAAGCTAAGTGGTTAAAATGATGGTGATGCTATGTTAACTAATTTCGCCTGGGACCCCCCGAAAACAGCAGATCTACAGCTCACAACGCTGTGAGGCTGGAGTTATGAGCTTGTAGAGCTCTTGCAGATCTATTATTTTCGGCTAATGTTCCCCTCAGAATAGGGATGCTAGGGTTCAAGTGGTTAATGTAAAAAAAACAGCCTTAACCCCATGAAACCTGGTATCCTATATAGTTTCAAATGTAACCTATCATTTCAAATGTACATAATACTGTTATTTAGATCGCATGTTGTTTAGAACAGTATAGTTCTCAACCTGTGGGGGGGTCCCGACATGATTTTTTTTTTTTTTTGGGGGGGGGGGGGGGTCCCCAGATGAGAGCTAAGTGAAAATGTATGGACCTTTTTAATACCCCCAAAAAAGAAAAGATGAAGACCCTTACTGCATCAAAAGTAATCAACAGACTATACTATAAAAACTTCAAATATTTGCCAAATTGTCAAATTTGTGAAAATAGCCGATCTACAATCATGTAGATCTGTTATTTTCACAATATTTATATATGGGAACTGAGTGAAACTATGTACTGTAATGCCACAGTTCCCAGTTCAAATATGGTACATTTTGGGGGTCACGGCCTGAAAAGGTTGAGAACCACTGGTTTAGACTGTTTACCTGGTTCCCTTGTCTCTTTGAGGCCGTACACAGTTCTCTCTGACTCTATGTGATTATTTACCTGTTTATTGACTAGAGTTCAATAAACACTTGTAAGTCGCTCTGGATAAGAGCGTCTGCTAAATGCCTAAATTGCAAATTGTAACCCTAGCGTCCCTATTCTATGTCATCATAGGAAGGCAAGATCAAAATTAAAACGATACAAGAAAATAGCAAGAACAAAACATAACTACATCACTTTAGAAGGATTCCAGAACCACACAGACTACCTGTCACCTGTTTAGGTACACAGTTCAATAAGGAACCATACAGAATCAGAATCAGAATCAGGTTTATTGTCACATCACAGGTTTACAAGGTAAAAAAGTGGGTGAAATTTGTTTTTGTACATCATTCCCATCGCAACGTTAAATTCCGTAGAAAGAAGAGTGGGGAGAGAGAGAAGAAGAGGGGTAGGGGGGCAAGTGGGAAGGAGATCAAAAAGAGAACAATAGAAGCCAAAAACAAGTTATCTACATATTTACAAAGTACCTGAGATAAGAGACAAACTAAGGTGCCTGAGCATAGCAGCAATGTATGTATACTGTGCATGATATACTTATAGACGTTAAGGTGCTTAGAGAAAAAAAAGCGCAATAAAAAAGACCAACAAAAAAAGTTTGTGCAGACTCTACCTATTGAAAGATAAACTAAATCTACATACAGGGAACCACTAAAAGCAAGAGTAAACAAAGTGGGGCTTGAACTTGCTTGTATATAGCTTGTAGATCTACTATTTTCGATGAAGAGATTTGGTGTGGGGGTAAAAAAAATTAAAAGGAGGAGGCTGGGTACAGACCCTTGGGGGGACCCCGGGCAATGAAGTATAGGGTTTAAGTGCAGAGTGTTTGGTCATTGTGAACTTAAGTGCCCTAGCATCATTCTGAGAGCATTCTGTGCAGTATGTTGCCCTTCATACTCACTTGGAGGGGTGGAACACAATATTTCCAATATTGTTGTAAAATCCTGCCTCTCCAGAGTCCCCATAAAGGCTCAAATGAGCAGAGATTTAGTATAACCGAAATATAAATCTAGTTACTCAACTCTAGTATAACACCCATGGTGATTCTCATGGCTAATCAAACCAGTCGAACCGTATAGTGATTTATATGTGGGACATATCCCTGAATTTCATCACATCTTTTCCTTTTTTGGATTGATTTTAACTGCTATTACTCAAAAGCAACAGACAACGAGCAATCTAGAGACACAAAGCACTGCTGCAGACTTCATCCTGTACTGTTTTGAGTACAGTAAGGATGTTTTACGTAGTATTGTATATTTGTCATTAAATGTTTCGATTAATTGAGTACAAAGGACCCCAATGGAAACAAGCCATAGGCTTTCTTGGGTTTAAAATCCTCTTAGCAGACCTTGTATTGAACTGTACTTTCCTGTGTATTTTCTTTTTTTTGCAAACTGCTAATAAAGTATTCAATCAGTAAATCAATCCTTTCAGACCGTTAACAGCATTTCTACAGAAAACCTACACGTAATTATTAGGCGGCTGCCATTTTCTTCAAATGAAGTCCATCAACTTGAAATCCAGCTGTGCTTTTAAATGGGTCCTGCTGACTCAGAAGAGCTTTGGTGAAGCTGTGTGAGTCACTATGGGTAAAGAGAGAGAGAGAAATGGTTCTGACACTGGGGTCCCCTCCCTGTTGATGTGGATACTCTGTCATTGTAAGACCACCTGTGAGACAACATAGCCATGACAGCTGACCTCTGTCTGAACCTGGACTACTAAAGCTGATCACCTATAGGCCAGTTAAGGTTCCCCAAAACTGGGTCCCCAAATTATTCTGGGGGCTCCCCACAGATGATTAGCTTTAATGTGCAATATTGTTTTCTCACTCAACAGTAAACAGACCCACTTACAGTATAAGTGTACACACAGGTAATCTGCACATTTCTAAAGTTAAAATGTAATGACTTTTAACCCATTGAGACCTGAAGCCAATTCTACATGTCTCCTAAATCTCAGCAGTATTCTTAAAAACTATGTTTCTATATCAGTGGTTCTCAATCTTTTTCATGTCAAGGACCCCCAAAAATGATATATATTTGGCCGCAGACCCCCATCAAAATATGTTGTTCCAGGGACCCCCAGAAGCAAAGATTTGAGTTAAAAATGTTCGCTTTAAAAATATATACATTCAAAGATTTGTACACATTTTCACGATTTTTCAAAAATAGCAGATCTACAAGCTCATAGCACGGCACCGAGTGCTAGATCTGCTATTGTAGATCTGCTATTTTTGAATAGCCCAAAGTGTAAAATAATGCTTTTAGCTCAAATCTAAATGGGTTAAGACATTTTTAATACCACATTGTCAAATATTACACAAGAAAGAGGCAGAAGAAATTGTGAAAATAGTCGATCTACAAGCTCGTTGTGAGCTTGTAGTCAGGCTATTTTCACAATATTTCTCTGTGGAACCGAGTCAAACTAAATGTAATGCCTACGATTCCAAGTGCTTGTCAGGGTGGGGGGTCCCCAGTTCAAATATGATTATTTTGGGGGGGTCGTGGCCTGAAGAGATTGGGAACCCCCCTTGACCTACACCCGAGCAGTTCAACACTTTTTAATCCCTATATCCCTAAGTGGATCAGATTTGGATTTTGGGTATAGTTCAAAAACCCAGTAAAAACAGCATTGGGATCACTTTGATATCCGATCTGTGGATCATAGAATTATCTCGGCAAACATTATGTCAATAAGACAGTTTGATTAATCAAATAATATCTTTAACACCCAAAACCCCCAAATGTGATCCACACGGATAGGGATTACAGGTTTAGAACTCTTGGCCCCCCAGTGGGTCTTTCTCTGTCTGACCTTTCTGCCCTTCTGTCTACAGACGTGTCTGAATCTCTGAAAGTGTGTATAGATACTGTAACTCTGAAACCTGTTGCACGCACTACGCACTGTCAGGGTTGCCAGATCTGCTTAATATAATTTCCCCGCAAGATTTTATTTGAAAATAGCCGATCTACAAGCTTGTGAGCTTGAAGATCTGCTATTTTCGGCAAAGAGGTTTGGTGTACAGGGAAAAAAGAGCAGGCCAAGTACTGAAACCGAAGGTCAAGTTTAGTATTGAGGGTTTAAGTTGTTAAATGTCTGAAAATACACCTTTAACATGAATCCAATATGTAGTAGTGGGGGTCCCTTTTTCATCTCTCTCTCAGCTAAGGGGTCCTTGGCCTGAAAAAAAAGTTGAAGATCCCTGATTTAGGTATCTAACAGATGTGTGTTAATTTTGACAGCAAATTCTGATTTAATCTTCTGAATGACATATCATTTAGTTTGTCCTATTTTAGTCATCTGAAATTGTTGAGTCTGAAAGTTGAATAGTTTTGTATGTTGCCTAAGATGTTGTGACTGTGCATTGACTTCTTAAACCAGGGGTCTTCAACAGGGGGTCCGGGACCCCTAGGGGGTCCTCAGAGTTACTACAGGGGGGCCGCCAAATCTTTGTGTGATAGGATTTTTGGGGCGGTGTATAAGTGGGTTTTGGACACCGACCAAAAAATGTATGTACCCCCTAACCCTTCCATTGTTAATGCAAATCGATACTTTTTTCATATCAGCCAATCACATTACAGCTAGTGTCATCACCACTAAGTGTAATGTGATTGGCTGACTTTGCAAATTCAGGACTGTGATTGGCTAGCGAAACACATGTGCAGCCCTATGAATAGCAGTAAGGACTTTAAAAAAAGTCAATTATCCTTTTTTTAAAGTGAGTCATGTCGTGATGACCACACACCGCCCACTTCACACTGGGTGTGATTTTTTTTTTACATTAACCACTTGACTTGAACCCTATAGAATCCCTATTCTTAGGAGAACTTTAGCCAAAAATAGCAGATCTACAAGCTCACAACGCCTCGCGCTGAGAGGTGTTGTGAGCTTGTAAATCGGCTATTTTTGGCAAAGAGGTATGGTTGTAGAGGGAAAATAGAGCAGATCAAGTACAAAAAAAACAAGTTTTATCTGAAACAATTGTATACAATATAGAGGGGGGTCCCTGCTTCATCTCTCTCTCAGCTAGGGGGTCCTTGGTCTGAAATCGTTGAAGACCCCGGTCTTAAACCCTACATATTTTTTTGTACGTCACATGTGTGAAAATAGCCAATCTCCAAGCTCACAATGATTCACGGCGTGACTCCTTCTGAGCATGTTGTAGATCAGTTTTTTTTTGCTGAATGATTGCCAATATGACCAGAATAGGTTAATAGGTTAAATAAACCAGTCAAGCAAAACAATCGTTTGATAGGCATGAGTGCTTTCTCACGGATGAAATGTAAAAAAAAATGTACATACAATTGTTGCAGTGTTGTCCAATGAATTCTGTGACTAGAGAGCGTCCGTGTACTGTTATGAGAGTGTTAATAAGACCCCTGTGTTCAGCTGATGTGTACAGTAAATCTGTCTGATGAACTGTCAGATTTACAGGCCGTTTTCATGACAATATGGTAAAGCAATATAGAGAACAAGTAAAAAAAAATAACGGCATGTATGTACCCGTGACAGTGTCAGGATCTAACAATAAAAACAACCTTGAACTTTGAACCTTGACTGGTAGAAATATGGCCCGAAGGCTCGGACCCAGTGGTGGAAAAAGTACTCAAATGTTTTACTTAAGTAAAAGTATCAATACTGCAATGTAGAAGTACTCTGTTACAAGTAAAAGTCCGGAATAAAAAAATGACTTGAGTAAAAGTACAAAAGTATTGGTATCCAAATGTACTTAAAGTACCAAAAGTAAAAGTACAAAAATGTTTGAAAATAGCAGATCTACAAGCTCACAACGCGTCGCGATTGTGAGCTTGTTGATCGGCTATTTTCAAATAGCCTAGGTATAAAATAGGGCTAAAGTGGTTAATGTATGTTTCATAATATAATAATGTATATCTGCAAAGTAACTAATAGCTAAAGTTTTCAAATAATTGCAGTGGAGTAAAAGTACAATATTTGCCTCTGAAATGTAGTGGAGTAAAAGTATAGACTATTGGAAATACTCCAGTAAAGTAAAAGTACCTCAAAACTGTACTTACTGTAAGTACAGTACTTTAGTAAATGTACTTAGTTGCTTTACACCACTGCAGTCGGACCATAATACACCTTACTAACATTTCTAACCAAAACTATCAAATCCATTAGTTGCATTGTTATACCACGTTTCTTTTGCGGATTTCCTAGGCCAGTGTAGGTGGCACGTTTTCGCAATAGTATATAACACTGTTTTCCAAGCCCTCTCTTTCAACATAGCATCTGCTGTTGTGGCACACGAAAAATACAACGTTCAAGACAACTCAACAGGACGTCTTTTTATTGCTCGTAATATGGGTTGAAATCATTTGTTCAACAGTAGTTGAAAACCTCCTTAGGTTGTAGCGGGCTGGGAGGGGGGGAGGGGGGGGGGGAGCTGAGACTTGGCCAGTGTTAAAACAGCAATGTGGGCCCAAGGTACCATTAGTGGGCTGCATGAGCAGCTGGAAGTGATTCCAAAAACATGGCCGAGGAGGAGAAGGAGAAGGAGGGAGGAGGAGGCAGTTTAAAAAACCACATGGTTTCAACTTGGGTTTTCACACTGTTCTTGGCAATTTACCGCTAATGGCTTCACGCTAGCCTCAATGTGACATTGTTTTTTTGTGGCCGCGGGTTCAACGAGGGAGACAATAGCTGTGTGGTGCGTGGTGACCAAAAAAACAAAGATGGCGCCCGGCCGGTTCCGCCGGCTCCCTGTATATAACGTACAGTAGCGTCTGCCTGCGGCAGCGTTTGGCTACTGTATTGTAAGGTGTTAATGGGCTTATGGTGGGCTATATGATCCCACATGGAGAGTGAAGGAAGGCCCTCTGTGCTTCCTCTATACTCTCTTGACCTGTAGCCAGAGGTTTTTTTGGTTATAGTTACCTTTAACCATATGAACCCCAGCGTCCATATTCTGGGCATGTTGTAATAAGAGAACATTTTGGTAAAAACAGAAGAACATTTGGCGAAACGAGCCGAAGTTAGAGTTACGACAGTAACTAGTTACATTTTGAGCATGTATACAGTAGATCGGCTTTTTGATCTACTACAACAAGGGTTCATTTTCAGGCTGCGACCCCCCCAAAATAATTATATTTGAACTATGGATGGGCCCCCCACCCTGACAAGCACTTGGAATTGTAGGCATTGTATTTAGTTTGACTCAGCTCCATAGATAGATACATATTGTGAAAATAGTCGAACTACAAGCGAGCTTGTAGATCGGCTATTTTCACAATGTTTGCCTCTTTGTTGCGTAATATTTGACAATTTGGTATTAAAAAGGTCTTAAAAGGCATTAAATTGTAACTTTAGAAATGTGCAGATAACCGGTATACACTTATACTGTATAATGGTGTGTTTTCTGTTGAGTGAGAAAACAATGTTGCACATTAAGCTAATCATCCGGGGACCCCGCAAAATAATTTGGGGATCCCCTTGGGGGTCCTGACCCCCAGTTTGGACTGTACAAGTCCATGTAAAAGTGGTTAAGCCTTCATAGTTACATTCTCAATCCTTATACAGTAGGTATATACAGCCTACACATACCGTAGGCTTGAAGAGATTAGGGTTATTCATGTGTAATGTAAACACACCATTGTTCGGTGGGGTGTCTGAAAGAAACGGGTTTTAACAAGGCATTAAAGAACATAAACAGATACTGTAAATGGACAAACTCAGAAGCCTGTTACAACAGTCATCATGCACTTAGTTGAAAGTCTTCAAACACTACAACTATACTTAGATTCTGCCTTGTTGTGCAATGCTGGACAGGAAATGCAAGATGTTTTGTTACCACATTACAAAGGGCGCTCCTATTGGCTATTCAAACTAGGACATGATCAAACTGGCAAATGCACACACGATTGAAAGTGCAGGAACCTTATAAACATTCATGTAAGCAGGCGTTCCATATTTCAGCAGCATTGATTTCTCATTAGGTATTCTGCAGTGATGGAAGAAGTACTCAAATGTGTTACTTGAGGAGCAATGACACATTATAAAAGTACTCTGATGCAAGTAAAAACATTTTGGCATCAAAATATCCTTACTGTAAAGTACCAAAAGTTAAATTACTCATTATGTACTCATTATGCTCAGTATTACTCTACTACTCAAACGTTTTCCAAATATTCCGAAAGTCATTAGAAAATAGCAGATCTCCAAGCAGATCGGCTATTTAATACCTGAAGTATGAAATAGGGCTTAATTGGTTATATGTTGTAATGATAATATAAACCTGCAAAGTACTGAGACTAGTAGCTAACGTTTTCACAAAATTGTAATGGAATAAAAAGTACAATATTTGCCTCTGAGATATAGTGGAGTAGAAGTATTGGAAAGTTGAAACACTCAAGTAAAAAATAAATACACACTCAAAATTGTACTTAACCCTTAAACCCCAGCATCCATCCAGTATTGTGGGGGAAGTGTTAGCTGTGAGCTTGTCGATCGGCTATTTTCAGCCAAAGCTTTCCCCACAATAATAACAGAAAAGACACTAGCATAGATCCATGAGGGACTCCGCTCAACCATAATATAGGGTTTTAGTGGCTAAGTATAATACTTAAGTAAATGTACTCAGTTACTTTTCCCACCACTGGTATTCTGAAAGAGGAAGGTCTTTGCATAATCTTGCACTTTTGCCCCATGTTGGAAAGCACCTTCCATAGTATCTGGTTTCCAGGTCTTTGTGCTGTACTCTCCCTGTGTACAGTAGAGGAGGTAGACAGGCCTGTTTAAACCAGTAAGACCGGGAACGCATCTGTGACATTTCTTTGGCTATCCAAAAATAGCAGATCTACAAGCTCTATGAGCTTGTAAATCTGCTTTTTTAGAAAAATCGTGAAAAATTTGACTCAAATCTTTGCTTCTGGGGGTCCCTGGAACAACATATTTTGAGATCGGGTCCGCCGCCAAATACATATCATTTTGGGGCTCCTTGACATGAAAAAAAGTTTGAGAACCACTGATATTATAGCAACCCAAGTTTTCAAAAAACTGTTAATATTTAGAAGACATTTGTAGAATCCCCCAGAAGCAAAGATTTCAGTTAAAAATGTTCACTTTGAAAAATATATATTCAAAGATTTGCACACATTTTTCACGATTTTTCAAAAAAATAGTAGATCTACAAGCTCATAGCGCGGCACTCGGTGCCGTGCTATGAGCTTGTAGATCTGCTATTTTTTGAATAGCCAAATAATAATTATTTATATAGCACCTTTCATGACATAAATGCAGCGCTAAGTGCTTTACAGAACAAAACAAAGAAAAAAAAATGTATAAAATACACAATAAAAAACAGTGGCAAAAAAACACACACATAAAATGAATGGCTAAAACAATACATAACAGGCAGTGAGCAAAACAGTAAAGACATGAATAACAACACAGACATTTAGAAGAGAAAAAATCAACTAAAAGCAAGAGCAAAAGAAATTAAAAAAATGACACAGATGCGTTCCCGGATTGAATGGGTTAAAAAGCCCACCTGAATAAACTTCCTGCACTATCTGCTCTAATTATGGGATTATCCCTGTGGAATTCACCAACTCCTCAGTCCGAGGAACACACAGCAACACATGTAAGATGTACGGCAACGCACGCACACACACACACACACACACACACACACAAACACGTTTGTTATCACTATTCTTGTGAGGACCTGAATATTTCAGAACAGCAATTTTATGAATGGTATTTTCAGTTTCTGTTGTTTAACTATGACCCTAAAACCCCAAATAGCTGATCGACAATCTCACAAGCTTGTATATATCTACAAGCTCACAAGCTTGTATGTATATAGCTACTTAAGCTCACAAGCTTATATAGCTCACGCGACACGCTGCAAAGTGTTGTGTGAGCTTGTAGATCTGCTCTTTTCGGCACGGTGTTATTTTTTGTGTAGTAAAAGAAAGCGCCGCAACACTCCAGATTAAATAAAAGTTTCAAGGTGCGTACGACTCAACAATATCATGAAAGTGAGGACGGCCAGCACACAATAAATGTCCTTTTCACATAGCTTTGTTTACCTCTCCATGGACAAAGCCTCTCAATGGACAAAGCAACGGACACGTTTCTTTCAACCTAACAGGCCTTCCTCAGCGTTGTTTTTGTGTGTATAGTATAAATCAGCATAAGTCCAACTGCAAACCCCTAACCCTCACCTCTCATCTCTCATAACCCTCTCTTTTTTAACGTAAAACAAAACAAAACACTTGTGAGGACCAGGAAAATTGTCTTCACAATGTGTCTATATCTCAAATTGTACTATACTTGTGGGGACATGGCCCTCACAAGTATGAATGGCATACAGGTACACACATACACGCACGCACACACACACACACACACACACACACACACACACACACACACACACACACACACACACACACGCACACGCACACTGAGTTCTGCGAGTTGTTGACGGTATTTCCTAGTAGATGAAACTCAATGCTTTGACAATAAGTGCAGTGTGTGTACATACTGTATATAGTGGCATAATATCAATAACACTGTCAAAGTGTACACACAGGCTGAATGGGACATGTATGGGATTATCTGTCTGTTGCTCTGTGTGTGTGTGTGTGTGTGTGTGTGTGTGTGTGTGTGTGTGTGTGTGTGTGTGTGTGTTGCTTTTTTTAATGTGAACATTTTCAACCCACATACAGCAAAGAATAAGGTGAAACACGGCACGTACATTATATTACATCATGGAAAAAAAGACGTTTTTTTGGACCAGGTTTCACCTTAGGAACAACCTCAGAATATAACCTCGCTTGTTGAGCAGGGAGGTCACTAACTAAATGACCATAATTCAATCTCAAATTCACCACATCTAATAGGCTATGAGTAAGATAGAATTTATCAGATTTTCAACGTTATTATCCAATCCAATCTAAAATGAGAATATGTGCCTCCTTAGCCTTGGCCTGTGTTGTGCGTCTAATGCATGAACGAGGCCCTTAGATTGGACTGAGAGGGTGGTGACATGGCGGTTTAATTGGCAGCTTGTTGTTTCCATTTCTTTGAAAATAAATGGTCCTAATGGCACATAAATGTAGCCTGTTTTCTTAATGGCTGCAATGGCCATTTCATCCACAGATCAGAGAATTTGTTCAATATCTCCGAGATGTCTATCTTGCATGTGTGCAGTCCATTTGGCTTCAAGAGTGATGCAGAGGGCTATGGTTTTACCATTATTCCCCCGCAACCTTTTACTTGAGTAAAAGTAGCAATACCAGAATATTAAAATGCTCTGTTACAAGTAAAAGGCCTTATTCAAAATTGCACTTGAGTCGAAAAGTAGAAAAATAATTGCATCAAAATCGACTTAAAGTACAAAAGTAAAAGTTCTCAATCACACGTTGCATCACAACATGTGGGTTTGAAGTATAAAATACGACTTAAGTTGTTAAGTTGACAGATGCACTGCATGTTTTGTATTAAGAATCTAAATCTGTGAAGTAACTAGTAGCCAAAGTCAAATCATTGTATTGAAGTTAAAAAAGAAAAACAAATGTAATGAAGTTTAAGTAATTTATAGAAACATTTAAATACTCAAGAAAGATAAAAGTACCTCAAAATACTTTTGTACAGTACTTGAGTATACTTACTGTACTCGATTACTTTCCACCACTGGGTTTCAGCATTTCTCTCTGTAACCCAGGAAGGCGTGCAGGCCTTGCCAGCTACTGCAGCACTCACCAGAACTATCAGATCTCAGAATCCAAATACTTCAGTGATTTCAACTCAGGCCATTTAGGACCTTTTAAAATTCACAAAGGAATGACCTCAGCGGACGAAAACGTACAATCTATTGTTTAATGGCTCGAATATACTATAAAAATAAATAGTACCAATTTTATAGATTGCCCTAAAGCTTGACGGATAGGACGAAAAGAGGAGATTTTTTTGCCAAAAGTCCCAAATGTGCATGCTTTGTATTGGGGAATGCATGCAAAAACACGGTACATGTGTGCATACAGTATAGGTACGTGAATGCACGTGCACGCACGCATGCACGTACACACGCACGCACGCACGCACGCACGCACGCACGCACGCACGCACGCACGCACGCACGCACACACACACACACACACACACACACACACACACACACATTTCTGGTTCATTTCCCTTCAGTCCCAAGTCAACTGTGAACATTTTTGTTCTCCTGCGAGCCTTTTAAGCGGTTTGAAATGACCATGATGCATTGCTGCGGGGGTATCTGTGATGAGACGTAGGTCGGGGAGCGAGGGGCTCTTGTAAAAAAGCACGTGAATTACTGTACAAGGGTGTGCTTAATGAACAAGAGGGATAAATCTTACTTTAAATTATTAACGAGTCGTTTTCTCCTCAAAATTATGTTAGGCCTTGACCTGTTATGGGTCTGAGTTTCTTGAGGAGATTACACAGTATTATCTTTGAGACCATGGATCACAACCGCTGTCATTACAGTGGGAAAGTATAGCCTACTACTTACTTTATTAAAAGTAACAATACCATAATGTAGAAATACTTAAGTACAAAGGGGTTGATATCAAAATATACTCACAGTACCAAAAGTATTGTTTCTTCATGCATGTCCCATTTCACAAGTTTTCAAAGCAGACCTACAAGCTCGACAAGTTGTGAGCTTGTAGATCGGCTATTTTCAAGTGGGCAAAGCATAAAATAGGGTTTAATTGGATAGTGAATGATTTGTAATACCGGTAATCTAAATCTCAAAAATAACTTGTAATTAAGTTTTCAAATAATTCAGGTGGAGTAAAAAAGTACAATATTTACCTCTAAGACATAGTGGAGTAGAAGTATAAATTATTGACTAACTTACTCAAGTAAAAGTACAGTACCTCACTGTACTTGTAGATCTGCTATTTTTGAAAAATCATGAAAGTTTGTGCAAATCTTTGAATATATATATTTTTAAAGCAATTTTTTTTAACTCAAATCTTTGCTTCTGGGGGTCCCTGGTACTAAATATTTTGAGATGGGGGTCAAAATACATTTCATTTTGGGGGTCTTTGACATGAAAAAGTTTGAGCACCACTGACAGCAACACAGGATTTAGAAGACATTTTATAGAATCGGTCTCAGGTCTTAATGAGTACAGTACTTGAGTAAATCTACTCACCGTAGGTACTTTCCACCTACTTATATTCCTGTTGCATCATCTTGAAGGATGCTCTCTTGAGCAGGGCCAGAGGCTGTAATCCTCCAAGGCCCAACAGCATTTCCACGGCTTACAGTATGTTCTCTTTTCAGAAAAACGCATGCTTTATGGACCATGACAACCGTTTAACAATCCCACTGCATCGGTGAAAAGCAGACTTTCTCTTCTAAATCTTCAAATGTTTCTTTTCCGTTGTTGACTTTGTCCTCTGCATGTGAAATACAGAAGTACATAAGTTATCAAAATACATGTAAAAGAGAGTAACTCATCTGAAATTATTTACCCTCTGCCCCGAAGCTGTGCTTCAGTCCTGTCTGTTTACTTCTCTGTGTGTGTGTGTGTGTGTGTGTGTGTGTGTGTGTGTGTGTGTGTGTGTGTGTGTGTGTGTGTGTGTGTGTGTGTGTGCGTGTGTGTGTGCGTGTGCGTGTGTGTGTGTGTGTGTGTGTGAGAGAGACACACACACTTGTTAACTTGATAATGGATGGCCCAAAGAAATGATTAAAGATGCAAAGTATTAATATAGGTACTTTCTTTCAGTTTTTAATTTGTCTAAGTACTCCACATTACTCCTCTACAGCAGTGGTTCTCAAACTGTTTCAAGTCAAGGACCCCCAAATTGTAATATTTATTTGGCCACGGACCCCTGTCTGAAAAGGTTTTGTGCCAGGGACCCCTAGAAGAGAAGATTTATGCAACAAAATTTTTCCCATAATTGTCTAATACTTAGAAAAATAGCAGATATACAAGCTTGCAGCGTGGCACAAAGTGACGCGGTGTGAGCTTGTAGATCTGCTTTTTTTAAATAGTCAACGTATAAATGGGTTAAATGATTGTGATGCTATATTAACTACTTTAGCTTGGGACCCCCTGGTAACCACCCCAAGTACCCCTGGGGGTCCCCGGACCCCACTTTGAGCACCACTGCTCAAGAGCATTATGGTTCTCAAAGTAGGGTTCGGGGACCCCCAGCCAGGCCATCCTCGAGGGGGGGTTGTCCCCAGATAGATTATTGATGGTTAGGCCACAAAATAGACCCTTAACTTATAGGTCTGTAACTCCTCAGGGTGTCCGTGGCCTAATTAAATGTAATGCCAAACTGGGGGTCCCGGAAATGAAAAAGTTTGAGAACCACCCACTCCTCGAGGACCACCCGATGTGGTTAAAATGTGTGTGTGTGTATTTTCACTTTCCTATTGTAAGCTTATAAGCTCCTCTGGGCAAAATGTGCGAATAGTAACAGAACAATCATAATTATACTTAATTATTATAATAATGTTGGGTGTGTTCACAGAAATACCGCTATTTAACTCTTAAGGGTACAGTTGTTGGACTAGAAGAAATGTGTGATGTATAACAGCAACACCCAATGATCATTATGTACAGTAGGACAATGGTTCTCAAAGTGTGGGGTCCAGGGACTCCCCAGGGACCCCCTGACAGGGTTCCAAATGGACTGTCCTATTCTTTGGTGTACGTACGCCCTTTCTCTTCTCTCCATTGCTCCTGACCCAAGGGGGGTCACTTTTGGTTTGAGCATCGCATTAGTAAGTGCCACGCGGTAGAGCCGGGTTCAAATCCCGGGGCGTTACATTGGTGCAGTGACCTGGATCGGTTTCCCGGTTTGGGGAGGACAAAGGGGGGGAGTGGCTCAGAGCCTCTGCCTGATGACCAAATAAAGCCTAATATCTGCCCCGGCCAATACTGATTCCTTCTTAGGCTAGTGGTTACCCTCTTAGCGTTGTGGTTAAGGCTTTAGTGTCCCTTACCACACGGGAGACCCAGGTTCGAATCCTGGCCGTTACACTGGCAAATCTGATATCTTGAACTTTAACTCTACGTCATTGCGGGTTACTTAACTACTTTGGAACTACTTATATCACCCATATTTGCTCCATTTAAAGTGCTAACATCACAACTCACAGGATGTTCATAAGACAGTAGTTTCACAGGATGTTCATAAGAAGACAGTAGTTTCACAGGATGTTCATAAGAAGACTGTAGTTTCATAGACAAACCTGTATTTTTTCAAAAGAGAATGTAGGAAGGTCAAACTAGCGAAAACGCAACGCTTGTGTGAGTTACAGATCAGCTATTTTCTCTATTTTTGTGTGACACTCCTGTATGACAAAGTACAGCATCAAAAAGTTGAAGCATGGAGATACAAGGTTTCTGTCTGGCAGCAACGATATACACAATGGATTTTGGATGTCTGTGCTCAGCGTCAACACTGAACTGAACAGAAATAGAACAGTGCTATTTTCTTTTGTTTTATTGTTTTGCATAGTAGGAGAGAAAACAGCTCTCCATGTGCTGAGAGGCATATGAGGGAGAGAGTGCACAGTTAAATCCCAAAATAACAATCAACTCTGACAAAACCCTCCAAACAGACTGACTGGGGCTAAGAAAAACAACACACATCCACAGAAAGAAACAAATGAAAGACGCAGGAGTCAACAATATAATTACAATAGTTATTTCAGTTTATTTTAACAACAGATATCACAGGGACTACTACAGAAAATTGCAGCGCAGATGAACATTTCATATTGTCGCCGTCGGATGTCCAAAAACTGTTACTTTTCAGCAGTAGTAAAAAAGAACCTGTGTTCCAAATGATCCAAAGCTCTCGTTAATACTTTTCACTGGTTCAATATTCATAAAATCTACAGACACACCTAAGTTAACCACTTTCACTTTCAAACATAAAAAAAAAAAAATGGCAAAAATTCTCATATAAAGTGTCGCATCATGACTTTGTGTGAGCTATTCTTGCTGCTTTTGTGTAACACTGCAGTATTAAAAAAAAATTAGGTTACTTCTTTTTCCTGCCCGACAGCAATAATATCTATGGCGTTCCCACTGATATCCCTCTAACAAATTGCCCACAATTTTCACACAATGCCCATACAAGGTCCAGCCATATGCTGGGTTTTGACCCAGTCTTGAATTTCCAGTAAATGACTGCCTTTGCCCACTGACTGACACAGAGAGGTCAAAACGTGTTCACGTTGACTGGATTTCAGCTGCTATCTTCACAATGTCTATTCAGAGAGAGAGAGACTATATTAAGACTGGGCTTTATTTACTGTAACATATCTAGATCATAGTTTATGGAGATTAGTGTTGTCAAGCAAAATATACAAGTTCCTGCAGCGTAGCCTCGCCTCGCTCTTTGGAAAAACACGGACTAAGAAAACCTAGCAGTCTCCTGGATAACATTTCGTGGCTGTCGGGTGAAAACCTTGTATGTCCAAAATAAATCCTTTTTTTTATGTAAATAAAACAGTGAAGATTGCCGATCTACAAGCTCACAACTTGAGCTTGTAGATCTGCTATTTTCACTACTTTTGTGCGACGTTCTAGTATGAAATTTATTAAATCAATTTATGAAAACCAGTGGTGGAAAAAGTACAAAACATCTTTACATAAGTATCAATACTGCAATGTAGAAATACTCTGTCACAAGTAAAAGTCCGGAATTGAAAATATACTTGAGTAAAAGTACAAAAGTATTGGTATCAGAATGCACTTAAAGTACCAAAAATAAAAGTACTCATTGTGCAGGATGTCCCATTTCACAAGTACAAAATGTATAAAAAAATCTGTTGAAAATAGCCGATCTACAAGCTCACAATGCGTCGCATCGCAGGTGGTAGATCTGCTATTTTCAAATGACCAAAATGTGTATATATACTGTAGGGCTGAGGTGGTTAGCAACTAGTAACTTAATTTTTCATTTAATTGTAGTGGAGTAAAAATACAATATTTTCCTTTTGAGATGTAGTGGAGTAGAAGTAAAAGTACTGAAAATTGGAAATACTCCAGTAAAGTAAAAATATCAAAAAAGTGTTCTGTATACAGTACTTGAGTAAATGTACTTTACACTGTACTTTACACCACTGATGAAAACGCATAAAAAGTGCGGAGATACGAGGTTTACGTGGCCGACGGCAGCAGATTTGTTTAAGCCAATGCAGCATAATACTATACCATTAACAGCTTCTGTAACACATGTAGGTCTCGTCACTAAAGTTATGGAAATATCATTCATCGGAGAGCTTATTTTTAAAAACCGTTCGGTTACACTCGCGGCTCGCAACTTTTACGGGGTGATTTTTCAAGATCCATCGGGGAACCCTATGGCCCACACCAGGTTTTCAAAATGGGGTCCGCGGACCCCCAAGAGGGCCGCCTAGGGTGGATAGGAGAGGGATAAATAAAATAAAAAAAGACAATAATACAGTATATATCGATACATTATATATTAAAAAACTTCCAGTGGTCCTTGAGGGGGTTCCAGGTGGTCCCCAGCTAAATGATGGAGAGTTGGTAACCAAATGGACCCTTATTAGATAGGTCTTTAACTCTTCAGAGTGTAAAATGAAACCAAATGGACCCTTACAGGTCCATTTGGTTTCATTTTATGCTCTCAAGAGTTAACAATTCAATTATTTCTGCCAGATTAATGACTTTTAACGAGGCTTCCCCATTTTGGTCTAATTATTATTGTCATTTTTCCTTTAAAACATTTTTTTAATTCAATCTTCTTTTAACCCATTTTGTGCGGGAAAACCCTTTTTGTAACTATACCTTTCAGGACGGCAACCCCTTTTGGGGTTCCTGTTGCTATGTAGAGTACTGTATATAGCAACATGCATTTTCGAATAAATATTTGAAGTTTTTCAGAAAACCATTTCCTATTAGGGGGGGACCGCACCACACCGCAGCCAGAGAGAGGCTAAGAAGAGCGTTATTTAGGGGATCCTTCTCTTGACATGGAAAAGGTTTTTGGGAACCCCTGTGGTAAGCCCACACACTCCCCTGGTTGGCCCTCCATCAGGAGAGCCGTTCCAAGCTTCATTGACGTATCAAAAGTTTTTACATTAACATTAACCCATTAAGACTGGGTGTCTTTTTTTCGATTTTTTTGGCTATTCAAAAATAGCAGATCTACAAGCTCATAGCGCGGCACCGAGTGCCGCGCTATGAGCTTGTAGATCTGCTATTTTTGAAAAATCGTGAAGATTTGAGCAAATCTTTGAATATATATGTATTTAAAGCAAGCATTTTTAACTCAAATCTTTGCTTCTGGGGATTCCACAAATGTCTTCTAAATCCTAGTTTAATTTTTTTTTTTTTTTTTTTGCTGTAATCAGTGGTTCTCAAACTTTTTTATGTCAAGGACCCCCAAAATTATATGAATTTTGGCCGCGGACCCCCATCTCAAAATATTTTGTTCCAGGGACCCCCCAGAAGTTGTAATAGAGTTGAAAATATGCGCTACAGAAAAAATGATATTCAAAGATTTGCCCACGATTTTTCAAAAAATTGCAGATCTACAAGCTCAAATGAGCTTGTAGATCTGCTATTTTTGAATAGCCTAAAAGAAATCTTAAAATGACACAGATGCGCTCTCGGTCTGAAAGGGTTAAGGAGCGCCCGGCGGGTCTCACACACAGCACAGAGCTGAGTCGAGGTCTTTTTTCCTCTGACAGATGTAAACACACAGATATAAGTCTAGCTGCTCACAGTCGGAGGGGTTCGTATTCAACGGCGAGGCCCATGGGTGGCTGTAACCACAAGCTCCATTCACATAACGCACACCGAGGGTCACAGCCAGTCAAATGGGCCCTTAAAACGCACCCTGGGTACGATTCCCTTTCAGCCGAAGCTGAGAAAAACCTCTAACAATCCCTGGTAATCAGGACGGCTGCACGGCCGGCCAGGCTTTATAGCACACACACACACACACACACACACACACACACACACACACACACACCCTGGTGACAGGACTAGCTACTCTACGCTGGGTATACTGTGTGAAGTCACACCCGCTCCACTGGGTTCAGAGAGAGAGACGCCACAATCAATGCTGCCATCTGAATTGTGTTGTGATTAGAGCTATCGGTCTTCAAGTGGTAGAAAGTAAGGTACATTTACTCAAGTACTGCACTGCACTTACAGTATTAGCACAATATTGAGGTACTTTTGTATTATTTGTTTCAACACTCTGCCTCCTCTTTGTGTTACTCTGAATACAAACCTTTTACTTGTAACAGAGTATTTCTACGTTGTGGTATTTCTACTCTTTAGTGAAGTGAAACATCAGAGTACCTTACCACCACTGCTTTTCCATCACAATCAACGCTGGGTGTTTGTGTTGTGCTTTAATCCTATAGGTCCTCACATCATGCAGCAGCATGATCAGGTTGAATTCCAAGGGATCTGTTCAACACTTTAATGTGATATTTCCTCTTCCTGTCTTTCACCACTGTGTAAACATCAGCCTCTCGTCTTTGCTTTTCAAACGCCATCCCGAGGTAGTTTTTAATTTCGCATCGGCGATGGCTGTCACAATACACCGCAAAAATACAGAGTGTTAATTTAACGAAAAAGGGTGGGGGAAAAAAACTCTCTGAGTGAAACTGACATGGGGTTTTGCAGTGTACCTGAAAAAATGTTCTGCTATTAGGATTACAAAAATGGGAGAAACTCCAAAGTATTAGTTAACCCAATAAGACCTGAGGCCGATTCTACGGTTTTCTGAAAAAGTTGTGTTTCTATGGCAGTGGTTGTCAAACTTTTTCATGTCAAGGACCCCCAAAATGTATATGTATTTGGCCACGGACCCCCATCTCAAAATATCTTGTTCCAGGGACCACCCAGAAGCAAAGATTTGAGTGAAAAATGTTTGCTTTAAACAATATATATTTGAAGATTTCCACCAATTTTCACGATTTTTCAAAAATAGCAGATCTACAAGCTCACAAACTTGTATATCTGCTATTTTTGAATAGCCAAAGAAATCTTAAATGCGTTCCCGGTCTCAACGGCTTAAGAAAACGCCACAGCTTGTTTCCCCACAGTTTTCATAGTCATGACTATTTGAATTTCCATAAAGGTAACCACACAGACACAGACATACACAAACTCTCACCCAGGTTTTCTCTGGCGTGTTGTGGGCATACGAAATGCTAAGCAAACGTTAGGCTTGGTAAGCATCGTAAAAAATCTTTTTGCTACTTGTTATTATTCGAATCGAATGCCTCTCTCTCTCTCTCGGCCTGGCTCGGTAATTACATGGCATGCAAATAATGTCTTACTCCTTGGCGTGCTGCTTTGCTGTTTTAAAAGAGAAATGGGTTTTTGGGGGCCTTCACATTTTTTAGAGAACTTTGTTGTGCTGGCTGCACCAACTCAACGTAGCCATAATACTGCATATTCTAAGAGGCAGGTGGTCTATAACCCGTTAACACCGGGAACGCATCTGTGCGATTTTTTATTGTTTTTGGGCTATCAAAAAATAGCAGATCTACAAACTTGTAGTGCGGTACAGAGTGCCGCGCTACGAGCTTGTAAATCTGCTATTTTTGAAAAATCTTGAACATTTGTGCAAATCTTTGAATATATATCTATTTTAAAGCGAACATTTCTAACTCAAATCTTTGCTTCTGTGGGTCCCTGGAACAACATATTTTACACATGTTCTCTTTAAATCTATATATTTATATACAAGGATTTGCACAAATGTTTCCATGTGTTTTTCTAAAATAGCAGATCTACAAGCTTGTATATCTGCTATTTTTGCATAGCCAAAGAAATCTTAAAATGACACTGATACTTTCCCGGTCTACATGGGCTAATATTGTTCCGCACGGCCTGTGTTTTTGGCCCCAACAAAAACCAGTAAGCGAGTACGTCTGCTTATGGCCTTGCGTGGGTGATCCTGTCAGTCCACGAGACAGCGTTAGACATCCTTTTATCACACCAGATGCCCTGGAGTTCGCCCACTCTGCCTCCTCTATAGGACCTCAGGGGAGAAGACGGGGCAGACAGACATCAACCCAGTAGTCTACCAAAAGAGCCCTCGTGAACTGAAAACTCTTTGGCCTTTCCCTGATGACCGCACCTCCTCCAAGGCACGAAAACGACGCCGCCCGGCCCCGGAGCCTGCATGGCGAGCATGTGCAGCATTTTGTGTTGTCGAAGGAAGCCGGGGGCCTCCAGGAATTTGATCCGACCGTCCCACTCAGAGGAAGAAGAGGGCCCTCTCTCTGCTCTGCTCACACATCAGATAATACCCCAGTAGAGAGAGAGAGAGAGGGTTGAGTCCTGATGGGCGTTCTGGAGGCTGTGATGGAGCCCTCATGCATTATGCATGTTGCTCTCTCTCCCCTCTCTCACTGTAAAAGTACACACACGCGTCAAAAAAGGCCCCCCTATCATCATCATCATCATCACCACGCCAGTCGACAGATCCGCTTCCATGGGTACGGCGGGCCGGGGTCCCTCGTGGAGACCCCCCCCCACTCAATATCGGAGGGGAAATCGCCGTGACACTAATGAGGCTCCGGTAGAGAGTGCTCCGAGATCCCCAGTCAAATTCTCTATATATTAAAACCTTTTCTGGGGAGGTAGATCAGGGGGCCAGAGGGTTAACATTGCAGATTGATTGTAGATCTATTTGTCCTGTCAAACAACCTATCCTGGTAATTCTGAGACGGTGAACTTGTTGTTTTTACATCATTTACTGTGTCAAATCCTGTCAATCCAACTTGTGAATTCTTTCAAATTGGCATGCAGTTACTGTAGGCCCGTGGTTCTCAAACATGTCCATGTCAAGGACCCCCAAATTGGTATGTATTAGGCCACGGACCCCCATTTGAAAAAGATGTTGTGCCAGGGGACCCCAGAAGAGAAGGTTTATGTTAAAACATATCTAAATTAGTTGTATAATGTTCACATCTTTTCAAGATTTTTCTAAACTTTTCAAAATGAGCGTTAAAGTGGTTAAACTGATTGCGATGCTATAGTAACTCATTTTGATGGGGGGACCCCATGCAACCCCTTCAAGGACCCCCTGGTGGTCCCCGGACCCCACTTTGAGAACCCCCGCTGTATGCAGCCTTGTGGACCTTTAACCCATCCAATCCGGGGACGCATCTGTGTCATTTTAAGATTTCTTTGGCTATTCAAAAATAGCATATATACAAGCTCATAGCGCGGCACTATGAGCTTGTATATCTGCTTTTTAATTATTTTTTTTTAACTCAAATCTTTGCTTCTGGTGGGGGTCACTGGGGCAAAATATGTTGAGATGGGGGTCCGCGGCCAAATACATATCATTTTGTGTGGTCCTTGACATGAAAAAGTTTGAGAACCAGTGACATATAGCAACAGAAGTATGGCGTTCCCGGATTGAATGGGTTAAGTTTTACAGAAGGCCTGGTTGGGTAGAATCTCCTCTCCTATATATCTGGCTTGTTTACTCTTCCTCATGGTGTTTGACGGGCGATTGAAGTTTCTGCTTGTTGTGTTCCTGCTTGTTTTGGTAAACAAAAACCCTCTCTGTATTGCATCTCACTCACTTTCACAAGATTCTAGTCCGTTGCCCTCCAGCCCTGATATATATTCGCGTATAAACGAAAACGAAACCGAAAACAAGCAGATCTACAAGCTCACAAGCTTGTCCTGTCCATCAGTGGTTCTCAACCAGTGGTCCGGGGACCACCAGTGGTCCTTGAGGGGGTTCCAGGTGGTCCCCAGCTAAATGATGGAGAGTTGGTAACCAAATGGACCCTCATACTGTAGATAATGTGTACTGTAATAATATGTAGATAATCATTTAACTCTTGAGAGCGTAAAATGAAACCAAATGGACCCGTGAGGGTCCATTTGGTTTCATTTTACTCTCTCAAGAGTTAAATTATTGTTAAACATCTGCATTACTTAATTTAGAAGAAGTCTACACTCAGAGAAAGTAGAATAATTGTTATTTTGATCAACGTTTGCCTGTTGTCTCTCCTATGATAGCACATCAACACAGCATGGATGGAATTGTGGACAAAATCTTATCCAACCATAACAAAAAAATCCAAGTATTGCGTCTGAGAGTCTAAATCTCATCAAACGGTGAATCCGTGGCTCAAATGCCAAATAAATAATGGACCTTGATATGAAAAGGGTTGAAAACCACTTCTGTAGATCGATCAGTATATTTTCTGCGAGCGACACAATGAAGTATATAACTCAGGCTTCAGACACAGCAGCAGCAAAAAGAGGGCCTTCCACTACACAATCCAGAAAACAATTCCAACGGAGCCCTAGTGGGACACCTCCCTCCCCCCCCACTCCCAAAACAGGCTGTGACCTTTGACCTGGTGAAGCTAGCAGAGGAAGCGGAGGAAGAAGCAGAGGGCCGGGCCTCGAGGGGGGGCCGTTCCCAGACGAGGGGGGAATCCAGGGCGCGCTGAAGGAGCATATGTGGTTTTGATATCCGTTGTGTCGCTGGACAGGAAGCAGAGGTGAACGGCAGGAGGAATCATCTGTAGATCATCTGGGGGATGCCAGCAGGGCCGTCAGAGGGACCCCCCAACCCCCCCTCCCCCCCACCTCCCCCCCACACAGAAAACATCCCCACAACACTTTTACAATGTGGGAAAGGAGAGCGTTTGACAGGCCCATATGGAGCATGTTATTTGTTCCGAGCCGGACTCGGACACTGACAGCCACGACGTAGATACTGTTTGACTCTGACCTGAGCTTGAAGAGTACAAGCATATAAAAGGGTTAAAGGAGAATACCACTCATTTTCAACATTGAACTATGTCTTTAATACACCTTAGAGCTGTTGTGTGGAAATAAGAAAAAAGACCCCCCCCCCCCCTTCTATGTTGCCTAGAACTGGATAATTGATTGAGGTCATGTGATCAGTGACATACGCAGAGTGTACTTTGGGCACCACCCCCTCAGCCAAAAGTACACCCTGCGTACAGTATGTCACTGATCACATGACCTCAATCAATTATCCAGTTCTAGGCAACATCGAAGGGTAAATAAATTGTGGACCTTGATATGGAAATGGTTGAAAACCACTGAACTATATGAATAGTTTGATGCAAAATATACTCACCAGTGCATTTTCTGATCATTTATTTATCACACTTCCAGTGTGTACAGACAGTGTGTAAAAGGACCCGTATGGGCTCTCAGAGTTAAAATAAATGAACATTCAGGGCTTTTTTCTCTGTTGGAGAATTCCCCCACATCCATTAAAGTGAACTGGATGAAACCATAGAAGAGTACAACACTAATATTATGCGACACACACTCACATTAAATAATGACTGTACTTTCCACTTAGTGTGGATTAAGTGTATTTTGTACCCTCTCCACGCCCATAATATATAATAAATACTTCACGGAGCAACACACGCAGTTCCCTGACAAGCCAATCAAATTTATTAGCGCGGCCACTGCATTCAATCATCATCACAATTATGAGCCTGCAGGGAGATTTGTACCAGCGCGGAAAAATGATGGATGAGCCACGTTTCCATTTAATATTCAGAGCTCGTTTTTTGGTACCACTTTATTTTAACCCATTGAGACCTGAAGCCGATTCTACATGTCTCCTAAATCTCAACAGTATTCTGAAAAACGTATGTTTCTATATCAGTGGTGCTCAATCTTTTTCATGTCAAGGACCCCCAAAATTATATGTATTTGGCCGTGGACCCCCATCAAAATATTTTGTTCCAGGGACCCCCAGAAGCAAAGATTTTAGTTAAAAATGTTCGCTTTAAAAATATATATATTCAAAGGTTTGCACACATTTTCACGATTTTTCAAAAATAGCAGATCTACAAGTTCATAGCGCGGCACTCGGTGCCGCGCTATGAACTTGTATATCTGCTATTTTTGAATAGCCCAAAGTGTAAAATAATGCTTTTTAGCTCAAATCTAAAAATGACACAGTTCCAGGTCTTAATAGGTTAACCCATTGGTTCTCAAACATTTTCATGTCCAGGCAAACCTCCGAATTCATCATATATTTGACCGTGGACCCCCCCCCCCCCATCTGAAAAAAAAGATTTTGTGCCAGGAGACCCCCATAAAAGTTTAGCTTTGGGCCCCGGACCGCTGGCGTAGTGGTCTTGGGCACCTTAGGCTACAATGTGGCCTGACGGTGCTTCGCGAGTTCGAGTCCCGTTCCTGACGAACTTTGCTGCATGTCTCTTCCCATCTCTCTCTCTCTCTCCGTTTCCTTTCTGTCTCTACTGTGAAACTATAAAATAAAGGCCAAAAAGCCCCCAAAAATATCTTTAAAAAATATTTGTTTTGTTAAAAGGTTTGAATCTTTGGAAACGTTTTGAAAATTGCATTTAAACTCACTCACGTTGTTGTGAGCTTGTAGATCTGCTATTTTCAAATAGCCAATGTTTAAAGTGATTAAACTGATTTTTTATGCTATATTAACTCATTTTGCTGTGGGGGACCCCTTTGAGGGATCCCCCCCCCCCCCCCCCCCCCCCCACCCACACACACCCCACGTTTTTAGAAGCACTGTGTTAACCTGTGTCAGGTTGTGAGGTGAAGTGAAGTCTCCTCCTCCTTCTCCTTCTCCCTGCTTCTATTTTCGCTGGCCAAGGAGGCTGGGTGTGTGGGGGTGGGGGGTGGTGGGTGGGGTGGGGGGTGGTGGGGGGGTGGTGTGGGGGTGTTGCAGCAGACAGTGTGGCGCTGCAGGTCCCAGGCTGCGCTACGGCCCTGGCCGCTGCCTGCTGGAGGCTTTTTTACACCTGAATGTGAGAGGGGCTTGAGGAGTAAGAACCTCAGAGCCCCCCGTGTATGTATGTACGTACGTACGCCGCACCAGAGGACCCCCTACGGTGCCTGTCCCAGCCCTCAGCTGTACATGCCTCCGAGAAGGGCTGTCAAAACAGGGCCTTTCTTGTCGGGTTCGGGGGGCTCGAACATTTAACCCTTTAAGACCGGGAACGCATCTGTGTCGAGATTTCTTTGGCTATTCAAAAATAACAGATATGCAAGCTCATAGTGCGGTGCTATGAGCTTCTAGATCTGGTATTTTTGATCTTGTATATCTGCTAATTTTGAATAGCCAAAGTATAATATCATGGTTAAAGTGGTTAAAACCAATGGTGATAGGCCTATATATTTTTCTATATATATATATATATACACATACATACATACATTTTTTTACTCAAATACTTGCTTTTGGGGGTCCCTGGAACAACATATTTTGAGATGGAGGGGGGTTTGCGGACAAATCATATCATTGAGAAGTTGAACCACTGATATTATAGCAACATACGTTTTTTTTTCCCCAAAAAACTGTTAGGATTCAGAAGCTTTAAAAATATATATATTCAGGATTCAAGATTTGCATGCATTTCACATTTTTTCCCCAAAAATAGCAGATCTACAAGCTCATAGCGCGGCACTCGGTGCCGCGCTATGAGCTTGTAGATCTGCTATTTTTGAATAGCCAAAGAAATCTAAAGATGACACATCACAGATGCGTTCCGGGTCTTAATGGGTTAAGTGAGTCGCGGTGGTGAGCCCTCAGCGCTGACATTGACAAATGGCCCTGTCTGCGAAATATGATTTTTTTTTCGCGGCCCGCACCAAAAAAAATAAAATAAAAATACGATCGGAGAGATAACTTTATTTGCACAACGCGGAGCTGACGATAAATACGAAATTCAAATCAACCCCGACCGACCTGGACGAATTCATAAGCGTTAAAGATCTCCAGCTTCTCTCTCCGTATATATAGGAATTTTTCCTTGCTGGATTTTTTCCTGCCGGAGAGAAAAGAAAAGCAACAGTGTGGTTTTTCTTGCCATATAATAGTTTGTTTGCTTTCAGACTGTGCTGAGAGTGATCAGTCTTCTCAAAGATAACAAAAGCGTACCTGTGCGCCCCGGCTAGCAAAATCACGCTACATGCTAAGGTAATGTGATCCGCTATAGGGCCGCGAGCCGCGAACAGCAGCTGTATTGATTTTTTTTGTGTGTGCCACCGGTTGATATTGACTCATCAAGAACCGCTTTGCCGTATCTATTTTCAAGGGGGGTCACGTGTGCCAAAATAAACAGAGGTGGAAAAATTCCTTAAAATACCACAATGTAGAAATAACCCTGTTACTAGTAGGCATAAAAGGTCTGTATTAAAAAAAAATACGTGAGTGAAAGAACAGTATTATTGGCATATTACCGAAAGTAAAAGTACTCATTATGCATATAATGCCCCATTTCTCACATTATTAATATTTTTATATTATTCAAAACATAGCAGATCTACAATCTCACAACGCACTGCAATGTGACGTGTGTGACTTGCACTGCAATGTGTAAATTGTAGATCAGCTATTTTCAAATATCCTAAGTATTAAAAATCGGGCTTAATAATTGGTTAATGCATGTTTTTGCTGTTGGGGGCTATGGGGTGGGGTGGGGTGGGGGGTGTTGTGACACATTGCTGTCAGGCAGAAACCTCATATCTCCAGATTGAACCTTTTTGTGTTTTTTTTCCCATGTAACTTCATTTCCTACTTCGTCGTCATGACTACAGTGTCACTCAAGCTCAAAACGCGTCGCATTAGACCTCCTATTTTTTTTGCTACTTTTGAATTTGAATCCTGAAAAGTAACAATTTTGGACGTACCGTATGACGGGGGTCTTCAACGTTTTCAGGCCAAGGACCCCCTAGCTGAGAGAGAGAGAGATGAAGCAGGGACCCCCCTCTATATCGTATGAAATTGTGTTTCAGATTCAACCTTTTTTGTTTACGTGCTCTTTTTTCCCCTCTACACCTATAGCCTCTTTGCCAAAAATAGCCGATCTACAAGCTCACAACGCCTCGCAGCGTTGTGAGCTTGTGTTTGGAAAAAGGGGATGCTAGGGTTCAAGTGGTTAAGGTAAAATAAAAAATCCTATCACACAAAGATTTGGCTGGACCCCCTGTAGTAACTCTGAGGACCCCCTGTTGAAGACCCTCGCTGTATGAGGTTTCCACCTGCCATGCAGATCTTGTCAGGTTTTGGGGACAGAGCCACGTGGGGTGGATGACACAAGGTCAAGGTCGTCCTGGAAACACCCGATCCCATGCCCCTGGGGGGAGGTTGGATAGTGTTGGATAGTATATGTAGTACATTTTACTCAAGTACAATTTTTTAGGTACTTTTACCTTGGTTCCAGGGGCTCCCCAGCGAAATGTGTTAGTAGAGCATCACAATACTTTTTAACCACTTCATCCATATTTTACACTTTGCATTGGCCATTGAAAAGTAGCAGATATACTTACATTATACAGATATACAGATGTATACTCTTGAAAGTATTGGAACATTTTGAATTGAATTTTGATTAAAAAAAAAAAAATCCTTGACAAGATTTCTTTTGGCTATTCATCTACAAGCTCATAGCGCGGCACCGAGTGCCGCGCTATGAGCTTGTAGATCTGCTATTTTTTTTTAAATAGTGTTTTTTTTTTGTGCTAATTTTTGAATATATATTTTTTAAAGCGAACATTTTTTAACTCTGTTACAACTTCTGGGGGTCCCTGGAACAAAATGTTTTGAGATGGGGGGTCCACGGCCAAATACATTTTCAAAAAAACTGTTTTATTATTTAGAAGACATTTGTAGTATGCCCAGAAGCAAAGATTTGAGTTACAAATGTTTGCTTTACAATATATATCTAACTATATAAATGGCGAGCAACTTCCGCACCCTCGGTGGTGACACCCCACAGCTCTGTTATCGACTAAACAACGCACCGCCAGACCACATGTCGCCTACTGACTCGCCACGCCGGCCGCGCTGAATTTACGCCTCGCGTAGGGGACATCTCACTGCTCACTACACCGTTTCCACCGCGCAACATAATTAATTCTACTCACCAAATGTCGGACAAAACGGAAGGGGAGCCCGCTTCGTACCGTTTACCGTGCGCACGCCCTCATCACCACAACAGCAGCCAGCCGCTGCGGGTTTTTTTTCCTTTTTTTCAAAACTTTTTTTTTGGTCACCATTTTCTCCAGGCACCATTTCTGGTGTAACGTCGGGTGTTTCTTTTCACCAGCCAATCACCTTTCACGTTGCCACGTCCGTTGCCACGTCGCGCTGACGTACGCTAAACAAGCGCTGCCGTGCGCACAATGCAAACGAGCCCAAAGGCGCGCAAAAATAAGCCGCGCATTGCTTACACACAAAGTCAGACCTGGCAACGCAGCCTACGCCAATCATGTGTGAGAGATCTACAAGCTATGGGCCAGAGACGCCACCGTATCTTAGCAACAACTACAGCGCTCACTCTCATTGGTCGTGTCACGCTAACAGCAGTCTCCAGACAATGGCATCGCAGACAGCTTGCTGTTACTGCTGTAGCCATCACAGGCAGTTGCAGCACGACGGACAGGGCGCTGTGATAGCTGCCATGTCGCTAACGCTAACCTGGTTGTCATGCCTGCAGCGGCTGTGCAATCACTTTGTCAACAATGCACGTTCGTGTGGTGAATGTCTATATTGCTGCTCAGTTCGTCCATTGTAGATGGTGTATGTTTGTGTGTAACAGTAACTAACGTAATGGCAGGACCGCCCCGTGCAAGGCATGTTAGGCTGCATTATGGTCATGTAGTAATTTCAGATAATTTCGCTCCGATTACAGCAGTGTCTATCAACCCTTTCACGCCGCCCCCCCCCCCCCCAAATACACGTACTTGATCTGGGCCCCCCCCATTCTGTTTGACTCCGTTCCACAAGTAAATATTGTGAAAATAGCCGATCTACAAGCTCGAAACGCCTCACGTTGACAGGCTTTGTAAGCTTGGAGATCAGCTATTTCCTACATGATTGCCTCTTTCTTACATTCTTTGCCAATGTGGCCCATGTTTTCATAGCATAGTTTATTGACTACTTCTGTTGCAGAAATGGCCATTTCCTTTACTTTCGGTTTTTTATTGTCTCCGCCAGGCCGAAAGGCATGGCGCAAGACTATGTTTCACCCCCTGTCCGTCCGTCTGTGATAGCTAATCTCTCACATCGTTGACTTGATCGCAGGAAAATAACAGCCCGATGTGGAGAGTCAGTGAGAGCTGGATAAACGACGTAAAATGTGTCAAAAGGAGTCTGTACGGCTGTCGATAAATGAACACATGACGTCGGTGGGAGAGGAGATATTGTGTCTTTTGGACAAACTGCAGCGTGGTGCTGATGTTTGTTGTGTGAAGCAGCTTAATGTCAGAGTGTTTGGCTTGGAGCGCCTCAGTGCGGCTGCAGAGTTCATGTGCAACCTCTTCCAGAGAGACACAGAGACACTAGAAACTCTGCTGGGGAAAAAAAAAACTGCTGGGCATTGACTTTCCTATGGACATTGATCTACACACTGCAGGTATATCTGCTACACACACAACATCAAACTACACACTGCAGGTATGATGCAGCGTTTGCATTACAGCCAGCATGCCAGCGTAGTTCCCATATGGTTTCAAGGTGGGCTAAACCATATGGACCCCATGTCAGCAATGTCAGCGGCATCCACTTCAGTCCCAACTGCGATGCCCATGCAGGCTATAAGTAGCTTCTACCTGGCCCTTAGGTGGGCCCCAACTAGCCATGTTTATGTGGGACCAAGGCGGGTCCTAACTGGGTTTGCCCATGCAGGCTTTAACTGGGTTCTACCTGGGCCCTAGCTGTACCCTAACCAACCACAGTGCAGTGCCCATCGCTCCAATTGTTGTGACGTCAGGGCTCTCAATACTGCACATTGGTGGAGGAGGAGGGTCCGCAGGGCGACCGCACACATCGCTGAACCAATGGTAGCCCACGGATGTTTCCTCTGTGGATTTACAATCTGCCCCTCTATGCCACATATCATCCGCACTACAGGGTCTTCACTGACCGAGCCACGGCCCCACTGACCCTCATGACGCTACGCCACTTAAACGTGCGGCAGCATGCGCTGGGTTGCCAGGTTTGCACAGCCTGCGCCAGAAACAAGCAACCACCTTCATGAAAAAAAAAAAAACACCGAAATGGTCCGCAATGTTCCAGGGGTGTCCCCGCGCGTCCCAACACTCCACAGGGGGTCAGTGGACCATCAGGGGGTCCGCGGACCCCCTGTGGACCCCCTGAAACATAACAAATATTATTTCTTCAAATTTTTTCCCTTTTCAAAAAAACTTTTCCCCAGTTTCACTCCGGCGATTTGGGTCCCCCAATATACACACGGCCACGCTGGGCCCCGTGCGCGGCTGGGGTTGAGGGGGGCGTAGCCCCCCGAAACTCTAGTATATATATATATCCAAAGATTTGCACACATTTTCCGCGATTTCCCCCCCAAAAATAGCAGATCTACAAGCTCATAGCGCGGCACTCGGTGCCGCGCTATGAGCTTGTAGATCTGCTATTTTTGAATAGCCAAATAAACCTAATAAAATGATGTAGGAACAAAACGTTTTCGGATGGGGTTCCGCGGCCAAATACATATCAATTCGTTTTTTCCGTTTTTTTCCTTGACATGAAAATGTTTGAGAACCACTGACTGATCTGTACTTTGATTCAAGTACCGTGTCCACAACTGACCATCATCATCATCATCATCTCTCGGACCCCTGTCCATCCATCCCCACCTCCTCCTCCTCCTCCTCCTCCTCCTCCTCCTCCTCCTCCACCCGCGCTTTGATTCCAGGCCAAAGCAAATAGCCAACCACTGGCGGACCCCGCGGTCGGTCCCCCGTTCCCATGGCGACGGACGGAGCACAAGGGGCACAGCAGCGCTGTGGCCTTGAAGATTTGGATCTCTGCAGCTCCCTCCCGGGCCGGGCCAGAGAGACAAAGAGTCCGATTCAAACCCTCTCCCCTCCAGCCTCCCCTGGAGCCTAGTGGATGCGGCCAGAGTTTCTTTTTGCTGGCAGTTTGGTGGAAAGTAACTTAAGTATATTTACTCACACTTTAAGTACGGTGTTTCACACCAAGCACTATAACTATAATGATAACTAATTGTAACTTTAATTAGGGATGCACCGATATGGAAATGCTTGGCCGATAGCGATGTTTAACCCATTGAGACCTGAAGCCGATTCTACGTGTCTCCTAAATCTCAACGGTTTTCTGAAAAACCTATGTTTCTATATCAGT
Source organism: Gymnoscopelus microlampas (assembly GCF_963454915.1). Lineage (NCBI taxonomy): Eukaryota > Metazoa > Chordata > Actinopteri > Myctophiformes > Myctophidae > Gymnoscopelus > Gymnoscopelus microlampas. Next base: position 40,006,951 of record NC_139948.1, read on the forward strand.
GGTGCTCAATCTTTTTCATGTCAAGGACCCCCAAAATTGTATGTATTTGGCCGCGGACCCCCATCAAAATATTGTGTTCCAGGGACCCCCAGAAGCAACGATTTGAGTTCAAAATGTTTGCTTTAAAAATATATATATTCAAAGATTTGCACACATTTTCACGATTTAAAAAAAATAGCAGATCTACAAGCTCGTAGCGCGGCACTCGGTGCCGTGCTATGAGCTTGTATATCTGCTATTTTTGAATAGCCCAAAGTGTAAAATAATGCTTTTTTAGCTCAAATCTAAAAATGACAAAGTTCCAGGTCTTAATGGGTTAAAATAACAATTTAGCCGATAGTCGATACTGATACCGATATTACAAATACCAAATACATCTTCATTATAAGAAATAACTGTTCAGAATCTGCAGAAACACAACCTTGAGCGTCAGCTGGACGGTGACACACACCTCAGCTGTGCTGAACTGAAAGTGACTTCAAAAGCCCTTGAATATGATATGATGATGATTACTGTGATTATGGTAAGCTTACATTTCATATCACAAACACCATATAGAGTAAAAACTCCTGTAACTTTAACCAGCAATAAAAAAAAAAAACTTAAAGTAAAAAGTTTAAAAAAAGTACTTGCAGTGTTTGAAAGTTTCACATTTTCAGTACTTTTACTTCAACTCCACTACATCTCAGAGACAAATATCATACTTTTACTCCACTACAATTATTTGAACACTTTAGTTACTTTTGATTATTAATACAAAACAAACATTAACCACCACCCTACATTTCGGCCATTTGAAAATAGCCGATCTACAAGCTCACAATGTGTCGCATCGTGAGCTTGTAGATCTGCTATTTTTAGATTTTTTTATACAATTTGAAAACTTGTGAAATGGGACATTCTGCATAATGGGTACTTTCTACATTTGCTACCTTTAAGTGCATTTTGATACCAATACTTTTTTCACTTTTACTCAAGTAAATTTCGAATTCCGGAACTTTTACTTGTAACAGAATATTTCTACATTGCAGTATCGATACTTTTACTTAAGTAAAAACATGAGTACTTTTTCCACCATTGCTTGCTTGCGGGACACAGCGGGCCCTGAGCGGTACACACAGAATGGCAGAACTCTGCAGTCAGTGTAGCGAGAGAGAGACTTATCGCCTCCAATCAGGCGAGTGATATTAACACGTCCTGTCACTTGGGGGAGTCCTGCCGAACAAAGAGGGTGCTTGTCAGGCTTGGATGGGCCCATTAATAGGGGTGTAATGGGGAAGGGATATAGCTTTAGCAAGTGTAATTACCTCTGTATACTGTGGAGAGAGAGAGGGAGAGAGAGAGAGAGAGAGAGAGAGAGAGAGGGCCATGCTACCTCTAGTAATCTAAAAATATACCCACCTATACACAGGACCACTCTGTGTCCAAAAGCGGTGGCACACAGGGGACCCCGCAGGTCATAATACCGCTGTTGGCCTTGTTTTGGTCCTTTAAAAAAAAAAAAAGTCAATGTCTCCAGTGGTGGAAAGTAACTAAGTACGTGTACTCAAGTACCGTACTTAAGTACAATGTTGAGGTACTTTTACTTTATTGGAGTATTTCCAATTTTCTATACTTTTGCTTCTACCCCGCTACATCTCAGAGACAAATATTGTACTTTTACTCCACTACAATTATTTGAAAACATTAGTTACTAAACATACTAACCACTTAAGCTCTCTATATATTTCGGCTATTTGAAAATAGCAGATCTACAAGCTCACAACGTGTCGCATGGCGACGCGTTGTCAGCTTGTAGATCGGCTATTTTCAAAAGATTTTTATACATTTTGAAAACTTGAAATGGGATATTCTGCATTATGAGTGCTTTTACTTTTGGTACTTTAAGTATATTTTGATGCCAATACTTTTGTACTTTTACTCAAGTCAATTTTGAATTCCGGAAATAAATAGCACTTTTTTCCAACGCTGAATGTCTCCCATAAACTATATGACATGGAACCCTTTGGGCTTCTGATTGATAGATAGATATATAGATAGATAAATACATAGGACCACAATAGAAACAAGGCCCAAGGACCTTTTTGTGTTATCCTTTTAGCCCAAATGTATGACTGTACCCCGTGCTGTTTGCATTTCTGTCTAATAAAGTATTCAATCAATCAATCAATACATACATAAACAAAATAAGTATAACATTCTTAAATGAACTCTCAGGACTTTATTTACTGTGTACTTCTCAAAAGTACCTTTGACTCGTTCAGGTATTACTTTAGTAAAGACACAAGCGAGCGGCCAATGTAAAAAAAAAGAAGAAACGCAAGTAGGCAAATATAGCATGAAACCCTCCCTGTGACATCATGAACCTCCTCTTGCAATTAAGTGCGGCTCAAAAGGCAAACGTTCTCTCTGTACGAAACGCCTAGAGGGGGAAAAATAGGGCTGAGCTACCTGATCCGTAACTCAGACAATTTGTGCCAAATAAAACCTGAATAAATCAAAGCCATATTTCAGCCGTTTGCCTCGGCTAGGAGATGTAAATCTAGCGGGGGCTCAAGAAAGGGCTCTGTGGCCCTCGCCCGGGGGACTGGGGGGCAGCGTGTTATTGTTGATTAAAATGGATTAAGGCTGAGATTACGGTCTGTCTCCTCCCAAAGTCGGCTCTAAACTAGACCCAGCGCCAGCCAGGCCAGCGCAACGGGTCACCCTGAAGAGGAGAGAGAGAGAGAGAGAGAGAGAGGCCCTTTGAGTTCCACCAGGTTGTGTCTGACTGACTCCATGGCTCTGTGGTTTTCCACAGTGAAAACATGAACAGAACAGAAACACACAGTGGCTTTTTTTCTCTTTTATTGTGCTGTGCAAGGTGGGAGGAGTGGGGGAGAGAGAGAGAGAGAGAGAGGAGAGACATGCAAATAGTAGCCAGAATTACCATATTGTCTCTTGTCGCGTGGAAACCTCATACGTCTAAAATTGTTACTTTTCAAGATTGAAATTCAAAAATGGCAAAAGTAGCAGATCTGCAAGCTCGCGACGCATTTCCAGCTTCTAGATCGGTTTTGTGTGACGCTGCTGCAGTATGATCAAATAGGGCGTAAAACACAAAAAGTTAAAATATTGAGATAAGAGGTTTCTGCAACGATATACTGTAAGTATGTAGGGTGAAAGCTATAATAATAAACAAGTAAATACAGGTGTCCTCGTTAGTTGTTGTTGTGGTATTTGCCGAGTACATTCGCACATATTATCTGTAATGTTGTACCCTGCATTTAACCCATCTAATAGGAGCAGTGAGTACATTTGAGCAGTGCAATAAGTCGGAGGAGGAGGTCTTTGCTCAGGACTCTTTTGTATTGACGCTAAGCCAGGAGGAGCCGCGGGGATCGAACCCACCGGTTCCCAAGCAGTCCCTCTAAAGCCGCTGCCCAGTATAGGGGTTTTATAGGGGCATTTAGAGGGGAGAATATGATGCACTCTCGTGTCAACAGCCCAGGCTGTAGCGGTGGGGCCTCGCCGCCTCTACCATGTATTTTTGGTGACTGACCAGACCTGTTTGTGAGAAGGGGGTTTAGGGGGGTATAGCTGTGGGTGGGTGAGCTGGGTGGTGGGCTAGGGAGGTGGGGTGGGGGGGTAGCTGTGGGTGGGTGAGCTGGGTGGTGGGGGTGTGGGGGTGCTGTGGGTGGAAGGGCTGCATGGTGGGTTGAGGGGGGTGGGGGGGTTGGGGTAGCTGTGGCCAGTTGACACGGACATGGAAAGATTGTTTTCACACTGCTTGCTGGAAGGAACACATGTCCATGCATACACCAGCAGTGCTCTCCCACATCAGCCCACACAGCTGTGTGACACTGATGGAGGCGCTCTATTAATAAACAGGCCCATTATGTGCCCAGAGGATCCACATTTATATTCATGCATGAGAAATGGTTTATTATGAAGAATTCTCTGCCACCCAGGCGTGCTTCCAGTACCTGACTGAGTCAAACTGGGGAACCTTTTTGGGGTTTTCTTTTTTTTTTCCTACGCAAAATTTGAAAAGAACTTTCTTTGAGCCTGACATGTAGCCTACACTGTACGTTTTGTTTAAGTTTTTTTTTTTAACATTAATAAACTTAAACGCTAAGCATGCATAACCTGGACGATTCCTGAGTTTCAAGCACTAATAATACCGTAGGAGCCTATAGACTTCTTCTACAGGGTCATACAATGTCACTCCGCAATTGACACTCTTTTCCCTCCTGGCTTAGCAACAGAAAAATCTTCACGTGAGAAGTGTGTGTAACAACCAAGAGCGGGGTGGGTGTGTGTGTGTGTGTGTGTGTTGTCATAAAAGCAATATTTATTTCTGTTTTTAATTAAGCAAAATGATTCCCATCTGTGTAAAAAGTTATCGTTCCGCTCGTTAGGTATAAAAGGTTTCACCAGGGCAGTTGATTAATTGTGCATGTCTTCAGTTGCCGCGCTAGAGTAAGGTCCCCACCAGCCAATTATCATAATCCAAGGCTTGTTTATTTTCTCTCCACTGCCAGCCATGACGCTGTGGTGGTGGCTGAGCCGGTGGGTTTTAGCACCACCAGGGCCCCGGGACAGAAGATGCTCAGTATATATACCCCCTTCAGGACTGGCAGCAAAGGCGGAGGTTTCGGACGGAGCCAGTGGAGTAGGGGGGGTAGGGGGGGGATAAAGGTCCAGTTCAGTCTGTCAGTCACACTGAAATGCCGTAATGAGTGACAGTTGATCTGTCTAGGTTGGCTTGCTTCATTCATTTGGGGGGGGGGATTGTAATGACTTGCATAAGGCCCAGACACACTGACTCGTTGAGTTCATGTTGGTTCAAAGTTTAACCACTTAAAACCCAGTGGGGGGGGGGACGAAGTACTCGCTCCCCCAGTACTTGAGTTAAAGTATAGATACTCCCTGGTCGAATGTTACTCGGCTGACGAGGGAAAGTTTGTCCGTCGAACTGCAAGAAATAAAATGAACGCGATTATAATCGTTGCTGTCGGGCAGAAACCTTGTATCTCCATATTTCAACTTGTTGTGTTTTCTTTTGTAAATTAACGCCTTACTTGCGTCACACAAAAGCATCAAAAGTATCAGATCCACAAGCTCGAAACGTGGTGCGAAGCGACGCGTTTTGAGCTTGTAGATCTGCTACATTTGATACTTTTGAATTTGAATCCTGAAAAATAACAGTTTTGGACATACTGTACGACACACAAGAAAAACATGTTTCATCATATAAAGGACATTTAAAAAAAAGCCAAAAAGAAATATCTTAAAAAAAATGAAAGAAGTGAAAGCACCTTTGGCGTTGAGATGTACAATAGAGATTCAACAACATGTAATTGCAATTTGGAGTTGACTTGATGTGTGATCTATGAACTATCCTCTATAACATTTAAAAAAAAATATATATATTTATATAAAAAAGTTATTTAATTAGTGACGTTTGTCGCATTTGTGGTTCCCTCTGAAGTGAAATTGCTATTGGCTATTACAATGGCCCCTCCCTCAAACTTTGCCAGTTGGAGCCAATCAGTATGGAATATCAAAACTCTGTATCATACACATGTTCTTCACGTGTCTCTAGAGATTGCATACTTATTTATTTTTTAAGCATGTCATTTTGGATAATTAAGTATTTTTAAAAGCAAGTACTCCAGTACTTTAACTTGAGTACAAATTCGAACAGAGCAACTTTTACTTGTAGTGAGGTTTAGAGTAAATGTGTCCAACACTGCACAGAACAGTGTTTGTAAGTGAACCCAATCTTTATTACTAGGTCGAGGTCTTGTTGTGCTGTTCTCTCCTAGACTTGAAGGCAAACACATCGGTCCTGCAGTGTAATTGGCAGCTGCCTTTGGCCCTCGTGATGCAATGATCGTATCCATTCTGTAATGGAGGGGAAAAGTACAGCTTGCATTCACCCATAGAGTATGAAAAACACAGGAAACGTTAACGCGGCTGGAACGGTTACATCTAGTACTTTTTTTACCCCCGCGGGCCAAGAAACACAAACTCAGGTTTCAGGAACGGCTGTTTCTATATTCTTCTTCATATCAATTTGTCAGCCGCTGTGTTTAGATGACATGTTTGCTGTCTGCCTTGTCAGAGCCGATGTACTTTGTGATCCATTAGGCCAACCCGAGCGCAGCAGAGGAGGAGGTGCAACAAAAAAAAAAAAGAAAACGTGTGTGTGCCCACATTTTGGACGACCGACCGACCGACGTCGCTTTGTCGAAAAACGATGTCTGGCTTGCCACATAAATCCCAAACTTGACCCAAATTGTTTTCTTTTCCAACAAAAAAAAAATGAATTATTTATGTCTTCTATTTTTATATTTGGCAAGCAGGCAGAAACCACCTATTTATGTGATTTGGAGAGAGTAAATGTCAGAGTTAATAAGAGGTTATCTGGAAGGAGAAAGTGATTAAACTCCCTCCCCTTCGGATGACTCCCTCTTTAAGCCCGGTGTTATACTTAGTCGCACACGGGTGTTGTTGCGCAGCGGAAACAGGCGATCTACAAGCTCACAACGCGTCGCGTAGCGACGCGTTGTGAGTCTTGTAGATCGGCTGTTTCCGGGTGCACGACGACACTAAGAATAAATCAGGCTTTTGCAGCAACACGCCTCGGAGGCCTCGTCTCTTTTCTCCCTCTTTTCCTGTGTCTAGACATGCAGGGCTAGCAGCAGCGCCGCTCGCGAGCCGGACAGAATGAGCCACACAAGCGTCTCCCCGGAGAACCGCCGCGAAACAAACTAAAACCCAACCGCTTTAACCCATTAAGACCGGGAAAGCATCTGTGTCATTTTAGATCTTTAGCGATAGCCTTATTTTATACTTTGGCTTTTCAAAAATAGCAGATATACAAGCTCATAGCGCGGCACCGAGTGCCGCGCTATGAGCTTGTAGATCTGCTATTTAATTTTTTTACATTTTTGCAAATCTTTGAATATATATATTTTTGGAAACTACATTTTTCACTCAAATTTTGATTCTGGGGGTCCCTAGAACAAAAGATTTTCTTGTCAAGGACCCCCAACATTATATGCATTTAGCTGCGGACCCCCATCTCAAAATATGTTGTTCAAGCCCCCCCCCTCCCATGAGCAAAGATTTGAGTTACAATTGTTCAATAAAAAAGATTTGCGCACATTCTCACGATTTTTCAAAAATAGCAGATCTACAAGCTTGTATATCTGCTATTTTTGAATAGCCAAAGTATACAAAAATAATGGTTAAAGTGGTTACACAGGATTGAATGTGTTAAGAGGGAGGAGACAACGTCAGCGTCACAAACCATGTCTCAATGCAAAAAAAAAAGCCCTCTCTTCTGTATGTGTGGATTATGCATGTCAAAGGAACTTGGAGGGCTGAGGGGGGGGGGTGGGTGGGGGGGGGACACCACATTCGCCGCATATGTAATCATGTTGGGGTACGTTGTGGTTAAACTGCCTTAAGTCTTTGCTGGCATGAACTGCAAAGAGAAAGGCGAGATTTACTAGGAAGTTAAAGTGAGGTTGAACTTTGGGAGAACCTTGAAACCTCGGCGCTGAATACTGTGTATACTGTATACGCCCGGCCCATGATATCCGTCATCTTCATCTGTTGCTCCTTGCATTGCTCTGTGAGCGGTGTTCATTTTGTTGACTAAGACTAAAAGACCAATATTTTGATATTTAGTCGACTAGACTAAGACTAAACAATTTCAGATGACTAAAATAGGACTAAAACTAAATGGTGTGTTATTCAAAAGACTAAGACTAAATCAGAATTTGCTGTCAAAATTAACACTGAGTGAGGAATCTGATAATTCTGCATGGCAACGCAGGTCCCAGGTTCAGATTTTCAGCACATAAATGATCACGAATAATAATAAGGCACATTCTGCCAATGTTCTGAAATGGAAAAGAAATCATGTTAAAAAGTAGATTAAAATGTTAGAGAGGGACTAGTGGAGAAGAGATCCAGTATAACTAAAAGACAAGACATTTGATGCTTGGTTGGGCTCAGGTGTTGCGCTCTGAAAATGGCAGATCTACAAGCTCAGTGCAACGCGTTTTGAGCTTGTAGATTGTCTATTTTCAAGTGTAAAATCAGCCATCACAACACCATCTAGGCCCGCCAAAATACATTTTAGTCAACTAAATCAACTGTAGATTTAGTTGTCTATAATCTTAGGATATTTAGTCAACTAAAACTAGACTAACAGTAAAACATTTCAGATGACAAAAATAACTAAATTAACTAAATGGAATTTGATTCAAAAGACTATGACTAAAACTGAATCAATATTTGTTGTCAAAATCAACACTACAACATTATATGTCATATCTGAGCTTCATCACTTCAGATGTGGCCTTATGGTAGTCATATGGCTACTGTGCACCAGGTAGCCAATAGTAACTTTCGCAAGTTTACAAGTGGCTGGTAAAGGTAACCAAAAAGGAAATTAAATTTCCCCTCCAGGTTTATGTGTCTGATAATAATGGCCCCTTCCAGAAAACCTGCTCCCCTTTCTGACCTTTTATTTCCCCCTTTCCACCTGTTGTAAGCAGTGGTCTGCCTCACGTCACTCACCTCATAACGTTGACAACACCACTCCACCGGGCGTTAATTGCTACATGCACTACCGAAGGGTTTCCTATAGCTAATAGTCACTGGATGTTGCCGGCAGCGTGCATGCATGCATGGTGCCCCGGCAGTTAACCCATTAAGACCGGGAACGCCGTCTGTGTGTAACCACTTTAAACCATTATTTTATTTGGCTATTAAAAAAAATTGCAGATATACAAGCTCATAGCGCGGCACCTAGTGCCGCACTATGAGCTTGTAGCTCTGCTATTTTAGAAGAATCGTGAACATTTAGTGAAAATCTTGAATATATATATATATATGTTTTTAAAGCGAACATTTTTAACTAAAATCTTTGCTTCTGGGTGGGTCCCTGGAACAACATATTTTGAGATGGGGGTCCGAGGCCAAATACATTATCATTTTTGGGGGTCCTTGACATGAAAAAGTTTTAGAACCACTATAGCAACGTAAGTTTAAAAAAAAAACTGTTAAGATTTAGAAGACATTTGTAGAATCCCCCACAAGCAAAGATTTGAGTTACAAATGTTCGCTTTAAAATATATATATATTCAAAGATTTGCACACATTTTCATGATTTTTTCAAAAAAATAACAGATCTACAAGCTCATAGCGCGGCACTCGGTGCCGCGCTATGAGCTTGTATATCTGCTATTTTTGAATAGCCAAAGTATAATATAAGATAATGGTTAAAGTGGTTCAAATGGACGATGCTTTCCCGGTCTTAGTGAGTTAAACCAGCGCTGTGCGTTGGAACCCTGTGGGACAAACGCTACAGTATCTCTGTGTGAGAGTTAGTTAACTTAACGACACCTGGTGTGCTTATTTTCCCAGCGTAGCGAGAACTCTGTTTTGTGCCACGGCCCCGTTCAATAAAACAGGTTGCCAGGTCAGGGTATATATAACAGCAGTGCCTGCTAATAATTGTCGTTGGTTGTTTGTACCTGGAGATTGGTTATTGTTGTCAGTGGTGGAAAAACTACTCCATTTTTTTTACTAAGTAAAACTATCAATACTGCAATGTAGACATATTCTGAATTCAGAATTTACTTGAGTAAAAGTACAAAAGTATTGCTAGCAAAATGTACTTTAAGTGCCAGACGTAGAACGTACTCATTATGCAGAAAGTCCCATTTCACAAGTTTTCAAATTTATAAAATGTATAAATCTTTTGGAAAATCCTTTGGAAATAGCAGATCTACAAGCTCACAATGCGTCGCGATGACTATATAGGAGGCTATATTGAAGTGGTAAATGTGTGTTTTGTAATAATAATCAAAATCTACAAAAGTAACTAGTAACTAAAGTTTTCAAATAATTGTAGTGGAGTAAAAGTACAATATTTGCCTCTGAGATGTAGTGGAGTAGAAGTAAAAGTACAGAAAATCCGAAACACTAAAGTGAAGGTACCTCAACATTGTACTTAAGTAAAAGTAAAGGTACTTAGCTACTTTCCACCACTGATTGTTGTGTACGTGTTTGAAATATCCTGTGGAAAACTCTGCTAAAAAGCAGTGCCTATGAGGCATTACCAGGCATTCAGACAATGTTCCATTAGTGTTCTGTGATTAGTAGGTAAAACAATAAATAAACTAAATGAAGTCATGGACTTGCTGAACATTTTCAAGTAAATTTGACAGGTTTGTGTTTGGTTAACTCCTTTTATAAGCTCTTTGCCATATTTGCAAAACAAAAAAGTTGCAATAATCACATAAATTATTAAAAGGCCGGGGGTGCAATCAACAGCATTATCCAGAATCTGTCCAGAACCATAGTTTGATCGGCTCCATACTCGCTATAAAAGTTTAATAGCGCGATTGCAGGCCTTCTCTCTTTCCAAAAGACAATCAAGTGCAATCAATGTCCAACATGCCCTCCTCTCCTCTCCTCTCCTCTCCTCTCCTCTCCTCTCCTCTCCTCTCCTCACCTCCTGCAATTCATGGCTTTCGGGGCGATGTCCAAAACCAAAAAAAAGAACCTGTTGTTCTAATGGATCCACTGTTATTATTTAGTTTAAAGCTCTTGTTAATACTTTTCATTGGTTAAATATTTATAAAACCCACAGGTGTGTGGTCTGTTTAAAACTTTATAACTTTTGCACCAGACTGTCATACAACAAAGGGATACACCGATATGGAAATTCTTGGCCGATAGCGATGTTTGAAATAACAATTTAGCCGATACTGATACCGATATTTGTCTATTTAGTTTTTGGTGTTATTATTTCCCCCTTTTGTGCCAGGGAAAAAAATACATCTTCATCATAAGAAATAACTGTTCAGAATCTGCAGAAACACAACATAATTTCCTTGATGCAAGTAACATTAACGAGTGTCAACAAGCGTCAGCTGGACAGTGACACACACACCTCAGCTGTGCTGAACTGAAAGTGACTGGAGTTAGTAAAAAAAAAGCCCTTGAATATGACATGATAATGTTAACTGTTATTATGGTAAGCTTGCATTTCATATCACAAACACCATAGAGTAAAAACTCCTGTAACTTTAACCAGCAAAAAAAGAAAATAATCGATACAGATATTGACCGATAACGGCAAATATCGTCCGATACTGATATGTGTCCGATATATTGGTGCATCCTTAAAAATAGGGCATAAATAGTTTGGGAGGGGGGCATACAAAAGATTAGATAAGGAGATGCAAGGTTTCCGCCGGACAGTGACGATTCGTCACTGTCCGGCGGAAACCATGCATCTCAGTTCTACAGTTCGTCACTGACGAACTGTAAAGGCTGACCTGTTGTGTAGACAGTGACGAACTGTAAAGGCTGACCTGTTGTGTAGACAGTGACGAACTGTAAAGGCTGACCTCTTGTGTAAATCCTCGGTGCATCCAGCCATGTCGTTAGGCTGAGGGGTTATGACCTGTTATCCTCTGCCGTTACACAGGAATGCAGGGCAGTTCAGAGGATCATTAATTGTCAAATCACAGAGAGACCCTAAAAATATCAGCAGCGTTGCAGCAAGGTCATCGCATGGGAAGTTTGTTGAATGTTATCAAAGCTACAAAGATAGCTTTGTAGTTTCATGTCTACTCGACCTTTAGCTTTATTTTTTCCCCCCCCCAAACCTTTCACACGTGAGATCTTTTTGTTTTTGTTTGTTTTTGACCGAGCAACACCCTCTTTGTACAGTTGTCCTTTCTGTGACTTGCTGAGCAGTTATCCAAAGTAGCCTACTTCTTCAAGTACAAACCAGTGTTGATTTTGACAGCAAATCTTGATCTAGTTTTAGTCGATAGTCTTTTGAATAAAAGTGTCATTTAGTTTTAGTCATCTGAAATGTTTTAGTTTGTGTCTAGTTTTAGTCGACTAAATATCATAAGATTACAGTCAGCTAAATCTACAGTTGATTTAGTCGACTGTAATGTATTTTGGCGGGTCTTGATGGCGTCGTAATGGCTGATTTTACACTTGGTTGCATGCTCAAAATAGCCGATCTACAAACATAAAATGACTTTTTTGAGCGAAGGGATTCTACCGTTGCGCCTCAGCCTTAAACGGCCAGTCCGGTGCGTCACAGGGGTATAGGGACAATAGATGCAGAAGAGATCAACGCTGGAGCAACATGGACATTTTAAGCCTTTTATTATTTAGGTGCAAGTATACAGATTGACTGACGGTTTTGGTCTTTCGACCTTCCTCCTAGTCATGACTCTGAAAAATTACTTGTCTTTTAGTTCTACTGGATCTCTTCTCCACTCCCTTAACACTTTTAGTCTAGTTTTTTATTTGTTGACAAAATTGTCAATATATTAAGTTTTTATTAAGTTTTAGTCATCGTAGCTTAGTTTCTATTTAGTTTTCGTCAGTGAAAAAAGGTAGCCGACGAACATTTTTCGGCATAGCTTTAATCGACGAAATCAACACTGGTACAAGCGGCATATACAGTAGTGCACACATACTGTACTTACAGACAGTACACGCACTGTATAAATGAAAGCTAAGTCAGAAAACGGTTAGACAATGAGTACCCTCTTAGATATCACGTTTCCTGTTAAAATATCTGTTTAAGTGCCACTTTCAACAGCTCATAACTCTAGGTACAGTATACCATCTGCTCCCCCCCTCCTCTTTAACCTTATCTTGTTGAGTATCAGGGCTCTGTGGAAGTGGAGAAATAACATCCTTCAACGCAAGCCTTGCCAGCCCGGCCCGGCCCGGTGGACTGGGCTGCTGCTGCTGCCGTGTGGTGTGTGTGTGCGGAGGAAATGAAAGTGAAATACATCTCACGCGGCCCTGGCTCTGGCTTCTTCACATGGCCATAAAGCAGCTCTCTGTGATTGTCATCTTTACAACCCTACACATCGTTTAAGGAGGTATTTTTCATGTGGCCAAATAAATCAAGGTTTTAAATGTTTGAGGCAACCGCGCTTAGCAACCAACTATCAAATGCAATGAGCAGCACTCCAAGCTGAACGCTGGGACTCACTCCACATGTCAGAGAGAGGACATAAGAGCTCTTATAATCGTTTTTTTTGAACACTTTGCAAAGCAAGTCACAGATGCAACCACTGCATCCAGGAGTCTAATCAGGTACTATTGGCCCCTCTACCCCTTAAAGGGATAGTTCCCCCCAAACAAATATTTTTTTCTATCGATTAGTCACCCCATGGAGACTTGAGTTCATGGATTCTTTTGGGGGGGGTTTTGTCGCATCCCTAAGCCAATAATTTGATGACCGGCAGCGATTCCGGTATAGGAGACACAGTCTCCTTTGTATCTCCTACCAGAACCGCTGCCTACCGGTCCGCTGGTCATCAAATTATTGGCTTAGGAATGCGATAAAAACAAAAACAATCCCCCAAAAAAAGTCTCCATGGGGTGACTAATCGATAGGAAAAAAAAGTGTTTTGGGTGAACTATCCCTTTAATATCTGTGCCGAAAAATAACCGACCTACAAGCTCACAATGTGTCAACGTTGCACTGCATTGTGAGCTTGTATACCTGCTATTTTCGGGAAACTGTATTATGACATTATTACCCAGAATAGGGACGCTAGTGTTCATCATGTGGCTATTAATGCAGTTTACGTTTTCACACTTAACTTGTGCTATTTTTGAGCATGTAAGGCCAAATAGATCCGATGAAGCTTTAATACATATTTACACTGTTACGCAGTTATATTACATAAGAATTAGCCCCCAGTTTCACTAGAGGGTCGCGGGTTTCTTCGCTGCTAAACTGCCGTTTAAGGTTGAGACCGGTCCAGGGTCGAGGCTGTGAAAGGGCCTTTTCATCCGTGACAGAATGAATCAAATGCAGAATTTGAAGAAAGCTGCTGACAGAAAATCAGTTAGGAAAATATTTGAACGCTCATATTCTCCCCCAAACACATCACATGTTAACCCACTGAGACCTGGAACGCGTCTGTGTCGCTTCAGATTTCTTTGGCTATTCAAAAATAGCAGATATACAAGCTCATAGCGCGGCACTGAGTGCCGCGCTATGAGCTTGTAGATCTGCTATTTTTGAAAAATCTTGAATATATTTTTATTATTTTTTTCAAAAAACTGTTTTTTTTTGTGTTTTTTTTGTAAAATATTTGTATTGGTTTTAAAGACATACAAAATACAGACACAGACAAAAAAAAATTAAATTAAGACAAAAAAATACAGCTCAGAAACAACATTTAAACAAAGATAAAAAGATGAGCAAGAACATGATCATAGGTCAGAAAAAAAAAAAAAATGTTTTTGTGAAGGATTTAGAAAACATTTTTAAGAATCGCCTCAGGTCTTAATGGGTTAAAAAATACAGAGTTGTTCCTGCACATGCGTGCACGAGGCGGAGGGAGTCGGGGCGCCTGGCCCACCCTCTAATCACACTCCATCCGCCCCACACGCTCTGTAAATATCCCATCATCCCCGGGTGGTGGAGACACCAGTCAACGCCAGGAAACTGCCAGCGTGACGGACACATGTCTTCCACTGGGTACCCCCAGCTCAGAACCCCCGCCCCCCCCCCCACCCAACCCCCCTAAAAAACTCACCAGAGACCCTCATCCTCGGGGCCCCCCACGAAAGGGAGAGGAGAGTCTTTTAGCTGGATTTATACTTTGTTGTCATTGGGCAGTGGTGGAGTGGTGGCCTAAAGCAGTGGTTCTCAAACGTTTTCGTGCCAAAGACCCCCAAATTGATATGTATGGGACCCCCACCTGAAAATATGTTGTGCCAGGGACCCCCAGAAGCAAAGAATTGTGTAAAAAAAAAAAAAAAGATTTAAAGATTTGCACACATTTTCAAGATTTTTCAAAAATAGCAGATCTACAGTACAAGCTCATAGCGCGGCACTCGGTGCCGCACTATATGAGCTTGTACATCTGCTATTTTTAAATAGCCCAAAGTATAAAATATGGATAAAGGGGTTAAAAAGACCTGAGGCGATTCTTAAAAAATGTTTTCTAAATCCTAACAGTTTTTTGAAAAAAATCTAAAAAAAATGTTTTCAAGATTTTTCAAAAATAGCAGATCTACAAGCTCATAGCGCGGCACTCGGTGCTGCGCTATGAGCTTGTATATCTGCTATTTTTGAATAGCCAAAGAAATCTAAAGAGACACAGATGCGTTCCAGGTCTTAATGGGTTAAAATGATTGTGATGCTTTATTAACTAATTTTGCTGGGGACCCCCTGGAACCCCCCCACAAGGACCCCTGGGGGTCCACGGACTCCACTTTAAGAACCAATGGCCTAAAGGTTAGAGGAGCGCGCTTGTAGCTGAAAGGCTCCTGGTTCGTTCCCCCAGTCCGGCAGGAAGGCAGCTCGCCAAAAGAAATGACCCGACAGTTTTTCTGTAAACATACTTTTATTTCTCCTATAGTATTGTATGTCTTTAAAGTATTCCCAGGGACGTGCTGGCCACTGGGAAATGTGGGACAATTCCAGAAAGGCCTCTCCATTACCGTGTAAAAAAAAACGTCCGAAATTAAGTAAGAAACGACCGAAATTAAGTAAAAAATCTTTACGGGCCTCTCTATCTGAGATTCCCAGGCTGAATTAGGGGCCCAGCACGTCAATCAATCCTTCAACACGGCTTAAGTGCCCTTGAGCAAGGCACTGAACCCCCAACTGCTCCAGTGAGGCTGCTCAGTGGGCCAACAGTATAAGACTGTGGTTGTTCAGCTCCCAGGTTTTAGTGTGTGTGTGTGTGTGTGTGTGTGTGTGTGTGTGTGTGTGTGTGTGTGTCTGTCTGTCTGTCTGTCTGTCTGTCTGTCTGTCTGTCTGTCTGTCTGTCTGTCTGTCTGTCTGTCTGTCTGTCTGTCTGTCTGTCTGCGTGCGTGCGTGCGTGCGTGCGTGCGTGCGTGCGTGTGTGTGTGCAGGGCCTTAGTAAATAAGTGTTAAAAATAAGTTGTGCACCAGTGTGTCGCGCAACCTACAATAACAGATCTACAAGCTCACGACGACGCGCCGCACTGAGGCGTGTGTTTGTGAGCTTGCAGATCGGCTATTTTAAGGTGCGCGACACCGGTGCACAGCTAGGTATAATTCAGGCAATATGGCAGGGTGAGAGCTGATGTTTATGGACTTTGTGTAGACCATGTGGGTCACAATACAAATGAATCCCTGTCCCTTGTTAGTCGTGGGGTCTGGGTCACATCAGTAGGGCGTAATGCTTCTTCATTTTATGGTTTATGAGCATAATGGTGATGCATTATGCTCTGACACTACCTCTGGGAATACAAAGAAAAACCTGGCTTTTGAACGGTGGTGTATAAAGTAACTAAGTACATTTACTCAAGTGCTGTACTTTTACTATTACTGGAGTGTTTCCAATTGTCTATACTTTTACTTCTACTCCACTACATCTCGGAGGCAAATATTGTACTTTTACTCCACTACAATTATTTGAAAACTTTAGCTACTAGTTACTCTGCAGATATTAATGATTACATTATAAAACAGACATTAACCACTTCAGCCCTATTTTATACATAGGCTATTTGAAAATAGCCGATCTACAAGCTCACAACGCGTCGCATCACGACGCGTTGTGAGCTTGAAGATCTGCTATTTTCAAACATTTTAGTACTTTTGCTTTTGGTACTTTAAGTACATTTTGATACCAATACTTTTGTACTTTTAATTCCGGACTTATACTTGTAACAGAGTATACTTCTACATTGCAGTATTGATACTTTTACTTAAGTAAAACATTCGAGTACTTTTTCCACCACTGCTTTTGAATAATAAAAAAAAGAAACCTGATCCTAAAACCATATGCGTGGATTAAAAGCATTGCAAACAAAATTGGATTACACTAAGTTCACGATACCTTCTCATGGTTCAAGTCTTAAGTGGTTCATTTCCTGGCAAACAACATATATAGTGCATAAATGTCCCACATAGTAACTCTAACCTGCGATCTTTGCTTGAAATGACTCTCTTTTCTCTCGATAATAACCATTACCATCCACTCCACCATTACCTCACCGACAATGCCAATCTTATGTATCAAGAAAACAGAAAATATGGAACTTAATAATCCTTTTGAAAATATATGACATACCTGAAAGTAAACAATATAAAAGCTTATGAAATTGGAAACGAAAGCTAAATACAGGTCACTTTGGGATTTGGATCATACTGTATTTTTTGTCGTCCCTTCCCTCTTTGCGGCTGAATTTGGGCCTATAGTCATTCTGTACTGAGACGGCACCTTTTATTTATAGTACAAGACATTTACACTTTCCATAACATATAGATAATGGCCAAGAAGTTAATTAATGACCTCAGAAATGTCACCTAAATTGTTAAACAATTTACAATTTAAACCTTATGTCTTGTGTTGAAATCGGATGGAATTTGATTGCAACGATCACTGTGTGAATTGCAAATCCACTAGGCGCATCTTAATCCCAATGATGCTCTGCCTAAATGCTAAGGAAACGTTTGTGCTCTGCCTCTGCATTAAAAAAAACTAAAAACCCAGAGCTCAAACTCTGCGTAAGCAGTGCACCATGATAGTGCCTCACCTCAGACCTCGTATCTAGACGTATCTAACGGGGGTGGTAGACGTAAAAATGACAACTGCGTCCCGTCAGAAGACGGCCAAACCACTTTCGCTCTTGTTTGCGGTGCTTTGCGCCAGACGGAAGATAGGGCCATCAGTGTTAATTTATCCATTTGTACAGTAAGTCAGAGAGTGTACAGTAATAATGTAACCAAATGGACCCTTGTGGATCCATTTGGTTACATTTGTACACTCTCGGGAGTTAAATGAACACTGAGGATTTACAGTAAATGACTGTGTGTCTTCTGCTGGTGTTGTGTAACGGTTCTCAACCTTTTCAGGCAAAATGATCGTATGTGAACTAGGGACCCCCCACCCTGACGAGCATTGGAATCGTGACATTACATATAGTTTGACTCGGTTCCACAGATAAATATTGTGAAAATAGCAAATTTACATGTTGTGAGCTTTCGGCTACATCGGCTATTCTCAAATGTTTTGCCTCTTTCTTATATTATTTGACATTTTGGCCAATGTTGGACCAGTTTTTATAGTATAGTTTGTTGATTACTTTTGATGTAGTAATGCTCTTTTTTTCTTTTAAGTATTAAAAAGGTCTTAAAAGTCCTTACATTGTCACTTAACTGTCATCTGGGGATGGCCCCCTGAGAGGTCCCGACCGACAGGTTGAGAACCACTCTGGTGTAACACAGTGAGCGTGGCAGGGCTTTGTGTGTGTGTGTGTGTGTGTGTGTGTGTGTGTGTGTGTGGGGCTCTGCGGTCGGAGCTCCTTCCCCTCTCATTTACAGTAGGAGTGTGTGAGAACACGCAGAGCAGCAGGTTCCAGGCGTACGGCTGCTTATTTACTGTGGAGCAGACACAGCAGAATACAGGAGCGGGTGCAGCGGCGGTCGGAGGGGTCCCCCAAGGGGAGGTGGGGGGTGTTTGGGGGGCCCCGGGGGCCAGAGCAGCTAGCGTCTGACACTTAGCGTAAACACACGGGACCGTCAAAGCCGCAAGGCTGCGGCTCCGCTGCCAAACACTCGCCCGCCACCACCGTCACCATCTTCTTCACCAGGCACCATTAACCCATTAAGACCGGGAACGCATCTGTGTGTCTTTTTTAAGATTTCTTTGGCTATTCAAAACATAGCAGATATACAAGCTCATAGCGCGGCACCGAGTGCCGCGCTATGAGCTTGTAGATCTGCTATGTTTTGAAACATCGTGGACATTTGTGCAAATCCTATGAATATATCTTTTTTAAACATTTGAACATTTGTAACTCAAATCTTTGGTTCTGGGGGGTCCCTGGAACAACATAGTTTGAGATGGGGGTCCGCAACCAAATACATATCATTTTGGGTGGTCCTTGACATGAAAAAAAGTTTGAGAACCACTGATATTTCAGCAACATACTGTACGTTTTTTTTAAAACTGTTAAGATTTAGAAGATATTTGTAGAATCCCCAGAAACAAAGATTTGAGTTAAAATATTCACTTTAAAAAATATATATTCAAAGATTTGCACACATTTTCACTATTTTTCAAAAATAACAGATCTACAAGATATGAGCTGGTAGATCTGCTATTTTTGAATAGCCAAAGAAATTTAAAAAAATGACACACAGATGCGTTCCCGGTCTTAATGGGTTAACCTTCACCACCATTCAAAAACCTCCCCGTGGTTTGTTTTAAAAACGAGCATTGTGAAGCCGCTAGGAAACCCGACGCGGTTTCATGTTATGATTTTATAGCCGTGTACTAATTAAGCATAACAGGAACTGTGCCGTTTTCGGGTGCCTGATGAAACATGGACAGAAGGCGATGGACAGAAAAAGAGAACGCCAGTCATTCAGGAGTCGAGGATTTCTTTTTTTTTTCCCTTTTACAGTCCTTTATACCTGTCAAAATGTCCCTGATTTAAACACACATTCGACAGGATATTGTGCTAATGAACCCTACCGTGTGTATACATACTGCTCAATAACACTGGGCTGATTTTACTGTATTATTTTGAAAACGTGGCACCACTGTGATGACGATGTGGCCTCGCAGTGAGAGTTGACGTGACCCGGTTCCTTTTTTTAGCCAAAAATAAAAAGTGCCACAAAGACAGACATTCATGTTTCGCCCACAGTGTAGACAGACCCAGATAACCCAATGTAATCCCACGTCTGAGCTCATTGAGTCCCGCCGAGACCCGACGGAGACAACAATCAGACGAGTTTGTTGGCTGTCAATGAACATGTTTTAACCCACGTACAACCATAAGTCATTCATAGAGGGGGAGGGACGGACACAATGGTTTTCCTTCTACATCCTATCTGAACTGTTGTTGTGGAAGAAGAGAGGCCTGCAGCTCGTCTGTTCACACCAGTGGTTCTCAAAGTGGGGTCCGGGGACCCCCAGGGGTCCTTGAGTGGGGGTCCAAGGCAGTCCCTGGCTAAATTATTGATATATGGAACCAAGTGGAACCCATTCAATCCGGGAACACATCTCTCTCATTTTAGATGCATGAACTTGTAGATCTGCTATTTTTTTGAAAGATCGTGCAAATCTTTGAATATGTATTTTTTAAAGCGAACATTTTTTACTCAAATCTTTGCTTCTGGGTGGTCCCTGGAACAACATATTTTGAGATGGGGGTCCACGGCCAAATACATTATTTTGGGGGTCCTTGACATGAAAACGTTTGAGAACCACTGATATAGCAACATACGTTTTTCAAAAAACTGTTAGGATTTAGAAGACATTTGTAGAATATATATTCAAAGATTTGCACAAAATGTTCACGATTTTTGAAAAATGGCCAAAGAAATCTGAAAATGACAGAGATGTGTTCCCTGATTTACAGGGTTAAGGGGATTTTGTTCCCTGTGTAACCAGAGCACACTGTGCTTCCAAGAAGGAAAAGAAACATCTTCTGCTCGTCCAGACGCTGGCCCTGGACAACCTCAGACACGATTTCAACACCACCGGAGCCCCTGTCTCTCTCTCTGCTGTGTGCATGAGGGCCAACAGCTTCCGCCCCCTCTATCCGCTATCACTTCCGGACCAAGGAGAGCCGTCCCAGCTGGACGGAGATGAAAAGGTGGGTGGGTGGGTGTCGGAAGGAGGGGAGGGGGGAGCGGGGGATAGAGAGAGGCCAAACCGCTTTGATAGACTCTGAAGCACTTCTCGTCCAGTCACTTCAAAGGCCCCCAGTTGTCTTGGTGGGCAGATGGTTGACAAAGACAATCCTCTTGTTTGCTTAATGTGGAATGTTTCCTGAATTATTTTCTGTTTTTAGTCAATGTCAATTTGTCCGTCCGTCTGTCCGTCCGTCGAAAGCAATCTCAAACTATTGCCTGGATTGCCATGGACGGCTACTGTGCACCTTCCTGCTCTCCAGAGGATGATGGCCCCCACTGATTTTGGTGACCCCCAATGTGCTTTCATCTTGCTCCACCATTAGGCCACAATTCCCTCCTGTACACAAACAACATTCCTCACAAAAACAAAATGGCTCAGATCACCACGACGAGTGTCGCAAAAGACGGAGGAGTGCCTCTTCTTCCATCGGGAAAATAAAGCGTGTCACCCCGTTCTTTAGTTATTGGCTGTTGAATATAGCTTGTATGTATTTTTCTAAATCCTTTTAACATCAGATCGGACGGGGCTGGGTTTGTTGTGATCACGTTATTTCCGGGTATACTCTTCTCCGGAAGTCATAGGATCACTCATAGGTTGGCGAAGAGTGCCATCTAGATGTTTTGATGTGTTACGCGTCATTGGCACTCTGGGCTTTGGAAAAAATGTACATGTTACACGTCATTGGCACTGAATGAGTTAGCTGTTTCACGGGTTTGTGGCTTTATTTTTTGTGTTGAAATCCCCATTTGGGAATCTTAGATCAGGTCATATAAGAGCTGTGTTCCAAACATAAACACACCACCCTGGCTTTTTTGTCAGGGGGGTGGCTCTGCATCGTTTATGATATTCATTCATATTTGATACAGCCTGTTTCTGGCAAAAATGGAATTAATTCTGCCTTAAAAGTCTCCAGGGTGGTGTGTTTATTTTTGGAACACAGTTCTTATATGAAGCGATCTAAGATTCCCCAATGAGGATATCAACACAAAAAGTAAAGCCACGAACCTGCGGAAAAGCGCCCTTTACTGGCAGTGACGTCAGGACCTCGGTGCTCTATACCTAACTGCTCTCTTTCTTGAACATCTTCTTCCAATGGTTTTGCTTTGCTGCTCTAAGGCAGCAAAGGCTCTGCTTAGAGTTGCTTAGAGTCGGTTAGAGCTCGCTGGCTCACGCCGTTTCGATTGTTGAGACGCTGCCCGGTGCTGTAAAGAAACAAAAGCTGACGGCGTGTTTAGTCTGGAATGCCGAGAGCCTTCGGGATGTTGCATTCTGAAAACACAAGAAGCAGGAGTGAAAACACTGCATTACAGCCATTCCTGGCAGCAGATCCCTTCTCTGTTTTCATCCATGTCCAGAGAAAGAAAATAGGGGGGTATATTAAAAAGCAAAAGTAAGTCGACTCCCATTTACCCCTATAACAACCTAGCAGTGCATACCTCCAGTAGTACTTAACCATCAGAAATGTGCTGATTTAGCATGGATTGTGTTTTTGTTGCTATGACTTGGCGGGAAACGTGATACACACATACATACATGTACGTGCACACTCACGTACCCACGCACTTTAACCACTTAACCACTTGAACCCTAGGACGTCCGTGTGGGCAAACATTTTGTCTAAAATAGCAGATATATACAGTAAGCTCACAATGCATTGTGTTGAAAGCTTGCGGGTCTATTTTTGGGCAAAGAGATTTGTTGTATAGGGAAATAATAGAGGGTCTAATATAGAGCCCTGGGGAACCCCGGGTCTACTAAGCATATAGGGTTTAAGTTTGCAATAAGTCAAAGCATAGGGCTTAAAGGGATAGTTCACCCAAAAAAATCTTTTTTTTACTATCGATTAGTCACCCCATGGAACCAATAATTTGATGACCAGCGGACCGGTAGGCAGCGGTTCCGGTAGGAGAAACAAAGGAGACTCTTTGTGTCTCCTACCGGAACCGCTGCCGGTCATCAAATTATTGGCTTAGGAATTTGACAAAAACTAAAAACTATGAATGAATTCAAGTCTCCATGGGTTGACTAATCGATAGGAAAAAATGGCATTTTGGGGGTGAACTATCCCTTTAACTCCCTAATTGGTTCGTCGCGCGACAAATAGCGATTAGCTATTTTCTAAATAAAACAAAAAAGTGAAAAAGTTTGAAGACGTTTGAAAAAAAGAAAAAAATCTCAGAACATTTGCCCAGGGTTACCGTGGCTAACCTCTAAATAAATAAACACACACTCACGTCAAGATAAACGTGCCCTCTGTGAAACACCCATGGCGTGCAGCAGGAGAATCCTGCGTGTCAAGTCACGTCATCCGTCTGAACCCCCATGATTCGCCTACTACCCCGGTGGCCCGGTCACGCTCTAACAATGGCTGAGAGAGAGCCGACAGACCTCCAAGACACACAAACGTGCATGTGGTGGAATGTGTCTCCTGTCGCCGAGGCTTTCCTCAGCGGCGAGCCGGTTTGAGCCCCGAGCGAGGTGTCACGTTATTTAATTACACACCGCTTTACAGCTCCCGTCTAACGCCGCCGGGCCAGCCAGCCCAGCGCCTTCCGTTTCTCTCTCTCTCTCTCTCCATGCTTTATAATAAGGTTTACCTTCTCAGGGAAAATATGAATACGAGCTTTTGTTTGCTTTGCTCTAATTAGCCCTTAATTAATATTGTCATCTCAAGGGCAGACCTCAAATCAAGGCTCTCGAATTAGGGAGACTGTGTGTGTGCGTGTGCGTGTGTGTGTGTGTGTGTGTGTGTGTGTGTTGGGGAGGGGGGGAGGGGTGTACTTGTATTACTATACTTGTGAGGACCTAATGTCCCCACTAGTACAGTACAATTTGTTGTTTTGTGGTTTAAAAATGATCTTATAGAGTTACAATCAGGAACATATTCAGGTTCGGGATTAGGATTAGACATTTAGAGATTAAAGTTTACCGGGTTATAGGGTTATAGAATAGTTATGCCTAATTTATACGTATAGTTGTGCATCAGTGTCACGCACCGGGCAATAGATGATCTACAAGCGTGACCCGTGCTTGTAGATCTGCTATTTTGGTGTATTTTTCCGATGCAGTCTTATAAAGTTTGATGTCCTCACAAGTATAGTATAGTAACAGAAAGCTGTGTGTGTGTGTGTGTGTGTGTGTGTGTGTGTGTGTGTGTGGAACAGCGGCTTTTGCGGCTCCATTTCAAGACAAACTGATGTGGGAGACAGCGGGCGGCGGCGGAGAAGTCCTCTCATTATGAAAACAGAATGAAATCGATCCCCGTCTGACGGCCGGCTATTGCTAACATGACAAGACAACAGGCTGTTTGCTTAGCCCTCAGGCCTCCGACCCGCTAGCCAAGAGCACTGTTTAATAAGGAACTAATATTGCTGTCGTTGTCCCGGGAGCGGAAACCTCGTATCTCCATGTTTCAACTTATAATGTTTTTTCTTTTTGGTAGATTAACTTCCTACTTCGTCACACTATACAGTAGTTGTCACGCGAAAGTGGCAAGAATTAGCTGATCTCACAAAAAGACTGATCTACAAGCTCACAACATGTCTCGACGCAACACGTTGTGAGCTTGTAGATCTGCTTTTTTGAATTATTTTTTTTATGGTTTAAGTGAATGTGAAAGGTGGTTCATGTGACCTCGGTTGAGACGATAATCGTGTCTGTCGGGTGGAAGGCACTATATGTCGCGGCATTATGCGCCTTCCAGGGTCACTCATAGACATTCATAGAATGCCTCAAAAGGCACGATCTGACGTCTGAGGCGTTGATCAAGCAGGGTGTTAATCTACGAAAAAAACACAAAAAGTTAGAATATGTAGATAAGAGGTTTCTGCCCGACAGCAACGATATAATATCCATGGAATAAAGGTTATTTTTTCTATTTTATTTTTTTCCCGAAATGTAACCGTTTCGTGTTCATACAAGGTTTCCATCCAGACGGTGACAATTTCCTCCTCCTCGGTGTGCGTGTGATGGAGGGGAGGCTTTATGCCGCACAAATGAAAACTGTTACTCATGAAACAGTGTGTTACCATGGCGATAGCCTCCTCTTTGCCCCTATGACAGAATGTTGTGAGAACTGGCTCTCCGTCTCTGTGTGAGGAAAAAAAAATCTTCAAATTTGGTTATTCAAGAAATATTGTAGTGTTATTTATAGATCATCAACCGGCGCCTATTTGCAAATATCAAATCCTGTGGCAGGGCGTTGGTGGTGTGGCGGCAAGCCCTCGCCTGGAGTGTTGAAAATGCAAACATATTGCTAACTACAGTAAGCGGTGGCAACGGTGTTGGAAAGTAACTAAGTACTTTTACTCAAGTAATGTACTGGAGTACAATTTTGAGGAACTTTTTATTTTACTCAAGCATGTCCACTTTTTCAATGCTTTATGCTTCTACTATACTACATCTCAGTGGCAAATATTGTACTTTGTAGACTCGATGTTACGGTGAGCTAGGCCTGACCTTGAATAGTCGACTAATCGATCGATTTTTGTTGCATGATTCGACTGAGAGATTGGCAGTCGAATCATTGCATGATTTGACTACCAGTCGACTATAGGCAAATTTGGGTCCCCCAATATACACGCGGCCACGCTTGGCCCCGTGCGCGGCTGGGGTTGAGGGGGGCGTAGCCCCCCGAAACTCTAGTAGGCAATATTTGGCCAATCAGATTTGACTATATAAATTCTTAGTCGGGGACAGGCCTACGGTGAGCAGAGCCATGGTCACTGAGTTATGTCCATTTGGAGTGTTATAAACACTGCTGTGACACTGTACTGCCCCTCATTATGTGCATTGTAGGATTTTAGATTTTCATGCCAGACCCCTGAGCAGTGTTTGTGCCAAGTTTGGTGCGGAACTGCGTATTGGAGCGTCTGGTGGCCCCTTGTGTGGCTATTATCATGGCGGACCCCTGAACAGTGTTTGTGACAAGTTTGGTGTGGATTTGTTGCAAGTCCCAATGTTACGTCTGTGATGTCCACTGTCCACCGTCGAACCACTGTCGGCACCACCCTCTAGGCAATTTTAATGTAGAATTATTTATAATATAGAATTATCTTTTTTTGTTGATGTTCACCGTTTCACTTACGCACCTGCTTTTAGACTTTTAATCCGGCTGTGCGAAAGTCTTGTATTGATCAATATGGAATTATTACAAAACATACATGAAACTATTAAGCCATAATTTAGTCTTCTCTAGTGTCTTCTCTAGTGTCTTCTCTAGTCTCTTCTCTAGTCTCTAATCTAGTCTTTAGTCTATTTGAAAATAGGCGATGAACAAGCTCACAAAGTGTTGCAATGCATGTAGATCTGAAAAAAAGAAAAACCTGAGTACTTCTACTTTGGCACTGTAAGTTTGACACCAATATATGTATACTTATGCTCAAGTAAAACACTGAATACAGGCGTTTCTATATTGTGGCATTGCTACTTTCACTTAAGCAAAGAAGTCCGGAGTACTTCTTCTCCCACCACTGGGCAGCAGCAGTGGGAAAAGAAAGACAGGGGTGAAATCCAGTAAATGTCAAATGTGTAAATATCCCCCGCGCATGGTTTTGGTTCGATGGCGTCTCGCTGCCACCTCACATTCTCATTTCCAGACACACAAAACCAGAAGTAGTCTCCAGGGCTGAGTGAACACCACATGAAGGCCGTCTTTGTCCACTGTGACTCCACTACTTGTTAGCCGTAGCTGTAGCGCTACACAGCGCCGCATGGCCCTGACCCTGCAGCCAGCGAGCGAGCGAGCAGCCGCATGTCACCCGAGAGGTGTTAGCTCCAAATGTGTCCCGGTGACACTGATGTCAACCGTGTTGTTTTTTTCCACGCTGTTCACTGCATGGGCCCTGGATGACACATGCTTTCGTGTGTCGTGTGTAAGTGTGTGTGTGCGTGTGCACACGCTTATATTACTATACTTGTGAGGTCCGAATGTCCCCACGAGTAGTAGAATTTATGAAATCTCCTCACAAGACCATGTTGTTTTATGGTTTTAAACAGATTTATAGGCTTATAATTAGGAACATTTTCAGATTTGGGGTTATAGGATTACACATTTAGAGGTTAGGTTTAGGAGTTGGCGTTTTGAGTTTTCCCTATTTTTATACCCATACCTAAAATTTGCCGATTGGCAATTTTTTCCATCTATTTTTAGCCTCTTTCGATGCCGTCCTGCAATTTTGATGTCCTCGCGAGTGTATTAATACCAAACCTGTCTGTGTGCTATAGTAATATGGAGACATGGGGATGTGTTGTCATATAGCCTTGCCCTGCTCTTAGCTCACCCCTACCAGTCAAGGTGCTATTGTGTTTATGGATTTGAGCGTGACGATGCGTGCCACCGGCCAGACGAACACGCTGCCTACCTAGCGCTATAAACAGACTCCCCCAAAAATGGCCACCTCCTGTAATTATTCACCCACCTGACGCTTAGTAGTGTACAGAAACGGTTACCTTTTTTCTCCTTTAGCCAAGTGGTTTACCAGTACACTCACATGCACACTACAGGTATATAGACGCGTACGTGCGCACTTCTACACGCAGGTCACGCGCACACACACACACACACACACACACACACACACACACACACGCAGGTCACGCACACACACACACATACACTGCCGGGCAGAAACCTTGTAACAAACCTGTTGCTTTTGAGGGAAATGGAAAAAAGAGCCTGTGTTCCAAAGCATCCAATGAAGCTATTTTTTGTCACAAGCATATTGTTAATACTTTTCATTGTGGCCCGGACCGCTGGCCTCGCGGTCCGAGCACCTAGGCTCCTAAGTAACCTGACATTGCATGCATAGCGGGTTCGAGTCCCATTCCAGACGACCTGTTTCCTGTCCATCTCTACTACACCTATAAAGAAAATAAAAGGAATACTTTTCATTGTGTCAGTAGGCTACTTTAATTAAAACCCACAGACACACCACTTTTACTTTGACTTAAAGCAGATCTATAAGCTCACAACACGTCACATTTTGCGACATTGTGAGCTTGTAGATAGGCCATTTTACACAAAAAGTTAAAACATGGAGATACAAGGTTTCTGCCCCGACAGCAACGAAATGCGCACGGCGCACGTGCACACAGACACGCACACACACACACACATACACACACACACACACACACACACACACACACACACACACACACACACACACACACACACACACACACACACACACACACACACACACACACACACACACACACACACACACACACACACACACACACACACACAGTAACAGTAACTACACACAAACAAACACACAGTGCCTTGCTAGCTGCTGCCGTGCGGGCGGAATCAGTCTTTCCTAACGTTGTATTTTCTCTGCGTGTTTCCCTGGCCTCCGGTGCCAGCAGTGTGGTGCTTCTATAAAGCTGTCAGTATCACTGTGGACCCCTGGATGTCTGCTGCTGGGTGTAAATCCCCCTTAAAAGGCAACCAGATCTGGATTTCTGTTTGCAAGTGGACCTGTTTATCAACTCAGGTGAACTGCCACCTCGCGGGGTCACCCCCCCACCCGCCCCCTGCCAGACCTGTGAGGCCTTTTAGCACCTTGTTTCTCTCTATTATATCAGCCTTTTCCACCCTAATTATGGAGGGAAACCCCTAAACAAACTGCAGCAACCAAACCAAAACCAGGAGCTTTCTTAGCTGCTTTTATTAACGCACCTTTATATTGTCCTCTGTAGACCAACAGAAGCGTTATTGTTTGCGGGGTTAAAGCTAAAATCTGGTTAACAATGTGTTATGCATACATGCATGGCACGCACGCACGCAGGCACACACACTCACGCTCATTGTCTCCGCCAGGCCGAAGGCTTGGCCGGGACTATGTTTTGCACTATGTTTGTTTTGCACTATGTTTGTTTTGCACTATGTTTGTTTTGCACTACATTTGTGTTTACGTTTGTTTTGCACTATGTTTGTTTTGCACTATCTTTGCACCATCTGACTATGTTTTGCACCCTCTCCATCCGTCCATCCGTCCGTCCGTCCGTCCGTCCGTCCGTCCGATCTGCTACTTTTGCTGTTTTTGAATTTTCATCCTAAAAGGTAACAGTTTTGGACATACAGTATGAGGTTTCCATCCACCCGACAGAGACGATATGTGCTTATCTATAGTTGTGTATGTGTGTGTAGGCCTAGTGGTTCTCAAACTTTTTTCAAGGATCCCCATAACTCAGAGTGTGTACAGATTTTGTACACTCAATTTTCGCTTGTGCACTCTCAGAGTTACAGACCTTTTTTGTGTGTGTGTGTGTGTGTGTGTGTGTGTGTGTGTGTGTGTGTGTGTGTGTGTGTGTGTGTGTGTGTGTTCAATTCAATCTTTATTTCAGACCCAAGGGAGAGCCATATCACTGTAAAAACACAATAAAAATGTGTGTGCATGCATACATACATGCGGGTGTGTGCACGCGTGCACGTTCCTTTCTACGCCCACGTACTGCAGCCTGCGTCATGGGATCCCTGGTTTGCACAAGCGATCAACCCCGTGGCACCAGAGCACTGACAGATAGTCATTACAGATAGTAATTACCTGTCCTGTTTGGTGACAGGGCCACTATGTGACAGGGCGAAGCGGCGAGACCAACATATACCGCCGTCCCCCTGTAATCCCTGCCCGACTAGTGGCATGCAGACATAAAGGTGGTGGGAACCAGTGTTTCCAGCAATCACGTGACATGTTTCCAGTCGGCCCGCCGGCCGTGCCAAGCCAAACGGGCCGGCCTCGCTGCATACAGTCCTACACACAGTACAGTAACATGCTGCTGGGACGCGTCCAAACACATTCTGGGAAGCCATCCATCAAGAAGGTTGTGTGAATGACCGTGCACGTGTGTGTGTGTGTGTGTGTGTGTGTGTGTGTGTGTGTGTGTGTGTGTGTGTGTGTGTTTGTGTGTTTGTGTGTGTGTGTGTGTGTGCGCACTGTACTTGTATGACTATACTTGTGATGGTCTAAATGTCCCCACAAGTATAGTAGAGCAGTGGTTCTCAAACCTTTTCGTGCCAAGGACCCCCACCTGAAAATATGTTGTGCCAGGGACCCCCAGAAGCAAAGATTTGAGTTTGCCTTAAAAAAAAAAAAAAGATTTAAAGATTTGCACACATTTTCAAGATTTTTCAAAAATAGCAGATATATAAGCTCTATGAGCTTGTATACAGTATCTGCTATTTTTTTATAGCCAAAGTATAATATGCATTAAGGGGTTAAAATGATTGTGACGCATTATTAACTTATTTTGCTGGGAACCCCCTGGTATCCCCTCAAGGACCCCTGGGGGACCCCGGACCCCACTTTGAGAACCAATGTAGCAGAATTTGAGAAATAGACATTGTGAGGGACCATTTTCCTTTGTCCTCACTAGAGAAATGGTTGTTTTATGGTTAAAAGCTGATTTTGAGAGTTTACAATTATAGGAAAGATTCAGGATGAAGTCAGGTGAAGTTGGGATTAACCATTAGAGGTTAAATGTAGGTGTTGTAGTTATGCCTGATGTTGCACAGAAAATAGCATATCTACGTGAGCTTATAGATTGGCTATTTTCGGCTTCGGTTAAAGCAATAGTTCTTAAAATGTTTCATGTCAAGGACCTCCAAATTGATATGTATTTGGCCGCGGACCCCCATCTGAAAATGTTTTGTGCCGGGGAGGGGACCCCCAGAAGAGAAGATGTAGGTTAAAACATTTTTTTTCTCAATTACTTTCAAGATCTTTAAAATATTTTCAAAAATAGCAGATGTACAAGCTTGCAGCATGTACATCTGCTACTTTTTTATATCCAACATATAAATGGATAAAGTGGTTAAAGTTTTTGTAATGCTATGTTAACCCCCCCCCCCCCCCCCCCCCCCCAGGAGCCCACTTTCAGAAGTTAAAGGTTTAAAATGGTTTAAATAAATAAAAGTCCTAAAATGTTTATGTCCTCACAAGTATTGAAATAGAAGTGTGTGTGTGTGTGTGTGTGTGTCTACTGTACGTGTGTGTGAGTCGATGTGTTGCAGTGTGTGTGTGTGTGTGTGTGTGTGTGTGTGTGTGTGTGTGTGTGTGTGTGTGTGTGTGTGTGTGTGTGTGTGCGTGCGTGTGACTACTGTACGTGTGTGTGAGTCGATGTGTTGCAGCCGGTGTGTGTGTCTTTGAATGTGTGTGTGTGTGTGTGTGTGTGTGTGTGTGCGCAGCACCATGCCAGGTCCAGTGCCCACGCCCGGCGGCTATCCTAGCAGCCATGGTACAGTACATGTCCAGTCCCTGGCCAAGCCAAATAGCACTGGTGGAAAGTAACTAAGTACTTTTACTTCACTTGAGCATTTATATTTTTTACTCCAGTTCATCTTAAATGTTGTACTTTTTACTCCACTATACGATTGAAAACTGTATTTACCAGTTATTTTGTAGATTTACATAATTATTACAAAATATGCATTAACCAATTAAGCCCTGATGTATAGTGTGTCTATTCGAAAATAACGAGTCATGATGCAACGCATTGTGAGCTTGTTTTTATGTATTTATTTTATTACGAAATGAATACTTTTACTTAATATTTGGATGCCAATAATTGTGTACTTTAACTCAAGTAAAAATGTTAATAGATTACTTTTGTCTTGTATAACAGAATATGTTATTGCATTATTATATTGTGGTATTGCTACTTTTTTATATTACAGTATAAGCCAGTATAAGCCATGGTGCAGTACAGTACACACACACACACACACACACACACACACACACACACACACACGCACACACGCGCACACGCACACGTCGTCGTCCAGCCCCCCTGGCCAAAGCCAAGCCAAATAGCTGCCTTCTCTATACCCTCCCATTCTCACACACAGGCCTCTGGGCAGGACTGTCAGGCGGCAGACAGGCACACACACTCCTCTTAGGAAAGTCGGGGGCCAGAGACCGCAGTACACAATGGTCACAGTACTTAGGAGAGCACCGCAATGTGCCATAGTGTAGCTGGAAACCTCAACCCTGGGTAGAGAAAGCTCTTTAATCCATCAAGAACGGGAACTCGTCTCTGTCATTTGCTATTAAAAAAATAGCAGATATACAAGCTCATAGCGCGGCACCGAGTGCCGCGCTACGAGCTTGTAGATCTGCTATTTATGAAAAATCGTGGAGAATGTGTGCAAATCTTTGAATGTATATATTTTTTAAAGCAAACATTTTAACTAAAATCTTTGCTTCTGGGCCATTCTACAAATGTCTTCTAAATCCTAACAGTTTTTTGCAAAACATATGTTTGCTATATCAGTGGTTCTCAAACTTTTTCATGTCAAGGACCCCCAACATTATATATATTTGGCCGCGGACCCCCATCTCAAAATATTTTGTTAAAAATGTAAAAAAAGTTTAAAATGTTTGCTTGAAAAATATGTATATTCAACGATTTGCACACATTTTCAAGATTTTTCAAAAATAGCAGATGTACAAGCTCACTCTGTGCCGCGCTATGAGCTTGTATATCTGCTACTTTTGAATATCCAAAATACAAAATAATGGTTATATTTCAAATCTAAAATGACACAGATGCGTTCCCGGTCGTAATGGGTTAAGCAATAGGCCCTTACGGTACCAACCATGACTCCATACTTTGATTTTCCCTGTGGGAATCGAGGCCCTTTACCCCTGGCAGTTAAAAGCTATAATCCAGGACTTATTTTAATGAATAAAATGTTATTTTAAACAATCTGTACGGTTGGAACATGTTAATAACAATATAAGTAGCACATCTGCAGTGGATGGAGTTGGAGGTGGTCTCTCCCTAAAGTCTTCCATAGAGAAATGTATAGACCCTGGTGTCAGGAAGGACACTTACAGGGTTGACGATGTCAATAAAGTTATTTGAAGCAGACAGTGAACTGGATAGGACCCTACTAATATAGATGTGGCGCCATCTTTATTGTAGTTTGTACATAGTTGAAATTACCTCTTTTCTTCGGGAGAGAGAGAGAGAGAGGCAATGGATGTAAAACCTTACGGATTGGAGCTTTAACTGCGCTAGCCATTGAAATTTGTGACAGCTCAGAATCTCAAAAAAAGCATTCGAACTCTCTTAAAGTTAGCATGAACGCATTGTTATCAACGTTTCAGCCTATGCGTCCCTATCTTGGGCATGTCATTGTAGTCGAAAACCAAATGGACCCTTAATGGGTCCATTTAGTTCCATTTGTGCACTCAGTTATGAAAAATTGCAGATATACAAGCCCATATCGCGGCACGAGTGCCACGATATGAGCTTGTAGATCTGCTGTTTTTTTTTAATCTTGAAAATGTGTGCAAATCTTTTTTTTTTTTAAGCGAACATTTTTAACTCAAATCTTTGCTTCTGGGGGTCTCTGGAACAAAATATTTTGAGGTGGGGGTCCGGGGCCAAATTCATATAATTTTGGAGGTCCTTGACATGAAAAAGTTTGAGGACCACTGATTATAGCAACATAAGTTTTCAAAAAACTGTTAGTGAGTTAGAAGACATTTGTAGAATCCCCCAGAAGCAAAGAAAGATTTGAGTTACAAATGTTGTCTTTAAGAAATATATATTCAGAGATTTGCACACATTTTCATGATTTCATTAAAAACAATAGCAGAGCTATGGTGGTCTTTGAAATTGAGCAAATAGTTAGTGAACCGTGCAGTTGTATGTAAGTTCACCGACACTAGAAGCTGCGCTCCAGGAAGGGACTAAGTTCCAGCGGCAGCGACGTATCAAATGAAACCAGTAGCCCTGCAGAACGCTGGAGGTCAAGAGTTTGAAGGGTCCTTTCCTGAGCACAAGCGGGGGAAGGGGGGGGGCTACACAGGACAAACGTCACAGGAACTCTGGCCTCTCCTGAGAGCAGGCAGCAAACACCTGACCTTCCCACAGCGTTCAGCATGGGGTTCACATTGTAAGGATTTATGGGAGAAGGTGAGAGGCTCTGGCAGAGGTTCTGCCCCCGCGACCGACCCTCAGGGGGTCCCTCTGCTCTCTCCCTTGTGTGTTGACAGCCTTATACTGCTGCATGTGGGACCCCTGAAGGATTGGGCGTGCTTTTTTCTTCTCCCCCCACAATTGTTCTGACCCCCGTAAACCGTTGGCCCCGGCGCTACCAATGGTGCCTTTCCGTTTGGAATATCTCACCCTTAAATGGATCTCCCAGGTATTGGGGGGCGGGGGGTAGGTGGAGGAGGGTGGGGGGCCTCTCAACGCGTGCCTCCAGTGGCGTATACAGGAGCCCCAGGACTGGGTTCATTAACTCTCTATTGATTGCTCCAGCCTTTGGAAAACACAGGGCCAATGGCAGGGATAATGTGACTCTATGAAAGGCTTTTTGGAGCTCCCCGAAGACTAA
Source organism: Gymnoscopelus microlampas (assembly GCF_963454915.1). Lineage (NCBI taxonomy): Eukaryota > Metazoa > Chordata > Actinopteri > Myctophiformes > Myctophidae > Gymnoscopelus > Gymnoscopelus microlampas. The sequence goes on from NC_139948.1 coordinate 40,041,010, forward strand.
TTATGACACAGACATGTACATTTGTAAAGATTTAATATGCCTTGTATAAATGCACATTAGTCCAGTTTGACTCATGAGAAGTCCTGTTTGAGAAACCATTTCTATTAACCTTCATATTATATATATATATATATATATATATATATATATATATATATATATATATATATATATATATATATATATATATATATATAGCACCTGAGGAAGCATCAAGCGAAACGTGTTGTGCATATCAATGTGTGTGTGTGTGTGTGTGTGTGTGTGTGTGTATGAATGAATGTATGTATCCATATTCATTTATTTATTTACTTAATTATTACTTATTTATCTTCTTTTTTTTTATCCCAAAAAAGGCAAGGCAATTGTATTTGTATAGCACATTTTAACAACAAGGTAATTCAATTTGCTTCACAAAGAACATCAAGCAAAAGAAGCACAATTATAAATTGATAAAATGACTGCATGAAACAAAAAAAGTAAAAACTAGAAAAAGTGCTGCTCGGAGCACAGGTCTCCGCCAGGTCAAGTACTGTCGGTTATTGTGGCCTCCTGCTGGCACTATAATCGGCCAATGAGAAAAGGATGCCATTTCTTCTTAGGCCTTTCATGGCAATCGGACACTGCATTCATGATTCGAGGCATTTTGTTCCAAAAATGTGTTTTGCAAAAATCGACCTGCTTGTGGCGCTTTAATAGGCCAATGTGAAAAGGGTAGCATTTCTTCCTCTGCCTAGTGGGAATGTGTGTGCAAAATGGTAGGGAAAAGGCACGCTGCATTCATGATTTGGGGCATTTTGTTCAAAATGGACCAACCCTGCAAACTTTGGAATCCAAACTTAGCCAATCGGGTATGGAATATGGCATTATACAGATCTGTGTTGATCACAAGAGATACTGTGTACCAATTTGCGAGATTCTTGGACAAAATCTGTAGGAATAATATAAAATATTATTTTTTTGCAAAAATCGGCCTCGTGGTGGCGCTATAACAGGCTGATCTGAAAAATTGGGGTCAGAAGTTCTGCTCCGGCATCCAGGAAGTGTGTGTGCACAGTTTCGCAGCGACCGGGCCAACAGTGCCGGAGATTAGCTGTTCACAGACAGACGGACACATGGACAGACAGACAGGGTGCAAAACATAGTCTCGGGCATTACATGCCTTCGGCCTGGTGGAGAAAATGAATAGATACAGTTACAGTGCAGAAGAGAAAAAAATATAAAATGTTTTAATAATTCCAAAAAGGCTATGTTCTATTTTATTAGCAATGACAATAACCTGCAAACATGTGCACGTGCTAATGCACCTCATACAGTCCTGTTTTTTTTTTTTTACACATTCACAGCAGTTTTTAAGCGGTTCACCACTGGAGGGCCGATGGAGGCAAGCAGGCAGGCAGGCCAGGCATGAGATGTCCATTTGTAGTCTGGCAGCAGCCATGGCCTCTGTTTAATGCTGCGTCAGGGCTCTCTCTCTCTCCGTCCTTCCAGTCAGTCCAGTCCGTGCGTCCGTCCAGGCCTGTAGCCCTGTGTGTGGAAACTGGCTTGGCTTGGTATGATTGATGAGGGCCCTACAGAGCCGGGCCCTCCCAGGTGAGCGGGCCCTCAGAAGTGTGGCATTTCAAGGCGCTGTGTGATAACATTGGAGCTGTCCTCCCTGCCACTGTCCTGCTAGGAGGCTCATTCATCATGAGCATGGGCCACATCACGGCTCGCAGTAGGGCCCGAATATGACTTGACCCCCACCCCCTCTTCCAGTGTTGCCAGGTCTGCTTATTACAAGTGACTTTGGGCTTGTTTTTTTTTTATAAAGTCGCTTGTAAATATTGGTAGTTGTGGCGGGTTTTTGGGCCTTGTTTCTAAAGTGTAGTTGCTTATGGGCTTGTTTTTTCTAATGTTGTTTAAACCAGTGCATGGTTCTCAAACATTTTCATGTCAAGGACCCCCAAATGATTAGGAATTTGTCCACGGACCCCCCCGCCCCCATCTAAGCGTTCTTTTTGTGACCCCTGTACCAGATTTGTGTTGTTAAAATGTAAAAGAAAAATGTTCAAAATGTTTAACTTTTTTAAAAAGATTTTCTTCTGACAACAGCTGATCTGCATCAATAGCTGATCTTTTGAAATATCCGACGCGTATACGTTTAATGTGGCCTAGTCGCTTCTTTTGGCCTTGTTTTCATTGACCTGGTTGCTTATTTTTCTCACAAAATCTGGCAACACTGGCCCCTTCTCCCCTCTATGCATGGGTGTTACTAAGGAAACAGGAATGATAAACCCAACATGACTCAGTCCTCAAAATAACTGTTTTTTTCTTTCTTCGTGAAATCAGAACTCTTCTCTTGTGGTCTTGTGTTTGAATGACACATGGTAACATACTGTATTTTGTGAAAACAATCATATATTCCATGAAACATAATTTGAGAGCTATCGGTGTGGCTCTTCTGAAGTTATTTTCCAAAACCTTGCATCCATGACACCCTATAACGGCTAATTTAAAGGAACATACCACCGTTAATACGTATATCATTGTCTATTTACAGCTTTGGCTGTATCATTCATAAACATGTTTGTTTACATGTTCTCCAAAGTCATTAAAACGAAACAAACAAACAAACAAACGTATCTGAATAGTTAAGTGAATGTTGGCCAAACATCTTTGCATGGAAAAATAAGTCATGGATGTCGATCCTCAGGGACAATCTTTTCGGCATGACTTTTCAAATAATTCCTTGCTTTTAAAATGCATTAAAACACAATGAATGAACCTTGAAGTGACAAAACCGCACAATGATATTTAGCCTGATGGATTACCTATCTCCAGCGAGGTTCAAATCTAATGGGCTTCCCCGAAACGCTTAGGAAAATGGTCGGCAGTAATGACAAGTATACCATGAGTCATCATAGTCAATGGGCTAAACGTGCCAGACTGCCAGTATGGGCTTTTTTAACCATGAACCCTAGAGTCCCCTATTCTGGGCATGTCACATTCTGCGACAATTATAGCCAATAAACAAGCTCATGGATGGAATGTTGCAATGCAACGCGTTGTGTTGTTGCATCAGCTGTTGAATCAGCTTGGTGACGAGATCTGGTGCATATAGAGTGAAAGAATCTTGAGGGGCCCAAGTACAGACCCATGGGGGATCCCTGGAAAACCAAGTACTGTAAGAGTATATATTAAAAATCTGTGTCATTTTAGATTTTAGCGTTAGCTATTCAAAAATAGCAGATCTACAAGAGGCGTTGTGAGCTTGTAGATCGGCTATTTTTGGATAATGTTATCCTCGGCAAAGGAATTCTAGGGTTCAAGTGGTTTATGTAAGTAAATAAAAAAATCCTATCTCACAAAGATTTGGCGGACCCCTTATAGTAGCTCTGAGGACCCCCAAGGGATCCCGGACCCCCTGTTGAAGACCCTTGATGTAGGGGGTCCTTGGCACGAAAAAAGTTTGAGAACTACTAATTTAAAAGGCATTTGTAGAATGGGCCTCATAGGTCTTAATGGGTTAAAGTGGTTAAAGCTCTGGTGAAAAAGTGTCACGCAAAAACATGTGCAACATTTTCAGTCGACGCGTTCGTTCGTTCGTGCGACAAAGCACTTACACCTAAATTAAGCCTTATATGAGGAGGATGGCCATGACCAGACAGAAGACTGTCTGCATGGCCAGACTGCTGGACTCCAGGAACTGAGGAGGAACTGAGGAGGAACTGAGGAGGAGGTGTCCCTAACAGCGGGCAGCCCAGCTGAGGTGAGGTGAGCTGAGGTGGGCCTCCTCCTCGCCACAACCTCCCAGCAGACTCTCCATTCCTCTCCTCCTGTGTGTGTGTGTGCGTGTGTGTGTGTGTGTGTGTGTGTGTGTGTGTGTGTGTGTGTGTGTGCAGTGGTAAAAGTACTCACATTTCTTACTTGAGTAAAAGTATCAATACCACAGTGTAGAAATTCTCTGTTACAAGTAAATTTCTGTTTTTCAAAATCTACTTGAGTAAAAGTACAGAGGTATTGGCCTCAAAATGTACTTAAAGTACCAAAAGTAAAATGACTCATTATGCAGAATGTCCCATTTCACAAGTTTTCCAATCTTTTGAAAATAGCCGATCTAAAAGCTCACAACGTGTTGCGATGCGTTGTGAGCTTGTAGATCGGCTATTTTCAAATAGCCAAAGTATATATGGGGCTGACGTGATTCATTTATGTTTTGTAATAATAATCAAAACCTATAAAGTTACTGGTAACTAAAGTTTTCTAATAATTGTAGTGGAGTAAAAAGCACAATACTTGCCCCTGAGATGTAGTGGAGTAAAAGTACAAGTACTGAAAATTGGAAATAATCAAATAGAAATACCTCAAAATTGTACTTAAGTACAGTACTTGAGTACATGTACTTAGTTACTTTACACCACTTGGTGTGTGTGCGCGCGTGTGCTTGTGTGTGTGCGAGAGGGAGAGAAACAGTCTGGTTTCCAGGTCCTGATGGGTTTGCTGGCAGAATGAGGGCTGAAACCCTCACTGAAGCACCACTGTTCCCCCATTGCTCGCAGAGAGAGAGGCAAGGAATTTATACTGGGACCACCCAATTGTTTTTGATACGTGCTGACCAGTTTACCCAAGGTATTCCCATGCAGCAATTATTGTGTGAATAGACTTCTTATAGAGGGGTCGTTCTACCGACTAGCGCTACCACTCCAGGTAAAACAAACGTCCCCGAGAAACAACCGCACGCGTATACAGTTCCCCCCCAAATGCAGCTCTTGGCCTGAAGCGTAATTATATTTCATAAAATTAGTCTATATATCTATATCCAGGATACCACTTTTTGAAATTGTAGCAGCAAATTATAGCTTTTGAAGGGAGTTAAATCGGATACTGATGAGTCAGTGCAATGGTCAACAACAGAGTGTTTTCATGCAACGGTAAATAATATTCCTTCTAGTGAATATCGGTAAACGAAAGAATAAAACTATATTAAACCAGTTGTCCTCAAAGTGGGGGTCCATGCAGGGACCCTCGGGGTTCCTTGAGGTGGGGTTCCAAATCTTACCATTTACAGGTCTGTAACTCAGAGATTGTATACAAATGAAACCAAACGGACCCGTAAGGCATTGGTTCTCAAAGTGGGGTCTTGGGGGACCCCTAGGGGGTCATTGTGGGGGTACCAGGGGGTCCCCAGCAAAATGTGTTAATATAGCATCATTTTAACCATATTTTGTACTTTAGCTATTCAAAAAATAGCAGATATACAAGCTCATAGCGCGGCACCGAGTGCCGCGCTATGAGCTTGTAGATCTGCTATTTTTGAAAAATCTTGAACATTTGTGCAAATCTTTGAATATATATATTTTTAAAGTGAACATTTGTAACTCAAATCTTTGCTTCTGGGGTTCCCTGGAACAAAATATTTTGAGATGGGGTCCGCAGCCAAATACATATAATTTTGGGGGTCCTTGACATGAAAAAGTTTGAGAACCACTGCCGTAAGGGGTCCGTTTTGGTTTCATTTGTACACTCTCAGAGTTATGGGGGTCCTTGAAAAAAAACGCTGCACTAAACAAATTATTTCCCCATGATCTACGTTCTCCATCGCATAATATATGCTCTTGTAAACAATGAGACGGCTGTTGGGTTATTGAAATATGTGTTGATTTTGGTGATGCACTCAGGTGCCACAGCCCTTTGTAAGCACAGCAGACATGCTTCATATTCCTCCCGTTTAATTTGGCTGGACTGGAAAAACTGACCCGGCCCTCTTGACTTTAACGTGTATGGCTGTGGAAAGGTGTGTGGTAGAGAGCTGGAAGATTAATGCATGCATGGCAACTCTCTTCCTGCAGAGATTTATACCCAAGTATGCTGGACACAACCGCATTGGTCAGACTTTTAAAAAGCTTATAATTGGAGCAAAACAAGACTTAATTTCAACTTCTGACAGTTCGTTACTTAGACAGTTACCACCAATAAACAAACAAACTCTTTTTTTTACTATCGGAAAGGTCTTGAGAATCAACCAAAATATTTCCTGCGGTTGGCTGGCCAAGGGATTTTTTTTGGCCATTGGTGGAAGAAGTACCTTGATTTTCTTTTTGACTTAAAGCGCCACTATGTAACTTTGTTTTTTAATGGATAGTATGTGCATACAATATAACTTATACAATTGGGCTGGTTGTATTTTGACTCCCTGCTCTTCTATTGAGACATTTAGAGACATGATCTTTGACACCATCCTGTTAATGGTTGGACACGCATTTTGACCTGATGGTCAAGATTCAATTTATCCGCTGAGGAAGCATGCAGGCTCTATTAGCTCAATGGTAAAAATGTCAGCACTTGTGCAGGAGACCCGGGTTCAAATCTGGGGTAGAATAGAACAGTTACAGTACATAGTGCAGCTTTAAGTAAAAGTAGCACTACCACAATATAAATTACTCAGTTTACAAGTAAAGGCCCTGTATTCAAACTTGAGTACTTTTACTTGAGTAAAAGTACAGAAGTATTGGCATCAAATATACGTATACAGTACTAAATACAACGTACTACATTTTTTCCAATATTTGTCAAACTGTTTTGAAATTCTGTTTTCAAATAGCCGAGGTATAAAATAGGGCTCGACTGTATGAACTGAACTGTAGTTTCGAAAAAATTGAAATACTCAAAGTAAAAAAGGTAAAAGTACCTCAAAACTGTACTTAAATAGAGTAGTACTTGAGTGAATGTACTCAGTCACTTTCCAAGGTTTTTTTTTTTGTTGGGGTGAGGCAGTCTGTGTTCAACCGCTCTCCGGCCTGTACTGTGCGGTTTGCCGGAGCTCTACCTAAATTTGTAGTACAGTTATTAACCCATTAAGAGCGGGAAAACCATTTTAGATTTCTTTGGCTATTCAAAAAATAGCACATATACAAGCTCGTAGCGCGGCACCGAGTGCCGCGATACGAGCTTGTAGATCTGCTATTTATTTTTTTTATCATGAAAATGTGTGCAAATCTTTGAATATATATATTTTAAAGCGTCCACGGCCAAATACATATAATTTCGGGTGGTCCTTGACATGAAAAAGTTTGAGAACCACTGATATGCCTATATATAGCAACATAGGTTTTTTTTTTCCAAAAAAATGTTAGGATGTAGAAGACATTTGTAGAATCCCCAGAAGCAAAGATTTGAGTTACAAATGTTTGCTTTAAAAAAAGTATATATTATATTCAAAGATTTGCACAACTTTTCCACCAAAAAAAAAAAGCAGATCTACAAGCTCATAGCGCGGCACTCGGTGCCGCGCTATGAGCTTGTAGATCTACTTTTTTTTTTTTTACACAGATGCGTTCCCGGTCTTAACGGGTTAACAGAGCTGTTTATTCACAGGGTGTGTCCAGATGAGTGGACGGCCTGCTTGTCAGCAGCTCATACCACAGCTGTCAGAACACATTTGGCTAATTGACGACTGTGATTTTCATTAATCCTGCAATCCCTGTATTACAGCTGGTGAGTCTCAAACGTTCTCATTTCAAGGACCCCCAAGTTTACAATATGTTAGGGCAGTAGTTCTCTAACTGAAGACCCCCCCCCCCATAACTCTGACTATTATACCATTTGTTTAGCTGGGGACCTCCTGGAACGCCCTCAAGGACCCCCCATGCGGGTCCCCACTTTGAGAACTACTGTTTTACAGTATATCGTCGCTGTCTGGCATAAATTAACGCCCTACTTGATCATACTATAGGGATCATACTACTAGGGCGGCTGTGGCTCAGGAGGTAGAGCAGGTCGTCCAATGAGGTAGAGCAGGTCGTCCAACCGTGGGTCGGCGGTTCAAATCCCGGCTCCTCCTGTCCACATGTCGAAGTGTCCTTGGGCAAGACACTGAATCCTACATTGCTTCCAATGATTTGGTGCTAGCTTGCCACCATTGGTGTGTGAATGCGTGAAAAGTGGGGACGCTGGCGTCGACTGTTAGCCGCTCCACCTCCCAATGTCCACCCCCCTGTATGAATGAATGAACCATTGTAAAGTGCTTTGAGTACTTAGAAAAGCGCCATAAAAATGCATTATTATTATTATTATTACTACAGCGTCACAAAATAATCAAAAGTAGTAGATCTGCAAGCTTGAAACGCGCCGCAAAGCGACACGCTTCGAGCTTGCGGATCTGCTACTTTTGCTGTTTTTGAATTTGAATCCTGAAAAGTAACGGTTTTGGACATAATGATACGATACAATATAGGCTTTGTCTCGGTGCCTTTTGAGAAATATTTACACAGAAAAAGCACCCATTTTGAAATCACTCACTGTAGTCGTATGGGTGCACTAATATAATAATACAACACAGATTATACAAAATGTCTCTGAATTTTTATTTATTTATTTTTTAATCTTGAATACCTTGAAAACATGCAAATTGTCAAACCTCCAAAGAAGGAGAATCGTTATATTTATAAGCATCATCAGAACATATCCAGGAGAAGAACCTTTAACGTGTCAAAACATTTTAAAACAAACACCTGAAGTGAGTTCCAGTAAAAACAGATGGGGCTGGGTTTCCCGTCTCGGGCAGAAATGGTCCCTCCATTATATTTCTATTAAAAGACACGTTTAAGAATAAACCCCTTTCACCTTGTTTGTTTTCAGCGGGAATTGAATTAGACTCAATTTGGTTTTTCGAGAGAAAAACAAAACAAAAAACAAAACAAAAAAGATGGAAAATGAGAAGCACTAGTAAACAAAACCAAATTGGGATTTAACCAGTGGTGGTGGTGGCGTCCTCAGTCATTCTGTCTGCATGTTGTTTTTCTTTGACTCTCTCTCTCTCCCTCTCTCTCTCTCTTTCTCTCTCTCTCCCTCTCTCTCACTCTCTCTCTCTTTCTCTCTCCCTCTCTCTCTGTCTGTCTCTGTCTGTCTCTCTCTCTCTCTCTCTCTCATTTTCAGTAGCATCATCAGCAGGGAATTCCTCTTTTTTTTTAAATTCTCTAGCACTTCTACCTTTTCTATCGTACCTGTCGGGCAGAAACCTTTTATCTCTATATTCTAACTTCTTGTGTACTTAATCATACTACAGCATCACAGACAAGCATCGACAAGGTCAGGTAGGTTAGTGTGGGCCAGCAATGTTTGAAAATCGGACGGATCAGACGGATCCGTCTTGATCACTTGACTAAAGAGATAATATGTACCGATTTGCGTGGTGTTTGGACAACATTTGTAGGAGTAATGTAAAAAAAATGGCCTCCTGGTGGCACTATAATAGGGCAATGTTGAAAGGGTGGCATTTGTTCCTCAACGTAGTGTGAATGTGCGTTTCCAATCCTGCAAACTTTAGATGTCAATCTTAGCCAATCAGGATGGAATATGAAAAATCTAACAGATCCGTCTTGATCACATGACTATAGAGATAGATCATGTGTACCGATTTGTGTGAAATGTGGATACAATCTGAAGAAGTAATATCCAAAAATGTGTTTTCTATAAGTCGGCCTCCTGGTGGCGCTATAAAAAGCAGATGTGAAAAATGCAGGACAAAGGTTTTTCCTTGGCCTCTATAGAGTGCACATAGAACGTTTTACACAGATCTTTGCAGTTATAGGTAAAAACACGAATCGGCCTGTTATAGCGCCAACATGAGGCTGATTTGAAAATGTTGAAGTGGCATTTCTTCCTCGGCTTAGTGAGAATGTGCGTGCAAAATTTCACGGAAATCCCACACTGTGATCATGATTTGAGGCATTTTGTTCAAAACGGTGCACTCCTGCAAACTTTGGAAATCATTCTTAGCCAATCAGGATGGAATATGAAAAATCTGAAAGACTTGTTTGGTTTAATGACTATAGAGATACTGTGATGTCACCGATTTGCGTGATGTTTGGATGAAATCTGCAGGAGTACTGTCAAAAACTGTGTTTTGCAAACAGCTGCCATCTGGTGGTGCTATAACAGGCCCATGTGAAGGATTTGGGTCAGAGGTTCTGAATGGGCATCCAGGGAGTGTGTGGCACAGATATTAGCTGTCCACAGACAGAGGGGGCGACGGACGGACGGACGAACGGACAGGGTGCCTTTCGGCCTGGCGGAGACAATGAAGAGTATGTTTTGTTCAGTGTGTCTTCACTGGGCATTAAGTCGGTGTTTCTCCAGTGGTCCTTGAGGGGTCCTATATACGTCGGCTATTCAAAAATAGCCGATCTACATGCTCACAATGCGTCACAATGCGATGTGTTGAGAGCTTGTAGATCTGTTTCTTGAAACATAAAAAAAAAAAAAAAATCTCAGATGAGCGTCCACAGCCAAACACATAATTTGTGGGTCCTTGACATGAAAAGGTTAGAGAACTACTGTCTTCAGTTAGTTAGTCTTCAGTTAGTTAGAGAACTACTGTCTTCAGTTAGTTAGTCTTCAGTTAGTTAGAGAACTACTGTCTTCACTTGCTGATGGATCTCTGAAAGAAGTCATAGAGGGCAAAGATTGTTTTTGGTTCTAAATAAGAACCAGTGGACAGGTTTTGTTGTCATAGCGACCCGATCCCTCGCTCGCCATCGTTACAACCCACCAGGACATTAAAAAAAAAAGCCAAAGGGATTGGATTTCCTCAAATAGAGACAGCGTACCAAAGAATTTGCCAGCGATGTCAACCAAGTACAAATGTTTATTTTAAAAGTTGTGTTTGAATGTTGATTCTGTTTCCATATACTTCTAGACTTGGCACAGCGGGTTAGCCTGTCTCTCTCTCTCTCTCTCTCCCTCTCTCTCTCTCTCTGAGACATGTTTGAATGGAGCCTGGGTTCATGGTACTGTATGGAGCCCATATATTGTCTGTTGTCTGTGCAGGGAAAAAATCCATGATAAGAGAATCAGTGTCACGGTATCCAAGCAAAATAAGCAAAGGCCCTGGCGCACTTTATTTTTGAACATGGTCACGGAATATCTAGACCCACGCATTGGAAAAATACCACTGTTAATATCAAATCTGAGGGTGTCACTTTCTCCCCCCCCTTCCCTTTCGTTGCAGTTTTAGCTGGAAGCCGAAGTTTACTTTTCATTATGTTTGTTCAGGATTGTGTTTCACGTGCAATAAAACACCTTTCGACCTATTCCAATAAAATATGAAATTCTTGAATGTCTGTTGCCATGTCTGCTGGCTCCGCTGAAACTCTGTCTGAAAGGCAGACATTGAGTGCATTTTGTGCGAGGGCACTCTAATACGCCCGTCTCGCTCTGGATCAGCCAAACGCTCCCCTTTATTGACATGGTCATGTAAACACCATTATGAGATTTCCCAAGGAAAGGATAAGGCCTTAATCGGGGTAAGCAAAACCCAGATTAAAACGACTTTTTCTTTGCCTCATCTTTTGATTGATTTGGGGGCATGGAAGTGCATCGTGGAAAAATGTTCTTCACCACGTGAGCCCTAGCGTCCCTATTCTTGAGTGAACATTAAGCCTAATTCATTTACATTATTGCCATAGCGTAACCTCTCTCTACGTCGTCCTCAGACGAGCCCTCCATCGGAGTCTGTCCTGAGCATACTTCGAGCACCGTCCGACCGATTGACCTCCAACCTGGTGTGTGTGTCCCAGATGACGTGGGGGCGTGCAGTTCAAAGTGGTCATTGGGTCGTACCAACAGTTTCAGAGAACTGAAAAAATACAATTTTAGTAGGCACCGGATTCCCTGATTGGCCAACCCGACCCCGACCCGTCAGCTTTTTTTCATGTTTGTGCCACTGCACCAATATGAGTGGTGGCGTGCACGATAGAACTGCAAATATTGTACTTTGTATTTCACAATAAGTACTTGAAAAGTTTACTATACTGTATATACATGTACTTGTACATGTACTTGTACATGTACTACTACGCAGACCTCCCACCTACGTCGCAGCACCGATCCGACCAATATGTCTGAGTCATGGTGTCGAGGGCTTTGTCAGAGTACCCGTTGTACCCGTCTGTCTGTCCCTTTTGTGTCCATATATGAAGATCATGGCTCATGGAGATACCCTGCAGATCTCATTAGTATATGCCCATACCCTGTATATTGGCATACCCGTGGCATATGGGCTTATTAACTGGATATCCATATATGCCCATATATGGACATGTCGGTCGGATCGGCGGTTCAGGTTTGTTTATGGTTATGTCTGAGTCAGAGACGTGACCGTTGTCCTTCCTATATTTGGGCGTATCGGGTTTGTTTATGGTTATGCCTGAGCTGGCTGGCCCGCCCACTGGCCCAATTTGAATATAGGATTGATACGAAACCTCTATTCTGTACTTCAGCCATTAGAAAATAGCCGATATACAAGCTCACAACGCGGCGTGTGAGCTTGTAGATCTACTACAGTATTTTCACATTTCTAATTCACACATTTTGAAATATCTCTAAGACCTTTAAGTACATTTTGCTGCCAATACCGTTGTATTTTTACTTAAGTAAACATGTTGAATAGAGGACTTTAACTTGTAACAGAGTAGTTCTACGACGTTGTGGTACCGTATTGATACTTTTACTTAGGTAAAAGTATCAATACCCCTACATAGCCGCCGCTGGCTATAGGGGCAGCGAGTGGAATCGATCAATCAATCAATCAATGAGCGGGCCTGGTTAAAGTCACAGAGTGTGACTGAAGTGTGGGCCTAATAAAAGTAGTCTTGTGCCGGGAGGCTATGGGAGGGATCATTTTCTATCCCTCCTTAAGTAAATACTACATCTACAGTGGGTATTAGCCCCATCACAATCCCTGGTTATTTGGCAAGCTGCTGCTAATGGAAGCATGGACCCTGAGTGGACGTCACGAGTGAGGCCTGGAACAAAGAGGTCCTTTCTGTGGGCCTGAGAGGTGCTGAAAGCCCTGGGTGAGGGTGGCAGAGCCGTGCGCTGCGGCGCTACTATCATGCTGGCCCCCGTCAGCATGCTGCGCTAGCTGCTGCTCAAAGTGGGGTCCGGGGACCCCACCCGGGGGTCTTTGAGGAGGGGGGGTTCTAGGGGGGTCCCCCCCCGCAGCTAAATTAGTTTAATATAGCCTCAAAATCAATTTAACCTGCTTTAACCCTTATATACAGTACTTCAGCTGTTTAAAAAAAAAAGCCTGTCATCAGCCATGTACAAGCTCACAATGTGTCTCGATACGACCTGTTGTGAGCTTGTAGAGCGGCTATAAAAATATGTATATATATTGAAAAAAAAGTGATTATTTTTTAAACATTTTAACGTATGGGGGTCTCTGGCACAAACTATTTTCAGATGGGGGTCCGCTGCCAAAAAACATATACATTTTGGGCGGCCTGACACTGACTGTCTGTCAGTGTCCCTCATATGCAGGTGAGCTCCCTTATCAGGTCAAATCTCCACAAAGTACCGTTGCATGGCTCTTCTTGTACTAAAAGAAATGCAAAGCTGTGTACATTGTTAAGGGCTTTACAGCTGTGTGGGCACCTAGGTTACAATGTAGCCTGACAGCGCGTTGCGGGTTCGAGCCTTTGCTGCGTGTCACTACCCATCTCTCTCTCCCCATTTCCTGCCAGCCTACTACTGTCCTATCAATAGTAAAGGCATAAAAAGCCCAAAAATACATCAAATGGAGTTAAGAGGTTAGTCAGAAGCGCTTTTTAATACTTTTTATTGGTTCAATATTTGTAAAACCCACACACAGACATAAAGTGTGTCAATACCCTGGCTATAGGGGCAGAATTATTTAAAAATAAATAAAAACGTAGACATTTGTAATTGGTTTCTGCCCAACAGCGACAATATCAATGTTATGTTATCGTTAAAATCTGTTTTGTTGAATTATTGGGGGTCCCACTTGCAATACCCTCATGGCCCACCAGTGGGCCAGGCAGGGCCCACAGGCTGCTGGGAATGGGCTGTTTTATTTGACAGTAACAATGCCCATTAATAGACATTACTGTAAAGGTGCCAGAGTTTAGCCAAAATGCCAGTTTTCATGTGTAATCCCAGACCAGATGGTACACAGGCTTCCTGCTGCCATCTTCGCTGTATTTCGCCGCTGTCGTGCAGAAACCTCTTATCTCCACATTTTAACTTTTTGTGTAGCAGATTTACAAGCTCAAAACGTGGCGTGAAGCGACGCGTTTTGAGCTTGTAAATCTGCTACTTTTGATACTTTGGAATTTGAACCCTATTTTTTTGTAAATGGTTGCTGTCGGGCAGAAACCTCGTATCTCCTTCCATATTTCAACTTTTTGTTTATTTTTTCTCGTAAATGAATGTCCTATACCTCGTCATACTACACTACAGTGTCACACAAAAGCAGTAAAAAAAAATCGAGCTATAAGCTCGCAACGTTGTTAGCTTGTACTGTAGATCTGCTATTTTTGAAAAATCTTAAATGAAAGTGGTTAAAGTCTGGGTTTTATGAATATTTAACCAATGAAAAGCATTAACAAGACCTTGTTATGACTAAATAATAACTACAATGCATCCATTGGAATGCAGGTTTTGTCCCCCCCCCCCCGCCATTCCCTGAAAAGTGGAGATACAAGGTTTCCACGGTGACGGAATTGTCCCGGGTCCAAGGGAAGCTGAGCCTTGCTATCTCGCCCCCCCCCACACACACACACACACACACACACACAGCAGAGCGATACAAACCAGTGTGTCTTGGCAGAGAAAACGACACTTTTTGGCTCCGTGTTCTTTAACGCCAAACGCCATGGTCTGCCCTCCTCCTCTCCTCTTGAAGGGACCTGGGAACGCTTCCCCTTGATAATAATTAGCTGTGAACTCATGCATCCAACATTTCATTAACCCTTTAAGACCGGGGAACGCATCTTCTGTGTAATTTTAAGATTTCTTTGGGCTATTCAAAAATAGCAGATCTACAAGCTCGTAGCGCGGCACTGAGTGCCGCTCTACGAGCTTGTAGAGTGTTTGAATATATATTCCACTGTCTTCTAAATACCAACATTTTTTTTACATTTATTTTTGTACTTATGTTGCTATAATTCAGTGGTTCGCAAACTTTTTCATTATTGTCAAGGACCCCCCAAAATTATATGTATTTAGCCGCGGACCCCCATCTCAAAATATTTTGTTTTCAGGGACCACTAGAAGCAAAGATTGGAGTTAAAAATGTTCGCTTTAAAACGTATATATTCAAAGATTTGCTCAGATTGTCAAGATTTTTCAAAAATAGCAGATCTACAAGTTCATAGCGCGGCATGAGCTTGTATATTTGCTATTTTTTGAATAGCCAAAGTGCAAGCTAATGCTTTTTAGCTCAAATCTAAAAATGACACAGATGCGTTCCCGGTGGTAATGGATTAAGCACTTACAGTCAAAAGCAGGGAGTGGCGTGCGTGCGTTTGTGTGTATGTGTGCGTGTGCACTTACGTGTGTGTGTGTGTGTGTGTGTGTGTGTGTGTGTGTGTGTGTGTGTGTGTGTGTGCGCGTGCGCACTGGGGCAGGAGAGAAACGGAGGCATTCTGCCCAGTTTTCACCAATTGAATGATGGGATCCCAAAGTAGACATGGCAAAGCTTCATACATCATTGATTCTCATGTGCCACAGGTTTTTTTCTTCCTTTCTCTTTCTCTCTCGCATCTCATAACATAATTCAGACCACATGTGCCCACAAGTGCCCTCTTGAATGGGGGGGGGGGGGGGGGGGGGGGGGGGGCAGGGGGTCTGCTGAGACGGTTTGCATGATGAGGCACAGAACACAAGTTCCTCCAATACCCTTGTTCTGGATTTGTCCTGTTGAAGGATTGACCACTTAAACCTTTTTTTTTATGGTAAACTGGGCCGCTTTTTTTTCTTCTGTCTACACCAAATGTCTTTGGCCAAATTAGCTTAGATCTATACAAGCTCACAACACGTCACAACGTGTTGTGAGCTTGTAGATCGGCTATTTTTGTTCCCCTTGCACAGAATATGGATGCTGCGGTCCAAGTGGTTAAGGGAGATGGTCCTAATAAGTCTCAATCTCTCTCACTCTCTCGCTTTCTCTCTCTCTCTCTCTCTCACCGTCTCTCTCCGTCTCTCTCGCTCTCTCGCTCTCTCTCTCGCTCTCTCTGCACTCTCACGTCTCTCTCTCTCTCTCTCTCTCTCTTTGCACTCTGTCTCTCTCTCTCTTTCACACTCTCTCCGTCTATCTCTCTCTCTCTCTCTCTGTCTCTCTCTCTCTCTCTCTCTCTCTCTCTCTCTCTCTCTCTCTCTGTCTGTCTCACTCTCTCTAGCTCTCTCCCTCTTTGCACACTGTCTCTCTCTCTCTCTCTCTCTTTCACACTCTCTCCGTCTCTATCTTCCCTTCTCTCTCTCTCTCTCTCTCTCTCACTGTCTGGCTCTCTCTTTCCACTCTCTCCGTCTATCTCTCTCTCTCTCTCTCTCTCTCTCTCTCTCTCTCTCACTGTCTGTCTCACTCTCTAAGCTCTCCCCCCCCCCTCAGTCCTGTGGCAGACAGACAGCAGGGTCCACTGTTTTGTCCAAAAGCGATGGAGTGTCAGCTGATGACGTGTCGGCTCTGATTGATGCCGTCCCCACGTCCTCCACATCTGGAGCACGAGAGCGGCCGCGATGAGTCAAAAGTAGAAGCAGCTGTTGTTGCTTTGGACCAATTGATGGTTACACGTTGTGTGAATGACACTGTTAACATGTCTTATGAATCACAATGACATACACTCTGAAAGATTCATTTTTAACCACAAGAACCCTATAGCGTTCCTGTTCTGTGGCATGTGAAATGGTGCATTTATATACAGTACTGTTGCGTCTTCATCCAATGTGCTTTACGATGTCGTTGTTGTCAGGCAGAAACCTGCAGGCAAATATTGTTCTCAGGCAAATATTCTAACTTTTTGAGTTTTTTTCATAGACTTTTTTTTTTAAAGAATGGGCAAAGTGATGTCATTGGCCCGTTTTGAAGCTTGTTTTTCAGCGATTTTAAATCCGGTCCGAAATGCTACCAGAAACGACTGCTATAGGCTGCAACCACATATACCCTATACTTTATCTTTTTTTTTTTACATTTATGGGAAAATAATTTACTAAACGCATAATGTTTGGGGTGGAGTGAAGAGATCATTACGGCTGCAGGAGCATACAGTATCTCACTGAGTGACTGAGAACGGTACATACTGCAAACTGTACAGGAAAATAGTGCATGCATTATATGTTATAATCTAATACTATAGATTGATATTTCGCGATATTATGTGTGTAATGAAGAGATTTTAGGCTGCAGAACAGCGTTGTTTGTTAACCCCTGCATTCTACTGCACAAATGCACAAGTAGTAGTTTTTTTTTTTTACAGTGTCCTGACTGCGTGGCATAACATACAGCCATGGGGCCCAACTATGGGGCCCAACGATATTAACCCAAGGGTTAATATCGGAACGGAGTACGGATTAAGTGAAGGTGGGGGCCGCATGTGGCCCCCGGGCCGCCAGTTGCCCATGTATGCTCTAATTATAGAATAATGCACAATTCTATTACTATACCACCTCCATATACCACAAACCAAGGTTTGCCCAAATCTCCGGTTGGTTCCCAAATCACGCGTCACTGACCTAGATGGTTCCAGCTGGTGTGTAATAACAGCTTGTAATCCATTATGCCATGTTATGCCACCGCAGTATCCTATAGGACCCTCTGTGTGACGGGGCTCTGTGTGGCACAGGGTCAGAGAGAGAGAGAGACTGTGAACGGGCGTGGCTGAAGGAAGGAAGGCCCGGGGGTAGCCCACGCCACGCGACAGGACCTTGTGGAGCCACCGGGGTGACCCCCAGTCCCCCCCCACCCCACCCCCCCAGCCACCACACACACAGTCTGCCTTTCACCTCCTCCTGTATACACAAAGGGGAACTTATCCAAAACTCTCTCCTCTCTCTCTCTCTCTCTCTCTCTCTCCCTCGCACCCATCCCCCTCTCTGTGCCCCCCCCCCCCGCCTCCCTGCCCTTCATTATGAGACGGAGCCAGGTCCTATACCACAGCATAATAAAAACCTGCCGCCCTGGAAAGCCCTGCCAAAGAATCACACAGTGCAGGAGCAAGAGAGAAAAGAGGGCCCTGATCCAACCTGTAGCAACTGTCTGTCTGTCTGTCTGTCTGTCTGTCTGTCTGTCTGTCTGTCTGTCTGTCTGGGACCTACTGTAGCCCACCACAGGACCATGGCTGTGCCTGGTGCTTCAGTCTGATAGGGGGCAGTGTGGAGCGTGCAGCTCTGATATAATATACTGTATACTGTAGTGCAGGAACAACAGTGGCTCCATGGTGATATTTATTAACCCATTAAGACCTGAGGCTGATTCTACAAAATGTCTCAGCTTGTGTCAGATGTAAGGGTGCTCCAAGTAGAAAAAAAGGTTGGGAACGGCTAATGTAAAGTCATGTCCTATCATCATCATCATCATCATCAGCATCATTATTATTATTACATTTTAATCATGAATCATTAAATGAACAAATCTGCCATAAGGGTAGGCCTGTCAGTTAATACATAGTCTCGCGTAGCCAGACCCCACAGAAAATGAAAAACAGCGACCTCTGCTTTTCTGATATTCTGTGGAGTCTGGCAGGAGTATAATGTTAGACTAGAGCGCAGGGAAACACCGGTTTCATGTCTGCCTATAGCGCATCACTTCCGGTTGGTGCGACCATGTTTTCATTCCCACTAACAATATTTCTACACGGAACACTAACACCACTTCTCCCAGAGAACATGGATGGTTTTGGTTATAAGCCCACTTGTTTCTATGATGAAAGAGTAATTTAAAATGTGAATATCTTTCCGTGGTTTTGTCCGCTCCGAGGACGCTATTGTTAAATTAGTTTCGGCTAGTTTCGAGGGGGGGAGGGTGGATCATGGTGGATGGACACGTGAATCCCGCCCACTACATTTGATTGGGTAAAGCGCGGCCCACTTCCTGATCTGAAGGCACGCCCACTTGTAGCCAATGCGCACTGGTTAGGACGAACCGCTCCGACAGATTCCACCGCAGGTCGGAATCTGTTCTTGAGAGATTAGTTAATACATAATCGCCTAATCGCAATTATTTGAGATAATCACAATTATTTTTGAATAATCGTCATCATCGTATCCATGTTGAAAGATGTTCATACATTTTCAAACATTTTCCAAAAATCCTACAAGCTGATAGGATTTACAAGCTTCTAGATCAGCTATTTCTACTATTTTAAAAATTATTAAATGTGTCAGTAATTTCTTTGTATATTTAAAAATCACACCCTGTGTGAAGAGGGTGGTGCCTTTGATGAGCCCCGTATTGACCCCCGTATTGATGTTGTCATCAATGTTTGTTTATTGGACATACATACATACATACATACATACGGACACACACACGGACAAAGCCAGATATAGGGGTGGTTGGCACCACCCAAAAATAGCAGATCTACAAGCTCACAACACGTCGCGTTGTCATATCTGCCCTGTGCAATTTTTGGCTACGAAGCCTAAAAGTCAAACAGAAATTAAGTTTATTCATATGCACCAATGTTCAATGCGAAAAACACAATTAAATAGTTAATCGCATAGGACAATAACACATTTTGGGATGACATCAGGCCCTGACCTCTGTCTTCCCCCCTCCGCCTCCTGAGCCTCACAAACAGCTTCAGCCTGAGGTCCATCTCTCCCATTGTGTCTGTGCTCCTCCTCAGCCATGTGTGCTGCTGGATCTGTCACCATGCAGCGGGGACCCCCCCACTGTAAAACGTACGGTTTCCTCTGGCTGAGCCTGGACAACACAGAGGGGCACAGCGTGGCGCGGCGCGGCCCACACACACACGCTCCCACACACATCCATAGTGATGATGAGAGTAAATAAACCAGGGGAATCATCCTTGACACCATGTGTTGGCTGTGCTGCTGCTGCTGGGAAACAACCCACACACTGGTGGTGCAAAGTAACTGAGTATATTTACTCAAGTACTGTACTTAAGACCCCCCCTTTTCACTCTAGAGGACTCCTAGGTTCACTTGTTGTTTTGTGTTTTTGTGGTGTGTTTTGTTTGTTTCTACTCCCTACTATTGTGACTGGCTGACAGTGTGACTGAGTTTTGAGTTACTTTTACTTTACTTGAGTTTTTCCATTTTTTGATACTGTACTTGAAACGTCTACTCCACTAACAGCTCAGAGCTAAATATTGCACTTTTGTTTTTACTCGACTACAATTATTTGATTGCTTTTGTTACCAGATGCTTTGCAGATTTACATTATTATTGCAATACGTTAACAAATGAAGCCCTATTTTATACTTTGACTATTCAAAAATAGCCAATCTACAAGCTCAATGTCTTGTAGATAGGCTATTTTTTTAAACAGAAATAAACAAAAACAAAAAAACGTCGAAAAACGTTTACTTTTGTACTGTAAATGCATTTTGATGCCAATACTTTTGTACTTCAGAATTACAGGCCTTTTACTTGTAACAGAGTATTTTTACGTACTGCAGTGATATTGCTATATTACATTTCCACTGCTGGTGGAGTCAAGCATGATTGACCACCTCACACCTCGTCAGGATCCCTCTGTTATGATCAGGCGTGGGGCACCCCAAGGCTCCGTCCACGGAACCCTCAGCCTTTGTTTGATAAACAGATGTCAAGTATTTATATCTCAGACCGAAATAATTACATTCAGAGCTTATAAATAGACGACTGTGACGGAGGGTTAAACATCCAGCAAACCAAGCATGTCCAGGACAATATTTAACCACTTAAACCCCAAATGGTTGAGCGGAGTCCCTCAGGGCTGCTTTGTATTATTGTGGGGAAAGCTTTCCCCACAGGACGGATATCGGGGTTTTAGTGGTTAAAGTCATACTGTGTAACTTTTTCAAACAAAGTTATTTTTGATATAATCTTTCATACAATAACCACATTTATATCTTTTTTGACAACTTTTCTGAACATGATTGAATATTATTTTAACACCAAAAATGACGTGTCAGATCCATTGTCTAGGTGAGACATGACCTTTGACACATCTAAGAGAATGGAGATAAAATTCAACCACCCCAATTGTATGAGTTATATTGTACTAGACCATACCCGTCGGCGCAGCGCATCCGTGGGGGGATATGCGCACATGATCTGGCAACCCGGGAGGCAGTTCGTCCCATAGCTGGGCAGGCCCGTAACCATGGCGACAGTGTTTGACAGAAAAACGCTAATAAGAAGCTGAGATTTGATGAAATTGAAAAACGGGCTTCACAGTTGCGTTCAGATGGTAATGGTCAATGGCTGTGTGCAAAATCAGAGCAATTGGTCCAGCCAGTGAGGAGAACCGGGTGTCTTCACTCACGTACTCACCACCACTACAGAGGTTACTAGAATTATAGTAGGATTAACATACTTTACAGTACAGATGGTAGAGTACAGATGGTAGAGTATGCCTCCACCAGGAGGCCCACTTTTGCAAAACATTTTTCTTTTATTCAAACATCACGCAAATCGGTACACATTATCTCTATAGTCAAGTGATAAAGACAGATCCGTCCGATTCATATTCCATCCTGATTGGCAAATTTCCGAACATTACTGGCCCACAATAACCTACCTGACCTGACGGAGACCTGTACTCCGAGGAGCACTCTTTCTAGTTTTTTTAAATATATTTTTTATGGGTCACTGTTTGGGAAACAGTGGCCTAAAACGCATATCAAACTGGAGGTCCTTGACAATTGAAACGTTGAGAATCACTTGCTGTGTGTTTCGGCTGCAGGTTGGAGCAGAATGAGATCAGGAGAGGTCAAGCTCTATCTGCACTAATTCATGGAGCAGATCTGTTTTTGTTTCAGCAACACCTTCATAATTAGCTCCATGAATTACTGTGCAATGCCCAGAGGAGAGGAAAGGAGAAGAGAGGAGAGGCCCCTGGCCCAGTGGGCCCGGGGCTCAAGCTGCCTGGCTGATGTATTTATGACTGGGCTAATGCTAATATTACCCATGTTTCCATAATCACTTGCAAACGGGATGAAAGGCTCCAACGACTATGAGGGAGTGTTAGATTTATCTACAGCAGATTGTGTAATGGAAGAATGTCAAGAATCTACAGTCAGTTGGACAGCGATGTGCTCTGGGCTTCCCCAGTGTGACAGTGTCACTTTTTTATTCCAAGTATAAGCACATTGACTGAGATGGAAACACTTGTAGGGGAAATTATATTTTGTCGCATGACCGTGTCGCTCGATGACGATGGGGTGGGCTTTGCAGTCATTTGGGGTTCCACTTAAAGACACCTGTTTTCTTTCTGCAACCATGCACTGATTAATCACTTTAAAAACTGGCTTTGCGTATTTTGGGAATGTCATTACAGCGGAAAATGTAAAAAAGAAAAAAATCGTTCTCTTTTAAAATAAATTGCGAAAATAGCAGATCTACAAGCTCGCAGTGCATCGCATCACGATGCGTTGTAAGCTTGTAGATCGGCAGTTTTTTAAGGAGTCACTTTTTTTGCCACCGTCTACATTTTTTCCCTATGAAATGACACCTCTGTGGCTTAGTTAGGCCGTGTCCACCAGAGTGTCTCTTCCCAGCTGAAAACGCAAGGCGCTCGCCTAAAAACACTTCCCAACGACCGAGTTGGCAAATATTTGAACTCTCATCAAGCAGATAAACACGACCCACGGTGAACGTGCATCGCAGAACGGCCGCTCAGCGCCTCGTCACGCTGCAGGTGTTTCCAGCATAGCGTAAAAACACACGGCGCTCCCGTAGAAAACATTTCAAAACATATTGTTGCTGTCCGGGGCATAAAACCTCTTATCTCCATATTTAATACTTTTGTGTTTTTTTCCGGAAATTAATGCCCACTTTATCATACTACAACAAAGTCACACAAAAGCATCAAAAGTAGCTCCACAAGCTTGTAGATCTGCTACTTTTGCTATTTTTGTATTTGAACATGGACATCGTCTCTGTCGGGTTTCCACCTGACAGAGAGGATTTAAATTCTGCAAAAAGAAAAAAAAAAAATCCTTTTGGTGGACACACAGCCTTAATACTGTGGGGGAAGTTCAGTTTCTTCTTTACCCAGCTGACGGCTGCTCAGATGGTGGGGGACACTTCGACACACTGATATGGGCGGGCCAGGAAGCGAACCGTTGACCTTCTGATTACCATATAGGACGGCCTCTTTACCCATTCAGCTATGTAACACAATGCAAGGCACTTGTGAGCTTGTAGATACAGTATATAGGCAGTTTTCGGCAAAGACATAAATGGTGTAGACGTGGAAAAACGAGGAGCAAGTATTATAGACCCCTGGGGTACCCCCCCGGTCAAGGAAGTATACAGGGTTTAAGTGGTTAATGTGGCCCTCCCACATTTAAAACGCTGCCTGTAGATCAGATTATAGCCATGGGTTTAGGTGGCACTCAGATGCCAATGAGAGACAGATTGTTTATCCAAGAGAAAGCCTGGTAAACATGCAGCCTGCTTGAGTCCTTCTGCAGGCCTTCTGTGTATATCACAGGCAGTGATAGAAGAAGTACTCAGATGTTTTACTTGAGTAAAAGTATCAATACCCTATTGTAGAAATAGTCTGTTACAAGCAGAAGTTTGGTATTAAAAATGTTACTTTAGTAAAAGTACAAAAGTATTGGCATCAAAATATACTTGAAGTACCAAAAGTAAAAGTGCTCATTATGCAGAAGGTCCCATTTCACAAGTTTTCAAATAAAACGTGTAAAAAAAATCCTTTGAAAATAGTAGATTACAAGCTCACAAACGCGTCGCAAAGTGACGTGTTGTGAGCTTGTAGATCGGCTATCTTCAAACTGCCAAAGTATATAGGTCTGAAGTGGTTAATGTTTGTTATGTATTAATGTTTGGTATGTTTTGTAATAATAATCAAAATAAACAAAGTAACTAGTAACTAAAGTTGTCAAATAATTATAGTGGAGTAAAAGTACAAGAGTTGTACAATATTTGTACTTTTATTTATACTTAAGTAAAAGTGTTGTAAATTGGAAATACTCGTAAAAAGGAAAAAAAGACCTCCGAATTGTACTTAAGTACAGCACTCGACTAAATGTACTTAGTTACTTTGCACCACTGTGTATATCACAGGTGCCGGGGAGTGTTCTCCGTACAGTACTCCAGAGTAAAGCCAAGCCACCGTCACCCGGATTGAGAGTGACAATCCTGACATTTGGGCAGAGATACTCACCTAAACACACGCGCCTAATCTGTATACCTTAGCGAGGGGATTTACCTCCGAACGGCCTCCGTAGCCTGTGGTCCTTCTGTTTGTTGTCGTCCATTGCTGCACATAGACTTTAAATAAACACAGCTTTGATAAGCCAGGGGCCAGACGCCGACCTCTGACCCCTAGCAGTTCCGATCGGGTTCCTGGGGCATGAGGTTCACCAGGTGACACTGGCGAGGCTTTAAATTAGCAGAGGGAGGCTTTATAAACACAGTGGTGGAAGAAGAAGTACTCTGGATTGTCTTTACTTTAACTGAAAGAATGTAAAAAATACTCTGTTACAAGTAAAACGCCTTTGTTAAACGTGTATTTGACTTGAGTAAAAGTACAAACATAATTGGTATCAAAATATACTATACGGTACCAAAGTAAAAGCACTCAAATCTTAAAAAAATGTGTCGAACCTTTTTTTCGAAAACAGCTGATCTACAAGCTAACAATAAGTAACGATGTGACGCGTTGTGAGCTTGTAGATGTGCTATTTTCAAATAGCCTCAGCTTAAAATAGGGCTTAATTGGTTAAGCCCTATTTTTATTTAATTTGTTTAAGAATAATTGTAGTGGCGTAAACAAGCACAACATTTGCTTCTGAGAAGTAATGGAGTCGAAGTATAAAGTATGTATTAAAGTAATTGACATACTCGGGTATAAGTAAAACTTAAGTACAGTACTTGAATATATGTACTTAGTTACTTTCCCACCACCAGTCCAGAGTGGGTTGACCTGCAGGAGAGCAGAGGTTAAGAGCAGCGAGACCCTCAGGAGGCTCTCTGGTATTAGTGTGTCTCTACAACCTTCACTTGACCTTCCTCTAACCACTTAAACCCCCCATATGGGTGACCGGAGTCCCTCAGGGCTCTCTGCTAGTGTATTTTCTTTTTTATTCCGGGTATGGCTTTCGCTGAAAATAGCAGATCTACAAGCTCATAGCGCGGCACTGAGTGCAGCGCTATGAGCTTGTATATGTCCTATTTTTGAAAAGTATTGACAATTTGTGCAAATCTGTGAATACATATAGGGTATATACAGTATATATAATTATGTTTGAAAGTGAACATCTGGAACTCAAATCTTTACTTCCGGGGGGTCCCTGGAGCAACATATTTTGAGATGGGGGTCCGCGGCCAAATACATATCTAAAAGTGATGATGCCGGGTGAATATTCGGCGAATAATAGCAGATCTACAACTACTTTGACTATTATGGAGGTCTAATCATACTCCAACCGACGCTGAACTTTGTTTGGTTGGGCTATTTGTTTCTTTATTTTTTATTTGTTTGTCCCTCAGGGCTCTATACTAGGGTATTTTCTGTTGTCGGGGGAACGCTTTTGCTGAAAAAAGCAGATTGACAAGCTGACTGCGACACGTTGTGAGCTTGTCGATCTGCTATTTTCAGCTGAAGCGTTCCCCAACAATACGGATGCCGGGAGGTTTTAAGTGGTTAAATAATCTAACAACGTTAATGTTGGGGCTTCTTGTTCTTCCTGTCTCTCTGAGTGGGTTTTTACACCATTATTCACGTAAAGTGAAAAAAAAGAAGTTTCCCTACATGTGCCAAAGCAAATTGGGGGAAAATAAATGTAAAATATTTCCTTCTGGGAGGAGGAGGAGGAGGAGGAGGAGGAGGACGGTGGGGCCTTGGCGTTGCTGTATGCTAGTGATGGAAGTGGCTGGAGCTGTTAGCCCGCCCCAGTGACACTCTGAGACCTCTTTGTGAGGCCGGCGAACGTTCACCGAAACCGCAAATTATCATTGGAGCAGGGCAGGCCTCATGCCCCATCACCAGGCCCCCACCCCTCCTCCCCCTGCCCCTTTCCCTTAACCCATTAAGACCCATGAGGCCCATTCTACAGTTTTTCTGAAAAACTCATGTTGCTATAAATATATCAAAATATATATCGATGCCCAAAACTTCTTCATGTCAAGGACCCCAAAAAATGTAATATGTTTGTGGCCGTGGTCCACCCTCTCAAAATATTTAGTTTCAGGGACCCCAGAAGCAAAGATTTGAGTTGAAAATGTTTGCTTTATAAATATATATTTGATTTGCAAACGTTTTCACGTTTAAAAAAGAAAAATTGCAGATCTACAAGTTAGCCAAAGTATGAAATAATGGTTAAAGTGGTTAAAATGATTGTGATGCTAGATTAACTACTTTTGCAAGACAGTATAAACTAAAGGAACAAAAAATGGAAATAACTCAATTAAAGGAAACGTGCCTCAAAATTGTACTTAAGTACAGTGTGCTTGAGTAAATGCACTTAGTTTATACTTTCCACCTCTGGATTTACAGCATCTGTCCAAATAAACACGTCCCAAAGCAGAGAGAGAGGGAGAGAGAGAGGGGGGGTGGCGTGGGTGAGCCATGCTACACAGAGAACCAGACCCCCACCCTGCACACCTACCCACCTACACACCCACCCACCCGTCCAACCTACACACCCACCCATATACCCACCCATACACCCACCCACCCACCCAACACACCCACCCACCCGTATGAGTGATACATGGAGGTTACTGCCAGTGAACACACAACTTATTTGACCACTTAATCTTTTTCGAATAAAGAAAAAAAAAAATATATATACATGCGTTCGTCCCTGAATCCCCACCGACTCTCTCTCTCTCTCTTTCACACTCACACACAGTCACGCAGTCACTGACTGACTCACACGCTGACTGACACGTGCACACACACACACACACACACACACACACACACACACACACACACACACACACACACACACACACACACACACACACACACACACACACACACACACACACACACACGCGCACTGACTCACAAACCCCTCACCTCACACACGCACACTGTTTTCCCCACCATCTCCAATTCCGACCGTCGGCCTCTCTCTCTCTCTCTCTCTCTCTCTCTCTCTCTCTCGCACCTTTCCCTTCGCCTCTCCCCCCCTCGTCCCCATGCCCCCCCCTCCCCTCCCCTCCCCTATCCTATGCTTAAACTCGGTACAATATTTTCATGGTAAATGGAGTGAGATCCTAAAGTAAATAGCGCTCAGGTTGTGTCTCTGTGTGCTCCCCTTTATGTCCAGGAGTCACGCATGCGTGCATTTATAGAGGCCAAGTGGAAAGCTTTCCAGCGTTGCTCTTCATCACTTACGGTCACCTATTAGGGCGGGACGGCTCCGTTTCTAGAAGACCCTGCCCTGCTTTAACTACTCTAAGGCTATTTCTGCTGTCCTCTTAAATACTCACCGTTTAACAGGAGAGCAGATACTCTGTTCCACTGGCGGAAAGAAACCAAGTACTTTCACTCAAGTACTGGTACAACTTTGAGGTCATTTTTATGTACTTTATGTACTGTATTTCCATTTTTCAATACTTGGTACTAATACTCCACTACATCTCAGATGCAAATATTGTATAATTTTTTACCCCACTATTGACAGCTTTATTTAGTTACACAATTTGCACTTTTACTCAAGTAACATTTTGAATACAGGACTTTTACCTTTACAAAAGTATTTTTATATTGTGATATTGCTACTTTTAAAATCTGAGTACTTCTTTCATTACTGGCCCTGCCCTGTTTTAACAACTCAGGGCTATTTTGGCTCCTCTTAAATACTGACATGGCTCTTATAAATGATAAAGCACCGAAAGAAATGATAGAGGAGAGGAAAAAAACAGGAATATTATGATCATGATTAAAATCTCTGTGATGCACAGTAAAGTCCTCAGTCTTAAAGGTAGTGTAAGTGATATTTTAAAGTGTTTGTTCAACAACAGGGGTCTCCCCTTCTCTCCAGCTCTTTAATAAACAGAAGCTAACCAGGAGAGATTTATCAGCTTCTTTTTTTTTTGGTTGTAGTGTTCCATTTCCAATTTTGTCTGCTCACTGCTTTGTGTCATCACTTCCAATTTCACTTGTTTATCCTGGATTCCTGTGTGAGTTCTCTCTCCTGTTTGGAAAAAAAGTGTTATCCTGGCCTGAAAATGCATTTTTTTCCTTTACTACAGAACTGGAGAGACAGGTAGACCCCTAATAAACAAATATACAATACTGCATTCACTATCAGAATATAGAGCTATTTAACAATTGTTTTAACAAAACAGTATTGATTCATTGACTGATTGAATTCTGTTTTTTTGTCAGAATTGTAAACAGTACAAGGTAGAGTAAGACATTATGGCTAAAAGGATAACACAAAAAAGTCCTCGGGACTTGTTTCCATTGTGGTCCTATGTATTTAATTCATCAACATAGCAGGAAAAAAAATCAACACAATAATACAAATCATCAACAAATAGAAACAGTAGGCCTGTAGATTCAAAGGAGAAAAAAGGAAGAGTGAATGACACCTCCTTTCGATGGGAAAATGACATTTTTATCTCTTTGTAACTCTGACCGTGTTACAAATGTAACCATACACGCTCAGAGTTAGGATTTTTATAGTGTCGGAATAACCACACCAAAACAAACGTGAAGCAAGCGACAGCACGTTTAAAGCTTTAATTCTATTTAATTTATTAGTCATAATATGAGTGGTCAGTTGGCTGATCCTGAGTGGCCCGCTTGCTTGTTTCTCTGAGTGTCTGCAGGACAGGAGTTAATCATGTGGTGGCAGCGAGAGGCTTAGCAATATGAATCATCTGGGCCGCTTGGAGCTCTTATGAACACGCATATGCATGCTTGCACGCACAGACACGGCCACACATGCACACACACAAACGCACACGAACACGTGCGCACACACAGTGTTTCGTTCGTAAATGAATGACCTACTTGATCACTCTACAGTGTGTCACACAAAAGCATAAAAAGCAGCATATCCGCAAGCTCGAAATGTGGCGCGAAATGACACATTATGAGCTTGTAGATCTGCTAATTTTGCTGTTTTTGAATATTCAATCCTGAAAATAAACAGTTTTTGACATAATTATGAGGTTATTTCCACCCGACAGACGATTTACGCTCTACATTTGGCCCGGATCTTCATGAATCAAATGTTCGTTGCTTTCTCATGGAAGACACATGCATTTCAAAGTGCTCTGCTGTCCACACTGACTCCTCACATGGACAAACACATGTTGCACATGCTTTGTTTGCAATCAGAGCTTTGTTGATGACGTGCTGTGGTCAGACCACCGCTTTTTTAATATACAGTCAATTAAATTATTCCCGTCATTTGACACTGTTGACACACTGTTTGTGTATTGTTTGTGTCATTTGCGTGTAGAGTTCTATTAGAGAGGGATAGGGAAAGTAGGCTGACAGGAAATGGGGAGAGAGATGGGGGGGTGACATGCAGCAAAGGTCGTCGGTAACGGGAGTCGAACCCACGACACGCTGTCAGGCTGGCATTGCAGCCTAGGGTGCCTGAGCCGCCATGCTGCGGCCCAGGCTGAGAATAGGAATGCTTTCAGAAAAAGTGAGGATAAACTTTAATTAAAGGTGCCATAAGTCAGGGGTCTTCAACATATTTCAGGCCAAGGACCCCTTAGCTGAGAGAGTGATGAAGCCGGGATCCACACTATACACTGTATAATGTTCATAGATTTCATAGTTTGCTTCATAGACTTGTTTGACAACACTGTCATCAGTGTAAATGTACAGTTTGTTTGTTTACACAATATATTTCTATGAATATGTTGGATTCATGTTAATGTTTCATCAGACATTTAACCACTTAAACGATCCATACTTTGTAAACTTGACCGTTGGCACTGTACTTGGTCTGGTCTTTTTTACCTCGCAGCACAAGGTGTTGTGAGCTTGTAGATCTGCTATTTTTGGCTAATGTCCCCTCCAGAATGGAGATGCTAGGGTTGAAGTGGTTAATGTAAAAAAAAAACTCTTTAGTAACTCTGAGGACAACCTAGGGGTCCCGGACCCCCTGTTGAAGACCCCTGCCATAAGTGATTGTCTTTTGTTAAAATAAGCGTTAAATAGCTCTATATTCTGAGAGAGTTTGTTCAGTAACAGGGGTCTCCCTGTCTCTCCAGCTCTTTAGTAAACAGAAATAATGAGCTGTCAAAGAAATGAGCTGTCAAAATTGGAACACTACTAGAACACTATAAAATGTGAGCTGATTAATAGATACTCTCTCCTAACTGGCTGAGACCCCTGTTATTGAACAAACACTCTATAACAAAGATTACATATCAGAATATACTGTAGAGCTCTGAGGACTGACC
Organism: Gymnoscopelus microlampas; assembly: GCF_963454915.1. Lineage (NCBI taxonomy): Eukaryota > Metazoa > Chordata > Actinopteri > Myctophiformes > Myctophidae > Gymnoscopelus > Gymnoscopelus microlampas. The sequence goes on from NC_139948.1 coordinate 40,071,373, forward strand.
CCCTAGGGGGTCCTCAGAGTTACTACAGGGGGTCCGCCAAATCTTTGTGTGAAAATAGCAGATCTACAAGTAGATTGGCTATTTTCAGAGAGTTGGTCTAGAGGGGAAAAGAGCAGACCAAGTACAGAGCCTACGGTCAAGTTGACTAAATATTGAGGGTTTAAAGGTTAACTATCTGAAAATAGACATTTGCATGAATCCAGCTATCTATGAAATCTATGAAAAAAGTTTAATCTGCAACACAATTTTATACAATATTTAGCGGGGGGTCCCTGCTTCATCTCTCTCTCAGCTAAGGTGGTCCTTGGCCTGAAAAAAACGTTGAAGACCCCTGCTCTAGCAATGATTACAAATGAGAATATTCTGTAGAACTTTAACTTTTTCACCAAAAGAAAAACCCATAAAACTTTACTCGCACTATAGGCCTACCTTTAATTTCTGTCGTGCCTACTATTGTGTAAATCTGTGAGGATGCACAGTACACTGTTATGAATTGTCTTCTATCTCCATGCTCCTCTGTCAGTGGAAGATGTATTGACAAAGCTGTGACTTCCATTATGCTCCATAAACGGTCTCCAGAGTCCCGTTGATAAGGAATCTGTGTGCGTGCTTTTGTGTGCGTGCGTGCATGCGTATGTGTGCGCGCGAGTGTGCGCGCACGTCTGTGCATTCTAGTGTGTGAGCGTGCGTACACACATACAGTACTGTATACCGCGTGTTGACATGCCGTGCGCACCATTAAAAAGTGCATCCCCCGACATGAGGGTTCTCCCATCGGACTTTTAATCATCCCTTTTACCTTTTAAAAAACGCTCCCTTTTCCGACGGCAGAAAACCCAGAGACCTCGTATTATCTGCGTCACACTGTGGGAACTTAACCTGTTTTTTTTAGGGTCTTTTTTAAACACACTTTTTATGTTGTGCTGTACAGTAAAATATTACTGTTTTTAGTCCCAGAATGGTGGGTATTGCGGCTCCTGTGGGAGCCACAGTACTTCTAGCTAGATTCCAGCCAAAGCTGCACATTAAAAGCCAAAACTCTTCCGAGAGTGTAACAAATGGAACCAAATGGACCCTCGCGGGTCCATTTGGTTCCATTTGTACACACTCTCGGACGTGTAGAGTTGGCTTTGAAAACGGTGCACCTCAAGCAGCTTGGAAGATGCTAGCTTTCTGGCCGGCGTTGTTGCGCTGGATGACATCAGTCACTCGGCCAAACTTGCAGACATGTGTGATTTATTATTATTTTCCCATGCAGCTCAAATGTGCCCCCACTATGTTTCTTCATTACATTTAAGGCCTATTAATGTAAAATGGGGGGAGATTACAGCATAATACATGCTTGGAAAAGAGCCGCAGGTTCAGCCAATATAGTAAATTTTATACTAATAAAGTAGCTGAATAGTGGGTAAATGTTTATATTATTTTACAACTTGCCTTGAGGAGGGAACTTTTTGGAGTTTTTTTTTCACCATTAATAATGAGAAGTGATGGATTGGACTAATTACCCTGTATTGTAACTAATACCCCCTTTACCCCCTTTTATTGTATAATTAGGATTTCCTCTTTCATACACTAATGTTACACAAAAAAAGTATTTGGAATTAACAATTAACCTACCGATTTTCATTAGTTTTAATTAGTTAGCACGAGATAGAGCCTTAATGACTTGACACTTTTGCATTTGTCTGTTGGAAAAAGCACTTTAAGATGTGTTTTTTTTAAACGACCGGTGCCGAGTACATTGATCTAAAGCTGGTGGGCCTGTCAGCCATTTTTTTGTTTTACCACGACAGACGGACAGACCACCAGGATGTCCAGTTTTCCCCCCAAAACTCTCCCATCTGGTCCGTCTCTCCTGGACGGAGGATTGCTGCTGAGCAAGGTTGCCATGTCTGCTTATTATAAGCGACTGGGCTTGGGTTTATCTGTAAAGTCGCTTGTATATATCGATACTGTAGTTGCGTTTTTTTGGACTTGTTTCTGAAGTGTAGTTGCTTATTTTTGGGCTTCCCTCCTAATGTTGTTTAAACCAGTGGTTCTCAAACATTTTCATGTCAAGGACCCCCAAATTGATATGTAATTGTCCGCGTATCTCCATCTGAAAACATTTTTTTTGTGTCCCGTACCAGATTTTTTTTTGCAGATCTACAAGCTCACAGTAAATCGGCTATTATCAAATAACCGTCGCTTCTTTTGGCTTGTTTTCATAGACCTGGTTGCTTATTTCTTTAGCAAAATATGGCAACACTTCTGCCGAGTGAGAGCTGTTGGTGCGGAGGAAACTGGAGGCGTTACTGGTAGAGATGCATTGAATAAATTCTGGTAAAGATGCATTGAATCTCTACCAGTAGTCCAGTGGTGGACAAATTACGCAACCCCAGTACTTGAGTCAAAAGTATAGATGGTCTACTTTGACTCAAGTATAGATATTTCTGGTCAAATATTACTTGACTACAGGTGAAAGTTTCTCTGTCAAATTTGTACTTGAAACGACATGGTACCATTTTTGTCTACCCCGTCTGTGCCTCAGAGGAGGGCTGTGAACGGTTCAGAAACCCACCTACCAGTGACATCATCGTTTGGGAATCCAAGCCAATAGAAACTGCAGGATTTCTATTCCTGGAAAGTTAGCATGCTATAATGGAGGCCACTGTTCTCACGTTAATGCAAATCAAAATTAATTATTTGAAATCTTGTTTGAAAAAAACAAAAAACCTGTTGCGCAAATCTTTGAATATATATTTTTTAAGCAAACATTTTTAACTCAAATCTTAGCTTGTGGGGGTCCTGGAACAAAATGTTTTGAGATGGGGGGGTTCGTGGCCAAATACATATCATTTTAGGATGGCATGAAAAAGCTTAAGCACCACTGATATATATCAACAACATACGTTTTTTTTTAGAAAACTTTTTTAGAATCGGCCTTCAGTACAGTACTCAAGTAAATGTACTTTCGGTACTAACTGTCCACCAGTGCAGAGTAGACCATCAGGATGTCCAGTAGCCCCCCAGACTCTCTCCCATCATCCTCCTTCCTGGATGGTGGGATGCTGCTGAGTGAGGACTGCCTCTGTGGAGGAGGAGGAGGAAACGGGAGGCACTGCAGAGAGATACAGAGAAGCCAGAGGAGGTGTGTGTGTGTGTGTGTGTGTGTGCGTGTGCGTGTGTGCGTGTGTGAGTGTGCGATCCTCCGAGCATCAACAGGGGCCTCTTTAGCTTAGTAATTAGCGCTAACTCGCACCTAGGGACTTCTGGGACTGGGAGGACGGACACCCTACTCGCCAGCAGGCCCAGGCCAGGCCGTGGGCATGTTTTCTGTATATTTGCCCAGTGAGTGATTTGCAGAAAGACGTCCTTGTAAAGACCACAGGCATCGCTCTCACAGGACACTCTGGGTGCTGACAAGCAACGTCTGTCAACTGCAAAGTGGCTGTATAAGCGCCGCGCGGCGCACGAATCCCTGGCCCTGGACGCCCGCCGCGCTCCTCGCTCTGTCCTCTCTCCCAGGCTCAACGGCACGGGGGTGGTGTTGCCAGATCTACGAAAACAAGCCCCAAAAGAAGCGACTATTTGAAATCCACTTTAACCCGAACTATCGCTATTTGAAAATAGACGATCTACAAGCTCGCAACGTTTCACGTTGCGAGCTTGTAGATCGTCTATTTTCAAAACAATCTATGAAAACAATTGGAAAAATGTGGATACATTCCACGTTTTCCCTGGCACAACATATATTCAGATGGGGGGGTCTGCGGACATACAATATTAATTTTGGGGGATTCTTGACATGAAAATGTTTGAGAACCACTGGTTTAAACAACATTTGTTGGGCGTCTATGCGAACACAATTGGCCCGTGTTCGGGGTAGGCTGATATTGATCATTGCATGTAATCCTATGGGCTGGGGGGCGGCACCTGTCAGTGGGGAGTGTTGGGTGGAAGGAGTGGGACGGAGGCTCTAAGTCCTACCGGTGGGGGCTCCTCCTCACTGGCAGGTGAGTCAGTAGGATACGACGGCAGTGACAACACAGAAATGTGTGTGGGGAGGAATTAATTGGCATAATGACTAAATTGTGAAGAAAAAGGGGGTACAAAAATAATAGGCTACTATGAAAAAACACCTTAAAAAATAAGCCCCCCAAAAAAACGTAACCCGCAACTACCAATATTCACAAGCGACTTTATAGTAAACACAAGCCCAAAGTCGCTTATAACAAGCAGACATGGCAACGCTGCACGGTGGTCAGCTATAGCGCTCACAGTACAGTATCACCTGAGTCCGCAAAGAGGGTCCGCACACTGAACCCTTTCACCCATGTATTGACACACACACTTCACAGTTTGATTGCATTTTTTTGTTGCTCTTTTTTTTCTCGGCTGGGGCGCTGAAGGATTATTACCGCCTGGGATATTAATCAAATAAATCCTTAAGGTAGGGCCCACGCTGGAATCCCGCTGGGGTTGTTTATGTGTGTGTGAGCGTATTTCCATCCTGAAGCAGACGCTGTGCTGCTGTCATTTAACAACACTGTTAAATGTGCCTAAAGGAGCAGATGCACAAGTGCACTGCGGAATCACTAGTGTTAACAACTGTGTTAACCACTTATAAGCCCTATATCGCCGTTGTCGGGGGCAGAAACCTCTTACCTCCATAATTCAATGTTTTTCCGTAAACTAACGTCCAACTACGGCGTCACACAAAAGCATCAAAAGTAGCAGAACTGCAAGCGCGAAACGGAGCGCGAAACAACGCATTTTGAGCTTGTCGATCTGCTACTTTTGTTGTTTTTGAATTTGAAATCCTGAAGAACGGTTTTGGACATAAAAGATAGATAGATAGATACTTTATTTGTCCTTGCGGAAATTAATTTTGAGCCAAGCAGCCATCAGGATACAAAACATTACAAAACATAACATAAATACAAAATACATAGACAGATCACACAATACACTGACAGTGCTACACAGCTCCTCTCTTACAGAGAGAAAACTAGAAAAGGCTACCAGTCATGATTCAAGTGGCATCACATTACATTTTATGCACAGAACCAGTGGCGTCGTTAGGGGTGGGCTTCGGTGGCTATAGCCACCAATGTTTTGTCCAAAACCACCAATAAAAAAATTAAAAAAATTGAAAAATTAAAAGTTATTTTTTTTTTTTTTGAATTATATATGTATCACCCTAATCTAACCCTACCCCTAACCCTAAAACCGAAATAAAGTAACCCAAAACGGGGGGGAAAGCACCCTAATCCGCGAAATCCGCGGTAAAAAACGCGCGTGCATGTGCCCGTTGCCTGCGGGGCTAAGCCCCCGACCTAGTAGAGACTTAGCGACGCGTCTGCACAGAACTGAGATGGGGCCTGTTTGTTCAGGAGTCCTATACTTGTAGGGACAAATGATCTTGAAGCCCTAGCCTGCAACGTTGGCACTGTGTACCGTTGTCCTGATGGTGATGAGGTTTCCACCCGAACCGAGACGATATACTTCTTTGTACGACAAATAGTGAAAATACCAGTCACTGGTAGATGAGCCTGCAGATCTACTATTTTGATATTTTTTTTAATGAAAATGTTTGCCTATAATGACGTGCCTGTATGCGGGCGCCTGGATTTAAGTGATTCCATGTACCAACATAACAAGCAAAGTATGCTGCAACGTACAGTAGGCCTACCATACATTGCAACATAAAGAGAATGACCCTTACAGGTCTATTTTTACACTCTCCTATTTTGCAGTGTAAAACTGATCAAGTAAAAGGCCTGCATTCTTAAAAATGTTTGAAAAACACCTAGGTGGTAACTGACACAAATTGCAATTTTTTAGCTTAATCCAGTGTGCGTACTCTTATCTATCTAGTGATGATCTAGTGTGTGACCATAGCTGAGTGGTTAGTGAGCCTGCCTGGGTAGCCTGGTTGTCCCAGGTACGATTCCAGGCCAGCAATGTGTCGATGTGTGTCCCTGAGCAAGACTCTGAACCCCTTATTTCTCCCTGAGCGCCGTAGAATGGCTGCTCACTGCTCCTAGTGATTATAGGATGGGTAAATAAAGAGGACATATATGCAAATATCCAGTGAAAAAAAGAAACACCAACCAAAATTATTATAGTTTTTTTGTTATCTATTCTCTTTTACTATTTATGTCATTGTCTGCCCAGCACCTGGAATTTGGATGTGCGTGATTTCTATTATATTTAAAAACAACAACATTCATTTTCTGGAAAAATCTAACCCTTACCAAAGAATAATGTAATACGGGACACTGTTTCACTCCTCCTTGTCCACCTAGAGTTTTAAGGGCAAAGTGTTTCACATGCAGGCGGGAGGAGAAAGAAGGAACACTAGCCTGTACAGTTGTAGTTTTACAGCAGGCCGGGCGCCCATGGAAGCAGAGGCCTGTAAAGTTCTGATAGTGAGAACGAGCTGTGCTGCGCTTGTCAGCGGTGAATTGATGAGAGCCCAGGGAGCATCGCTGTTGATACTAAACGGGTTAATGTCAGCTCGGAGGGCAGGGAGGCTGGGAAGGGACTCCCTGGGCTGGGACGTCCCATCTCCACGGCCAGCCTGGGAGCTGTTAGTCCCATTCATTAATCAAAGCTCTAATTTGTTTTTCCTCTGCCTCGCTGACACACACTGCATATTATTGCAGTGGCACGGTGACGGCTAGGAGGGGATCTGACTGACTGACTGACTGTGGCCATAGTGGTCCTTCCTACAATCAGTGGTGGAAGAAGTATACTGATTTTTCTTTACTTGAGTAAAAGTGTCAATACCACAATGTGGAAATACTCAGTTACAAGTAAAAGTCCAGTGGTCAAAATTGACTTGAGTACGAGTACTAAAGTATTGGAATCAAAATGTACTTAAAGCACCAAGAGTAAAAGTACTCATTATGCAGAATGTCTCATTTCAAGTTTTCAAAAATCTTTTGAAAATAGCAGATCTGCTATTTTCAAGAGGGATAAATATAGGGATAAAGTGTTTAATGTATGTTTAGTAATAAAAATAAAAATCCTAAGTAGAAGAGTAAAAGTATTGGAAATTAGAAATACTCCACTAAAGTAAAACATACCTCAAAATTGTAAGTATAATGCATGCAAACCAGTAGTGGATTTTTTTTTAAGTAAATGTAAGCAATACCGCAATGTAGAAAGACTCGGTTAAGGCCCTGGTACACAGTCAGTTTTTAACATTTCACTTCTATTGAAAAGAGAAATAAGTAATAAGTAATAACATAAGTACAACATAGCATAACATAGTAAAAAAGTACAATATTTGCCTCTGAGATGTAGTGGAGTAGACTAAGTAACAGTACTAGAGTAAATGTGCTCAATTACTTTCCACCACTGCAAAACAGACCTGCTGCGTTGCAAGCTGTGTGTGTGTGTGTGTGTGTGTGTGTGTGTGTGTGTGTGTGTGTGTGTGTGTGTGTGTGTGTGTGTGTGTGTGTGTGTGTGTGTGTGTGTGTGTGTGTGTGTGTGTGTGTGTGTGTGTGTGTGTGTGCGTGCGTGCGTGCGTGCGTGCGTGCGTGCGTGCGTGCGTGCGTGCACTCATACAGTATGTCAGTCAGTTAAAGAGGACCACCGTAGAAAGACTGACAAAAGGAGAGAATTCCAAACTTCACTGTCAAGTGGAGGATTTTCATCACTGAGAACGTGATTGGCTGTCACTTTGAACTGCAGGGTTCACAGTCCCCCCGTCCCCCCCTTTTTTCTTTTTCCTCTCCCTCTTCCTGGGTGGTTGTTGCAGGTTATTGAAAATCGCTGCGTTACATTAGGGGTGCAGCAGTTAATAAAACTAATCGATTTAAACAATATTTAAAAAAAATATCTATTTACTATAGGGCATGTCAATAGGCGAAACGGGTCAAAGAAATGTTTTAAATGGCAATAAATACACAGTAACTATAACTACCTTTACAAAGATATAAATTACATTTATCAAGATCTGTTTCATTTATACAAGTAAATTCATCTCATATCTTATACCATTGGTTCTCAAAGTGGGGTCCGGGGACCCTCAGGGAGTTCCAGGGGGTCCCCAGCTAAATGATAGTTAGGAACCAAATGGACCCTTATGGGTCTGTAACTCAGAGTTACATTAACATTATTTCACAATATACATTGGGGTCCCAGAGATAGAAATGCCATTAAATGGGGGTTCCTGGCATATGTTTTCAAATGGGGTAATAAGTGCTAATAAGTGTCAATTTGGGGGTCCTTGATATGAAAAAGTTTGAGAACCAATGTCTTATACCATGCACTGATGGTTTCTCAATTCTGTTGTTGTTTGCATTGCTGCCTATTGCAATTCATCATGATACCATTTTTTAAAAAGAGTATATAGTATTTTGCACACCTGCTCTTGGTGTGCAAGCCATGTGTTATAACGCACACACACACGCACGTGCGCACACACACACACACACACACACACACACACACACACACACACACACACACACACACACGCATACATAAGACGAGTGTGTGACTTGTTTGAACTGGTTTATAAGTGTGATCCCAGGGGGCCCCGCCCCCCCCCCCCCCCCCCCCCCCCGGGGATAGACTTTTTTTTATAAAGTCAACGGGATGTTTACATTGCTGCAAACTCAAACTCTTTCCAACAGGGAACCATGTCTTGACAAAGCCCTCACCTACAGTACATTATTGACTGGACTGCTATTGGAGAGCTACTGTATAGAATAGAGGGTAGATTATTCCACACACACACGGTGAAGAAATACATGTAACTTAAATAACAAAAGAAGACGTCTAATCGTGCAGTGACATTATGGCTTTTCATCACATAGTAAGTAACATGAAGGTATAGATAATTGTGGCACCTGGTTGGCAATGGGCTAAAAATATCTCAAAATAGTACTTTAAGTACTGTACTTAAGTACTATTTTGAGGTACTTTTACTTTACTAGAGTATTTCCAATTGTCAATACTTTTGCTTCTACTCCACTACATCTCAGAGGCAAATATAGTTATTTTACTCCACTACAATTATTTGAAAACTTTAGTTACTAGTTACTTTTCAGATATAAATGATTACATTAACCACTATAGCCCTATTTTATGCCTAGGGTATTTGAAAATAGCCGATCTACAAGCTCACAACGCGTCGCATGGCGACGCGTTGTGAGCTTGTAGATCTGCTATTTTCAAAAGTTTTAGTACTTTTACCTTTGGTACTTTAAGTACCAAAATAATACCAATACATTTGTACTTTAACTCAAGTAAATTTGGAATTCCGGACTTTTGCCTCTACATTGCAGTATTGCTACTTTTACTTAAGTAAAACATTTGAGTATTTTTTCCACCACTGGCAAATTGTACTGTATGTACATCAATGGCACGTTGCAGATAATACAGTGTGAATGAATAGATTTACTATTATCCTATAATAGGTTGCAAATGTCATGCCTGCTTAAACTATTGAATGATCTTAAGTAAACTAAGCAGCTATAGTTGCTCTGGCTTGTCAAAATGTGACGCCCCATTTAGCCACGTAAGCCCTATTCTTTACTTCGGGCTATTCAGAAGAAAAAAGACTATCTGATCTACAAGCTCAGGCCTTGTGAGCCGTTTTGATATTTTCGAAAGATTTCGTCCAGACAAAGGTTGGTTGTTGGTTGGTTGTGTATCATTAAAACACAGTTTGCATCGTGGCTATACGAGCAGTGCGGCCTCTTTCTCCTTTTAAACTTCTCTGCACCATGGTCAGCACCTCAGCGACATTGGTGTGCGCCCCTTTTTGCTTTTTGGTTTGACAATGGAAATGCTACCATATAACTCTAAATCTCTCTTTTTTGTCTTTTTTCAGAAAAGAAAAAAAGTAGGAGCCTTTAACACATTCACTGCCAAGTACTATGCATCCGCTTTTCTTTTTTAGCTGCTGCCATTTAAAAAAAAAAAACGTTTTAAGTCTCTCAGTGTCAATGAAATAAAAAAATATGTTCATACTGTGCCAGCATTTTTTTTTTTTTAAGTAAAAAAAAAGTGCTTAGGAAGCGAGATACAGCCTTTTTCAGTTATAAGTTAAACAAGGAGTGAATGGAGCAGAAAATCTTCGGATCACGATATCTTGGGTTCTGAACATTCTTTTCCAAATGTTAGCCGGGGGTTAGCCGATGTACCGAGCTTGTAGATAGTCTATTTTTGGCACACGACAAGGTCGTGCAAAGCATACATTTTGACGAGACGTCCTGGTTTGGCCAGGAGGACGGCTCCTTTATATCTAAAAAACGGGGGTCTTCAACAGCGGGTCGAGGGAACCCTAGGGGATCCTCAGAGTAACTACAGGGGGTCTTTGTATGATGGGGAACATAAGCTTTTCTGAAAACTGTTAGGATTTGGAAGGCATTTCGTATAGAATGGGCCTCCTGGGGTCTTAATGGGTTAACTCAGATGAAGAGTTCAGGTGTGCTGAAGCTCTCAACGCTCAGCGTTCAGGTCCTGACAGTGCCATTCCACCCCGGGGGCAGAGTGTTACACATCAAGTGCTTCCATTGGAAATTGCACTTTTGAGAATGACTTTATGACTTACCAGGGACTAGTCTGGGCTACTTTATTTCCTGTTAAGTTAATAATGACGTTCTGCATTGAAACAAGTGTAAGCCCACTGACCAAGGAGTTATGCCGTGTGTCTGTCCCAAGGAAAACACTCTCCTCTCCCCTATGTGTCTAAAGAGTTGGCTTAGGGCTCATTTATGCTTCATTCATATATGACCGCGTTGCTCGATGAAAATAACAGATTTTCACGTTTTTTTTTTAACCACACGGTCGTATGGCGATGTATAAAGTAGGCTTTAAGTTCAATGTAGGGTGACGGTATTTTCAAAAAACCCAAACCGGGACTCATAATCATTTTAAATCCAGTGTATTTTTGGCGGGAGAAAATACCCAAGATCTACAAGCTCATGCTTTTGACAATTTCTTTCACGTTTCTTTAATTGTCATTTTTATTTTCTCCTGGTGTTTTAATCAGGATGGGGGACAATTATTTTAGCACAAACAGTGACTGACTGCAGCTTTCAACAGAACAGAACATGAGGAACATCTATGTAATCACTGTGCTATTGTTTTAAAAACCGGTACATTTTAGTCTTTTAGAGCAGGGGTCTTCACAGTTTTTCAGGCCAAGGACCCCTTAGCTGAGAGAAAGATGAAGCAGGGACACCCTATTACATATTATAGAAAATTATATTGCAGATTAAACTTTTTCATAGATTTCATAGATACTGTATCTTCAGACTTGTTTGACAGCACTATCTTCAGTGTTGTGTTGCTAGATCTGCTATTTTCAGCTAATGTTTCCCATCACAAAAAGATTTGGCGGACCCCCTAGTTACTCTGAGGACCCCCTAGGGGTCCTGGACCCCCTGTTGAAGAACCCTGTTTTAGAGATATTTGTAGAGCTTGTAGATCTGCTACTTTCGGCTAATGTTCCCGGCCAAACCGTGACGTCTCGTCACCGTAGTTCAGTGAATGTCCTTCCATCCGAGTAAGGCCCAATTTATGCTTTCTACGACCTTGTCGTGTGCCAAAAATAGCCGATATACAAGCTTGGTAGATCGGCTATTTTCAAGCTTAACAGAGAGCTACTGAAGCAATCACAGAACATCTGAGGGACATCTTCCCCTCAATTTAGAGTCAACTTACTGGAGAGAATAAAAACATATAGTATCCTATGTATTTTTTTGTATTTTCATTTTAGAGACAAGTCATCCAAATCTAAATAAAGACGGTGTCAAGTAGGTCCACCGTGTAGTTGATTAATGGCCAATGACTTCAGCACTTTACGTGAAGCCGACTGAATGAGGTTCATATGGAGCATTTATATACTGCAAATACGGATAAATGCTTACATACTTATACAGTAAATAAAATAATATTTACTTGTTTATTAATAAAAGCACACACACACACACACACACACACACACACACACACACACACACACACACACACGCGCACATCCTTCCACTGTAAATACCAATAAATACGTATTTATTTATGCAACCTTGATGCCAGCTATCACAAATAATGGGACACTTGGGATGTGGAAATGTTGTGGGAATTTACGAGTTACTTTATGTGTATTTATGTTGAATGTTGACCTAATTTGAATTCATGAATATACGTTGTTTCATGAGCTTTCAGTTCTTTTGAGCTTCACCTAAGTGGAAAAGAAAAAGCCTGAAAAGTGGAGAATGCACTCGGAGTGGTCAAATCCGCCGTGGTGCGTTGGGCGTCTACACCAGTGGTTTTCAACCAGTGGTCCGGGGACCACCAGTGGTCCTTGGGGGGAGGTACCAGGGAGTCCCCAGCTAAATTAGTTAACATAACGTCACAAACATTTTTAACCACTTAGCTTTGGCTATTCAAAAATAGCAGATATACAAGCTCATAGCGCGCATAGTGCCGCGCTATGAACATGTAGATCTGCTATTTTTTTAAAAATCTTGAAAATGTGTGCAAATCTGTCAGCGGGGAGTGTTCGGCGGGAGGAGTAGGACGAAGGCTCTAAGTCCTCCTGGTGGGGGCTCCTCACTGGCAGGTGAGTCAGTAAGATACAACAGCAGTGACAACACAGACATGTGTGTTTAGGGTGGAATTAATTGGCGACTAAACGACTACATTGGGGTGAAAAAGAGGGTAAAAAATGTTTGGCAAAAAATACCCATTTCAAAATACCCATTTCAACCCATTAAGACCTGAGGCCGATTCTACAAAATGTCTTCTAAATCCGAACAGTTTTCTGAAAAACTTCTGCTTGCTATGTCAGTGGTTCTCAAACTTTTTCATCTCAAGGACTCCCAAAATTATGTTTTTGGCTCTCAAAATATGTTGTTCCAGGGACCCCCCAGAAGCAAAGATTTGAGTTAAAAATGTTGAAAGATTTGCTAACTTTTCTAAAATAGCAGATCTACAAGCTCATAGTGCGGCACGCAGTGACGCGCTATGAGCTTGTATATCTGCTATTTTTGAATCGCCAACGCTAAAATCTGAAATGACACCGGTGCTTTCCCTGGTTAATAGTGTTTGTTAATCTCAGAATAACCCACACAAACGGCCTTTTCACCTAAAAGCGGTGGCTTCAGGGGAGGGAGTTTAAAAAGAGAGAGTCGATACATTGAAAGACTTTATTGTTTTGGCTTCAACCAGCAGAAGATAAGGCCAAAATGTCGCTATGGAAACTACAGCCACCTGGATGGAGCCAGGAGCCAATTTTGGAAAAACCACAAAGTCAACATGAACGCGTGCTACGGTAGGGAGAGGGGGAAAAAAAGAAGAAAAAAAGTTTTGATTATGCAGGCCATAATCAGAAGTCAAAATATATAAACTAAAGGTTCAGGCTGGAATAGTGCGGGGCCACGTCGCCGATGATTTACACGCGTCCTAGGTTAGCTATCACTCAGGGGCAAACGGCGAGGCACGATGACACATTTACAGTACATATAATGTGAGAGACTGTCACTACTCCAGAAACCATATCCTTCTATTTATTCAGGGCAAGGCCAAATCCTGCAATGGTTACGCGCTTCCTCAAAATGTTCTAAATCAACCACATCTTGGGGAGTGGAGACATTAAGCTAATATCTCCATAGCCCCCGGCATGTCTGAGCTCAGAAGTGAGAGGTAATGCACAGTTTGTTAGCTGGAATAAAGACTGTGAAACGCGTTACAATAACAGTTGGCCTTTAGCTCCGAGGTTGACAAATTATAGCCGACTCATTATAATATACAGTATTTTTTACACTATTTCAGATTAGCCTTCCTTTATGTCATCATCTGTTTTTGTACGTAAGTCCGGAGACTCCTGTCCGGGACCAGAGCTTCAGACGCGCCTCCTCCAGCAGAGACTATATAGGCTCAGATCTGAACCCATTTGACCCAGCTCATAGTGCGTCACTTCATGCCGTGCTATGAGCTTGTAGATCGGCTATTTTTTTTTAAACTTGAACTTGAAACTTTTTTCAAATCTTTGAATATATGTGACCAAATTTGACTGGGAGACAGTCATCTATAGCATTTTTTCATTTTCATTTTTTCATGTCATATGAAAGCAAAATAATGATATATTGGTTGATACGATTGAGTGAATAGTTTTGAAACTACAGCTTATAGAAGTCAAGATAAAACTCTTGAGTAGAGAAAAGACCACTGGAATGGATCTCATTCAAAGATAGTAAACTGGGCTATCAATCCCATCATGCATAGCGGGATTTACATATCCTTTGTTTACAGGTTTAGGGTCAGGCTCTCTTTGTTTTTTTTTAAAGCGAACATTTTTAACTCAAATCTTTGCTTCTGAAGGTCCCAGGAACGACATATTTTGAGATGGGGGTCGATGGCAAAATACATATCCTTTTGGGGGGTCCTTGACATGAAAACGTTTGAGAACCACTGACATAGAAACATAGGTTTTTCAGAAAACGGTAAGGATTTAGAAGACATTCGTACTAGAATCGGCCTCAGGTCTTAATGGGTTTAAATGCAAACCAAAAACTACCGTTCGAGGTTGAATCATCCGTGTGTAAAGATCTTTATAAGGAGCAACGTAACTGTCAAACACGTTGACGAGAGAAGCGTTTTCTCTCAAGCTAACCGTGACGTTAGTTTCAAACAATGAAGCCTGAGTGAAAACAAACCTTATCGATAGAAAACACTGCAGCCCAATCAAATGTAACTTAGTGCATGCATGATAATGTGGTCCGCCTCATGTAGAGTCACTGGGGCGATTGTGTGTGCATGACTCTGGCTGAGCCCTCCATGTTTTTCTTCTCTGGTGGTGATTAAGAAAGGCAGAGTGGGGGGGGGAAGTAACTAACTACATTTACTCAAGTACCATGTACTCAAGTACAATTTTGAATTTTCAATACTTTATACTTCTACTCCACTATATGTCAGAGGCAAGTATTGTGCTTTAGCTCCACTACAATTATTAGAGAACTTCAGTTGCAAGTTTCTTTGCAGATGTTGATTATTATTACAAACCATACATCTTATACTCTATACTTTGGCTATGATGATGCAACGCGTTGTGAGCTTGTAGATCGGCTTCTTAAAAAAAAACTCTGAATAAAATAAAATAAAAACATGTTTGAGTACTTTCACTTTGGTACTGTACTGTATATTTTGATACCAACACTTTTGTACTTCAAATTACAGAAATAAAGTACTACAATTTTGAATACGGGCCTTTTTACTTGCGGTATAGCTACTTTTACTTAAGTAAAGAAAAAGAGAAAAATCCGAGTAGTGTTTTTCTTGTGTGGCGGTGATTAGTGCAGGCAGAGGCAGCAGTAGGGCTGACATTGCTCAGGCTTGCTGTGGCCCAATTATGCTGAAGCAGCCACAGGTCTGGAGGGCAGTTAGGGTCCAATTAACACAGGCCAAAGTGATTTCCTTGGTTGCATCACATGTCGCATGCAATGGTAATTATGCTGTAAAATATTCCGCACATGCCTTCGCGTGAACATGTTCTTTTCCGGCTGGGAGTGCTTGTCCTATAGTGCAGGGCTTGTCATGGCAAATTGGATGGCATGTAGAACATCACCATAAATAAAGGAGCCCCCCCTCTATCCCCCCATCCCCCCCCCCCCCAACCACAGAGCTACCATGTAAGCAGGGTTGCCAGATCTGCTTATTATAATTTCCCCGCAGGACGATCTGCAAGCTCACAACGCGTCGCATCGCGACGCGTTGTGAGCTTGTAGATCGGCTATTTTCAAATAGCTGATGTATATGTTAAAGTGCTCGTGTGGCCCATAGTCGCTTCTTTTGGGCTGGTTTTCCTAGACCTGGTTGCTTGTTTCTCTCACAGAATCTGGCAACACTGCATGTAAGCCCGCATCACATGAACGCAAAAAGGTGGACCCGAAAGACGCCGAAAAGACAGAGGGAATCTCTGAAAACAACTAGAAGGCATTTGCACAGTTGCTGTTTATATAATTAGATGATACTTTTTGCCTATAACCAGATGTCTATGGACCAATTAAAAGTGGAATGCATTGGCTTTGTTCTTCGGCAACGCAAAACCTTCAGCTAAATTCGGTTGCAGGTCATGTTAAGTAAATCACAGTTACTGGGGCAATTGCAGCAAATTTCAAATAATTTGGGGCCCTATGTTCACGGGAGCACAAAGACGGTTGCTTACAGCGCTACAACATGGCAGTAGTACTTTTGAGCTTGGAACACCAAATAAAAATATCTTCTTTAATACCTTTAAGGCGGATATATCAAGACCAAAAAAAATACCGTATATTATAATCAGCTACAGTTCGTACTACGTAGGCCTATATAAGATGTAAAAGCGGGGTCATCTACGAAACGAAATAGTAGGTTCATGGCTCCGATTTTTCTTTATGGCAGGAGTCTGACAACAGTGTGAAATATTTCACCACTTAGCTCCTCTCTCAATCATTCCTGCCCTAAAGCACAAGTTCAAGCAAACAATTCTAGTCATGCAGAATACCGCAATAGACATGGTAATGTCATTATATGAGCGCACACACATTCACCAGGA
The DNA here is from genome assembly GCF_963454915.1 of Gymnoscopelus microlampas. NCBI lineage: Eukaryota > Metazoa > Chordata > Actinopteri > Myctophiformes > Myctophidae > Gymnoscopelus > Gymnoscopelus microlampas. The sequence goes on from NC_139948.1 coordinate 40,087,916, forward strand.
CTTAAACGGAGGAAAACGGACCGCAGACAGGGGAAGGATTAACATGTAATGTTAAAAAACGGAATCGTCGCCTATGATATGCACGGCATTTGACACTTTACAAACATAGAACATTTGTAATGCAGTAAAGGGAGTTCAGTTGGAGTACAGTAGCTGCAATTATTTTTTTTGTAAGGAACTTCATGTCATCTTCAGCTGTGTTTTCACACACAAAATGCAAGCTAAATCTTTGGCTTTCTCAAGCCTACTTGTCATTGTCTTTTGTATTATATCAGGGGTCTTCAACAGGGGGTCCGGGACCCCTAGGGGGTCCTCAGAGTTACTACAGGGGGTCCGCCCCAAATCTTTGTGATATGATTTCTTTTTTTACCTTACCCTTAACTCTAGCACCCTATTTTTCTGAGGAGCACTTTAGCCAAAAATAGCAGATCTACAAGCTCGTAGCTTGTATATCTGCTATTTTTGGCAAAAAGGTATAGGTGTAGATGGAAAAAAGAGCAGACCAAGTAAACCCAAAAAAAAGTTAAATCTAAAACACAATTTTATACAATATAGAGGGGGTCCCTGCTTCATCTCTCTCTGAGCTAGGGGGTCCTTGGCCTGAAAAGGTTGAAGACCCCTGTATTATATTGTTTGCATACAGTATAAACCCAACTTGTGTATAATCAGCTAAAAAGGCACCTTCACCACAGACGTTTTATTTCTCCCTGGACATATTCTGGTTACTCTGTAAGTTGTTCAGCCAGCCAGTTGTCACCCTGCATGTCATTGGGATGGACGTAAGGAGATGTATGAGGGCACGGGGCAGTCACCATAGCAGTCATTATTACTTGTCGCTGTATTTTTCTTTATTTTTTTTAAACCATTAAGACCGGCAACGCATCTGTGTAACCACTTTAACCATTGTTTTTATACTTTGGCTATTCAAAAATAGCAGATATAGAGCTGCTATTTTTGAAAAATCGTGAAAATGTTTGCAAATCTTTGAATAAATCTTTACTTCTGGGGGTCCCTGGACAACATATTTGAGATGGGGGTCCGTGGCCAAATACATATCATTTTGGGGGTTCCTTGACATGAAAACGTTTTGTTCCAGGGACCCCCAGAAGCAAAGATTTTAGTTAAAAATGTAGTTTAAAAAAATATATATATATTCAAAGATTCGCACAAATTTTCACTATAAAAAAATAATAAAAAATAGCAGATCTACAAGTTCATGAGCTTGTAGATCTTCAGAAGTATAAAATAATGGTTATATCTAAAATGACAAAGATGCGTTGATGATTGAGTGGGTTAACATTACGTCTGGTGTAAAAAAAAATTAAAAAAAAGAATCCTTCAAGTAGCCGTTAGGTTTCAGCTCAGGCGACTCCTGCCACTGGTGGTGGTATCCTGTCCAAGAACAACTTGTCTGAGGTCGTTGGAGAGTCGGTAGTCTGACACAGTGATTATAGGTGGTTCTCTGGGTGAGGAAAGCTGTGGTTTACGTTGCAGAATATCTGAGAAATCCATTGTGAGCTTCACCTTTTTCAGGAGGTAGCCACTTGACTGAATTATTTGCCGTGGGGAGGAAGTGAGTTAAGTCCCCAGCCTGTTATGAGCGGCTATATCTCAGCCCTGCTACAGCGTAGAGAGGACTGAACACTCACTGAGGTCACTGTGTCAGTGCTTCTCAAACATTTTCATGTGAGGGGACCCCCAAATTGATATGTGTTTGCCCACGGACCCCCAACTGAAAGGGTTGTGTGCCAGGGACCCCCATAAGAGAAGATTTGTGTTATTCCACTTTTCCCCCCGATTTTTTTGTCTCCCAAAATTAGCTATATCTGAATATCTGAAGTATAAAATAGGTAGTTTTAAGTAGTTAAATTGTTCCTAATTTTCCTGGGGACCCCATGGAACCCAGCCTATGGACCCCTGGGGATCCCCGACCCCACTTTGAGTTCACTTTCTTTGAATGCAAGTCAAATGCAATCTTGAAAGGTGTTGGTTAACCCATTCGATCAGGGAAGGCATCTGTGTCATTTTAGATTTCTTTGGCTATTCAAAAACAGCAGATATACAAGCTCATAGTCTAAAATGACACAGATGCGTTCCGGTTTTAATAGGTTAAAGTGTTTTTTTTCTTTACTTTTAGGGCAGGGTTCTAAGGATGTGTCAGGGTTCTAAGGATGTGGCAGGGTTCTAAGGATGTGGCAGGGTTCTAAGGATGTGTCAGGGTTCTAAGGATGTCGATGACGGTCAGTCTGTGCCAGCTCACAACGCCTGAGCTTTTAGATCTACTATTTTCACAATATTTGTCTGTAGAACTGAGTCAAACAAAATGTAATGCCTCAACTCCTACAATTTCAAGTGCTTATCACACGGCCTGAAAAGGTTGAAAACCAATGCTCTAGGCCCAGCATTGGGCCAAAAATGTCCACTGGCACATAAGACATCTAAAACTCAAAAGGGCATTTTGAGTGACCTTATGACCTTTGCTCTAATGCCACCCTCAGGTCAACTTGCCAGTTTTGCATGCAATATTTCTCATAATCTGTTCTACAGATGCGACATTTGAGAATTTCAAAAAGTTTTGCCAGTGGCAATTCATGAGCAAATCAGTGTGAAATCTAAACCTCTTCATGGAGAAAGTGTGACATTTGTCAGCTGTGAAATGGTGCCAGGTGTGAAATGGTGTAATTTCAAACAAAGGCTTACCAGGCCCAAATAGTGGGGGAAACTGTGTCTTTTCAGGGAACTTTCAGGGAGAGATCATGTAAGTTCGCAGAGTTCGGCTGTCTTATCTGTATGTTTCGCGCTTACCTAGTGGGGAACCTAACCCGAACCTGGGGGACATTAAACCTGGGGAACATAGGGATGACCCCGTGGCAGCTATAAGGGCCCCTTTTAGGCTCTTGTTTTTTGTTTTTATTATAGTTTGGGTAGATATATGTTATTTGCGATGAGAACTAGCAGCGGCGTTATCGACAGGCGCACCCCCTCACACCGCCCAGCTGCTCCCCCAGGGACCTGCTGCGGGTGCGAGGGGAAAGAAGCCATGACCCTCCCCTCAAATAGAGCCATTGTATGTTTGGCAGTCCTGACATCATCATGTGTGTGTACCAGCAGAGACCCGATCCGTGTGAAGGCTCTGCGATGACGGGGGAAGAGGAGACGTGGAGAAAGACCAGCGGGGTTGGAAAGCACTCTATCTTTCCTATCGTCTCTGTCGGGGTGGAAACCTCGTATTTCCCATAAACGGTTACTTTTCAGGATTCAAAAACATCAAAAGTAGCAGATCTGGCCCAGACCGCTGGCCTAGAGGTCCGGGCACCTACTGTAGGCTCGTAAGCAGCCTGACAGCGCACCGCGGGTTCGAGTCCCGTTCCCGACGGTCTTTGCTGCATCTCTCTCCCCCTGTTTCCTGTCCATCTCTACCCTAAAACTATCAATAAAGGCAGAAAAAGGCCCACAAATATCCAAAAAAGTAGCAGATCTACAAGCTCAAAACGTGTCGCTTCGAGCTTGCGGATCTGCTACTGTTGATACTTTTGTGTGACGCCGTAGTATGATCGAGTAAGGCCGTCAATTTACGAGAAAAAACACAAAAAGTTAGAAGGCGGAGATAGGAGGTTTCCGCCACGACAGCGACCGCTATCTGAAGAGCCATTATGTCAAGCAGGGTTACAGCCCCCATCAGCTGTACACTTGCCACAAAGTATAACGTCTTGCCACGATGATGGGGGGACCCGGGGGAGTCGTATCATGAAACGTTTGATGTTATTTTTCCGCTCGGCATCGGGAGGAGGAACAGAGCTCTGCCTTATGACATGAGCAGAGAGAAGGAACGAACGACGTCCATCCACCTCATGACATGTTGCTTCACTCGGAGAGAGGAGGAGGAGGAGGAAGGAGGTGAAAGTCAATACGACCTGACATGTACAGTAGCTTCTCTTCTTTCTGGTAGCGAGCGGGTGGTTGGTGTGTTGAGAGGTGAACACGACATGCGTAGCGTGCGGCGGCGTAGAAGGGGGCTCCACTTGGGGGGAGGGAGGGAGGGAGGGAGGGGAGGGGAGAGAGAACGCAATGCGCGGGTGCGTGAGCTGGGATTGTCATGACGTGTTTCGTGCCGCTCACTGGACACGTACTAAACTCTATCAGCCACCCAATAAATCCCCGCTTGGAGGGAAAACACACAACAGATGATATATGGCTGTTTAATGAACGTGAGCAGAGGTGGTGCTGTAGCGTAGCGGGTCAGCGTCAGCTGGAAAGGGGATGCAGGGGGGGCAGGGGGGGTTTGGGGGGTCACAGCCAGAGTGGGGGTGGGGGGGTGTATAATCTAGCGAAAGGTTATAGGCAACACTTTGGAGAACACGTACCAACCACCACGCACATGGTCGTGGACACAAGGCCCTACTCACAAGGGGTTAATTGTAGGCGTTTAAAGAGCATACGTCGTTAAAGGGCCCGTCTTGGGTGGAAAGAGTTTCTATTTATACACGGCCAGAGGTAATGAGGTGAAATTATTCTGTCCGAGCGAAAAGAGATGGGGATGTGACCACAGCGGTCCGACCCGAACCGAAGGCTCTCCTTTACACCCTGGAACCTGGGACTCTCTGGAGATTGTTTTCAGTCCAAATACAAGCGCTGAAATGTAAGCCCCCGCTAATTAATTCCCATTTACATATGCCCAGCCATGGTTTCCATTCCACCCCTCCCTCCCCTCCCTCCCTTCATACAAGCCCGGGCGCCTTGTCACAGCATCGGGGCGATTGATTGACTAATTAATGATTCCCCAGGTGCTACAATTAAATTGAAATTAGCTTAATAGGCCTCAGACGGTGTTATCCTGCCTTCGCCTGTTTTCATTACTCACATACATACACATGGACGGACACACACACACACACACACACACACACACACACACACACACACACACACACGCTTTGTGGGCAGCATAATGCCAGAGCCCGCAGACGGAGAGCACGGATGTCTTCACACTAGTTTCGCGTTGCAGATGCACTGTGACTCGTCTGTAATTAATCACTAGACTGTGTCAAATACTATCAAATGAATGGATGTAGCACATTGACAGATCATGTCTCTTTATCATGTCGGCCCTCTCTTAAAACCCATTCAAACCTTGAAAGCATCTGTGTCATTTTCGATTTTTAGCGTTGGCTATTCAAAAATACTTGTACATCTGCTATTTTTGAACATTTTTGAGAAAACTTGAAAGTCTTAATGGGTTGAATGCACTAAAAGTAGTCAGATCTTTGTCTTAACCACATGAACCCTAGCGTCCCTATTCTGGGCACTGGTAAACATTCTGCAAAAAAATGGGTGAATATTTGTTGACAATAGTGTACTGACAAGCTCACAATGTGCTGCAGCGTTGTGAGCTTTTAGATGGGCTACTTTCAATACTCATACCATAGGGTTAAAGTGGATAAGTAAAATGTACAATACCACAGTGTAAAAATATGTTGTAAAAGTCCTGCTTTCAAAATCTTTAAAGTACGCAATTAAGTCAGAATCTTTATTTAGCTTTATTTACAGCAGGGTGGCTTAACCTAGAAAAAATAAATCATTATTTATTTGATGATGTATAATTTGTTCCAACAAAATTCCAAAGTAACTATTTACTGAAAATATCAAATACATGTGGTGGGGTAGAAAAGTTCAATATTCCCCTCTGGAATGTTACAGAGTAGAAGTATAAAGTAGTATTAAAGGTAAATATTCAAGTAAAGTAAAGTATTGTACATCTTAATAAGTACATTACTCTTTGTTACATTCCACCACTGCCTAACTATTTTACTATTATTTAGTTAGATGTTTAATTATGTTAAATGAGGGAAAGTTTAAAAAAATGTAATGTGAGATCTCATCACAAGAGACAGCATAACTCTCATTTTCATGAATCCGTAATATATTTTTCAATTTATGTTCAAATAAACTTCATGGATCCTTGCATTCATTCGTATGAATATGTTTACCCACTTCTGTGGCCTGCCAAGCTGGTACTTACATCCACAGCTGACAATAATCAGACTTGTACTTCTTGCTCCACTAGGGGGAGTGTCCCCATAGGGAACACTACAGGAGAATTACAAGTACAACATATTGTTTCTGTAGCATTTTAGTTATACATTTTTTATTGCAAGACATTACTTCAGCCTCCATGAATTCAATGTCTTGTTTTAATTTAATGTAATTGAATTTGAGTTGTGATACAGTATGGGTGAGTCATAACGTTGGGCATAACCAGGTTCATGTGAATTTGTCACAGACTCAATGATTACAAATGGGCATCAAACTGTGGCATAGAACAGGTTCTAATTAAAAGTTAATACGTCTAAGAAAAAATACCCAACACAATGTGCAAACTATAAGATTTTATATTTTTTGAAAATATGGTATAATATTGAAACAATGTATGTATCTATACATAAGTTATAATACATTAACTTACTAACAGTTTACCTTTGTCACTACATTGTCATGTTACATGCTCGTGCATGGCTGTATTATGGCTATTATTGTACGTTACACGCATAAATTATCATGTTTTGCGCGGTGTTTATTTTAGCATACATTTAAAGATATTTCTTTCCCTCCAATGAGCAAATGGCCTGAAGAAACAACATTATTTTGTGTGCTTTATTGGTCAGTCAGGTGTGGTCCTTGGCCCAGGTCTGGTGCCTGGTTCTGGGCTGAGGTTTGATGGACGGAGAGGGTGGAACGCAGCCTGGGGATGTCCACAGGGAAGAGGGCGTGTGGTTGCCAGGATCTGATCATTTGGTAGGCGCCTGTAACCAAAGAAAAAAGAAAACAGCAAACTAGGACAACCTTTGCCAAGAACATCATGCAATTTCTGGGCCACTGGAAAGTGCCAAGGGAAGCCGGATCTCCTTCCCCTGGCTTGATAGTTTTCTTAAATTACTGCCTAACTTCCTAAGAAATCCCTGTTAGGCAGAGTTTTTACGAATATTTTTTTTTCATATTCCGGGAGAAATAGCAGAAGACTCGAAGTGAAGCGAGAGTGCACTCAGGTTGTGATTAATAGATGGGCACGGTAATGAAATGTCTGTCATTCATAGAGCGTTTTCCTTTGGCACTCGGGTTTCGCGAACTGAAAACAGCGTTTGTCCGTAACCGGTGACAGCCCAGTTTTTCCCCTTCCTGTCTAGCTAGCTAGTAAAGGAGAGAGAGAGAGAGAGAGGAGAGAGAGAGAGAGAGGGGCCGGGGTTGCAATGGCACGGTGGTCAGTGGGCACCCGTTCCACATTTCCATCGGCGCCACGGTGTCCAGGCCAAGGTTGAAGAAGGTGAAGACGGTTGATATACGCACCTTTAACCGCACGAGGGCCATCAAAAATATCGAAAGAGTTCCACCTTCAGCACCGTGGAATTTTACGATAGTCCCATGTTTTCTACGGCCGGAAAGAGACGGCTCAGCGCAGGTTCATTCCACGTGAAGCCTGAGTTATAGGTCTACTTGTTTTGCGCATGGCTGTCACGCACCCCGTAAATAACCAAATCTACAAGATCACAACACACTGCGGTGCGACAAATTTTGAGTTTGTAGATCTGCTATTTTGCGGTAGCACGACACCGTATAACGCATTAAGACCTGAAGCCGATTCTACAGGTCTCCTAAATCCCAACAGTTTTCTGAAAAACGTATGTTTCTATATCAGTGGTGCTCAATCTTTTTCATGTCAAGGACCCCCAAAATGATATGTATTTGGGGGCCGACCCCCATCTCAAAATATTTTGTTCCAGGGACCCCCAGAAGCAAGAGTTAAAAATGTTTGCTTTAAAAATATATATATTAAAAGATTTGCACACATTTTCACGATTTTTCAAAAATAGCAGATCTACAAGCTCATAGCGTGGCACTCGGTGCCGTGCTATGAGCTTGTATATCTGCTATTTTTGAATAGCCACAATGTAAAATAATGCTTTTTAGCTCAAATCAAAAAATGCGTTCAAATCACAGATGCGTTCCAGGTCTTAATGGGATAAATCAGGCGTTATAGGCTAGGCAACGCTGTAGCTTCAGCAGGAACATGAGCGTCTTGATGTCAAAGGCGGATGCTGCTCTCAGAAATCAACCAGTATACAAATCTATCAAGTAACATTAGCTCTTTGGCCAGTACAGTGCTTATACTGGTATGATGTATGACTTGCGCTTGCCCCACCGTGGCAGAGAAGAATAATACAACTAATCAACGGCTGGTGACATGTTGGCAGTTGGCTCACTCAACGGCGATAGTTAAAACGTCATGAGTTTTGGATACGTATTTCATTACGTGTGCTTTTGATTTAAGCTTCGACAAGAGATCGGGGCCCAAGGCATAGCCGCACAAAACGGTGATTCACTGCCTTTGTGTAAATATTCCTCTTGGCTCTTGTCTTTAGGTTAGTGTCTCTGTATGACTTTTCCAGAGTGAGGGGTGACCCGCCGTGGTCATGCCGGGCCAGTCTGGGCCGTCCTCGCTTCATTAATTCAATTCAGCCGCACAGGAAAGCACCACTTCTCTCTCCTTTTTATAAAGCTCTCTTGTCTAACCCATTAAGACTTTTGAGGCCCGTTCTACAAATGCCTTCTAAATCCCCCGACCAAAGTTTTCTGAAAAATCTCAGAAAACGCATAAAAACAAATATTTATCGTTGCTGTCGGGAAGAAACCTCTCATCTCTATGTTTGAACTTTTTTTGTTTTTTCGTAAATTAATGCCCTACTTGATCATACTAGAGCGTCACACAAAACTATCCAAAATGTTTGCTATTTTTGGAATTTTAATCCTGAAAAGTTACAGTATTGGACACTCGACGGAGACGATATATTTTTTTTTCAACTAAAATTCATGACACAGAGGCGTTCCCTGCTTGAAAGCTATAACAACGTATAGGTGTAACACGCCTAAATGGGCTAAAGAAGCTACTGCGTGCGTGCACACACACGTACAAGTAGGCACATACAGTAGGCTTACACACACACACAACATACACATGTTGGGTCACAATCACCGGGAATGCACAGAAGGTTGTGTCTTATAAAGCAATTGCATTTAGTTAAGACCTGAGTCCGATTCTACAAACGCCTTCTAAATCAGTAGTTCTCGCACTTTTTTAAAATGTTCAAAAAAAGCAGATGTACAAGGTTGCAGTGCGGCATGAATTGGCGCGCTGTGAGCTTGTATCTATTTTTGAATAGCCAACACAAAAATATAAAATTGCACAGAGGCTTATGGTTATGTAGTTGCATTATTCAAAAAAATATGTTTGAAAGTTTTGGTATTATTTATACAACCACTGTAAAAGGTGAAAACAGTAGTATTAACAGAAGACATTAACCACTTTCGACCTGGTATCCTTATTTTGGGCACGTCATTAGTTGAACATTCTCAATTTTTGTAATGTAATCTCCAAAAATGTCCAAAATTGTAGGATTCTCGTGGCGACACGTTGTGAGCTTGTAGATTGGCTATTATTGCTATTTGTCGTACTCCGAAGGTAAGGCTTTAAACGGTTAAACGTGAAAATATCTGGAGTCATTTGCTGCAGATGAACTGGCATCATCAGTCTGACACGGTTGAGAATTAAAAGATGATTAGGTTTGTCTGCCGTGTCTGGGGACATGACAGTTCTGACATACAGTATACCTCTAACGACCCGGCGCAGGATTCTAGTCTGGGTCACTTCCTGAAAAACCTGTGCAGTCATTCACATTTTGGCAGCTGCAGACAGCAATTAGTTTCCGTCTGGAAATCCACGTCTCTGACAATTTCACCTGATAATATTGATATGATTAACGTTTGCATGCTGCAGCACTTTAGTTTACATACCCACGCCGAGTTAATGCAAAACAATATGTCAGGAAAATGACCGTAATAGCCCGGAACATAAATTTGACATGGGTGACTCATTACGCTAGGCACAACAAGGGTAATGGGAATTTGTCACAGACTTGCATGTAATGATTATACAGTAAATAAACCTCAAACAGTGGGATAGTACAAACAGGTTCTGATTAAAAGTTAATATATTTAAGTTAACATGGCCAACAACAAAATATATCAGAAAATGCCCAAAACCCAGAAACGATGAATTAAAAGATTATTAATAAAGATTAAAGAATAATAACTGAATAGTCCAGGGGTCTTCAACAGGGGGTCCGGGACCCCTAAGGGGTCCTCAGAGTTACTTCAGGGGGTCCGCCAAATCTTTGTGTGATAGGATTTATTTTTTTTACATTAACCACTTGAACCCTAGCATCCCTTTTCTGAGGAGAACTTTAGCCAAAAATAGCCGATCTACAAGCTCACAATGCCTCGCGCTGCGAGGCGTTGTGAGCTTGTAGATCGGCTATTTTTGGCAAAAACGTTACAGGTGTAGAGGGAAAAAAGAGCAGCAAAGGTTTATTTGAAACACAATTTTATACAATATAGAGGGGGTCCCTGCTTCATCTCTCTCTCAGCTAGGGGGTCCTTGGCCTGAAAACGTTGAAGACCCCTGGAGTAGACACTGGGTAAGACAGAAACATGAATTAAAGAGGAGTAAAAGAAAAGGGTATGGAACAAAGAAAGGCAGCGACACAGTAAAAATCTGTGTTAATTTAAGCGTACGAATGCGAGGGTTAAATGAACTTGATTTGATTGTGACGAGAGCAGGCTGCAACAGTTAAGCATTAAGCACCAAAGCCTGTGAGAATCACTCTGCCCTTTGATAAGCAAATGGAAGCGTTTACATTTATTGCTCAGCTTTCTCAGTTGTTTTCTGTTCAAAGATGAGCAATTTCGGCCTGAGAAAACAACCCTCCCCAATTGTCGATAATTGAGAAAGATGTCAGCCATATTGGCCGGGTTCAGAGGTCAGAGGCCTGTGCCGATTGCCAGCTGTTATTGGGTCACTACAAATGTGCCGTTAATGCCGGGTGACTGTCAGTGGGAATAACAGGATTAGGATTCTCCAATGCCTTTAATGCAGCGCTTCTCAAGGTGGGGTCCGGGGACCCCAAGGGGTCTTTTACGGGGTTCCAGGGGGTCCCCTGGCAAAATGTGTTAATATAGCATCACAATCAGTTTAACCACTCGAAACCTATATGGGCTATTTGAAAATGGCCGATCTACAGTAGTAGATAGGGTTGTGCCGATTATCGACATTAATTTCATGATACGATACGATACGATACGATACGATATTGGGCTCACGACATCGATACGATACGATATATGGCACTTTTTTTATTATGAAAATATATGGGGGGAAAAAAAAGCTTATGAAAATATATGGGGGGGAAAAAAAGCTTATGAAAATATGTGGGGGGAAAAAAAAGCTTATGAAAATATATGGGGGGGGGGGGAGAAAGCTTATGAAAATATATGGGGGGTAAAAAAGCAAATGCAAACAAATACTTCTGTTTTTGCATTATTATTATTGCAAAAATAATTGTTTATTAATAGTTTTTTCAAAACAATATATTTTTTTCCAAAACGATACATATCGCCATGCAAACGTATCGCGATATATCGCGGGACGATATGTCGGCACACCCCTAGTAGTAGATCTAGCAAGCATTCTAGCATTTTCAGCAAAGAGATTTAGGGCTCTACAGTATCTTGAGCTATTTAAAAATAGTTCAACTAGCCGATCTACATCGACACATAGTGAGCTTGTAGATCGGCTATTTTAACTATTTAAAAATGTTTTTCAAAATGGTGAATAATTGCAAAAAAGTTCAGGGACAATGGGTAAGGCACGCAAGATACATAGGGCTCTTGGTGTAGAAAGGAAAAAGAAGCAGGCCTATTATAGCCCCCTGGGGGACTTAGTTCGGTCAGTGAAGTACAGTAGGGTTTAAGTAGGGGTTAAGCTATCAGAAAGTTCCCACTATCCAAGTTATTACAGGTTTGTACTGTACTAGGGCCCATAACTTAATTAAGGTAACACAAGACACAGACATCGGGGGGGCAGGAGTTCATGGTGTCTTTGACTCCGAGTTGAACTTCACTCCACAGTTCACACCCGCTCCTCCTTCAGCCTCCGAGGGCCTATAGTCTCAGGCAGAGACAAAACTCATCAGCTCTATCCCTCAATTAACCCATTAAGACCGGGAACTGTAACTTTTTAGATTTATTTGACTATTCAAAAAATAGCAGATATACAAGCTCATAGAGCGGCACGGAGTGCCGCGCTATGAGCTTGTAGATCTGCCATTTTTTGGGGGGAAATCGTGGGTCTTTGAATATATATATATATATTTTTTAAAGCGAACATTTGTAACTCAAATCTGTGCTTCTGGGGATTCTACAAATGTCTTCTAAATCCTAACTAATGTTGCTGTAATATCAGTGGTTCTCAAAAATTATATGTATTTGGCCGTGGACCCCCCCATCTCAAAATATTTTGTTCCAGGGACCCCCAGAAGTTGTAACAGAGTTAAAAATGTTCGCTTAAAAATATATATTATTCAAAGATTTGCACGCATTTTCACGATAAAAAATAATAATAGCAGATCTACAAGCTCATAGCGCGGCACTCGGTGCCGCGCTGTGAGCTTGTATATCTGCTATTTTTTCAATGCCAAAGAAATCTTAAAATGACACACAGATGCGTTCCCGGTCTTAATGGCTTAAGCCACATTTCCTCAACACCGATCCTCGGAGGAGAGGGCCGCGGTTTTGCATGAAGCCCCCCGGCTTATTTTTTTTCTTCCTTTTTCTTGTTTTGGAAACCCCTCAGTGGCCCTTTTGATGGGAATCCCAGCTACTAGAGCCTGGTTCGGGGGGGACAGCTGCTGGAGAGATCAGATCTTCAGCCCCATGTCTGCGTTTGCATGGCACACGCTGAGAGGCCTAAAGAACCATTTGGGGGAAGAAGCTCTTCCCCCAAATCATTTCCATAAATATGAGTGATGTGCCTCCTTTCCACTTTGTTGAAGGTCCCGGCGGGAGGACATGAGGATGGATGCGTACACCATGTCATCCGCAGACCAATAACTTACCCGCAAATGTGCTCCTGGATTTACAGATATTCGGGCGATTGCTGTTTAGTTGGCGAGGTCCTTTTAATAATGTGTGATGTTGTTAAAATGGCCGTCCAAATGTGCATGCTCAGAGGGGGGTGGGCTGAATAATTCATTGTACAGTAGGTGAAAACTGCTGTGTTAAGTTATCTCTATAGATGATGTGATGTGTTTGACAAGTCTATACACTGATTGTACCTGCAGGACTTTACAGTGTGAGGATCCAAACCTTACAATGGTGACCTTGGGGCGAAAATAGCAGATCTTCTAGATCAGCCATTTTAAACACGGGACACGTGATTGATTGAATACTTTATTTAGACATTTGCAGTAAAAAAAAGCATATGAAAGTACAGTTTAAAGGGCCTTTCTGTGTGGAGTTTGCATTGTTCTCCCCGTGTCTCCTAGGGTAGGTACCCTCACACAAACATGCAGTAATCCTGGTCTCTGTACTGCCTCCCCCTGGTCAGCCGGGGCGCCTGATGGAGGCAAAAGGAACTGGTTGGAATAACGCTACATTCAACCGGGGAAACTTCCCCCTGTCGGGTGATAAGAAGTGCCTGCTTGCTCCTCATGCATTGAAGGAGGCATGAGCTTCAGCGTGGGCTCTCCCTAGGTTGGCAGGGGGAGAGTAGCGCCCAGGATTACATAGGCAATTGGCACTGGGTGAAAAAAATATGGGTTACAAAAATCGTGGCATACAAAAAATAAAATAAAAAATAAAGTACAGTTTAAATACAAGGTCAACTAAATAGGATTGAAAAGCCCATGAAAGCCTATGGCTTGTTTCAAATGGGCTCCCCATGTACTCAATTCATAGCGAATACGTCATATGACAAAGTATAAATCGGGTTTTAGCATACCCCCCCCCCCCCCCCCCCCCCCATATAACGGACGAACAAATGTTCGCCTTTCAATCTTGGGAAATGGTGGTATCGCGTCCAGTTATGAAGTCTGGCGGTTTCATAAAGTATGACGGAACAGAGTGAATATGAGCTGTAGCAAAAAAATGATAGCCGACTGTTTTTCTGTAGTTTATGTTGGAGGTGCCATTATAAAAATCTATGACCCACTTGGGGACACATGAGGGGGGGGGGCGGGGGGGACAGTACCAGCTGGAGTCGAGCTTCCCCCCCCAAACTCAAGAACTCCACAAAGTTCAGTTATTTTCACATTAATTTTGTAGGCTTCCAGAATTTCAAATAGCCGGGGTTTTATTTTCTTTAAAACAGCAATAAAATAGATACTTTGAATCCCAGAGTTACGGTCCATTTAGCGTGAGACACTCATCCATGTCATCCTTATGTTTTGGCAGAAGTCTCTCTGAATCCCCTATATACCTGACTTTAGGCACAATTAACTCCATAAAGAAAGGTTTGCATGGGTCAAGGGCTGACATGGGGCCGTCCAGAATCAAAAGAAGCTCTCTATATAACCAAAAAAATGTTTTTCCTGCACTTTTTTTGATGAGACAGTGACAGAGAGAGGGGTAGTAATGGCTTTTCTTCACTCGATGGACAGAGCAGGCAGTGAGACTGTAGCATGACTACCCATGTATCCTGACTTCCCTATGCTGATATACTCTTTTCTTTTCTTAGATGATGGTTTTAACCACTTAAGCCCTATGTATATACTTCATTGTAAGATTAATTGCGAAAATAGCCATTTTGTAAGCTTGTAGATCTGCATTTTTTTGCTTTTTATCATCTTTTTTTTCATCTTTGAAACTTTTTTGAAAGTGTAAAGGATTATACTAAACATGGCCATGATGACTTATTTTCAATTCAGTGTAATTGTGATGAAATAGAATTAATTCCTCTTAGGAGAAAACTTTATGGCAACCATGTCAATGAAAACAATTCATCAAGATTACTGAGACGCCAAATGTCTCCAGAAAAGATATTCAAATATTTGGCCAAAGCAACACCCAGCGCTTCAATGGCAAGTCTAGAAATGGACTTGGAAATCTCTGAATTTGTGGCGGTATGATCTTCTGCAAGTTTTGCAAAATCAACCTCCTGTTTGGAGAAGACAAAATCTCAACAATTATATGCAAAAATAAGATAGTCGTATATTTGTAGCATAACGCATCTTTCATTTTGAATGGCAAAGTGGCAGTGCACGTACAGTATCCCAAATTCATTCAAAGCCCTATTTTGTACTTCGTCGCACAGTGTCGTGTGAAAATAGTCGATCGAAGCTCTCAATGTGTCGCATGGCATGGCATTGTGAGCTTGTAGATCGACTACTTTTGCTTTTTTTGTTTTTTTTTGTTTAAAAAGTTTTCACCAACACATTTTCACAAAATCACAAATAATTATTCCTCCTAATAATGACATGCCCCAGAATAGGGACGCCAGGTTGAAAGTGGTTAAACAACTCTGACGTTTTTACAAGCTTCAGCTCCCAAGATTAATGTCTCCCGTTTCACATGTGTGACTAATACAGATACAGTGCCCTGAGAGAACAGAGCGGTCAACGGTCACAAACTCTGTATGCCACTTGAACGTCCCCGCTGACAAAAAACCCTGAATATTAATTCACCAACGTGGATTTATTGCAGTGTTGCCATGTCTGTAAAGTTGCTTGTAAATATTAGTTGCGGGTTGCGTTTTTTTGGGCTTGTTTGTAAAGTGTTGTTGCTTATTATGCTTGTTTCCTAATGTTGTTTAAACGAGTGGTTCTCAAACATCTTCATGTCACGGACCCCCAATTTAATGTGTGTGGAGCCCCACCATCTATAGAAATAGGCTATTTTGTGCCAGGGACCCCTGTACCAGATTTGTGTTAAAATGTTTAGATAAATATTCAAAACGTTTCCCTTTCTTTTCAAGATTTGTTTGAAAATAGCCGATCGTCACGTTGCGTCGCAACGTGACGTGCTCTGAGCTTGTAGATTGGCTATTTTCAAATAGCCAATGCATATAGTTTTAAAGTGCTCATGTGATATTATTCGCTTCTTTTGGGTTTGTTTTCATAGACCTGGTTGCTAACTTCTCTCGCAAAACCTGGCAACACTGATGTACCGCGCATGCAAGAGACTTGACTCACAACAAGACGAGAAGGGAACTAATTTGTACAACGGTATTGTGTTGTTGTTTTCACCTTACGGTTCAACAGGTTCAAGAGAGGGTTCAAGCGGGTTTTATTTATTGATCACTCACTCATCATACAAGGTACAAGCAGTGAGATGTTGCTGTGGAAACAATACAATACACAACTAGATAATACTAATGATAATAGTGGATGTAATAAAATAAAGGTGAGACATGACCTTTGACACAATCTAAATGTCTCAGTAGAAGAGCAGGGTGACAGAATACAACAATTGTATAAGCTATATTGTATTAACATACTCTACCTTGCAAATTGAATAAGTTATATTGTATTTAACATACTCTACCATACAGATTGTATAAGTTATATTGTATTTAACATACTCTACCATACAGATTGTATAAGTTATATTGTATTAACATACTCTACCATACAGATTGGACAAAATTACATTTCATTCATAAACAAAAAGTTACATTGTGCTGCTTTAATGTTATCTGTGATTCAGTGCTCACCCTGCTAGCAACGCGCACACACACACACACACACACACACACACACACACACACACACACACACACACACACACACACACACACACACACACACACACACACACACACACACACACACACACACACACACGCTGCACTGCGAGTTCAACTGTGCTAGTTGGGACAGTAAATCACGCTCCTCTGAGGAAGCCATAATATAAAAATCTGACATCTGGCTTCCTTTTTCTGATTGCTGATTACACCTCCGCGTTTTGCTGAACGCAACTCAGCTAGTCGCCTCTGGATAGAACACAGAATGATGTTTAGAAAAAAAAGGAGGAAAAAAAAAGCTGCTGCATCAAGCCTCCCAGCTGTAAATTAGTCACACACACTATATTATCTGTGGTCCCTACGTTTGTTGGGGCTGATGATCACCATCTCCTTGTAGAAAGGAGGGTTCTGTAAGGTTTCTCTCTCTCTGCCCTGGAAATGATAAAAGAGAAGAGAAAGAAAAAAGGGCCCTAATGTCTTTACCAGGGTCCTGAATCCCTGCCTGGTCCAATATTAACCCGTTAAGACCGGGAACGCATCTGTGTCAGCTTTTAGATTTCTTTGGGCTATTCAAAAGTAGCAGATATACAAGTTCATGATCTGAACTATTTAGATCTGCTATTTTTGAAAAAATGTGTGCAAATCTTTGAATATATATAAAAAAACATCAAAACATCTTTGCTTCTGGGGGTCCCTGGAACACAATATTTTCAGATGAGGGTCTGCGGCCAAATACATATATTTTTGGGGGTCCTTGACATGAAAAAGTTTGAGAACCACTGATATAGCAACATAAGTTTTTAGGATTCAGAGGACATTTGTAGAATCCCCCAGAAGCAATGATTTGAGTAAAAAATGTTTGCTTTAAAAAATATAAATATTTGCACACATTTTGACGATTTTTCAAAAATAGCCAAAGAAATCTTAAAAATGACACAGATGCGTTCCCGGTCTGAATGGGTTAAATCACTGCTTGTATATTTCTTACAGCTGGCTAAGCTTTGAATGGCAGGACAGACAGACAGACAGACAGACAGACAGACAGACAGACAGACAGACAGACAGTAGTCACAAACCAGTGCCTATAACCAAAATATGGATTGTGTCTCGGCGCGTAAGTCAACACCGGGCAACACATCGTGCGCCTGACTGGGCCCATTAACGCTGTTGTTGCATGCGCGCGGTGTGAGTTACACCCAGGATTTTGTACTTGAACATATCGCATTGCCAAGGTCAGGGGTTTTTCCGCTTTTGTGCAGCAGCCCAATTTCTGAGGTTGACTTTTAACTGCTTTCAACCTGGCGTCCCTTTTTTTTTCGGGATATGGTATTATAGACGGAAATCTTAAAAAAATATTTACAAAATAAATGTCATAGATTTTGAAAAAAATATATAATTTCAAATGTGTAGATCTGCTATTGTGGAACATTTTTTGAATAGGGCTTTAGTTTGCTAAGCACGACATACGTACGTAGAACGGAGGGGGAAAAAAGAAAGCCTCGTAGCTGTTTTAAGAATTAGGATTTGCAAATGAAGTGTATCGATAGCGTCGTAAATCAGATTGATTGAATTTTAATGCGTATCTCTTCTTCTCACAAGGTTAACCCGTTAAGACCGGGAACGCATCTGTGTAACCACTTTAACCATTATTTTACACTTTTGCTATTCAAAAAATAGCAGATATACAAGCTCATAGCGCGGCACCGAGTGCCGCGCTATGAGCTTGTATATCTGCTATTTTTGAAAAACCGTGAACATTTGTGCAAATCTTTGAATTTATATATATTTTCGAAGCGAACATTTTTAACTCAAATCTTTGCTTCTGGGGGTGTCCTTGGAACAACATATTTTGAGATGGGGGTCCGTGGTCAAATACATAACATTTTTGGGGTCCTTGACATGAAAAAGTTTGAGAACCACTGATATTAGAGCAACATAAGGTTATAATCCTCTAGAAGCAAAGATTTGAGTTAAAAATATGTATTTAAATGCTTTTAAATGCTTTAAATATATATAGTTTCAAAGATTTGCAAACATTTTCATGATTTAAAAAAAATAAATAGCAGATCTACAAGCTCATAGCGCGGCACTCGGTGCCGCGCTATGAGCTTGTATATCTGCTATTTTTGAATAGCCAAAGTATAAGACAATGGTCAAAGTGGTCAAAATCTAAAATGACAGATGTTGTCCCGGTCTTAATGGCTTAAAGACGAAGCCACATGGTCCAAGTGGACTTTGTATTTGAGGCGGACTACACTGCTGTACATGTCTGGGACAAGACAAACGGCTGCAGAGGACAGCTAAAGTATTACATTATCCCATAAGTCTTGAAGAGCACATTTCTGTGATTTCGTAAGAGGCCCTGGTTAGGCATTACTCATCCCACATCAATCACGGAGTCTCTTTGCTCCAGCATATTTAATCCACATGTGCATGGGTGGCTGTAAGCGAAAGGGAGGGAATATGTATGATTTCACTGTGTCAAATAAATAAATAATTACATTTAGTGAGACGGTATAGCGCGGCTGGAGTTTTCTGGGCACGATTGTCGTTTCAGATCGGGCGTTTACAATTGGAATTCAGGCAATTTTAGCAGACTTATAACTAAGTGTGAGATCGGAGTTGTAAGCAGTTGTGTAAGTACTCAAGTACTGTACTTAAGCACACATTTGAGAAATCTTTACTTTACTGGAGTATTTAAAATGTTCAGTACTTTTACTTCTACTCCACTACATCTCAGAGGCAAATATTGTACTTCTTTTTACCCCACAACAATTATTTGAAAACTTTATTTACTTTCTAGATATTCATTATTATTACAAAACATGCATTAGCCAGTTTATCCCTGTATACTTCGGCTATTTGAAACTAGCGGATCTACAAGCTCACAACGCGCCGCAAAGCGACGCGTTGTGAGCTTGTAGATCGGCTATTTTCAAACGATTTGTATACATTTTGGAGACTTGTGAAATGGGACATTGTGGATGATGAGTACTTTTACTTTCGGTACTTTGACTATATTTTGATTCCGATATTTTTGTACTTTTACTCAAGTTACATTTTGAATACCGGACTTGTATTTGTAACAGACAATTTCTACAATAGATAAGAGTTGTAATCGTGGACTCTAGTCAACAAACAACAGGTTAAACAGTCACATACGGTATGTATGAGTGTAAAGAGAACAATGTAGCGCCTCAAAGAAACTAAGATATCAGGTAAACATCAAACCTAGCATCTGTCTACACTACATGACACCTAAATAACATTCTTAGCATTCTTAAGCACTAATCAGATTAGGTGACATCATAAACCTACTTACAAAGGCTTTCACAGTTCACAAAGTTGGATTAGTTTCAGGAAGTAATCAAATTATTTTGTTCGTAGACTGAATGACCAGCTAATCATTATACATTATATTTTATGCCTTCTGATAGTATCATACTGTAGGTGTTTTGTAAACAAGTTGTACTGTATACACAAGACTTTTATATTATCGTCATTGCATAATTATAGGGGAGGTTCTCCATAAAGCCCTTTGGGCTTCTAGAACTTTCTCCTGCACAGTGTCTGTTTATGGCTTTTCATTTGTTTCTTTTAACATTGTTGCGCTAATGAATACAACTTAAATAAAACTTAACTCAAATTATGTACGTCAAAACACACCAGTTGTGTAAAGTAACTAAGTGCATTTACTCAAGGACTGTTACTTAAGTACAGTTTTGGGGTATTTTTTACTTTATTGGAGTATTTCCAATTGTCAGCACTTCTACTCCACTACATCTCAGAGGCAAATATTGTACTTTTACGCTACTATAATTATTTGAAAACTTGAGTTACTAGTTACTTTGTAGATTTTGATTATTATTACAAAACATACTCTAACCACTTAAGCCCTATATACATTTTGGCGAAATAATCTTTTGAAAATAGCCGATCTGCTATTTTC
The DNA here is from genome assembly GCF_963454915.1 of Gymnoscopelus microlampas. Lineage (NCBI taxonomy): Eukaryota > Metazoa > Chordata > Actinopteri > Myctophiformes > Myctophidae > Gymnoscopelus > Gymnoscopelus microlampas. The sequence continues at coordinate 40,108,489 of NC_139948.1, forward strand.
AAAAGATTATTCTTTTGAAAACTTGTGAAATGGGACATTCTGCATAATGAGTACTTTTACTTTTGGTACTTTAAGTAAATTGTTTATGCCAATACCTTTGAACTATTACTCAAGTAAATTACTACAAGGAAAACACGAGGTAATACATCAAAATGCATAGAAATAGTAATCTAGGATCATAGATTACTATTTGCAGTATTGATACTTTTACATTTTAAATACAACAAACTTTTCCCACCACTGAAACACTCTTTCGCTTATCAAATCAGGCACAAAGAAGAAAGAAAAACAGAATAATCTGACAGTAAGAGCTCCATTAATCAGTGTGCCTGTGTTTATCAGAATGTACAGGTTCATGCAGAGCACACAATCCCAGCAATGGAACAACCATTGCCACCAGCACATTCCTGATGAGATCTGTGTCTCTGACAGCTCTCTCACGTTGCCCCGCTCTCATCCACGGATCTCTTTAAAGCCTGATTTTATACTTAGTTGTGTGTCAATTTATATTCTCACATGCTGAAAATAGATCTACAAGTTCACAATGTGTCACGCTGCCATGGCGGCGATATGAGTTTGTTAAATTGTCCATTTTCAGCGCGCGGCAGCCATTGGCAAAACAAATCAAGCTTATTGAGAATATGAAATAATAACCAGTGGTGGAAAGTAGCATTTACTACAAGTACTGTACTTAATCACTATTTTGAGGTACTTTTTACTTTACTGGAGTATTTCCATTTTTCAATACTTGTACTTCTCCACTACATCTCAGAGGCAAATATTGTACTTTTTTTGAAAACTTAAGTACATTACAAAACGTACATTAACCAATTGAGCCCCTTATACTTTGGCTAGTTCAAAATAGCAGATCTACAAGCTCACAATGTTGTACAAACTTTAAATACTTATGGTACTTTAAGTACAGTACTTGAGTACATGTACTTAGTTACAATTAGTTAAAATACAGCTATAGGCAGTGGAGTTCTTGTTAATTATACTGTATACTATATAAGGTGAACTATACTGAGCATTAGCTGGTCAAGGTCCACTCCTTAAGTTGGTCATTTATGTGTAATAGAAAGGGGACACTGTTACACAGTATGTCGAACACATCGGTTTCGCCTTTTACCTCCCCAAGGGTGAATGCGAATGTAAATGTCACTTTGAATTGATGAACTGCGTTCTGAGGTGCCCTGTCAAATAAAGATTCTCAGTTTCAGCCATAAGAGCAAATGATGCATGTGATTTGATTTGGTCCGCTAGTACAGAATACAAAACGACTTTTCTTTCGCTGTCATCGGCGGATCGATTTACATTTCATAATTGTTTTTAAACGATTTTTGATCTGTAACTCCACCGGCTCGTTTTGGGCCGTGCCAAAAAAACATTTTCCACGCTGCGGTGAAATAGTAGCTGTCAATTACACCCACCCACACACACACACACACACACACACACACACACACACACACACACACACACACACACACACACACACACACACACACACACAACCTGAAGATCAGACACATGATAAGTGCACTATGTTGTGAAACTCTACTGCATATTTTAGCATTGTGCTGTGACAAACACAGATCGACTCTTTGCAAACGTACCGGACCGACTAAAGCACAAAGCAGGTGCAGGCCTACAAAATCGGGGAACGTGAGCCCTAACGAGCGTGTTTTTTTGGGGCGAGACAAAGGGTTCTGTTTAGACATGCTAAGTGCAGGTGACCGGCTACTATAGCTGAGAGGACCACGGTGCTGGCTGTCAGCTTCCAGCTTGAGGCCCGGCTGATTGTTAACACCCCACAGCGAGACCTGTTGCCCCGGGCTATTAGTCATCCTGACAACCTTGGCGTATGTGCCACTCTCTCCGGTCGTGACACACTTGTTTCCACACATCCCACCCGCCTTCCCCGGGCAAGCCCCCGACTCTGATATATTCCTAACACATAGTGGCAAGAGTGACACATGACCACTGAACCTCAACAAGAACCTATCAATTACTGATGAAAGAGGCCATTTAACTTTTATATACATACGGTGCAGCGATGGAAGAACTACTCACATGTTTTACTGAAGTAAAAGTACCAATATGGCTATTGTAGAAATTAAAGTCCGGTATTCAAAATGTATTTAAGTACAATTTTGACATATTTTTACTGGAGTGTTCTCAATGTTCAATACTTTTACTTATACTCCACTACATTTCAGAGGCAAATATTGTACTTTTACTCCACTACAATTATTTGAAAACTTTAGTTACTTTGTAGATTTTGATTATTATTACAAAACATACAATACCCACTTCAGCCTTATATATTTCGGCCATTCGAAAATAGACGATCTACAATCTCACAAAATCTCACACAGCTTGTAGATCTGCTATTTTCAAAGGATTTTTATGAATTTTATACATTATTTTATACATACAACTTGTGAAACGGGACATTCTGCATAACGAGTAATTGACTATTGATACTTTAAGTTGGCTACATTGTTATACCAATACTCTTGCACTTTTACTCTAGTAAATTTTGAATTCCGAACGTAACTTACTTGTAACAGAGTATTTCTACATTGCAGTATTGGTACTTTTACTTAAATAAAATATTTTAGTACTTTCTCCACCACTTTGTATGTGCCAATAAACACCCTTGAACCTCGTGTGCATTGTTGTGAAAATAATATTTCCTTGCCACCATACTGTAAAACAGCTGCTCACACTTATCTGTGTATTTGTTTACTTTAATTTACCAAAGCACATTTTTGACAAACGTTGCCATTTTATGACTTAGATAGCATGTTATGTAGACATGATGCCAGATCATTTGTAGACCTGGCATCCTATAGCGTGCATCGTTTCAATGTGCAGACTATAGATTATTTTTGACATTCTACTGTTTAGTCTGATGATAGGTTCTTGGTTCACCTATGATCCCAGATTACTATTTCTATGCATTTGATGCATTACCTCGTGTTTTCCTTGCTTACTGTAACTCGCTCCGGATCAAGAGCATCTGCCGAATTAAGTAAATTGTAAATAACATTTATGTCATTTTCGACAGAGAGTTTAATCTCATGGTATATTATGCGTGGAAATGCCCTCGCAATGAATTGCGCCACACTCCCTCTTAACCAGGCCCGACTCACGTGTTCTCATCTCAGAGAGAGAATGGAATAATGTCTTTCACATCGCGCATAACTCGAGTCGAGCAAAATGTGAAAATGTTCTCGCCAACTTGGATCATTACCATCTATTATTAGAGTGTAAACTAATACCTGAGGCGCAGCGTGCAGCGAGCCACCAGTTTGACTGCTTTGCGAGACGCCTCCTTATGTGAAAAGTAAGAACCTTGTGTCTGGGGCCAGCTTCAACAAGGTGAATAAAGCAGCCCCGAAAGCAGCAGACCTACAAGCTCACAACGCGTCGCGGACGCGACGCGTTGTGAGCTTGTAGGTCTGCTGCTTTCGGCGCACGCCCGCCATACGACGAAGAATAAATCACGCCATTTAAGCCTCTCTTCCCAGAACTTTGTCTTGTCACCAGCATCTACAAGAAGACAGTCATGCTGACAGTGAGAAATACCTGTAAGGCACGACGTGCGTCACGGCGCTCCTAAAAATAAACCGGAGGAGGAAAGGAAAGAAGAAAAAGAGAAAACTTTTTTTTTTTTTGGCCATGACCCCGGCTACAATTTTTCACAATATTGAAAGTTGCACAGTTTCTCGGGGCCCACAGGCGGAGTGGTTGCAGATATTTAGACTGGAGCAGACACTACAGCTACAGGGTGCCGAGCCATGGGCTAATGGGCCGTACAGCCCGCAGTCCTATACCCCACTGCCTCCGTGTAGCACTCAGGAGAGCCGTTTCCTTCCAGGCCTGTACCAGTACCACTGGGCCATTACACAGTACATTGGACATTACATGCACCCGGCCATGTGCATCCAACGTCCACATATGATGACGGGCTAGAGAAACGCACCGTGGATCTTCCGAAGCGATGCCAAAAAAGCACTGTTTGGTCGGTGGTGACACCACTGCGGTACTGTCTTACGGCAGGTGGTCTTCAACAGGGGGGCTCCGGGAACCCCCTAGGGGGGGTTCCTCAGAGTTACTACAAGGGGGCCACCAAATCTAACGTTTTTTTTTTCATTAAGCACTTGAACCCTGGCGTCCCCTATTCTGGGGAGAACTTTAGCCAAAAATATATAGATTAACAAGAATTCCACTGCCTATACCAAGATTTGGTGTAGAGGGAAAAAAGAGCAGACCAAGGTCAAGTTTACTAAGTATTGAGGGCTTAAGGAGGTGGTTAAATGTCTGAAAATCCACATTAACATGCACTGATGATATGTGCTGACAAGTCTGAAGCCATCTATGAAAAAGTTTAATCTGCAAAACGTAGTGGGGGGTCCCTGGACCCTGATTCATCTCTCTCTCTCTCTCTCTCTCTCTCTCTCTCTCTCTCTCTCAGCTAAGGGGTCCTTGGCCTGAAAAACGTTGTAGACCCCTGTCTTTGCATAACATTGCAACAAATATAAATAATACGCATTGGACTCGGTGTGCAAGGATGTTGTGCGTGACTTTTTTTTTCTTCGGATTTCGGACTAATAAAACGCAATGAAAAAACGCACCAGTCTGCAAGGACAGTATGGCTTTTCTGTTTTTCTCCTAGCTCTCTCTCTCTCTCTGCCCTTCTTTCCTGAACACAACGAAGGATGGAGCTTGCACGCAAAAAAAAGATCACCCACTTTTACACCTGCAAACATGTGATGTGACAATAACATAGATTCTTGGAAAACGTGCCTGCTGAACGAAAAAATGTGGATTTTGATAGTTACCGTAGATGTCAATGCTGTTTCCGTTTCGAGTATCACGTGCGGTAAATGCTAAAAAAAACATCCCTGACCTTGCGTGTGTGTGTGTGTGTGTGTGTGTGTGTGTGTGTGTGTGTGTGTGTGTGCGTGTGCGTGTCTGCACGGCACTGACTACTGGTTTCCATTTCGCAAGTGCAGGTTGACGCCATATTCGCTCGCCTGTCGCCTGCAGGTCCGTCGGTTGTTGCACCATCAGTGTAACTCAAGAACTGCAGGTTCGTTAAAAGAGTGTTAACAGCCAATTAGGGCGTGAGTAGAGGTGGCTGGTTTCACGTTGCCGGGTAAGACAAGGGCTTTCCATGGCATTTTATTTTCCAGGTGTGTTAAGCCGGTTTAATATGGTGTGTGGGCAGACAGGCCTGCCCACCCTGTAAACAGCTATGTAGAATGTGTGAGCTTAATAAAAGTGGAGACCACCACAATGCTGTTCTCTTGGGTTAATTGACCTTAGTGCTAATTCTGAGAGTGTAAAGATTGACCCAAATGGACCCTTTACGGGCCCATTTTTACACTCGGGTGGCTCGGGTTTAACTGTGTGTGTGTTTGTTGGGGGTCTTTTTTGCAGATTTTTAGATGTTTACATGCTCAGTGGTGGAAGATAACTTGAGTATTTACTCAAGTACTGTACTTAAGTCCAATAAAATAAGTAAATAAATAATTTTATTCAGGATGCGACACGTTGCAAGCTTGTTGATCGGCTATTCTGGAAAGATTTTGCCAATTTTTGAAAACTTTTGAAAGCACTTGTACTTTGCTAGTTGTAGTACATTTTTGAATACAGCATACTTTTACTTTATTTGTATGTATATTTATACATTGTGGTAATGCTACTTTTACTTGTACTACTAAAACATCTGAGTACTTTGTCTCTGTCGGGTGGAAAATGTCCCAAACCGTTTTTTTCAAATTCAAAAATAGCAAAAGGGTTAGGGGTCACGTTTTGAGTTTGTAGATATGCTACTTTTGATGCTTTTGTGTGAGGCTGTAGTATGATCACATAAGGGCCGTCAATTTAATAAAAAAACACAACAAGTTAGAATGAGGAGATAAGAGGTTTCTGTCCAACAGCAACGACGCCTGACCTGATGTTATCTGTGTGGAAATATAGAGCTTCACTCACTCCTACGCGCATTATCACATTTCCTGGAGGGGACTGGTCTGTGACATCAGTGGTGGAAAGCAGTGGTGTGATGGTGATTTTTTATTTTCCCGGCGGTACGGTGCACAGGGTACTGTACCGTGCCGTACAGTACCTGCGTGTGAAATAATACTGGCCACCCGCCGTGGTGTACCGTGCAGCAGGTGGAAAGTAACTAAGTACTGTACATTTCCTCTAGTACTGAATGAATGCCCTACTTTTTTTGCGATCAAATGCCCTACTACTTGATCATACAGCGTCGCACAAAAGTAGCAGATCTGCAAGCTCAAAATGCGTCGCAGAGCGACGCGTTTTGAGCTTGCAGATCTGCTACTTTTGCCACTTTTGAATTGGAATCCTGAAAAGTAACAGTTTTGGACATTATGAGGTTTTTCCACCTCATAAATAAACATTAAAAGATATATAAAAAATACATGAAAAAAATAATGGAAAAATCACGGCGTCCTCACGCATTAGAAGGACATTCTAATGCGTGAGGCGGTTTGACTCATATGGATATGAAGCATCAACTGACGGCGACATTACCACCGCCAAAAACTAAAAAAAAACGTCAGACTGTATCAAATATGAGTGACTGACTATCATAAATGATACAGAGCCACTTCCCCTGACAACAGAGCTGCGACAATGTGTTTATTTTTGGACCAGAATTCTTATATGAGACGATCCTAAGATGACCCAATGTTATTCTCCATAGAGAAATGACTTCCTTGACCCAGCGGATGAGCACGTGGCGTCAGGTGCTAATACTCTGTTACTTCTAGAGGTTTACATGTAAACCTCCGGACACCTTCACTCTCACAATATCTCACCAACAGCTAAACATTAACTAATAAACGGGGTGGACGACCTGAATTCATCTGCCTCTGTTAAAGGACAGGGGTATCACATTACTCTGGAGGCAGTTGTTTTTGTGAGTCATACGGCCAGTCAGAGGGGAATATTATTATTCCTACTACAGTCCAGAGATGTGACTGCCTGAGGTCTTGGCAAAGGCCCTGCACAGTCCAGGGGAAAAGAGGGAGAAAAAAGGAAAAGAAATGCTGCTGCATGAGCACTTGTGATTAAGCGTCTTTATTTAAGACCATGAATTCCGAGGAGCAATCAGAGCCAAGCCAAGGCTCCCAACTTCCTCCAAATCATGTCGCTGGAAGCTCCGAAGAGTGTTACTGACTATCATCATTTCTCTCTCGTCAGGTGGTACTGAACGCTGAAGGTTTGCAGGCGTTGTGCAGCACAGTGGTTCTCAACCTGTGGGTCGGGACCCCTCACATGATTTTGGGGGTCCCCAGATGACAGTGAAGTGACAATTTAAGGACTTTTAAGACCTTTTTGATCCCTAAAAAAAAGGGGGGGAAAAGACCATTATGTCATCAAAAGTAATCAACAAACTATACCATAAAAACTGGTCAAACATTGTCCAAATTGTCAAATAATATAAGATTTATGGAAAATAGCCAGTCTACAGCTCAGTCTAATAGCAGATCTACAAGCTCACAGCGCCTCACGAGCTTGTAGATCTGCTATTTTATATATTTTAAATATTTTTCTATGGAACAAACTAAATTGAGTGCCATAACTCCTACATTCCAGTGCTTGTCAGGGTGGGGGGTCCCCAGTTCAAATAATGATTATTTTGGGGGGGTCGCAGCCTGAAAAGGTTGAGAACCACCGTATAGCACAGGCATGGGTATAGACTGAAATTTCACTGAAATATATGAAAAGGACTTCCCGAATCTCCAAACTTGTGGAATTACACAGGAATTAAACTTGAGTCACAAAAGCTGGGTGGTATTTTGGTATTACACATCTTAGCCACTGTTTTGAGTAAAGTAGCCTACAGTCTCTAGACCATTGGCTCTCAAAGTGGGGTCCGGGGACATCCAGGGATCCTTGAGGGGGGTCCCCAGCAAAATGTGTTAATACAGCATCACAATTATTTTAATCCATTTATATGTTGGCCATTCAAAAATAGCAGATATACAAGCATTTTTGAAAAATCTTGAAAGTGTTTGAGAAATGTTGAATTATTTTTTTAATTATTTTAAACACACATCTTCTGTTCTGTGGGTCCCTGGCACAAAACCTTTTCTGATGGGGGGGGTCCACGAAAAAGTTTGAGAAACACTGCTCTAGACTAGTGTTATATCAGCGCTAGATAAATTGCATTTCTCCATTTCTTTTCTCCATTGGCCATATTGAATAAATACGCCGTTTTCCTTTTTTTAAACTGGGACAGGCATCTCCTGGCTTCAGTCCACACATCTGCAGTGACTTTGGGCCATTGTTAACCTGCATTATCATGATCGTCATCCCTACCGTCTGTCTGTCTGTCTGTTGAGCTACAATATCTGTCTAGGTTTTAGTCTGCCTGCCTACCTTGTAAAACTTGTTAATCAGTTGTCATGGGAGCATAATTATAATGCTGAGATCATAATCGTCTCTCTGTCGAGGTGGAAACCTCATATGTGCAAAACTGTTACTGTTCAGGATTCGTGCCACGTTTCGAGCTTGTGGATCCACTACCTTTGATGCTTTCGTGGTTCCCAAAGTGGGGTCCGGGGACCCCCAAGGGTCTTTGGGGTGGTACCAGGGGGTTCCCAGCTAAATGAGTTAATTTTGCATACAATTCAGTTTAACCACTTGAGCCCGATATACATAGGCTATTTGAAAATAGCCGATCTACAAGCTCACAACGCGTCGCTTTGCAACGCGTTGTGAGCTTGTAGATCTGCTATTTTCAAAGAAAATCTTGCAAAAATGTGGAATATTTTTTAAACATTTTGACACAAATCTTGTATGGGGGGTCCCTGGCACCAAATATTTTCAGATGGGGGTCCGCGGCCAAATACATATTAATTTGGGGGTCCTTGACAAGTTTGAGAACCACTGATTTAGAAGGGCCCGACAGCAACGATATTCTATATACTACCCCTCCTGACTCGTTTATTTCCCCCCCTCCTTACTTCATCTTGTCAACACTTCTTTTGTACGGTTATAAAACAAGTATCTACAAAAACACAAACCGCCATAATAAACACGTCTTCAGAAAACGGAGCTTTTGATTGAGAGATATGACATGTCTGGATGGCAGAGCAGCAATGTTTTGTTTTCTGCGGGTTTTTATGAATGATTTTGTGTTCCTTTCCCGCGGGGCGCTGTCTGTGCCTGTCCTGTCCCACCGGTGGAGGAAGTCCCACATTCCCTCCTGGTTGGCTCACAGCAGCAGCTACTCACGCTGATGAGCAGATACTGTCAAGGAAGTTGGCACACGGACAAACGTTTAGATCATCTCTTTTCTGAAGGAGATGGCATATCGGGTCATCTTCGCTTGTTGTGCCTGATTTGTCATTTTGTATTCAGAATTGCCAATTCCAAGCTCACAACTACGCCACCCGTTTGTGAGCTTGTAGATCAGGCCGATCGGCTGTGTGCAACTCTGCGTACAAGAATAAATCGGTCCATGTACCGTTCACATGATGCCTTGTGGAGCGTATAACCCAGTTTCATCAAATTGTAAATTTGAAAAATGCACATATTTTTGATTTGCTCACTTCTGAATGACCGACCGCCCAATTGACGTTACGAGACTGTGTTAAACCATCTAAAAATGCCCTCTAAATCCTACCTAAGTTTTCTGAAAAGCGTGAAATTATTATAATTTTAATGTTGCTATATATACCAAAACTGTGATTTTTCTGGATTCAAATTCAAAAATGGCAAAAGTAGCAAATCTGCTGTATAAGCTCAAGCTTATCGATCTGCTACCTTTGATGTTTTTATGTGACGCCGTGTGTGATCAAGTAGGGTGTTAATTTACAAAAAATCCACTTGAATACGGAGATAGGAGGTTTCTGACAGTAGAATATCCGGAAAACAATCTATAATCTGTACATTGAAACTATACACACTATAGGATGCCAGGTGAACAATGACCTGGTATCTGTCTACATAACATGCTATCTAACTTACATTTTAGCCTTTGCATAAGCCTGCAAGGTCATCGAGGCTATAGGGCAAGTGCTACGGGCATGAGGTGGAGTAAGGTGGGGTACATCGACTAAGAGAATTGGGCTGAAGGGAGTGACCTCCACACACCGGCATGACACCAGCTGGTCATGCATGGGGTTCGAGGAGGTGGGCGTGGGTGTGGAGGTGGGCGTGGGTGGCCAGACGCTCTGGAAGAAGGCTCTATTTTTAGAGCCATTAAAAAGGCAATGATGTCAGGGCCTGCACCGTGTGTTAAACGTGACAAAACAAACTCTGGGTGATCCAGTCGCACCAACCTGCGAGGGCCAGGCCCAGTCTGTCATCATCATTTCAGCCGTTAAGGCAAGAGAACCAGACGAGCATCCGGAAATACTGGAAAAGCAACCGTCATGCCTGTAACAGAGCTCATTCATCTCATTCATCTCTGACATGCTGGCAGATTTCATTTCATTTACGTTTTTTTATTGACAATCAAGACCTGAGGCCGATTCTACACGAATGCCTTCTAAATCAGTATAGTTGTCAAACTTTCAAGAAACACTTTCAAGATTTTTCAAAAATGTTCAAAAATAGCAGATGTACAAGCTCGCAGCACGGTACGAACGCACTGTGAGCTTCTATATCTGCTATTATTTGAGAACTACTGTCCTAAGACTCCTAAGACTTTTCTGAAAAACTTATGTTGATATATATATATATATATATATATATATATATATATATATATATACTTCTAGTATATATATATATAGCTAAAATCTAAAATGACACGGATGCTTTCCAGTTTTTTATGGGTTAATAACTTTTTAACCCATTAAGACCTGAGGCCGATTCTTACTAATGTCTTCTAAATCTTAAATCTTAACAGTTTTCTGAAAAACGTATGTTTCTATATCAGTGGTTCTCAAACTTTGTAATGTCAAAGACCCCCAAAATGTATTTGGTCGCCGACCCCCATCTCAAAATATTTTGTTCCAGGGACCTCCCAGACGCAAAGATTTTAGTTAAAAAATGTTCGCTTTAAAAGAATATAAATATATTAATTTGCACACATTTTCTCGATTTTTCAAAAATAGCAGATCTACAAGCTCGTAGCGCGGCACTCGGTGCCGCGCTACGAGCTTGTAGATCTGCTATTTTTGAATAGCCAAAGTGTAAAATAATGCTTTTTAGCTCAAATGAAAAAGTGACACAGATGCGTTCCAAGTCTTAACACTCGCGTGACTAAGCAATCAATGGGACCGATTTTGAGAATTGAAAGTGGCTTAACTTCTCTCAGGAAGCTCTGAGAGAGTTCCCCTTTCATGACTTTTCCTAAATATATGTTTCAAACCATCTCCGTTTTTTTTTTTTTTTTTAACTCATTATAAATATGAAATACATACCATGTATCCCATCCCAGCCGTTTTATTTCGGCTAAATTGATCGCTCTCCCCCTCTCTCCCCCTCCCTAGAGCACTTTACACCTCGAGACCCCCCACAGAGCGGCCCGCAGCGCACCAGAGAACTGATGCGCTGCGGGTCTATGTTGCCATGTCTGCTTATTATAAGCGACTTTGGGCTTGTTTTTCACGTCTTTCTATTATTATTATTATTATTATTACCCATATAATTACATTATAATGGTAATAATGTTCTACTCCACTACACCTCAGAGGCAAATCTTGTACTTTTACTCCACTACAATTATTTGAAAACTTTAGTTACTATACTCTTTTTCGAATTCAGTCATTGTAAAGTCACTTTATAAACAAGGTCGGCTATAGTAACTTTAGTTACTAGTTAGTTTGCAGATATAAATAAAATATATAAAGCAGTCAATAATAAAACCAATCACATCACTTTATAAACAAGCACTGAAAATAACGAATGAAAAAACGATTAATGTACTTTATTTAATAAGACAAAAAAACTGAAAAACAGTACATGGAAGTAGTTTGTAGATCAGATATTTAGCGCAGGAGTAGAGCATGAATGAGCATATTTGTGGAACATAGCGATGTGTTCACTTGTTACGCTGAGAGGAGAGGAACAGAGAGGGACAGAGAGGAGACGTTTCTGTCAGCGTGGACAGCTGATAGAATGAGAGCTTTACGCTCAGACAATTATGTGAATATTATATAATATAATATAGGTTTGTCAAGAGATATCCATGTGTTTTGGACAATGGAGATAGTCACGTAATTAGACCGTGGCTTCAGCGTTCATATAGGCTCCATGTTTCACGTTAGTGAGTTCTCTCTAACGCTCTGGAAGACCCCTCGCTCTGCGCTTGTACAAGGAATTCCACTGCCCTGCCAGCGCTCAAGTGTAGTGAAAGCCGATTACGATCCATGCCATTTATGATGACCTTATGGCACAAAGGTAATTTGTCGCTGAAGGGTGCAACAAAAATATTTCCTGAAGGATTAATAAAATCTATAAAGGCTGATCACCAATCATACCTGTCAGCTTAAACTATGGGGCCAAATATTTAACAGGCAGGTAATTTCATCTAAAGCCTGACTTATAGCCTGATTTAGAGCTTGTAGATCAGCTATTTTCGGTACGCGACATACATCCCATGTATAAAGCAGGCACTCAGTGTGTTTACCTGTAGACGTGGCATGGAGGTGTTCTAGGGTGGCATTCCAGCAGCATCTCTCTGGCAAGATTGAACTTCTTTTTATGATCAAACTGACAGTCCTGGATGTTTCTCATTCATACCTGAGAGCTCATAATCTCCTCACTGATGACAGACAGAATGATATTGCCACTCTCTGAGAGGTGTGTGTGTGTGTGTGTGTGTGTGTGTGTGTGTGTGTGTGTGTGTGTGTGTGTGTGTGTGTGTGTGTGTGTGCGTGTGCGTGTGTCAGCGTCAGCGGTGGAAAAAGTACTCAATGTTTTACTTAAGTAAAAGTATCAATACTGCAATGTAGAAATACTCTGTTACAAGCAAAAGATCCGGAATTCAAAATGTACTTGAGCAAAAGCATATAAAAGTATTTGCATCAAAATGTACTTAAAGTACCAAAGTTTTCAAATGTATACACATCTTTTGAAAATAGCAGATCTACAAGCTCACAATGCGACTCATCGCGACGCATCGTGAGCTTGTAGATTGGCTATTTTCAAATGGCCGAAATGTATATAGGGCTGAAGTGGTTACTGTATGTTTTCTAATAATAATCAAAATCTAATAAGTAACTAGTAACCACATTTTTCAAATAATTGTAGTGGAGTAAAAGCACAATATTTGCCTCTGAGATGTAGTGGAGTAGAAGTAAAAGTATTGGAAATGGGAAATAGTTGAGTAAAGTACAAGTACCTCAAAATTGTACTTAAGTACAGTACTTGAGTACATGTACTTAGTTACTTTCCACCACTGGGGAGGTGTGTGTGTGTGTGTGTGTGTGTGTGTGTGTGTGTGTGTGTGTGTGTGTGTGTGTGTGTGTGTGTGTGTGTGTGTGTGTGTGTGTGTGTGTGTGTGTGTGTGTGTGTGTGTGTGTGTGTGTGTGTGTGTGTGTGTGTGTGTGCGCACACACACGGCTGCCTGTGTGCGGGATTGTGAACCTGTCAACTTGTGTGTGTGTGCATGCACGCATGCACGCAACGCGTGTGTGCCACAGCAGATTTAGAAACCTCACAACAGTGTGTGTGAGTGTGAGAGAGAGAGAGTGAACATGCACACATGCGCTCATGTCTATGGCAGCCTGCAAGAGAGCGTGTGTGCATACGTGCGCGCATGCGTGTGTCACAGCAGATTTCAGAAAGCTCACAACACCTAACCTGTTTAACTAACTCGGCGCCTGGGCCAATGATGATGATGATGGGGGGGCCCTATAGCTCCCTGCTACTAGGGCCGGTCCCGCCCCTAAAACAAGCTCCCGGGCCGAGGCGGCGGTCAGGACCCAAACCAAGCCTCCATTCACCACCATCAACCCCACTGTTTGTTTTCAGAGGCATTAGAGGAAACACTCGATGGGGGCTTATCAGATCCAAACAGTCACACGTCTTTGTTATTGTACATACAGGCCTCCACTCAGGCCTCAGCCCTCATTTTGGGTAATTGTTTTCTTTCTTGCTTGGTGGAATAACACGGAGGGGTACATTTAACACAAGTGGTAAGGGAATCCCTCAGCGTAAACAAGGCTAGATACAATGCACACTGGGATTCCTATCAGAGGGCTTTTCTGTTATTCTGTGTTTTTTAAAGGGCAGGGCGGGAGCAAATATTGGATGTAGGTTACATGTGTCTCAGCCGTGGAACTGGTTTCGAGATGAAGTGCCGGATCGTTTTGAGCGGTTGAGCCTAATTTGCGCTCCGTCGCGACGGCGGTGTCACGTGTCGTACGTGGCGAGACCTTATACGAGTCCACAGCACGAAGCGTTGTGTGTTGAAGTTATAGGGTGACCATATATTCAGCCCTAACCGGGATCCTTAAATCAATGCGTTCTTAAATCAACGCATCGCAATGCGTTGTGAGCTTGCAGATCGGCTATTTTCACTATATATTTTTTTAATAATAATTTAAAAAGGACATTCCATTTTGTACATTCCACCTGACAACAATTATATGCATTATAGTTCATGTTTATGTTGTGCAACTCATCATTCAGTGGAGCAGATATATTCATGAGATGATATTTATATTGAACCCTATACTGTAGCATCCATCTAACTAACTCCCTATTCTGGGTCACACATTCGACATCAATATCAGATCTACAAGCCCACTGTGCACAGCATTGTTGGGAGCTTGTAGGCCGGCTATTTTCGCGGAATATATTTGGTGCAGAGGAGACAATAAGGAGGGGACCTACAGTAGTATTGATCCCTGGGAGACATCAGGGTTTAAGTGGTTAAAGCAGTGAAAGAGATAAACAGCCAACATGCCAATACCGCTCTCTCCCTTTTATTTTCCAGGAATCCTCATGCATTGCAGGGGTTCTAAATCTAAATGGACCCTGAACAGGTCTATATCTCTGTAACTCTGAGACTGTACAAATGGAACCAAATGGACCCTTACAGGTCTTTAACTCTGAGAATGTACAAATGGAACCAAATGGACCCTTACAGGTCTGTAACTCTGAGAGTGTACAAATGGAACATGTGACTACAAATGGAAATGTAACTCTGAGAGCGTACAAATTATACATTCTCAGAGTCATGGGGGTCCCTTCAAATAAAAGAAACGCTTGAGGACCACTGACTTCTAGCCTGTTAAGTGGAGTCAGGTAGTTGTTGTTGTCATTGCAGTACACAGAGTCAACATGGTGGCAGTGTTGCACTGTCTCTCAGACACCACCAGACCCCCTCTGTGTGCCAATCAGTGCCAGGCCAGTGAGAAGCATTCCTGGCCTCTCACTGAGCAAGCATGTGAAACATTAAGCTGATCAAACACAATAATGTGATCGCTTTATCGGCCCACTACAAATAAAACCTGCACTGGAGGTGTCACATCAAGTATAAAACAAGCCACATTGAGTGTATTTTTTACATGATGACCAGTGGTGAACAGTAACTAAGTATATTTACTTTTGTATTGTACTTAAGTAACTTTTTTAGAGTGTCTATACTTTACTTGAGTATTTGCATTTTTTGGATACTTATCCAAAAAATATTGTACTTTTAACTTAACTACATTTCTGGGAAGAGAAAAAGTACATGAATTATAACCACTTCATTTATAAACGCCATATTTCAAATATGGTGAAATAGCCGATCTACAGTACTGTACAAGCTCACAACGCATTGTTATACGATGCGTTGTGAGCTTGTAGATCTGCTATTTTCACTATTATTGATATTTGATGAAAATTCTCCGAAACATCGTAGAATGTTTTGGGGACATTTTTCACATTTTCCATACAGCAATGCATTGATATCAAAAACAAAATATACTTTGTAATTTCTACTTTTGAATATACTGGTTTTTAGAGTAGTAGAAATGTCTAGTTTTAAAAGTGCATGCGTATTTTTTGTAAGTACTCCAGTATTCTCTAAATTTGACAGAGCAACTTTCACTTGTAGTGGAGTAATATTCGACCAGGAGTATCTATACTTTGACTAAAGCAGTGGCTCTCAAAGTGAGGTCCGGTGACCCCCAGGGGTCCTTGTGGGGGGGGTGGGGGGTGGGGTTGCTAATATAGCAACTTTTGCTATATTAGCAAAAGTTGTTCATATAGCACTACAATCATTTTAACCACTTCATCCATTTATATGTTGGCTATTCAATTTTCAATTGAACCAAAAACATAAATCTCTGGGGGTCCCTGGCACAAAAAAAACAAACAGATGGGGTTCCGCGACCAAATAGTCTACATATCAATTTGGGGGTCCTTGACTTGAAAAAGTTTGAGAAACATTGGAGTCGAGTACTTTTGTCCACGACTGATGATGATGTCAGATCAAATGATTATCAGTCTTTGCATCATAAAAAACAACTTTCAGGAGAGAGAGGAGAGAAAAGAAAAAAAAAATCAACCAGTGAGCGTTTGGTTGGTTGGTTCGTTTCACGGGAAACATTTGCAATCGCTCATGACTGACAACACGGGCTCTGTTCAGCTAAAGCGAAGCGACCCAGACGAGGGCCAGCAACGTTACGGCAAAGTACCAGCGCAAACACGGTGGAAGCCCCAGAGTACTGCCCTGTGTGCCTCCACGCTGCCAGCGGGAGCTCTCATAGAGCGTCCTGTGCTCCGGCCGCTGCCAACTGCGCCATAAAATAAACACACAGTAAATCCAGCGTGATTAACATTAATCATGATCACGTCACTGCTAATGCACTGACTGAGGGCCATACAGTGAAATCACACTGACCTGCCGCTGGTCACTGGCCTCTCCTGCAAAGGGAGGAGGAGGTGTGTGTGGGGCGGGGGGGGGTTTGTTTATCTGGGACAAGAGGGACCTTCAAGAAACCAAGCTAGCGATAACGGGAGCAAAATAGCATTATTTTAACCCATTAAGACCTGAGGCCGATTCTACGAAATGGCTTTCAAAAATGTTGCTACATCAGTGGTTCTCAAACTTTTTCATGTCAAGGACCCCCAAAATGATATGTATTTGGCCGCGGACCCCCATCTCAACAAATATTTTGTTCCAGGGACCCCCCAGAAGCAAAGATTTGAGTTACAAATAAAACATTTATATTCAAAGATTCGCACACAATTTCACGATTTAAAAAAAAATAGCAGATCTACAAGCTCGTAGCGTGGCACTCTGTGCCACGCTACGAGCTTGGATATCTGGTATTTTTGAATAGTCCAAATAAATCTGAAAATGACAAAGATGCGCTCCCGGTCTTAATGGTTTAATGCGATGTATTAAATGAAAAGCGTTTAGACCGCGCGAGTGGCACGGGCATACAAAAAAAAAAAAAGCACAAATCAACAGAGGTGTCAGACATGGTAAACTTCACTTTATGTGCATTGCCCCCCCCCCCCCCTGTATCTGGGAGTGCGAGCGCCCCGCTTTGAAAAACACGCAAACTTCTTTTTTTTTTACGTAAAAGTCATTTATTTAAAAGCCTCCTTTTCAACTGTGCCAGTGTCAGACACAGTTTGACTAAAAGCTCCCGCAAGGCTTGTAACTTATTGTCGAGGATTGGATTTCGGGGCTAAAATTAGCCATCAGACCCAATTTATTACCCTGATTGAGGACTCCAGAAATTCCAGTAACGGACCCCCCCCCCCCCCCCCCCCTATAACATAGGAGGCTAACCCCTGGGCTGGAGGAGATATAATGTTGCAATTTAATTCAGCCCACATCACTTGTAACACAAAATGTGTAAAAGCAGCGCTAATAGTAGCTTAGGTTTCCCCAAACGTATTGAACCGGCCCGGTAGAGACTTGGAAAAACACCGAAATCCCCCCGACCAATTTCATGGAGGTGGCAAAACAAGCTTCTCTCCTCCTAGTGATTGGACTTATTAACCCCTCTGGAGGGGCTCCGTCCTCCGTGTCCCCGAAAAGAAACTAATATTGAGCAAAAAATTCACACACTGCCACATTATACTGTGTGTGTGTGTGTGTGTATGTGTGTGTGTGTGTGTAGGTCGGGGGGTTCTCAACTTGTGGGTCGCGGGCCCACCGCTGGGCTGTGAGGATATTGCCAAAAGACAAAACACTAAAGACTTGAATAATGTAAAATAATAAATAAATCGTTGTGGGATTTCTGCCCGACGACAGCAACACAATATACTTTGTTACTGTCCACCAGTCGTGGAAAAGTTGGTAAAATGTTTTACTTGAAGTAAAAGTATCAATACCGCAATGTAGAAGTACTCTGTTACAAGTAAAAGTTTGGAATTAAAAATCTACTTGAGTAAACGTAATCAAAATGTACTTAAAATACCAAAAGTAAAAGCGCTAAAATGTTTGAAAATAGCAGATCTACAAGCTCACAATGCGTCTGAGCTTGTAGATCTGCTATTTTCAAATAGCCTAGGTATAAAATAGGGCTAAAGCGGTTAATGTATGTTTTATAATGTAATGATTTATATCTGCAAAGTAACTAGTGACTAAAGTTTTCAAATAACTGCAGTGGAGTAAAAGCACAATATTTGCCTCTGAGATGTAGTGGAGTAGAAGTAAAAGTATTGAAAATTGGAAATATTCCATCGAATAAAGTAAAAAATGCCTCAAAATTGTACTTAAGTACAGTACTCGAGTAAAGGTACTTAGTTACTTTACACCACTGCTGTCCACCCAGTACTGAATAATGTGAAAGACACCAGCAGAACAGAGATTCAGTGTGGTGGCAGAATTATCAAGTGCCATATATGTTTATTGCGCCTGTCACACCGGCTTACAGTCATAAATCATTAGAATTATGCGTTCTGTGGCAGACGACACAGAACGGTGAGGGCTATGAGCTTCTTTGTGCTCTAAAAAAGCAGGCCTCGACCACGGAAAACGTCACACTGTTTTATTATGAATATCGTTATCATTGTACTAATCTGTTTTTCTTTTTTCAATGGAACAGTGCGAACACTGTTTTCTCCAGAGAGAGAGAGTTTTTTTTTTAACATGCAAGGTTACCTGGAGACAAATGTCCTTTTGATTGAAAAGTCGACAACTTCCCTTGGTAGAGATCCATGCTCCACAGCTCCACAATGTTTAAACAGAGGTGTTGATTCTGAGAAAATGACTGCTTGGAGCCTCTCTCTCTCCCCTCCCTCCCCTCCTCCTTTTTTCCCTATTAAATATGAAAACAGGCCAAAATGGTTCTATTACGGCCCTATACTTAGTCAGGACCTGTGGTCACTGCAGCAATTATCAAAGATTATTTGAGTAGTCGACTCCCCTCCTTCCTTCTTTGGCAAGAACACGTGCTTGCCCACTACCTTAACCCGCTCAGACCGGGAACGCATCTGTGTCATTTTTTTATTGATTTATTTGGGCTATATTCAAAAATAGCAGATATACAAGCTCGTAGTGTGGATATGAGCCTTGTAGATCTGCTATTTTTTGAAAAATCGTGAGAATGTGTGCAAATCTTTGAATACATATTTTTTCAAGCAAACATTTGTAAACTCAAAATATTTTGAGATGGGGGTCCGTGGCTTAATACATATCATTTTGGGGGTCCTTGACATGAAAAGGTTTGAGAGCCACTGATATAGCAACATAAGTTTTTCAGAAAACTGTCAGGATTTAGAAGACATTTGTAGAATCCCCAGAAGCAAAGATTTCAGTTAAAAATGTTCGCTTTAAGAAATATATATATATATTCAAAGATTTGCACAAACTTTCACAATTTCTCAGAAAAATAACAGATCTACAAGCTCATAGCGAGGCACTCGGTGCCGCGCTATGAGCTTGTATATCTGCTATTTTTGAATAGCCCAAATAAATCTTTAAAAAAAATGCCACACAGATCCTGTGTCTGTGGAGTTCCCCCGGTCTCACTGGGTTAAAGTCCAACAACACCGCCGATAGAATAATAGAGGATCAGCCAGTAATAATTTGCAGTCCAAACAGGTTCTGCTTCTCCCTGACGTTGAGGCCGTGTATTGGCTGTAGCTACTTGCCTGGTAACAGTCTGTTCTGCCACAGTGCTACACACTGGGACCTGGTGCTGTTGCATGCCATGCCCACGGCTCACTCTGGACATGAACAAGGACACAGGCCAGAGAAAAAAACAACCCTCTCACACAGCCTTTATATCCCCGTCTTATAACTAGCCTCTCCTCTGCCAATGCAGGGTGTGTCTGTCTGTCTGGAGAGACTATTATTATTCGTGTATAATCCTCGTAAATAGGTTTCGGAGATAAGCGACGTACGTCCATAAAACACGGCACTGTATATAGGTGGAAGGAACAGAAATGGGACATGACCCATTAAGAACGGGAAAATCGTCTGTCATTTTTAGATTTTAACCACTTTAAACATTATTTTATACTTTGGCTATTCAAAAATAACAGATATATGAGCTTGTAGATCTGCTATTTTTTGAAAAATCATGAAAATGTGTGCAAATCTTTGAATTATATATATTTTTTGAAGCGAACATTTGTAACTCAAATCTTTGCTTCCGGGGGTCCCTGGATCTAAATATTTTTGAGATGGGGGTCCGCGGCCAAATACATGTAATTCTGGCGGTCCTTGACATGGAAAATGTTTGGGAACCCCTGATATTATAGCAACATACAGTAAGTGTTTCGGAAAACTGTTAGGATTTAGAAGACATATTTTGTTGAATCTGAACCTCAGGCCTTTTAATAGGTTAATGTCCTTTTTCGCTGAGATTATTTTGAACGGGACCCTTTTTTTCCTTGGGGGGTACATTATGCGATTCCTGCAGGCTCCATGCGGTTGGCATAAATGCATGCCTCAGGGCACAGACCCCTGGCATCGTGGCACTGGCATGGTTCTTAGCCCACACCCAGTGCCATGCCCCACACTCTTGACCACTGACATCCTCCGCTGTAACTCTGACCAGACGGTAAACACCAACGGAATGGACCACACACACACTTTAACATTTTTGAGTGAGGCTGCCCGAGGACTTACTATGCAGAGGCAAGCAAACACACACACATAGGAACATGCACATGTATATATATATCGTTTGCTGTCGTCGGGCAGAAACGAAACCTCCTATATCCATATTCTAACTTTTTGTGTTTTTTTCCCCCCGTAATAAATTAACGTCCTACTTGGATCATACTACAGTCACACGAAAAGCATCAAAAGTAGCAGATCTACAAGCTCGTTTTTTTAAGCTTTTTGATCTGCTACTTTTGCCATTTTTTGAATTTGAATCCTGAAAAGTATAACAGTTTTGAACATAATGAGGTTTCCACCCGACGGAGATAATTATGCATGGACCCGTGTGCTACAGGCAGGCACACACACACACGTATGCACAACTTGAACATGTGCAAACATGACACAACAAGACACATGCATGCAGACATTATGGGGGTTTCAGACAAATCTAGCAGCCCTCAAATGCAAAAAAGACACTTAAAAAAACTCAGCTCACCGGCAGCAGCCCCAGACAGACAGACAGACAGACAGACAGACAGACAGACGGTTCTACCGTGGATGTGCTGTTTTACACACAGCCGTGGAAGAGGAAATTGAGTAGGACACTTTATTAACTGGGCCAGGAGGTGGGGAGACTGAACCGTTGCTGGCTACATTAACCCTTTAAGTCCGGCAACGCATCTGCTGCCGCGCTACGAGCTTGTAGATCTGCTATTTTTTTTTTTATTATGAAAATGTGTTAAATATATATTCTTTAAAGCAAACGTTTGTAACTCAAATCTTTGCTTCTGTTGGATTCTACAAAATGATGTCTTCTAAATCAGTTATTGAAAAAACTTCTCAAACTTTTTCATGTCAAGGACCACCCACATTTATATGTATTTGGCCGTGGACCCCCATCTCAAAATATGTTGCTCCAGGGACCCCCATGAAGCAAAGATTCGAGTTACAAATGTTCCCTTTAAAAATATATATTCAAATATTTGCACAAAATGTTCAAGATTTTTCAAAAATAGCAGATCTACAAGCTCATAGCGCGGCACTCGGTGCCGCGCTATGAGCTTGTATATCTGCTATTTTTGAATAGTATAAAATAGTGGTTTAAGTGGATACACAGAATGCGTTCCCGCTCTGAATGGGTTAACTAGCCCTGATTGCAGACTAAGCCTGTAGATTTATGTAATAATAACGCAGCATCCCGGGGTGTGCCAGTTCGTCTTGGAAAGGATTTCCCAGCATCCCTTGGGGGGCGGCGCGCCCCCACACTTGTTGTGTCATTGATGTGTCGGTGGTTGTACTTGTTTAAATTTGAGGGGGTTTTCTCCATGTTTATTGTGATTGATGATGTTGGTTAATGTTGTTCGCAGTTCCACTCTGTCATTTGTTTTCCTGTCAATAGATTTTGGGTTATGAAACCATCATGGACAATAGGGGTGGTTTCTCTATTGCAGACTATGGTTTGAGCTTAGTTGGAGACACTTTTATTTGCTAAAATTGCAAATAAAGAGTTTCCCATAACAAGACGTTTCCATCATGTCTCTTCCCATTGATTTTCAAGCCACCGGTCAGCAGTGGTGGAAAAAGTACTAACATTTTACTCAAAAGTTAAAGTATCAATGCTGCAATGTAGAAATACTCTGTTACAAGTAAAAGTCCGGAATTCTAAATTTACTTGAGTAAAACTACAAAAGTATTGGTATCAAAATGTACTTAAAGTACCAAAAGTAGAAAGTACTCATTATATGCAGACGGTCCCATTTCACAAGTTGCCAAATGTATAACAAATCTTTTGAAAATAGCAGATCTACAAGCACACAATGCGTCGCATCACGACGCATTGTGAGCTTGTAGATCGGCTACTTTCAAATGGCTGAAATGCATATAGGGCTGAAGGGGTTCATGTTTGTTTTGTGATAATAATCAAAATCTGCGAAGTAACTACCGTAGACGGTAGTAACTAAAGCTGTCAAATAATTGCAGTGGAGTAAAAAGTACAATATTTGCCCCTCAGATGTCACTGGGTGAAAAGCAATGATTTTGGGAGGGTATCCCTCAGGCATACCCCTGATACTTAAGGGAGTATGTGTGTGTATGCTGCCCTCATTCATTAATGTACCACCTCCCACATACCTCCCACATATTCAGGTGTATGTACCATTTCTGAGACCTTCATTTGCATTTACCCCCTGTGGTGTCTGGCCAGCAAGGACCTCACACACCCACCCCTCCCACCCCTCTCACCCTTCCACCCCAACCACTTCTGAGCATGTGCAGAAAACTACATTTGATTGGAAGCTGTGGCTTATAACCCCACCCACCCACCCCACATTCTGCATGCTAATTCTTGTATAAACCCCCTAGTTTATACCCCCCCCCCCCCCCCTCAGTGGGAAGGGTGGTTTATAGCCCCCCCCCCCTCCCAGGGGCTGTGGCTTGTCCCCCCCCCACCCCCAGTGGGAGGGGTGGTTTATAGTCCCCCCCCACTACCTGCACTAATTTATATATATATCCACACAAAAAGCAAAGCAAAGTTTGTTGTTTACCCAGGGTGTCGGACTAAGCACGAAGCTTGTTTCCAGCCGGACCCTGCATGGAAGCCTTGCTCAAGGGCTATTCAGCGGTGATTCATGATTGATGTGATGAATTGGGGAATCGAACTAGGGACCTTCCGGTATCAAGGCCGCCCCTCTAACCACTAGGCCACCGCTGCCACTAAAACAATATAGAATACACACACAAACAATATAGAAAAACACATAGGCAGAACTCATGTAATTATGTTTATTGATCAAGAAAAATACATTTATACAAAACAATGGAACAGGAGCACACAGATAAGGTAAACTGTTTCAAAGAAAAGTATTTTGTTCCAGGGACCCCAGAAGCAAAGATTTGAGTTAAAAATGTTCACTCTAAAAATATATATATTCAAATATTCTGAATCAGAATCAGGTTTATTGTCACATCACAGGTTTAATTAAAAAAAGTGCGTGAAATGTGTGTCTATATACTCACACTAGTAGGCTACCTGAGATAAGATATGTGCATGAACATAGCAGCAATGTATACTGTGCATGATATACTTATGGACGTTAGTTAAGGTGCTTGGGGAAAAAAAGTCAAAAGTCAGTGCGTTATACACAGGATTACGGTGCAAAATGTCAGTATGTGTCGACCGCATAATCCACATAGACTGACATATAGTCAGCAAGTAGTGCCATGAGGAAGAGCAAAGAAAAATAGCGGGAAAAGGAAAACAAAGTCACTTGTAGGCTACTCATGTAATCCACGGGTGGGTCCAAGGAAGAGCTAAATCCAAGTCATGTGTCCCTGGTATAATCCACAGGAAGAAATACAGAAAATAAAGAAATATATTTTGTTCCAGGGACCCAGAAGCAAAGATTTGAGTTAAAATGTTTGCACTAAAAACATAGTCCTCAAGCTCTTTGTCGTCAAGCATTGGGTCCTGGAGAACACAGCGTTTGGTACAAGGTCCTGGAGATGATCTTGTGAACTTCTTCCTGCTGGAGGGCTGAAGATCCAAAATGGAAGTCCATCTTTGGAGTTGCTCTGTGTCCTCAAGCATTGGGTCCTGGAGAATGCAGCGTTTGGTATGAGGTTTTGGAGATGATCTCCTGAACTTTGGACTGCTGGAGGGCTGAAGATCCAAAATGGCAGTCCTTGAAGCCTTGAAGAAAAACAGAAGAAGAAAAAAAGAATTACAATTATTTCTTTTCAATTATAACACAGGGGTCTTTGAATACAAAAAGACAAAACAATGCCCTGTAAGTAGGCTACAATAAGAAATACAGGTTTGCTGTTTTCTGCAGGTCTAGCCCACTCTATTAAGATGCAAATAGCTTATGTGAATACTGTGAGTGTATTATGCATGTGCGCTTACCTTTTATAAAAACAGGATCAACATTACAGAAACGAATGTTTAGTTCTCCTAAAAGATGAGCTGCAACATCAATATTATGTGGAGAATTTACCCTGTTGGAAGAGAAGAACCGTGTTAGTTTTTAGTCATGTGCAATTTTTTTGATCAGTTAAAACATTTCACCAGGACAGGAACTCAATCCACAGGCCTACCTCCCCCCACTATCCCCCACCACAAATCAAATTGGTGGGGCTTGGTCTCCCCTCTTACTAAAGCATGATTGTGATATAGTTGAATTTGGTTACTTACACTTCTTTTGGATTGAATTTGTGGTTATTCTTCTCCGAGTTGTGTAGACGCCTCACAGCCTCCTGTAAACAGCATGATTATAAAAGGTCAATTTGAGGAAATCAATGCTTTTGGCAAACCACCAAAGGAATACCAAAACACTCGCCCCAAACACAGTCACCCGGGCGCAAATCCGGCACATATCCGATAAAATCTCTACCTGGTATTCCCCCTAAAATGGTGGCGATCGTGTTTTGGGGTGAGCCTTCCGGTTGCCCACCAGAACATTAGTTACACTTATTTTTCTACAAGCAACTCATATAAAGAATTTTCTAGATAGTAGACACAGGGCCTATATAGTCAGATATAATTTCACTTACCGCAAGGTTGATGTTATTTGCTCTTTGGTGCAGGCAGAGGCAGCAGCGTAGACAAAGCATCATCCCGAGCAGCGTTGCTCTCGACCAGCTAAGAGGACCACCTAATAATTCTTTTCTTCTCGGAGTCGAAGGCTGGCGTCTGCGAGGACTCGAAGCAGCACCCGATGCATAAAATAAATCTCTACTCGTGTTTGTTGCCATTTTACTCACAAATTAAACAAATTCATCATGCAGTTAATAGTTTCCAAGCAGAGTTCTCTAACAACAAACTGCTATCCTGTAAAGCCAACTTGGTGCCTTGGCTAATACACGCCCCCGTGCTGTGGCTAGGGTTGCCAGATTCTGTGAGAGAAACAAGCAAGCAGGTCTAGAAAAACAAGCCCAATAGAAGCGATTATGGGTCACATGACTCACATGAGCACTTTAAACCTACCTACTGTATACATCGGCTATTTGAAGATGGCAGATATACAAGCTATACAAGATATACTCGTGATGCAACTCGTTGTGAGCTTGTAGACTGCTATTTTCAAATAAAATTCTTGGTGCAAATTTATTATAAAAAAAACCTGGCAACACTGGCTCAAAGACATCTCACAGACACGGTGTGAAGAGGCGGTGCTCAGGAGTGAAACATGAAACAATAGGAACACTTGAAACCATCGACACCTATCATGCAAATGTTGTGTCTGCATGTAATCTAATCTCTATCCCCCAAAATACAAACGAAAACACACATAAAGTAGCCTTGTTTGTGATATGGGTAAAAAGTACAACACATTTTGGTATCAAAATATGCTTAAAGTACCAAAAGTAAAAGTGCTAATACGTTTGAAAATAGCGTGTGAGCTTGTTGATGTATAAAATAAGGCTAAAGTGGTTAATGTATGTTTTATAATGTAATCATTTATATCTGCAAAGTAACTAGTAACTAAAGTTTTCAAATAATAGTAAATAAAATAGTAAGTAAAAGTATAGACAATTGGAAATACTTCAGTAATGTAAAATTACCTCAAAATTGTACTTAAGTACAGTACTTGAGTAAATGTACTTAGTTACTTCACACCACTGTTTGTTGTACGATACGATACGATACGATACGATACGATACGATACGATACGATACGATAATACTTTATTGTCAGTTTGCACTGAAATTTGTCTTGCGACCCAGAAACAGAAACAGCACCTTGTGTAACAGAGAGGACCTCTGTTACTAACCTTGGTTATTAGTGTTTATTCAATCATTTTTAAACAGGGACATTGGTGGAACAAGTACTCAACTGTTTTGCTTAAGTAAAAGTATCAATAAGTGGTGTTCTAGCAACTCAAGCTTTGAGGTACCCCGTTTGGACCCAACTGCCGAGTTGCATCCTCACCCAGACCGGCATTTCTTTGGGAGGCCTGTCGAGATTTGGAATTTGCAAGGTACATGGACGGATTGTGCGCCATCATTCCTACCGATTGAAAGAATAGCATACAGATGTGTTTACAGTGCCACAACTGTACAGTTAAGCCAGATCAAAGAGAAAGTATCAGTAGTTAAACCACTGTGCACAGTAGTTGAGATTTAGACCCAAGACCTGATCTGTGTGTGTGTGTGTGTGTGTGTGTGTGTGTGTGTGTGTGTGTGTGTGTGTGTGTGTGTGTGTGTGTGTGTGTGTGTGTGTGTGTGTGTGTGTGTGTGTGTGTGTGTATATATCTCTCTCTCACAGACAGACAGACAGACAGACAGACAGACAGACATCTCACTCATTGTTTTTTAATCAGTAATTGTGCAATAGTCTGTTTTTCTCTCTCTCTCTCTCTCTCTCTCTCTCTCTCTCTCTCTCTCTCTCTCTCTCTCTCTCTCTCTGAGCCCCCCCCCCTCTATGAACCCCACACCTCCCATTGTTTGAACAAACCTCTAATTTACATGTGTAAGGAAGATTCCCAAGCAGAGAAAAGAGAGACGTATATCCAGGTATCTTAAAGGCATTTTAAGGTAAACAGTCCTCTCCCGCATTCATTGAAAAACTCCCACCTATCATTTATGTTGGGTGGGTGTATACCTTGCCCATGTATCCAGGTATATCACCTTTTTCACCCAGTGTGTAGTGGAGTAAAAGTATTTAAATTATTGAAAAATTGTACTCAAGTACAGTACTTGAGTAAATGTACTTAGCTACTTTACACCACTACCGGTCAGGACATAGGTGTCAGAAGTGGGATGACAAATCTGAGATAATGATGGCTTGGCGCTGGCGTAGCGGTCCAGGCACCTACAGGCTCTAAAGTAACCTGACAGCGGGTCGCGGGTTCGAGTCCGGATCCCGACGGCCTTTGCTGCAGGTCACCCCCCATCTCTCTCCCCATTTCCTGTCAGCCTATACTGTCCTATCCTATCAATAAATAAAAGCCACCAAAAAAAGAATAAGGAAAAAAAAGAAATGGCGGCTTGACTCAAGGGCTGGTCAGATGGTGAGACGGCCATCCACCTCGCGCTGGCATTGGAAGGCTGTGCAGTGCACAACATATACTGTACCCTGTCAGAACTCTGCATGGAGGAACAACTAAGCTGTGCTTTAGTGGCTGCCCATGAGCAGAGATTTGGGCAGCCTAAAGCAGTGGTTCTCAAACTTTTTCATGCCAGGGACCCCCAAATTGACACTTATTAGCCCGCGGACCCCCATTTGAAAAGATACGCCAGGGACCCCCCATAAGAGAAGATCTTTTACGGCTCTAGCATTGATTCTCAACCATTTTAATTTCAAGGACCCGTTTGACATGTATTAGACTACGGACCCCCATTTAGTGGCATTTATACCTCTGGGACCCCAATTCATATTGCAAAATCAATGTTAATTTAACTCTGAGAGTGTACAAATGGAACCAAATGGACCCGTTAGGGTCCATTTGGTTCCATTTGTATACTCTCAGAGTTACAGACCCATAAGGGTCCATTTGGTTCCTATCCATCATTTAGCTGGGGACCCCCTGGAACCCCCTCAAGTACCCCTGGGGGTCCCCGGACCCCACTTTGAGAACCAATGGCCTACAGTACCTACTGGACACCAGGAATGCCAGAATGAGGGGGATAAAGGGATTGCTTGCGAAACCATGCATTTCCGGGCCCATGCAGCACAGTGCAGCATCATCAGCTTGGACAGCCGCTCAGCCGCTGGGGAGCTATTGTGTGTGTATGTACCTACTGTAAGGCCCGTCTCTATCTGGGCTCAGAAACCATAGCCCTGAGGTGGGAGAGTTGACCATGCCACTGTTCAGCCAGAGAGGGCACTGCTACACAGTGGTGTAAAGTAAACTACATGTACTCAAGTACTGTACTTAAGTACAATTTTAAGGTCGACTACCTTTTTTCACTGAAGAAAACTAGATAAAAACGAAATAAAAACTAAGCTACGATGACTAAAACCTAAGACTAAATAAATTGACAATTTTGTCAACAAATAAAAACTAGACTAGAAAATGTTAGGGAGAGACTAGTGGAGAACAGATCCAGTAGCACTAAATGACAAGTCATTTTATATTTGGTGGCGCTCGGGTGTCACGCTCTGAAAATAGCAGAACTACAAACTACGAACTTGTAGATCTGCTATTTTCAGTGTAAAATCAGCCTTTACGACGCCATCAAGGCACCGCCAACATACATTTTGGTCGACTGAATCAACTGTAGATTTAGTCGACTATAGTCTTATGATATTAAGTCGACTAAAACTAGACTAATACTGAAACATTTAAGATGACTAAAATATGACTAAAACTAAATGGAATTTTATTCAAGAGACTATGACTAAAACTAAATAAAAAGTGTGTTATAGCACCAACATTTGGTCGGTGGAACTTGTCACGTCTCTTCCTCCTCCTGCTGATCTTCAACCCAACCGGTCAGTGATCCACCATGACAGCCACAGATGATTGGTGTGAAAACATGAAGGAAAAGCTACAGGAGAGGCCCTTGTAAAAAAAAGTTGCATAATATCCTAAAATGGCAACGACTATAAATCAGCGGACATGGCAACGGCGATGCAGTCCGTAGGAAGATGGTTGTTTGTACTGCGCGACAATGTGTACTTAGCAGGTCTCTGCGGGCCAGAGCAGTAAGTGTATATATAATGGCCGGGCTGTACAGTAGCTGACCACTCGGTGATAGACGCCATGTTGACAGGCATGGCCGGTGAGAGCGCCCAGTTGTAATTCTTTAACGCCCTCCGGTTCAAGACCCCATTTGTCACGGCCCGGCCGTTGAGTGCTGCAGTCCCTAATCTATCAATTCCTTGGTGGAGTTGGTGGAGGAGGAAGTTCTTTGGCCAAAAAGTTAACATTTCCGCTGAAATCGGCACGAAACGGTGTAGCAAAGTCGCTTCGTTTCTCTGTGTCGGCATTTAAAGGCATAGTTCACCCCCAAAATGATCCCTATCGATTAGTCACCCCATGGAGACTTGAATTCATGGATATTTTTTTGTTACTGTTGCATTTCTAAGCCAATAATTTGATGACCAGCGGACCGGTAGGCAGCGGTTCCGGTAGGAGAGACAAAGGAGACTCTTTGTGTCTCCTACCGGAACCGCTGCCGGTCATCATCATTTTTGGTATGCGGTCAGGTTTAGGCCTGGCTCAGGGAAGAGGACACCCCTGCCATGCATAGTCCACCATGGGAATTGTATTGTTTTTTTAATTATTTTATTTGTGCTTATCAATTATATATTTTAATTGCACTGTCATTTTTTTTAATTGTACTGTTTGACCCCAGGAAGAATAGTCACTGCTGAGGCAGTCACTAATAGGGATCTAAAATAAACAATAAACAATCAAATTATTGGCTTAGGAATGTGACAAAAACAAAAACATATCCATGAATTCATGTCTCCATGGGGTGACTAATTGATAGAAAAAAAAACATATTGGGGGTGAACTATCCCCTTAACTTAGTTCAGTAGTTCTCACTGTGGGGGTCCAGGGACCCTCAGGGTTCCTTGAGGGGGTTCCAAATGGACCCTTAAAGGTCTGTAACTCTGAGTACAGAGTTGTACGTACCTTTGTATGTACAAATGGAACCAAATGCACCTGTAAGGGTGCATTTGGTTCCATTTGTACACTCAGAGTTATAGGTGTCCTTGAAATTTAAAATCTTTGAGAACCACTGACTTAGTTTGAACCTTTGGTCATCAACGGCTCCTGCGGAAAAACTATAATGGAGTTGGGGTCGTGAACACCAACCTGTGGATTGGACAACCCTGTGGTGATTTGATGACTCTAGCTGCCGTGCACACACGTAATAAACTCCTCTGCTTGCAGAGCAGCTCTCTTAACCACCTAATTATAAGAAAGCCCAAGGCGACAATCAGTCAGTAAAACACTTGTCATTTGTCTGCGTTTCCAGTCCATCCGGGGCTGAAAAGCTCCGCAAAGTCAAACATCTTTAACAAACACTCCCTCAGCACCCCAGTCAGTCAGTCAGTCCCACAGCCCCACAGTCTGCCCATCTCCCCTCCTGCAAACACACTCTCCACTGGGCCAGATTTACGACCCCAGGCGGGGACGGGGGGGGAACGGGGGGCTGCGTGGGGATGTGCGCTGGAAGGAAGGGGTGTCTGCGGGGTGTTGTTGCTCCAGAGTTAACACTGTCAGCCTCCTGACAAAAAAAAAAACACGGCCTGCTTTCTTCATCATCCTGCCGCAGCAGCAGGTGTACCCTGTGGGACTGGACTTGATTTGAGGAGTATACAGCCCGGAGGACCCGGCACTGGCTCCGTTTGAGTGGCAGCTAAGTGTCCGGGGGCCGCCAGCTGACATCCATCCAGTGGGTGGGGGCCCCCGGCAGAGCTGCCCCACGTCAGTGCCCTCCCAATGACTCCGTTGTGGATCTGTTTTATTGTTGCACTGGCTTCATTGGTGTGGCTGGCTGGGCGCGGCAGCCCCGCGCCACACACTTCAAAAAAAGCTCGGGGCAAACGCGCAGCATAACCCATGAAGACCTGAAGCCGATTCTACAAATGTCCAACAGTATTCTGAAAAACATATGTTTCTATGTCAGTGGTTTTCAAACTTTTTCATGTCAAGGACCCCCAAAATGATATGTATTTGGCTGCTGACCCCCATCTCAAAATATGTTGTTCCAGGGACCCCCCAGAAGCAAAGATTTGAGTTAAAAATGTTCGCTTTAAAAGAAAATATATATTCAAAGATTTGCACACATTTTCACGATTTTTCAAAAATAGCAGATCTGCTATTTTTGAATAGCCAAAGTGTAAAAGAATGCTTTTTAGCTCAAATCAAAAAAGTGACACAGATGCGTTCCGGGTCTTAATGGGATAAACAGCCATGTCGATCCATCCAAATATTAGGAGAGGCAATGAAGGAAGGGACGAGATCAAAAAACAACATTGGGCCCTGACTCAATAGTCCTTTCACTGGGGCCATAAGGGGAGACTTGCATCTCCCTCTCCTTTTAGCCATAAGGCCCAGGGTTTGCATGTATGTGTTTTCTCACCGTGTTTATATAAACACGCAGCTCAGGATTTAATGAGCGGGCAAAGCAGACTGATGAGAGAAATCAGTTTATGCAAGAATGAAAGCCACATGATGATTAACAACAACACGGGCGCACCAGGGAAGGCACTGGGCATGGCCAGTGATTGCAAGCGACTACACAATAGCATTAAGCCGTAATATAATAATATTAGCTATTTTTACAGCATGAAAATAGTTTCAGTCAAGTGATTATAATCATACTAATCCACGCTGGCCTGTTGGTCATTTGGTAGATTCTTACTGTAGCTAATAATTTGCCTATTCCTAAAAGCTATGAAAGCACTCTTTGTGTGCGTGTGTTTTTGTGTGTGTGTGTGTATTTTAGATCTGCTTGCTCAGCTATGTCGAATCCCCCCTTCTTCCATTAGAAAACAAAATTTGCATGCTGCCCAAAACGACTGACACAAATTTCAAAGTCAATAGATAACTGTACGGGTGAACTTGAGAGCCGTGCGTTCTGTTATCTGTGTGATCCTATTGACTTTGATCCTATTGGCTATGTCGAGCAAACGTTAAGAATGGTGTCCTGTCCGCTATTAGGACAGTTTGAATGTAAATATGACCGTGTAGTCACACCTGTTAGAGCCATGCAGGCGACATTTGACTAATAAGGGAACCCACTGTTGAGAGTTGGAGCTGTAAGGCTAGAAATGCATGTAGAATGAGCAAGTAACTGCACTGACTCTTTCAATCTCCAAATGCTTTGTTTTGGATTCAGATGGGATGTGGTGTAATATGTCAATTGAATATAAAGGCCCCTCTGTGTTTGTTTGTGTGTGTGTGTGTGTGTGTGTGTACGTACGTGCGTGCGTTTGTGTATACGTACGTGCGCGTGTACGTGCGTGTGTGTGTGTGTGTGTGTGTTTTATCTTTATATGTAAGACCCATCTTGCTTTGTGTTCATCTGTATGAATTTGAGAGGGCCAGCTGCACGGACTTGGCACAGAGTCCACTGCAAGGCTGTGTTTATGCATGTGTGTCTATGTGTGTGTGTGTGTGTGTGTGTGTGTGTGTGTGTGTGTGTGTGTGTGTGTGTGTGTGTGTGTGTGTGTGTGTGTGTGTGCGCGCATTTGTGTGTGCGTGCACAATTAGTAAGCTTTTTGCCCAAGCCAAATAGACCAAGATAGAAGGCGAGATATAAGTTTACATTTTAAGGATTGATCCTGAGAAGAATAGCGTAGATTGATTGTATTGACGTTGCGGTACACGAGCAACAGAATTCTCGCTGCCAGGTATACATGGCAACCGTTTAGGATGTGATCAGTTCACTATTATCAAAGTCGTTGTGATGCCTAATAATCAGTGGTGTAAAGTAACTAAGTACATTGACTCAAGTACAGTACTTGACACTAAAATGTCGTACTTTACTGGAGTATTTACAATTTTCAGTACTTTTACTTCTACTCCACTACATCTCAAAGACAAATATTGTACTTTTACTCCATTGCAATTATTTGTAAACTAGTAACTAGTTACTTCGTAGATTTGGATTATTATTACAAAACATACATTAACCACTTCAGCCCTATATACATTTTGGCCATTTGAAAATAGCCGATCTACAAGCTCACAATGCGTTGCGATGCGACGCATTGTGAGCTTGTAGATCTGCCATTTTCAAAAGATGTTTATACATTTGAAAACTTGTGAAATGGCACATTCTGCATAATGAGTACCTTCTACTTTTGAGTACATTTTCATTGTACTTTCACTCAAGTCAAATTTGAATTCCGGACTTTTACTTGTAACGGAGTATTTCTAAATTTCTGCAGTATTGATACTTTTACTTAAGTAAAAAATACGAGCACTTTTTCCACCACTGCTAATAATAATGCTACCTATTTATTACACACAAACATAGGTGTAAACACATAGGCAGGTCAGGTAAAGTTCAGGCAACAAGGAGCTCATCGAACAGCATCGCAAAGCTCTCAAGCAGAGGAGACTGCGTGGCCCATGCTGGGGGAAAAGAGAAATGTGTAAGAATAACACCATAGCATGCCAGGGATGATCTTTCAGCCAGTTGAAAATAAGGGTTCGTATTAAAAAAAGAATGTAAGGAGGCAAAACTGTATGACAGTCTCCAGGAATGGCTTTCAGATCATAAGGTTTCAAGGCGTCCCTGATGCCCTCTGAGGCTTTTATCATCACTGGCCGTCCAGGAAGGCCAGGGACAGTGGTGGAAAGTAACTAAGTACACTGTATTTACTCAAGTACTGTACTTAAGTAAGATTTTGAGTTTTTTCTTTTTACTTTATTGGAATGTTTCTCATTTTCAATACCTTTACTTTTACTCCATCTCAGAGGCAAATATTGTAATTTTACTCCACTACAATTATTTGAAAACTTTAGCTACTACAGTAGTTACTTTGTAGATTGTGGATTATTATTATAAAACGTACATTAACCACTTGAGCCCTATATACTTTGGCTATTTGAAAATAGCTGCTCTACAAGCTCACAACGCGTTGTGAGCTTACAAGTAGGTCTGCTATCTTCAAAGGGTTTTTGTACATTTTATACATTAGAAAAGTTGTGAAACGGGACATTTCTGCATAACGACTACTTTTACTTTTGGTACTTAAAGTACATTTTGACACCAAAACTATTTTTTTTTTACTCTAGTAAGTTGTGAATACCGTACTTGTAACAGCTACTATTTCTACAATAGGGTATTGATACTTTGAGAGTGTACTTCTTCCATATCACTGGCCAGGGACAGACAGCCATGGGCCGGAGCGAGGGACAGTCAGGGAGGTGCGCTCCGCTCCGCATCGGTGTTGGGTGGGTGGGTTTCGGGTTCCTTCTTCTTCAAAATGTTATAGTGTTTGCTTTCACCTTGCAGCCGGCGTGCTGCCCCCGGGGGTCTACTTATCATGTACAACAAGAAGGATTGATGACCGCGGGGAGAGGACATCAATTCCAATGGCTAATGCAGCACCCATGCTCATAATTCTTTGACTGCAGGGACACAGGGATTAACCCAATAAGGGCGGGAACGCATCCGTGTCATTTTAAGATTTCTTTGCGCTATTTTTTGAAAAATCTTGAAAATTTGTGCAAATCTTTATGTATATACAGTATGTATATATATATGTATTTTTAATGCATTTTTTTTTACTCAAATCTTTGCTTCTGGGGGTCCCTGGAACAACATTTTGAGATGGGGGGTCCGCGGCCAAATACATATCCTTTTGGGGGTCCTTGACATGAAACAGTTTGAGAACCACTGATATAACAACATACAACATACTCAAAAAACTGTTAAGGTCATACCGTCATTACACACCGGCGATAATGTGAAAATACGCAAAATTCGGACTCGTTCCGAATAATTAAAAGACGCTTTTTCGCTTCGCTTTTTCGCCTTTTCGCTCCGTGGAAGCTTGCATTGACTTTATAAGGTTTTAGAAAAAAACGTATTATTCGCATGAAAAAATCGCCTCCGGTGTGTAAGGAGCTTTAGGATTTAGAAGACATTTGTAGAATCCCCCAGAAGCAAATATTTGAGGTATACAAATGTTTGCTTTGAAAAATATATATTTAAAGATTTGCACAACTTTTCATGATTTTTCAAAAATAGCAGATCTACAAGCTCATAGCGTGGCACTCGGTGCCGTGCTATGAGCTTGCATATCTGCGATTTTTGAAAATCCATGAACCAAAAATCATGACATTTGAAAATGACAGACGCTTTCCTGGTCTAAATGGGTTAAATCAAACTGGAAGCCACCTTTGCGCATTAAAGGTTATGCTACTTGATGGGTTTGGAGTGTATTGACACACGGCGAGGAGTCATTTGCATGATTTGTTTACTTTCCATGTTTGTCTATGTAAATATGAAATGTCCGTTTACCACGAAGTGCTTTTATCCCATGGAAAACATACAGAGTTTTGTTAATGTTTAAACACTCAGGGTGTAGCCTGCCTGGCCTAATCATTTGCCTAAAATAATGCCAAATACCTAAATGGAAAAACATCTGTTTGGCGGTTTTATTTTTTTCTCAAACAAGGAAATAATAAAATGTGCCAAAAAGTTAGAGAACTGTAAGGAAGGAAAACTCACTTGCTAATTTACATGAAGCTACAGTAGGCAAATATGTGATCAGTTATCAGCAAGCTCAGGAGATATGTCGATTAGCTGTTTGCTTTATCTGAATCAACAGGCAACCAGAAGAGTCTATAGAACGTGTAACACCTGTTATTTGGACCGCACGCTAGATTCTTCAGTACAGCCACTTGGCAACTCGACTCCTATCTACACAATTCTGTACTCTGAATTTCACGATGTTGCCCTAGTTTGATAATATGTACGATTTAGCTCAGTGCTTTTTAACCATTTTCATGCCAAGGACCCCTATATTGATAAAGATTTGGTCGCGGACCCCCATCTGAATTCTTTTTTTGTGCCAGGGACCCCCATGGAAGCAAAGATTTGAGTTAAAAATGTTTGCTTTAAAAAAAAATATATATATATATATTCAAAGATATGCACACATTTTCAAGATTTCTCAAACAATTGTAGATCTACAAGCTCATAGCGCGGCACTCGGTGCCACGCTATGAGCTTGTATATCTGCTAAGCTAAGTGGTTAAAATGACCCCCTGGTAACCCCCCAA
Organism: Gymnoscopelus microlampas; assembly: GCF_963454915.1. Taxonomy (NCBI): domain Eukaryota; kingdom Metazoa; phylum Chordata; class Actinopteri; order Myctophiformes; family Myctophidae; genus Gymnoscopelus; species Gymnoscopelus microlampas. Next base: position 40,145,198 of record NC_139948.1, read on the forward strand.
GGACCACTGGTGGTCCACGGACCACTGGTTGAGAACCACTGATTTTAGCTGCATATTGCATTCTTACATAGAGGATGAAACTTGTGACTTGTCATAAAACATTGTATCTGAGAAGTTACCTTTGATTGTTTTCTGCTTTTGTTTGTTGTTTTTGTGATTCAGGTAACTTAGCAACCAAACACAATCAGCAATCGTGTATATAGCACTTATAAACATAATTGTGTCAAGTAGTGATTGTATCTTCTTTTGACAGTTTCTTTTTTAATTGCAGCGCCGGCTATTTAATTCGCTCCACTCATGGTAATGTCAACAAAGTGACTCGCAGTGGTGGAAAAAGTACTCTAATTTGTTACTTAAGTAAAAAATATCAATATTACAATGTAGAAATACTCTGTTACAAGTAAAAGTCAAAGTAAAAGCACAAAATTATTGGTATCAAAATATACTTAAAGTACCAAAGTAGAAAGTACTCATTATGTAGAATTATGTCCCATTTCACAAGTTTTCAAATGTATAAAATGTATAAAAATCATTTGAAAATAGCAGATCTACAAGCTCACAATGCGTCGCAACGGCCAAAATGTATATAGGGCTGAAGTGGGTAATGTATCTTTTATAGTATAATAATCAAAATTTTCTAAAAGTAACTAAAGTTTGCAAATAATTGTAGCGGAGTAAAAGCAATGCATAATATTTGCCTCTGAGATGTAGTTGAGTAGAAGTAAAAGTACTGACAAATTGGAAATACTCCACTATAGTAAAAAATACTTCAAAATTGTACTTAAGTACAGTACTTGAGTAAATGTACTTAGTTACTTTACACCACTGACAAAGTGACTTGAGGCTGTGTATCCTAGCTGTGTATGCTAGCTGTGATACCATAGATCATATCTTTTCCTTTTTGCAAAGCCACAGGCAATATCTGCTGCACTCCTGTACACAGTGGCATGATAATAATGGTTCCACGAGGTGATATCAGCTTTTTACTACCGGCCTTGTCAAAAGTGTGTGTAAATAGAGGCACATGGAAGACATTACGCATAATGGGTTATAGTGTGTGTATATATACTGGGCCGGTTGAGTGGCCTTTGCATCCTCACATGAGTGGCTAAAGAGCAGGTTAGTCAGCCTAAGGAATGTATATGTGCCTCTTTGATCCCTTAGGATTATGGTTTCATCTTTTTGGGTTGTGGCCCAGCCGGGCTCATCTCCACCCCTCTCTGATCCACGGGGGGGCCCCCGGCAGATCCATATCGATATATATTATTATTCCCTGTCTGTCAAACTCCCAGGATGTGCACTAGATCATATCACCTGCGCGCCGCGCGGACCCTGGGCGAGGATTAACCCTTTAAGAACGGGGAACGCATGCTGTGTTGGCCACTTTGTCCATATGTTATACTTTGGGCTATTCAAAAATAGCAGATCTACAAGCTCATAGTGCGGCACCGAGTGCCGCGCTATGAGCTTGTAGATCTGCTATTTTGAGCTTGTAGATCTGCTATGTCTTCTAAAATCGATTTAGAAGACATTTGTAGAATCCCCAGGAGCAAAAAATGTAGTTACAAATGTTTTGCATTAAAAATATATGTTCAAAGATTTGCACAAATGTTCAAGATCTACAAGCCGAGTGCCGCGCAACGAGCTTGTAGATCTGCTATTTTTGATTAGACAAATAAATCTAAAAATGACACACAGATGCGTCCCCGGTCTTGATGGATTAAACAAACCCAGCGCTGTAACCCTATACAGTACATCAGCTCTGAAAGAATTACATTATGGTTTTTCTGCCCGGGAACACCAGCCAGTGGATATTTCCGAGTTGAAAACAAATGGGTTTTTTATGAGGTTCGTATACCGCTGGCTTTAGCCATTGTTAGGCACATTAATTGGTTTAAGCAAAAGGCATATACTGTAATGGAGAGCTTATTGAGTAATGCAGTCTAATTACCCTTACATACATTATGCGCTTTTTGAGTCATAACAGGAAATAAGGTTCAGGGAAATGGGTGTAATGTGTACCTCTACTAGAACTGCTTGTCTGTCCAAACTTTAACGCTTTTAGACCGGGAATGCATCTCTGTCACTGTCAGATTTCTTTGGGCTATTCAAAAATAGCAGATATACAAGCTCATAGCGTGGCACCGAGTGCCAAGCTACGAGCTTGTAGATATATTTTTTTTAAATCGTGGAAAATGTTTGCAAAACTTTGAATATAATATATATATATTTTAAATCTTATGGGGAAAAAAACATATGTTACTATAATCAGTTGTTCTCAATTTTTTCATGTCAAGGGCCCCCAAAATTATATGTATTTAAGTGCAGACCCCCATCTCAAATTATGTTGTTCCAGGGACCCCCCAGAAGCAAAGATTTTAGTTAAAATTCAATCGCTTTAAAAACATACAGTATGTATGTATATTCAAAGATTTGCACAAATGTTCACGATTTTTCAAAAATAGCAGATCTGCAAGCTCGTAGCGCGGCACTCGGTGCCGCGCTACGAGCTTGTATATCTGCTATTTTTGAATAGCCAACTAAATCTAAAAAAATACCCAGATCCTTTCCTGGTCTCAATGGGTTAACAGAATAGCCAATGTGCTCGCTGCACAAGTTGCCAACATCAAAGGAATGTATTATTTTATGGGAGTATGTTTGCCACAGAGAGAAATGAAGGACCCTGTGACATAGTTAAGTAATCAATAATGACTTTACGAGGTGCATTCCACTGGCACAGGACAGACTTTAACTAAGTGACCTCGCATGAGGGACTTGCAGGCGACTAGGTGTACAGTTTGACCGTTGGCGCATACTGTACTAGTGCACTAAAGTAACCCATCCATCCACATCTATGGGCATGCTTCCTATTGGTTCAATTCTACTGGCCCCTCCCCCTAGGCCACGTTGTGTCGCCTAGACGATTTCCCTCATTTTTGTGCCCTACATCCTGATTGGTTGTCAGACATATGGCCTGTTGATCAACAGAAAGGTGTGTATTGCCTAGCTGATAGGGACTTTTTTTTTAAAGGCGCATGCACCGGACAGTTGTGGAAGAATAACTTTGCGGTAGTAATAAGTCTGGCTAGACTGATAACAACGCCATTATGATAAAGAAGAGGATGAAAAGGCCAGATCAGTCACGTGGTGAGGCCTGAACGCACCGTGGTTAATGATACAATGTACTTATTTCACGTGCATCACGTGCATTACAGTGTAGCAGAGATGCTGTAATTATATGGCACGGTTTGGTACCCTAAATAATGCATATCACACGTTTCTACAAACCAAACGCTATGTGTTCTAGATTTCAGGGTACACTAACCCAAACTCCACAGGAATATGAGCTTCTTCTTCTTCCCTTTCTTTTTTCTATGGAAATAACAAAACGATAGAACGATAGAATGATAAAACTAATTTCACCCACTTTTTTACTTCTGTAAACCTGTGTGATGTGACAATAAAGCTGATTCTGAGCTAGTAATGATCATCTACATTTAGCATAACACGTAAAATTGTGATGTTAATTGATTTGAATAATTGATTAAAAGCTGCTAAATTCATTTATTATTTACAGTTAAAAAAGAGAGTTAAAAATATTGTTTTCATTTGTGTTTCATTGAGTGATATTGATTGCATTTGTGAAACATTGACATTGAATTGATGCATTTTCTATTTGTATATTGCCTAACAAAGGACTAACTCAATTAAGAAACCTGCATGTTTCTACAATGCTTTGCGGCCGGATTTAATGAGATGAAAGCCAACACGGCATTTCTCTTTTATTTCACAGTGCCTGATTTGATTGTACGCACATCAACATTCTTTGTGAAATGATTGCTCTGCTGAGTGTAGGCCATACGTGGGGGAAAAAGCCATATATTGTGCCTGACGCAACACCGCGGGGCTCCATAAAACAACGGTTATAGTGTCCTTCCTCTGATAAACAGTGCTGAATCACATGAACCGTCGGCAGGCTTTTGGTCTGCACCGCCTGGGGTGATAGTATGTCTCAACCTCCAGGTTACGTACCTTGCATTCCTGTCTAGGGTGAGTTAGATAAGGATTATGAGCATTGTGTACAATGTCTGCTCACTCTAATAGACAACAATGACCACAAATGATTCTGCAGTATGATATACCGTAGAACAGGGGTCTTCAACAGGGGTCTGGGACCCCTTAGGGGGTCCTCGGAGTTACTACAGGGGGGCCGCCAATAGTTGTGTGATGTTTTTTTTTTTTTTTTTTACATTAACCACTTGAACCCTAGCATGACTAGCATCCCTTTTCTGAGGAGAACTTTAGCCAAAAATAGCCGATCTACAAGCTCACAACGCCTCGTAGATCGGCTATTTTTGGCAGAGGTTTGGTGTAGAGGGAAGAAAGAGCAGACCAAGTAAAAAAAACAAGTTTAATCTGAAACAGAATGTTATACTATATAGAGGGGGGTCCCTGCTTCATCTCTCTCTCAGCTAGGGGGTCCTTGGCCTGAAAAAAGACTCCTGCCGTAGAAAATATCAGAAGCAGGGATAAAAAACGTCTACAAAAATGAATGACCAAAAGCAGGGGCGTGGTTCCCCCCGTCAATATATTATTATGCATGATAATGTCAGTCTGTAAACATTATATTAGATACTGTATTAGACCAGGGGTGTCCTAACTTTTTTCGAAGGGGCACATATTTGAAAATATGAAAATACTTTAGGCCTCGACTGCATCTTCTGTTATACTGTACCATAAGAAAGTCACATTACATTTTTTATTTAACTACAGTGCAATATCAATATAGCCTAGTCTTGTATTGGCAGTGTAGCCTAATGTAAGCCTCTCTGTGTGCTGTGAACAAAAACAATTCTTTTTTTTTTTTACCCTTTTTCACAGGCATGCACTGCATTGCTATTATACAGTATATAGACCAATTATTTGTGTCTGCCCGACAGCAACAAAATCTGCCCTCGTGCCACTTTTTTCCCCCGGGCCATGTCTGTATTAGACATTTTGGTATAAATTCCTTTGTTTTACAGTGGCTCACTTTGGCTATTATGAGATGAAAATGTGTGCAAATCTTTGAATATATATATATATTTATTCAGTGGCATGCACAGACATTTTGAGGGGCAGGTGCTCAAGTAAATTATACTTTTTTTTGTTTACTTGGTCTGCTCTTTTTTCCCTCTACACCTATACCTCTTTGCCAAAAATAGCCGATCTACAAGCCCACAACGCCTCGCAGCGCGAGGCGCTGTGGGCTTGTAGATCTGCTATTTTTGGCTAAAGTTCTCCTCAGAAAAGGGATGCTAGGTTTCGAGTGGTTATGGTAAAAAGAAAAATCATATCACATAAAGATTTGGCGGACCCCCTACAGTAACTCTGAGGACCCCCTAGGGGTCCCGGACCCCCTGTTGAAGACCCCTGCTATAAACTGAAAAAAAAAAAAAAAAATGTTTTCTTTCCTTTTTTTCAAAAGGGCACTTCTGGTCAAGAGGGCAAAGGGCAGGTGCTCTAGCACCACCTAGAGTCTATCTGTGCACGTCCCTGTATTTATTTAAACATTTTTAACTCAAATCTGTGCTTCTGGGGGGGGTCCCTGGAACAAAATATTTTGAGATGGGGGTCCGCGGCCAAATACATATAATTTTGGGGGCCCTTGACATGAAAAGGGTTTGAGAACCACTGATATTATTCAACATACGTTTTTTCCAGAAAATGTCTTTGTTTTACAGTGGTATCATCATGGTGTAATGAACACTGTAGGGATCTTATTTTCCCGCTGAGCGTCACTTAGGGATTTCTCCACATTTTTGGTGCCAACACAAGTTGTGTTTTCCCCTTTGCATAATTAAAATGTCAGCGCGAGGACCCAGCCATTAATCTACGGCTTTAGGCAAACCACTTGAAGCGAATAATTTCCAAACTAATGTTTACGCTCTAATTTGTTATTTTTAGAGAATATTAATAGCACGGGCCATAAACTTAACATTTTGGTGTTTTGAAAATAAATAATTTCACAGTTTGCAGGCCAACATGGGAGAATCTCAAAATATCGGGTTGTGCTCTCATGAATATGGTGCAAAAGCCTAAAAACTATTTATATTTTTTCCTTTTGAAAAAGCTCTTGAGACAACCACATGAAACAGCATGTTCTAAATAAGAAAAATAAGAGTGAACGAGTTGTAATCCAAGACCAAAATGATATGTTTGTATATTTATTTAAAAGGTTGTCACGTGTCATGAAACCTTTTCTTCTTTTTTTAAACTACCACTATATCTGTTCAGCCCATTCACCCCTCAGTAAGTTCAGTATTTTGGTTATAAATACACATCCCTTAACCACTCGATACTACATTCAATATTTTCACCGAAAATAGCCGATCTACAAGCTCATTGAGACGCGTTGTTGTGAGCTTGTAGATCTGCTATTTTCTGCTAGAGTTTTCCCCAGAATATAGATGCTGGGGTTTAAAGTGGCACTTGAACCCCTGCATCCCTATAATATAGCTGATGTACAAGCTCACAACGCGTCGCAATTGCGACATGTTGTGAGCTTGTAGAGCGGCTTTCTGCGAAGAGATAGATGTAGACTGTAGAAGGTAAAAAAAGAAGGGTCCAAGTATAAAGCTCTGGGGGACCCCAGACAGCTAGTCTGGTTTAAGTGGTTAAAAGCAACACAGACAAGTAGGCTATAAAATATTTTAGACATATTTCATGTGTTCTCCATTTCCCTTTGCACATTGTTGTACAGCACAACTCCCTCACAGTTTATCAGTGTGTGGTTTGGAGGCTACAGACCAGCGTTGCCAGCTTTTGTGAGAGAAACAAGCAGCCAGGTCTGCGAAAAGTTAAAACAAGGCCAATAGAAGAAGAAACGCTAGTCTTCGGGCCAAATTCATATTAATTTGGGGGTCTTTGACATGGAAATGTTTGAGAAAGACTAACATTAGGCAGCAAGCCTAAATAAGCAACTACACTTCAGAAACAAGCCCAAGAAACCTCAACCCACAACTACCATTATTTACAAGCGACTTTACAGAAAGATGGCAACACTGCTACAGGCCTATTATCTGAGAGCATTAAACGCTGGGGCTCTTCACAGCTGGATTGTAAACATGCAGCAGGGGCATTAAAACAATAACAACAACAACAAACCACTGGTTTCTTTCAAAACTGTCCTGAAAAATCATCTATCAGGATCTCACAAGGGGAGATGAATGCAATTTCCCATTGAAAGGAGGAGGTGTTCATTGCCTTTTTCTCCTTTGTACATTGTTTTGTATTTGTTGATGACATGTAGCTTATAATTGTGTTATTTTGTTATGCTTTGTTGATTAATTGAATACATAGGACCACAATGGAAACAAGTCCACAGGACTTTTTTGGGGTTATCCTTTTAGCCTTAATGTCTGACTGTACACCACGTGCTGTTTTACTTTTTTTTGTTGGTGGGGGGGGGGGGGCTTTTTATGCCTTTATTGATAGGATAGTGGGCTGACAGCAAATGGGGAGAGAGATGGGGGGGTGACACACAGCAAAGGTCGTCGGGATCGGGAGTCGAACGCGCGACACGCTGTCAAGCTGGAGTACCAGCATAATTATGTGGTATGCACCTGGACCGCTAGGCCAGCGAGCACCCGCTGTTTTACATTTTTGACTGATAAAGTAATTCAATCAAACTACAACTGTTTACAACAACAAAAAACAGCCTATGACCTATATATATATATATATATATATATATATATATATATATATATATATATATATATACACACACTGTATAGTGTATTTCACACTGGCTAAATGCTGATAGTGGGAAAGCAAACACAGGGTAAGGCAAATATTTGCCATTCTCAGTGGGTGTCAGTATGGGTTGTGGCACCTACTGCACACAGTAAGCCATGTTGGTCTGGTTTAAAAGTCTACTGTAGAGTTCTCCTTTGATCTAACCATGGAACCGTCGAATCGCCAGAGGCTCAGGCTCTATAAACATAATTTCTACTCCGTCACAGGACGGTGTAGCTTGTAGATCTGCTATTATGTCAATGATAGGCAAACATTCTGCAAAAATAGCAGATTAACTATGTCAGTGTAGTGTAGTGATTTAGTGCAGAGGGAAACAATGAGGGGATCAAGTAAACGACACTAGTAAACAAAGTGTATGCAGTATAATAGGGTATAAGTGGTTATGGAAAAGAAAAAGCATTGCACCCTGCATTCTCCTCTGCACACCTTTGATTCACAGACAGCTTCCTGTTCTCCATTGTCACACGTCAGTCTCCTCAACAAGACCATTAGTCCTCTAGTCTTTGTATTCATGTGTGTGTGAGTGAGTCAACAGAGATGCTGTTACCTTATACTTGCCTACATTGGGCACTCTATAATTAAACGTGTGTTTATGAATGGAATGGGAAGGCACACACACACACACCTTAGCCCCCGCACAGTACATGAATGCAATTACATCTTCAACCTGACAACTTTCATTATCAGACTGAGCAATGTGTTATAGTACTGTAGGCTGTTATTAGGAATAGCTGATGACAATTACCATGTAGCTAAGTAAACTCAGTGGTGCAAAGTAACTAAGTACATTTATGTAGTACTGTACTTAAAGGGCGACTTCACCCATTTTCAACCTATCTTCATATAATTGGTCCTCATTAATGCTCATTATAATATGGTAATTGTACCAGTTTTGTCTGCTCGGTCTGAGCTGTGTCCGCCTACCAGTGACATCATTGATGGGGGGATTCCCCCAAGCTTTGTATTAGCTTGGGGGAATCCAAGCTAATACAAACTGCAGGCTTTCTATTCCTGGAAGGTTATACATGTTGTAATGGAAGCCATTGTTCTCGCGTTAATACAAATCTATTTTAAAAAAATTGAAATCTAGTTTGGAAAAAAAAAAATCTGCCTAACGATGATGTCACTGGTAGGCGGGTTTCTGAAGTGTCCACAGACACAGACCGAGTACAAAAAAGCATTTATAGTGAGTACCAATTATATTTAAAATGGGTGAAGTCGTCCTTTAAGTAAAATTTTTAGGTACTTTTACTTTACTGGAGTATTTCCATTTTCCAATACTTTTACTTCTACTCTGCCACATCTCAGAAGAAAATATTGCACTTTTTACTCCACTACAATTATAAGGAAACTTGAGTTACTACCGGTAGTTACTCTGCAGATTTTTATACAAAACATACATTAACTTCTTCAGCCCAATATATACAGTAGACTTCGGCTAGATGCAGGCGGACATTTCTGCATAATGAGTACTTTTACTTTTGGTACTTCACGTACATATCGATGTCAACATGTTTGTACTTTTACTCAAGTACATTTTGAATATCAAACTTGTACATATATATATATATACACAATAGTATTTTTACACTGTGGTATTGATACTTTTACTTAAAGGAGGAGTTCACCCAAAAAAAATACTTATTTTCTATCAATTACACACCCCATGAAGCCTTGATTTCATGGATTTATTTTTGTTTTTGTGGCATACCTAAAACAATAATTTGATGACCGTGTGTATTTCCGGTAGGAGACACAAATAATCTACTTCGTGTCTCCTACCGGATACATTAGCCGGTAGGAGACGGGAATCAAATTATTAGCTTAGGAATGCGACAAAAACAAAAAAGAATCCATGGATTCAAGGCTTCATAGGGTGTGCAATTGATAGAAAATAAGTAATTTTTTGGGTGAACTCCTCCTTTAAGTAAAAAATGTGAGTACTTCTTCCATCACTGAGTAAACTAAACCAAACCAACCTAAACTGCTAAATAAACAAAGTCAAGGAAATGACATCAAATGAGTTCATCATAAAGATTCAGCATCTGCCTTTTTGACCCTCAAAGCCCTATGTTAAATTCATAGCACCAATAATAATATAAACACTCATAAAATGCAAATCTTCTCCCACCAGGGAGGAGGGTGTGGGGGATCTTCCTCTTTCCATACTGTACGTACTGTATGTAAACCCAGTGGAAAAACATACTTTTGCTATTTTGGAAGTAATTTGCGGTGTTCCCTGTGTTTACTTTTAATAATGACTGAAACCTATGCGTTTCTCTCTCTCCACCAAGGTATTAATAAAACAACCGCATTTACAAATGTGAGATGGAACATAGGCCTGTACAGATGTGCATTTCAAACTCTCTCTCTCGCACACACACGCACACTCACACACACACACACGCACATGCACACACGCACGCACATGCACGCACACGCACGGACACATCAGTGGTGGTAAAGGTACTCCAATGTCTTAGTAAAAGTGTCAATACCACAGTGTAGAAATACTCTGTTACAAGTAAAAATCTGTTTTTCAAAAACCTACCTGAGTAAAAGTACAGAAGTATTGGCATCGAAATGCACTGTTTCATGAAACACAGGAATGATGTTATAATCCAAAGTGCAGTGGACTCTGCATGGCAGGGGCGTCCTCCTCCCTGAGCCAAGCTTGCGCCTGACCGCATACCTGTTGTGTAGGATTGATGTTGGTAATCGAAGCACCGATGAGACACTGTGGGTTTTCAGATGAGCGGTGACACCGTTTGGGTCATCAGGTGGGCAGGCCCTCCTTCTTGGATGTTTCGCTTTCAAGCCCACGACACCTCCAGAGGGTTTAGCAGTGAATCCCAGCGTCCCAGGTTCACTCCCTACTAGATGTCACCGACTCATCTGAAGGCCCATGTGGGGTCCTTTTTCCTTATCCACAGCCACTGACTCCCCTTTTCAGCAGCCCTGGAGAGGTCCTTGACCGCCTGCCGGTGGGCCTTCCCTCGTACTCCCATCTCCCTGAGTAGCCTAGATGTTGAGGTAGCTACGAACCCTCTGCAACCTACTTCCACTGGGCAGACCTTCGCTTTCCAGCCTTGTTGTTGAGCATCTGCTGCGAGATCGGCGTACCTCAGCATCTTCCGCTCGTAGGCCTCCTCCACTGCACCCTCCCAGGGCACAGTGAGTTCGATGATGAAAACGAGCTTGAGCGAGGCTGACCACAGAACCAGGTCTGGCCGCAGGTTGGTGGATGCGATCTCAGCTGGGAAGCAGAGTTTTGTGTCCAGGTCTGCCAGCATCTTCCAGTCCCGTGCTCTGCCAAGCTGCCCAGTGTCTGGTTTTGCGGTGGTGCTGCTTGCTTTACCCTTGCCCTCCCGAACAAATGGTGTTGGCTGCCAACGGGATGACGGGGGAGGAAGGGAGTTCACGCTTGTCCGGCGACTTTCCAGCACTGCTGCAAGACACTTTAGCACCTGGTTGTGCCGCCAGGTGTAACGACCTTGGGTGAGGCTGGTCTTGCATCCCACTAAGATGTGCTTCAGTGTTGCTGGACTTGGACATAGGGGGCACGTGGGGTCTTCGCCATACCACTGGCTTAGGTTGGCAGGAGAAGGTAAGACGTCGTAGGCAGCCCTGATGGTGAAGCTCGCCCTGAATGCCTCCATCTCCCACAGATCTTTCCAGGAGATCTTCCTCTTCTCCACTCCTTCCCATGCCATCCACTGCCCTTGCTTTGCCTGCGCAACAGCCTTTGCGCGCCTTCCTGCTTCCTCTTCCTGACGTACCTCCTGGACCACCAGCTTGCGTCTCTGAGATGGGTTGGCCTTGCTCCAGGCCGGTGTACTGGCCCCAAGGCCGAGACCACTCCTCCCCTCTTGTACTCGGCCCACGATGTCCCTGTGTCTGAGTGCTGCCTTTGCCTGCTCAGTTGCAACCAATGGGGTCCACTTCCTTCCAGTGGCCAGGATGGGGGCAGCTTGGGCTACAAATGGATCGTTCGAATCCAGGAGCATCATCTCCAGTCTCACTTTGGCGCACTTGTACTCCTCTGCCAGACTGGAAATGGGTAGGTGTAACATCCCTTTTCCGTAGAGCCCAATGCTGCTGAGGCACCTGGGAAGGCCGAGCCACTTCCTTACATATGAGTTGACCAGTCTCTCCAGCTTTTCCACCTTTGAGAGCGGGACTTCATAGAGTGTTAGTGGCCACAGGAGACGAGGAAGTAGTCCGTACTGCATGCACCAGAGTTTCAGCTTGCCAGGAAGCAGGGTTTTATCGATGTTTTCCAGGCCGTTGGCTACCTCCTTCCTGAGCTGCTCTACTTGCTCTTTGTCTTTGAGGGAGGCGTCATACCAGCGACCTAGGCTTTTCACAGGCTTCTCGGTGACCGTTGGAATGGGTTCCTCGCCAATGTGGAAGCGGTGGTCTACCAGCTTCCCCTTGACAATGGAGATGCTTCTGGACTTGGACGGCTTGATCTTCATGCGAGCCAGCTCAATGTTTTCCTGGAGCTTTCCCAGTAGCCGTACAGTGCAAGCCTTGGTCATGGTGAGTGTTGTGAGGTCGTCCATGTAGGCTCTAATTGGCGGCAGCCTCAGCCCAGGTTTTATTCGCTGTCCTCCAACCACCCATCGAGAGGCCCTGATGATGACCTCCATGGCCAGGGTGAAGGCTAGTGGGGAGATGGTGCAGCCGGCCATGATTCCCACTTCCAGATGCTGCCATGATGTGGTAAACTCTGTTGTTGTCACACAGAGCTGGACATCCTGGAAGTAGGCCTTGACAAGTGATGTGAGAGCTGGTGGAACCCTGAAGTAGTTGAAGGCTGTCCACAGGAGGTTGTGAGGAACTGAGCCAAAAGCGTTGGCGAGATCCAGGAACACCACGTGGAGGTCTGTTTTCTCCCTCTTGGCGACCTGGATCTGATGCCAGATCACACTGGCGTGTTCCACACACCCTGAGAAGCCTGAGATACCTGCTTTCTGGATTGACGTGTCAATCAGGTTGTTTCTCTGTAGGTATCCTGCCAGTCTGTGCGCGACCACACTGAAGAAGATTTTTCCCTCGACATTTAGAAGGCTGATCTGGCGGAACTGGCCGATTTCTGAGGAGTCCTTTTCCTTGGGGATCAGGATCCCTCCGGCTCTCCGCCAGGATGTTGGTATCTCCTTCTTCTGCCACACGACTTTCATCAGCTTCCAGAGGAATCGCAGGACATCCGGTGCATTTTTGTAGAGCCTGTATGGAACTCCGTTGGGACCTGGAGCTGATGCGGCCCTTGCTCTGTGCACGGTTTTGTCTACTTCGCTCCATCTGGGTGGACTAATATCTAGTTCGTGCTCTGGTGGATTAACTGGTGGCATGTCAGATGGGAGTGAAACCTCTTCCTGGTGTCGGTCATCTGTGCAGGACTTTTTCAGATGTTCTTCCAGAGTGGCCTTTGACACTGAGAGACTTCCGCTCTTCTCTTTTGTGAAGAGACTCTTCACAAATTTGAAAGGATCTTTGTAGAAGCGTGTTCTTGTATGCTCCTTCCTTCTGCGCTTCTTCAGGAGGTTTTCAGCCCTCCTCAGTGTTGCAAGCCTGCTCTGAATCTCTTCCTGCAGCACATTTATTCCTTCCTTCTCCTCCTCTGTGGCCTTCCTCCATTGCTTCTTCAGCTGCCTTCTCTCCTTGACAAGTCGGTCTATTTCTGTCTGCCTTCTGGACTTGGTGGGAATTGACGGAGTAGATTGTTTGCTTTCGGCCACTCCAAACCGCTCCGCTCCATAGGCATAGATTAGGTTGCCCATTCTCTCCAACTTCTTCATGGTGGTCCCTTTGATCCCTTCTAGGATGTTGCAGAGATCAGTGTTAACCTCCTTCCACAGCGTCTTGTCGCAGGACTTTGGCCACTTTACTAATGGCCTTCGCCCCTGGATCTTCTCCTCTGCCGGTGGTCGTGATGTATTGGATTCAGGTTGTTCTCCTGTGCCTTCCTCCTCCTCCTCTGGGGCAGGGGTGTTGATGTCCTGCAGACTGTGGTGTGTGTCCTGCTGCTGAACTTCAGTCGACTGACTCGACCTGCTTCTCAAAAAGTAGCTGTCGATGCGACTTCCCTGTTGACCCTTCTTTAGGCACCCTTTCTTGCCCTGGTGTATCTTCAGGCCATGGGTGGAGGTAACCTTTGTCCAGCCACATATGCAGTTCTGGAGCGTGTGTCCTGCTTTAGCTGTCGAAGCCTCGGGTATACTGGTCTTCAATCTCGTGGTCTTTTCCGTTCCTGTGTTCGTTATACTGGTCATCAATCTCGTAGTCTTTTCCGTTCCTGTGTTCGTTACCGGGTTGTCTGCCGACGAGCCATCTTCCGCCCCCGCTCTCGCAGGCTCAAGGGGTGTTTTCTTCTTAGAACTTTTCGTAGCCAATTTTGGGTGTGACTCGTACACTACTCGTGCTGAACCCCGCCGCCACGGGTAGCTAGCCCATGGCGGCCCCGTTGGGGTCTATTCCCTCCTGCCAGCTGTCTCTCCATGCCGTCGCAAGGTCTTCCCCTTGTCGCCAGCTGCGCTTTCACAGCAGTCACTGGTTCGCCAGATGATCAGTTTCATGAAACACAGGAATGATGTTATAATCCAAAGTGCAGTGGACTCTGCATGGCAGGGGCGTCCTCCTCCCTGAGCCAAGCTTGCGCCTGACCGCATACCTGTTGTGTAGGATTGATGTTGGTAATCGAAGCACCGATGAGACACTGTGGGTTTTCAGATGAGCGGTGACACCGTTTGGGTCATCAGGTGGGCAGGCCCTCCTTCTTGGATGTTTCGCTTTCAAGCCCACGACACCTCCAGAGGGTTTAGCAGTGAATCCCAGCGTCCCAGGTTCACTCCCTACTAGATGTCACCGACTCATCTGAAGGCCCATGTGGGGTCCTTTTTCCTTATCCACAGCCACTGACTCCCCTTTTCAGCAGCCCTGGAGAGGTCCTTGACCGCCTGCCGGTGGGCCTTCCCTCGTACTCCCATCTCCCTGAGTAGCCTAGATGTTGAGGTAGCTACGAACCCTCTGCAACCTACTTCCACTGGGCAGACCTTCGCTTTCCAGCCTTGTTGTTGAGCATCTGCTGCGAGATCGGCGTACCTCAGCATCTTCCGCTCGTAGGCCTCCTCCACTGCACCCTCCCAGGGCACAGTGAGTTCGATGATGAAAACGAGCTTGAGCGAGGCTGACCACAGAACCAGGTCTGGCCGCAGGTTGGTGGATGCGATCTCAGCTGGGAAGCAGAGTTTTGTGTCCAGGTCTGCCAGCATCTTCCAGTCCCGTGCTCTGCCAAGCTGCCCAGTGTCTGGTTTTGCGGTGGTGCTGCTTGCTTTACCCTTGCCCTCCCGAACAAATGGTGTTGGCTGCCAACGGGATGACGGGGGAGGAAGGGAGTTCACGCTTGTCCGGCGACTTTCCAGCACTGCTGCAAGACACTTTAGCACCTGGTTGTGCCGCCAGGTGTAACGACCTTGGGTGAGGCTGGTCTTGCATCCCACTAAGATGTGCTTCAGTGTTGCTGGACTTGGACATAGGGGGCACGTGGGGTCTTCGCCATACCACTGGCTTAGGTTGGCAGGAGAAGGTAAGACGTCGTAGGCAGCCCTGATGGTGAAGCTCGCCCTGAATGCCTCCATCTCCCACAGATCTTTCCAGGAGATCTTCCTCTTCTCCACTCCTTCCCATGCCATCCACTGCCCTTGCTTTGCCTGCGCAACAGCCTTTGCGCGCCTTCCTGCTTCCTCTTCCTGACGTACCTCCTGGACCACCAGCTTGCGTCTCTGAGATGGGTTGGCCTTGCTCCAGGCCGGTGTACTGGCCCCAAGGCCGAGACCACTCCTCCCCTCTTGTACTCGGCCCACGATGTCCCTGTGTCTGAGTGCTGCCTTTGCCTGCTCAGTTGCAACCAATGGGGTCCACTTCCTTCCAGTGGCCAGGATGGGGGCAGCTTGGGCTACAAATGGATCGTTCGAATCCAGGAGCATCATCTCCAGTCTCACTTTGGCGCACTTGTACTCCTCTGCCAGACTGTACTTAAAGTACCAAATGTAAAAGTTATCATTATTAGGCAGAATGTCCCATTTCACAAGTTTTCCAATCTTTAGAAAATAGCAGATCTACAAGCTCACAACGCGTCGCGACGCGTTGTGAGCTTGTAGATTGGCTATTTTCAAATAGCCAAAGTATAGCCTATATATAGGGCTGAATTGATTCATTTTTGTTTTGTGATAATATTAATAATCAAAACCTACAAAGTAAGCCTGGGTTTTCTGATAATTGTACTGGAGTAAAAGTACAATATTTGCCTCTGAGATGTAATGGAGTAGAAGTACAAGTACTGAAAATTGGAAATACTCCAGTAAAGTAAGAAATACCTCAAAATTGGACTTAAGTACAGTACTTGAGTACATGTACTCAGTTACTTTACACCGCACGCACGCATGCGCGCACGCACGCACTCATGACTAATATTGTTCGATCTCTCAACACCTCGTCTGCGATGCATTGTGTTAGCTTGTATATCGTTTATTTTTTCCGACACGCGACACCGCCGTACGACAAAGTATACAGAACGGTGTGCGTCACACACACACTTATCAGCCTTTTCCTCCTGAATATTTGTCCTCCAGTCCAGACAGAATAGACGTTGTGGGCAGGAGGCCAACGCTCTCTCTCTCTCTCTCTCAGACAGACACATGTGGGCCACTGTCTTGGAACACTTACAGGATCAGTCTTCCAGACAGCACAGTTATATGAGTGATTCATTCTAGGCCTGCTGTCTCATAATAACCACCGTTTGGTGGAAGAAGTACTCAGGGTTTTTTTTTTAACCACTTAAACACTATTCAATCCGAGGAACGCATCTTTTTTTAGATTTCTTTGGGCTATTGGAAATGGAAATGTGTGCAAATCTTTGAATACATATTTCTTAAAGCGAACATTTTAACTCAAATCTTTGCTTTTTTTTTTTTTTTGTCGATAATACAAATGTATTCTAAATCCTAACAGTTTTTATTTTGCTATAATATAATATCAGTGGTTCTCAAACTTTATTCGACCCCCAAAATGATATGTATTTGGCCGCGGACCCCCCCATCTCAAAATATTTTGTTCCAGGGACCCCCCAGAAGCAAAAATTGGAGTTAAAAATTTACTTAAGTAGTTGAGTAAACGCACTTAGTTAGTTTCCACCATTGCTCATAACCATAATCTGCTGTGCACAGCATAATTCACATGACCAGCGGGGGGGGGGAACTTTTATAATTAAATATAAAACTTTAGCTTTTTTAAAACAATGTGAACGGTTCTTTGCGGGCAGCAATCAGCACTGTGTTTTATGTTCTGATGGTAACACACTGGCCGTGGCGGATGGCTCTCTCTTTCCCCCGTCAGGAAAACCACAACTGCTTTTCTTGTATCGGTTTCTGTTGTATGAATCAGGAGAAGAAGGGGGGGGGGGGGAAATAAAAGACAAAGTCATTATTTAGAGTCCTCTAGACTAGAGTAGACTGACCGCCACCATGCAGGAGAGCATGTGGCACCGCACATTTCTCTTAACACCTTATACTGAAAAACTTAGGTTTCTATATCAGTGGTGCTCAATCTTTTTCATGTCAAGGACCCCCAAAATGATATGTATTTGGCCGCGGACCCCCATCAAAATATTTTGTTCCAGGGACCCCCCAGAAGCAAAGATTTGAGTTAAAAATGTTCGCTTTAAATATTTTGCAGACAAAGATTTGCACACATTTTCACGATTTTTCAAAAATAGCAGATCTACAAGCTCGTAGCGCGGCACTCGGTGCCGCGCTATGAGCTTGTAGATCTGCTATTTTTGAATAGCCAAAGTGTAAAATAATGCTTTTTAGCTCAAATCTAAAAATGACACAATTCCTTAATGGGTTAACCCATTAAAACTGGGAACGCATCTGTGTCATTTTTTAGATTTTAGCTATAGTGATTATTTTGTATTTTGCTTATTTATTTTTATCCCACGATTTTGTAGCCCATTTTTTCACCTAGAGCCAATGCCTATAAGCTTGTAATCCTGGGCGCTGCTCTCCCTCTGCCAGCCTGGGGAGAGCCCAGAACTGAGCTCGATGCTTCCTTCAACGCATGAGGAGTGAGCAGGCCGCCTCTCATCACCTGACAGGGGGGAGAGTGCCACGCTATGAGCTTGTAGATCTGCTATTTTTGAAAAATCGTGAACATTTGTGCAAATCTTTGAATATATTATATTTTTAAAGCGAACATGTAACTCAAATCTCTTCTTCTGGGTGGTCCCTGGAACAAAACATTTTGAGATGGGGGTCCGCGACCAAATACATTTTGGGGGTCCTTGGCATGAAAAAGTTTGAGAACCACTGATATTATAGCAACATGCGGCTTTTAGAAAACTGTTATGATTTAGAAGACATTTGTAGATGCGTCCCCGGATTGAATGGTTTAAACCCAGTAAAGCATCTATGTCATTTTAGATTTTAGCGTTGGCTATTCAAAAATAGCAGATATACAAGCTTGTACATCTACAATTATTATTATTATTATTATTATTATTATTATGCTATTTTTTGAACCTTTTTCAAAAATCTTGATAGTGTCTTCTGCGGGTCCCCGGCACAAAACATTATCAGATGTCCTTGGCACAAAAACGTTATACTGATTCAGAAGGCATTTGTCTTTTAATGGGTTAACATTGATGAGAGTGACACGGGCGAGTCTCATTAGCGGTTGCCAGTCTCATCGGGCCGTTGCAGGTATATTTAGCATTCAATCAGGGGTTGTTTCAGCCTTTAAATTTGATTCAGCGCGTCATATACTGCTTCTTTAATTTTAAGAAACTCCCTCGGAGCAGATTCTTTTTTTTTGCGCCGACATTAGCGGTTGCCAGTGAAAATACGGAGTGTTTTTAAAAATACACTGGACACTGTTAGGCCAGGAGAAAACCATTCACAGAGCGACACTGGGTATCACAGAGAGACAGACAATACAAGAAATTTCCCAGAAAAGTTTCATTTAAACTCTATATTACACTTTTTATTACTGGTAATATGGTGCCAACATAATCACACCGCTAGCATAACATCGGGGGGGGATGCTCAGGAAACATTACACTCATACTTGGACCAATCTGAATGAAATCCCACACGTTTAGTGTGTTACCCGCTTCTACAGGAAGCCTTCTATATTGGTTGGAGGCTTTCCTATATTGCTCTCCAGTGTATTAGCGCAAAAATGGTTCCTAAACAATGGCCCACGGACACATTTTGGGGTCGCGGAGGACACAAAACAAGTACATTATTTTCAGGATTCAAATTCAAAACATTGTTGATTTTGACAGCAAATTTTGATTTAGTTTTAGTCTTTTGAATACAAGTCCATTTAGGTTTACTCATATTTTAGTCATCCGAAATGTTTTTGTTTTTTGTCGTTATAGTCGAGTAAATATACAGTTGATATAGTCGACTAAAAGGTATTTTGGCGGGCCTTGATGGCGTCGTAAAGGTTGGTTTTACATTTGGTTGCGTGCTGAAAACAGCCGATCTACAAGCTCACAACGCGTCACGCTGCGACGCGTTGTGAGCTTGTAGATCGGCTATTTTCAGAGCGTAACAACCTAGCGCAACTCGTAATCTCATGTACGTAAATCCACACAATGCTTGTAGATCTGCTATTTTCAAATGGCTGAATAGGGCTGAAGTAGTTAATATATAGTATGTTTTGTAACAATAATCAAAACCTACAAAGTAACTAAAGTTTTCAAATAATTCTAGTGGAGTAAAAGTACAATATCTGCTTCTGGAGTAAAAGTAAAAACACTGAAAATAAGAAGTACTCCCGTAAAGTAAAAGTACCTCAAAATTGTACTTAAGTACATGTACTTAGTTACTTTACACCACTGATGGATATGCTATGTGTAAATATGTAGATACGTTGTTATCTCTTTTTTTTATTCCTCCTTTTTTTCCCCCCTTCCCTGCCTTTTTTTTTCTTATAGTCTGCTGATTATGACATTTTTAATTGCCTCATGGTGTGATTCACTGGCTGCCGCCCCAAAAAGGAGTGACCGAGGTCACAGACATATTTCACTGGGAAGGGTCAAAGTCGCGATAAAAAAAAGGGAACCGAGTTCCGGCGTTTTTGTGTTGTTTATCGGAAGGGGAACCTCTCGGTCTGACCTCCAAACACTTCCACTTCCTCTCCCTCACCCCCCCAACCCCCCCCCCCCCCCCCCACACACACACACACACACACACACACACACACACACACACACACACACATAAGTGCAACCCTCCCACTTGTTGGACTTTCCTGACAAACAGGGGCCCCTGTCCCTCAGCCTATTGATTCCATGGCATTGAACTTGAATCTTTTGGGGGCCCACGGAGGGGGGGACGGGGGGGGGGGCTAACAATAAAAGAGGCATTGTCTCCCTTTTTGAAGATAAATTTCAAGCCATACAATGCTTGTTCACTTTTACTGATATCTCTATTCATAGAGCGGGGGCCGTCTAATAGGCTATAGCCTGGGGGGGCTTTGTGACCGAACGCATGCATTTCCTGTGCATGGTGGTGGGCGATTATTTACTCTTTGACTAATTGCCGGATGACAGGAGCGTCTGTATGAGACATCATACTCCCCTGGGGCAGGCAGGGGTTGCCAGATCTGCTTATTATAATTTCCCCCGCAAGATTTTATTTGAAAATAGCCGATCTACAAGCTCACAACGCGTCGCGATGCGACGCGTTGTGAGCTTGTAGATCTGCTATTTTCAAATAGCTGATGTATATGTTAAAGTGCTCTTGTGGCCCATAGTCGCTTCTTTTGGGCTGGTTTTCCTAGACCTGGTTGCTTGTTTCTCTCACAGAATCTGGCAACACTGCCCTGGGGTAACCTCAGCAGTGTCTGTGTATGAGACATCATCAGCGGTGGTAGAAAAGTACTCACATTCCTTTACTTAAAGTAAAAGTATCAATACTGCAATGTAGAAATACTGTGTCACAAGTAAAAGTCCGGAATTCAAAATGTACTTGTGTAAAAGTGCGAAAGTATTGGTATCAAAATGTACTTAAAGTATACCAAAAGTAAAAGTACTCATCATGCAGAATGTCCCATTTCACAAGTTCAAAATGTATAACAAATCTTTTGAAAATAGCAGATCTACAAGCTCACAATGCGACGCATTGTGAGCTTGTAGATCTGCTATTTTCAAATGGCCGAAATATATATAGGGCTGAAGTGGTTAGTGTGTTTTGTAATAAAAACAAAATCTGCAAAGTAACTAGTAACTAAAGTTTTCATATAATTGTAGTGGAGTAAAAGTACAATATTTGCCTCTGAGATGTAGTGGAGTAGAAGTAAAAGTATAGACAATTGGAAATACTCTGGTTTAGTAAAAGTACCTCAAAATTGTACTTAAGTTCAGAGTAAATGTACTTAGTTACTTTACACCACTGGTCTGGACTGACCAGGTGCAGACCTGGTGCCATTTGGGGATAATGGTTGCAAGGAGTTGCATTGGTGTGGACTGGTTCTAGAAGGAAAAAAAGAGCGGAGCAAGTATAGACCCCTGAGGGACACCAGTTGATGAGGGTTCAAAAGGTTCCTTTATAGATTACAAAACAAAAAATGTATATATATATATATATGTATATATATATATATATACATATATATATATATATATATATATATTCAAAGATTTGCACACATTTTCACGATTTTTTTTTTTTTTTTCAAAAATAGCAGATATAAAAGCTCATAGCGCGGCACTCGGTGCATCGTAGATCGGCTATTTTTGGCTAATGTTCCAACCGGAATATGGATGCTGGGGTTCAAGTGGTTAGCTGTTAGAGAGGCCATCTGGTAAGCAAGAAGGTCACCGGTTCGCCCCCCCCCCCCCCCCCCCCCCCTGTCTATGTATCAAAGTGTCCCTGAGCAAGACGTGTCATTCCTAACAGCTCCCCCACCATGAGCGCTAGTCATAGCCATCAGCTGGGTGAAGTTGAATCTGAATTTCCCTCACAGGATTAGCAAAGGTCTCCATTTCCTTTTGATGTCACAATGCAATGCGTTGTGACTTTGCAGACTGGCAATGTTTGACGAATAGATTCGTTGCAGAAGGAAAAAAGGAGCGGATCAAGTATAAACCCCTGAGGGACACCAGTTGATGAGGGTTCAAAGGGTTCCTTTATAGATTACAAAACAGTTATTTAAAGAATCTTGTTCTGAACCAAATCTTGCTTCTGGAACCAAAAAGGGTTCTTCTGTGGTCTCACCCTGAAGGACCCGTTTCGGTTCCTGCTGGCACTGTCCGTTAATGTGCTGTGTATGGTCTGGGGTTGCCATGGCAATCAAATTACCATATTAGGAGATCAATACACATCTGCGTCATGGATTGATCAGACCTCCCATGACGTTTGTGCGACTGTGCCAATATAAGTGGTCGCACAAACAATAGAACTCCAGTTAGTTTAAAGAGCAACAACATATCTATTTGCCTCCATTAGAAATGTTTCTCTGGTCCGTACATCTCAAAGGCTCTCCAAAAGGTGTTGCCGCTGCTGTTGCCGTGGGAAACAAAGTGTATTCCTTTGGAGGGTACAGAAACGTGAAGGAGAGAGTTCCACATATTAGTGTACATGTCTTCAACACAATGTCTTTATGCTGGAGGGAGGTGCCTCCAGTGACACCTGGAAATGGAAAACGTCCCCTTGAGGTTCCATCCAGACGCAGGGGCCACACAGCTGTACTGATAGAACATACCGTCTACATCTGGGGAGGAGGGACGCCCTACTGCAACGTGCTGTATGCATTTGATGTCGACACCCACGGATGGTTTAAAGTTTCTGGCCCCGGGAATGTTCCAGAGGGAAGGGAGGGCCACTCAGCCTGGGTCTTGGGGAAGGTCATGTATGTCTACGGAGGATTCAAGGATGATAGATACACTAATGACATGCACAAGTTGGACACCGGCACAGTGGTCTGGTCTTTAATTAACACCAGAGGATCTCCACCACCTCATTTAGGATGTCACTCTGCAACCATCATCGGGACAAAGATGTTTCTATTTGGGGGCCGCAATGGGCAATTTTTGTGGGACAACAGCATCAGAGTGTTTGACACAGAGACCAACTGCTGGCTGAACACGCCTTCTGCACAGCCTCTTCCAAAAGAAGTCGTGGGTCATTCAGCCTTTGCCTACAATGGAGAGCTGTACATATATGGTGGCGTGGGCTTAGGGCGAGAGCCTAGGGCCTTCAATGATCTGTGGAGATTCAACCCAGAGACCTTCTCCTGGAAGAAGGTTGGGCCCAAGGGGAAAGGCCCACTTATGTTCAAGATGCGCTGTTGCATGGTGGGAGATCGAATTATTCTTTTTGGAGGATATCAAAACACAGGATATCTAAACTCACACCTGTTCATCTTAGACTTAAGTCCTAGTCTGAACACCTTTTGCAAGCTAGCGGTTATTCGGTACGGTCTGGATCGGTCAGAACTCCCACACCATATCAGGTGGGAACTGGCAGCCATGGAACTGAAAAAAACCCAAAAACAATACATAAATATAGCTGCAAGCAGCGATAATACGGGGCCAGTGAATAGAGAGAGAGAGAGACATGGAAACGGAATAGATTGAAGAGAGAGAGAGTGACATGGAAACAATAGATTGATGAGAGAGAGAGATGGAAACATAATGGTTTGATTGGACATCTCAACCTACTGCCATTAACAGGATTCGAACTCTCAACCTTCAGACTAATAGGCTGCAACACTACCTATAGTGCTATAGCTTTGTCCAGACTGATATTGTCTGTTGAAGATCATAAACTCTTGCCTTCTTTCATGAACCAAGCCCCTGTTTCACTAACACTAAGATCACTCGTTCACAAACCATTTACCAATGAAGAAATTGTACATCTCCTCAGAACCAAAACTAGTGAAAGTAGCCGATCTACAAGCTCACAAACCATGAAAAGTTGTGAGATTGTAGATCAGCTATTTTCAGAATGAAGTATGTCATACGTTGAAAAAACGTACTCTCAAATAAGCATTTCAGGTTATCTTTACCATTTGCACATGTATTCATTGATACAGTCATGTCGTTTGCAATTCAACTTAAATTAAGTCTGCATCAAGTGAGGCTTGAACTGGCGACCTTGAGATTGTGAGGCATTCATTTAAGGGAGACGCCATTGGCCCAACAGACAAGTAACTGTGAAAAAGGAGATCACACAGATGATACAGTTTCACGCAAATAGCTGAAAAATCCTGGGTTTAAGTGTTTTTCAAACTGCTCAAAATTGCGGACAATCTAAGGGCGGAGCTTACTGGTCAAAGCGATAGATGTGTTCCTCATGAGTCAAGGCACAAGTGTAAGCAAGTTTCACGACTTTCGGCCAAACGAGGCATGACTTTTGCCTGTTTAAAGTTTGCATTTTCAAAAAATTGCTATAGCGCCCCCCTTTGGCCAATTGGAGTGAGATTGGTTTCAGTGATATTTGGAATGACTCTCTACATTACTGCAACGTTTCAAAGAAATGTGAGTCTTGCATGTATGTGTTAGGGGCAGATGAATAATTTTCATAAAACTGCAATAGTTAAAATCTATTTCCTCCTGGGATTTTTGAGTAATCTGCACAAAACATTTTACACATGAACTTAGGACCTTTGCTGACAAAACAAAAGCGGCGGATTTTCCATAAGTGAAAAAATGCAGAAGTTAGGAGCCAATGACTGTTTTTCATATAATTCAAAATGGTGGGAGATCTAAAGGTCAGAGGTCAAAATTCAGACCACGAAAGTTGTCGGGCATGAAGAGACGCATGTGTGTATCGAAGTTTCATGGTTGTAGGTCAAACAGGGCATGAGTTGTACCTGTTCAAAGTTGGCACTTTCAATTGAGTGCTATAGCGCCACCCTTTGACGAATGAGTGTGAGAATTATTTCTTGGTAGTTTTTCATGAGCATCTACCATATGGCCGAGTTTCGTAAAAAGCGTATGCACGGTTAAGCCAGAACTGGCAAAAACAAGTATTTTTCAAACTGCTCAAAATTGCGGAAAATCTAAGGGCGGAGCTTAATGGTCAAATCGATACGTGTGTTCCTCATGAGTCAAGGCACATGTGTAAGCAAGTTTCACGACTTTCGGCCAAACGAGGCATGACTTATGCCTGTTTAAAGTCTGCCTTTTCAAAAAATTGCTATAGCGCCCCCTTTTGGCCAATTGGAGTAAGATTGGTTTCAGTGATATTTGGAATGACCCTGTACATTTCTGCAAAGTTTCAAAGAAATGTGAGTCTGCATGTATGTTTTAGGCACAGATGAATAATTTTCTTTAAACTGTAATAGTTAAAATCTATCTCCTCCTGGGATTTTTGAGCAATCTGCACGAAACGTTTAGCACTTGAACCTTGGACCACTGCCTACAAAAAATTCCAACGGATTTTCCATAAGTGAAAAAATGCAGAAGTTAGGAGCCAATGACTGTTTTTCATATAATTCAAAATGGTGGGAGATCTAAAGGTCAGAGGTCAAAAGTCAGAGGGTGAAAGTTGTTCAGCATGAGGAGACGCATATGTGTATCCAAGTTTCATGGCTGTAGGTCAAACAGGGCATGAGTTGTACCTGGTCAAAGTTGGCATTTTCAATTGAGTGCTATAGCGCCACCTTTGGACGAAAGATTGTGAGAATTATTTTTTGATCGTTTTTCATGACCATCTACCATATGGCCGAGTTTCATAAAAAGCGACAGCGCGGTTCAGCCAGAACTGCGAAAAGTGGCAGAAGAAGAAGAAGTGACAGAATACTGCCAATAACAATACGTGTCCAGAGCAGAGCTCTGGCCCCGTAAATACATAATGGCGTGCACAAAATAGGGAAGCCAGGGTTAAAGGACAACTTTGTTGGGCGGTGTAGCCGCCCCTATATGTGAGGTTGGGACATTGACATTTGCTGCACTGTGATTGGCCACCCATTGTACCCCCCTAATCCTGCACTGTGATTGGCCATCCATTGTACACCCCTTCCACCCACAATGGGTGGCCAGGGGTAGCTGCACTGTGATTGGCTGACTCTATTGCAACGCTAGCTGCACTGTGATTGGCTGACTCTATTGGCTGACTCTATTCAGCACTGTGTTTGGCTAGCGAGACACATGATGAAATTAACAACCTATAAATAGGACTATGCACTAAAAAAAAACTCATTTTTTTTAAGTGAGCTTCAAAGAAAAGTGATGACTACTGTGATGACCACACCGCCCACTTCACTCTGGGTGTGATTTTTCAGTGGTGCCAACCACTCCTACATTTGACTTTGTCCGTGTGTCCGTATGTCCTTCCGTCCGTATGTCCGTCCGTATGTCCGTCCGTATGATTGGTCAAGCTTCACGTGACACGTGACAATATGTTGTCACGTGTCACGTGACAACATATTGTTGCTGATTGCAACACAAGGATGCAACCAGTTACACTTTCAAAGGCACCACTCTCTTCACACTAGGTGTGATTTTTCTTTTTTACAACCAAGGTTTATATTTTAGCTTGTAATTAAAGTAAATAAAAGATGAGTGTTATTTCTTTTTTCATTTACTGCTTTCTATAGTTTTAGCAATTTTCGCGATCTTTTTTACAGTGGGCGGGGGCATTCTGTCCAGTGGCTAAAGACGTATTTTTTACACAATAAGAAAGAAGTACATTTTAATTTTTTAACACTCATCTTTTATTTACTTTAATTACAATCTATAAAACATAAACCTACACTACACAAACCCTATACCTCCGCTGGTCAGGCGTTCAAACACGCTCGGACGCATAAAAGCATCGCACAGATTTAATTGGAAGTGAACGAAGATCTAAAGGAGTCTCTCACATCTTGCACGAGGCTTAACGCTCATGTGTCACAAAGTTGAATGACTGTTCATCATCAGAGTTCACTGTACTTTAACTCACCCCCAGCAGCAGGCAGCATGGGACCTAAAACACAGGGAGATGGCATAATTACAAACTTTATTTTTCATCGTAATTAGAAAAAATAATGATTCCAGCAGCAGAGCAGATACCGGAATGAAAATATACTCTGGGTGCTTTACCTCCGAGCCCTGTTGAAGCAAATTAGAAATAAATTCGCTGATTTCTGCCGGTGTAAACACGAGGCATCTGAGTTTCATTACTACGAAGAGATTCAAATAAACATTAGCCCGGGGAACAGTAGTGGCTGCATGCTTCATTAAAAAGCAATGTTGTTGCAAGTACATCATGAAATACTTTACCGTGGCTAATTAACATGGGGCAAGCCCTTTGGTTTCACTACCATAAATATACAAATTAAAGAATATGTTCCCTGATTGGTGCAAGTGAGTCGTCGCTTGATTAGAATGGACCCACAAATCACTTGCCATGCTCACGCCGCAGACTTTCACCGTACAAGACGTGAACGTGACTGCATGCGACCCAAAGCATATATAAGTACATTTCACTGTTCGCTGTAGAATGACACCTATCAGTAGTGGTGGGAAAAGTATAATTTTTTTTTTTTTACTTAAGTAAAGGTATCGATACTGCAATGCAGAAATACTCTGTTACAGGTAGAAGTCCTGTATTCAAAAAGTACAAAAATATTGCCATCAAAATGTACTTAAAGTACCAAAAGTAAAAGTCACAAGTTGAAAAAGGATTTTAAAAACAAATAGTTGATCCACAAGCTCGTTTTCATATAATTGTAGTGGAGTAAAAGTACAATTTACCTCTGAGATGTAGAGAGGTAGAAGTATTGAAACTTGCAAATACAGAAGAAAGTAAAAATACCTCAACATTTTACTAAAGAACAGTACTTGAGTACATGTACTTTAGTTACCTTACACCACTGTAGTAAAAAGATGATCTTTTAACGTTTGTTTTGAATACAAAAGGCTACAGATACATTTAGCTAAAGATAAGCTGTTTTCCTGTAAAAGTGCACTTTGGTCCAGAAATGATGTTTCATTCATCTCCATTGTTCTACAGTGTCTCTCTCTCCCTTGACCTTGCATATATTCCAAGAAAGACAGAAAGATGTGATTTCTTATCACTTCTTTGCACCTGTTGCTCACACACTGCATGTGTCTGCCTCCTTGTATCTGTCTGAATACAAACAGAAACAAAGTGGCGAGAAAGCAGGCTGTCACATTTATGAGCACAGCAGAGCGTGTGTTTAACCGCTTAAGACCTGGAACGCATCTGTCTGATTTTTTTATTTGAGCAAAAAAAAAAGCATTATTTTACACTTTGGCTATTCAAAAATAGCAGATATACAAGCTCATAGCGCGGCACCGAGTGCCGCGCTACGAGCTTGTAGATCTGCTATTTTTGAAAAATCGGGAAAATGTGTGCAAGTATTTGAATATATATTCTTTTAAAGCGATTTAAAAAAAACTCAAATCTTTGCTTCTCGGGGTCCCTGGAACAACGTATTTTGAGATGGGGGGTCCGTGGCCAAATAATTTCGGGGGTCCTTGACAATTTTGAAAAAGTGTGAGAACTACTGCTATAGCAACATACGTTTAAAAAAAAAACTGTTGGGATTTAGAAGACATTTGTAGAATCGGCTTCAGGTCTTAATGGGTTAATTTATCGCACGGATATTGAGAGGTCTGCATATTGCCGCTGTTGGGCAGAAACCATACTATCTCCAGTTAATTTTTTCATGTTTTTTTTATTTTATAAATGAATGCCCTGTTGTATACTTTGTCACAGGACATTTTCACACAAAAGTAGCGAGACTAATAGCCGATCTCACAAAGCTATTTGCTATTATTCTTTTTTTTTCACTATATGGACACCAGGTTGAAAGTCTGTTTGTGGCTTTTATAAATATTTAACCTAAGAAAAGTATTATCAAGAAGCTTGTGACTAAATATTAACTACAATGGATCCAGTTGGCACATGTTTTTTTTTTCCTGAAAAGTAACTGTTTTGGACACCTGACAGTGACAATATTATACTGTATGTGGCAATGGTAAACTTTTCAGCCTAGAGTTGCACTTTTTAAAACACTTTTTGTCCAAGCAAAGCACCTGAACTTGCAGATTTATGGCTGAGTCTGACCCGTCCATCCATGCCTGTATACATTTGCCCGAAGTCTTGAATCCAGGTACAATGCCCCTCATTTTCTTTCATAATCAAGACCCTGAGGTCTTTAGGCAGTTGCTGGATCCCAAGTCTCCTCACTTGAACCGGAAGGCCAACTCAGTCCGATGAGCAGCATGGCGAGTGCATCTACATTAGTTAATATAGCATCAACATCATGCCATTTGACCACTTTAACCCTATGTACATTGGCCATTTGAAAATAGCCAATCTACAAGCTCAGCTTGTAGATCTGCTATTTTCAACAAATCTCTTGGGGGAAAAAAATGTAAAATGTGGAATGTTTTTTAAACATGTTAACGACACAAAACTTGCATCGGGGCACCCGAGGAAAGGACACAAGGAAGGGAGGGAAATAAGGAATTTACTTTCTAGACCTGGGATACAGCCGTGGCTCGTGAACTGGCACTATCATACCCACAATGCATTGCGTGAACCGCCAGAGCAGTTTCAAAGATGTTTGAAAAGTCTTGAAAATTTGTGCAAATCTTTAAATATATATATATTTTTTTAAGTTGAAGGCGGGGGTCCGCGGCCACATACATATGAATTTGGGGGTCCTTGGCACGAAAAAGACTGAGAACCACTGCCTTATACGGCTGAACAGAAGCCAGAGGAATAAACAGGAGAAGTCGGGAGCATATAGAGTATAGAGAGAGTCACAACAAAGTCAGTGTGTTGTGTTGCAGTCATCTCTTGAATGCGTTTAGTGGTCGGTACTCGGTTCACTTTGTGGCCCATGCTGCGTCGCATCACAACACCACCCTGTTGGTGTAGCTTCTGGTTCCCTTTGACAGATTGTCCAGCTGCACGGGAACATTAGCCGCTGTGTTTAGAGGACCTCGTTCAAACCGGCCGTACACAACAGTAACATCTCTCTTATCGGCCCTGAATCAAATGGACCGGCAAAGAAATGAATGGTCGACCACACACTAAATTCACACACTTAAAACACTTATTAGCAGACGGTTAAATGGAGACTATGCATCTATTCATGAGTTGGTGTGTGTGGGTGTGGGCGCGCACGTGTGTGTGTGTGTGTGCGCGTGCGTGTGTGTGTGTGTATGTGTGTGTGTGTGTGTGTGTGCGTGCGTGTGTGTGTGTGTGTGTGTGTGTGTGTGTGTGTGTGTGTGTTTGTGTGTGTCTGTGTGTGTGTGTGTGAGAGAGAGAGTGTGTGTGTACTTGTAATACTACACTTGTGAGGGCGAGATGTCCCCACAAGTATAGTATATAGTGTGTCACAAGATAAATAGTTGTTTTTATGGTTTGGAAAAAGATCTGGGGTTTTACCATTAGGAGAAGATGTGGGGCTAGGATTAGGCATTTTGTACATTTCGTCACGGCAGATGTTTGTTTCCACATCTGTCTGATTGTGGATTCTAGTTGTATGAAACCAAGCTTCAGTCATTTCTGTTATTAGCATCACGTTGTATGTCCCTGTCAAATGTAGTCTGGTTCTCAAAGTGGGGTCCGGGGACCCCCAGGGGTACTTGGGGGGGTTCCAGGGGGTCCCCAGCAAAATGTGTTAATATATCGTCACAATCATTTTGACCTTTTATACTTTGGCTATTCAAAAATAGCAGATATACAAGCTCATAGCGCGGCACCGAGTGCCGCGCTATGAGCTTGTAGATCTGCTATTTTTTTTAAATCTTGAACATTTGTGCAAACCTTGGGATATATATATATTTTTTAAGACAACATTTTTAACTCAAATATTTGCCTCTCTGGGGGTCCCTGGAACAAAATATTTGAGATGGGGGGTCCGCGGCCAAATTCATATAATTTTGGGGGTCCTTGACATGAAAAAGTTTGAGAATCCCTGGTCTAGATCATATTCTAAAGCGTTGTATTTGTGGACCCCCATCTGAAAATGTTTTGTTACCGGGACCCCCAGAAGAGAAGATTTACGTAAAAGAAAAAAACAGCACAAATTATTCAACATTTTCTAAACATTGTTGCGATTTTTCCAAAATGTGTTGAAAAATAGCAGATGTACTTGTTGTTGAAAAAGACATCAAGCCATTATAGGCTATTTTTAGCACCATAGTATAGCTGTCTATCGGTATCGGCTCTCAGGTGCATCCAGCAACTCCTTTAAAGGAGTAGTTCACCCAAAAAATGACTTATTCTCTATCAATTACACATCCCATGAAGCCTTGAATTCAGGGAGATTTTCTTGTTTTTGTCACATTCCTAAGCCAATAATTTTATGACCGGCTGCGTTTCCGGTAGGACACTCAAAGAGTCTCTTTTGTGTCTCCTACCAGATACAGAACATTAGCATCTTTCCGCTGGTCATCTTTCCGCTGGTCATCAAATTATTGTCTCAGGAATGCGACAAAAACAAAAAAATCTCCATGAATTCAAGGCTGGGGTGTGTAATTGATATAAAATAAGTAATTTTTTGGGGTGAACTACTCTTTAACCGCACCTTCCAACCAGCTGATCCCAACTTCTGTAGTGATCTAGTAGTCAGTCGTCTAGTTTGGTGGAGATGGAGCTACACCTTTAACTGCTCCAGATGTGTGGGCCCGCCTGGCTCTGCAGCAAAACCATGGTGACACGGAGGGGCTCGGTATCCCCCCCCGCCCCCCCCCCCTGCCCCCCGACTGTCAGAGCCTTGACTTTCACAGCCACTAAATCCACCTGGTCCAGTCTGTACATGCATACCAGTGGTGGAAAAAAGTGCTCGGATATTTTACTTAAGTCAAAGTAGCAATACCACAATGTAGAAATACTACTGTTACAAGTAAAAAGGCCTGTGTTCAAAAATGTTACTTGAGTAAAAGTACAAAAGTGTTGGCATCGAAATATACTTGAAGTACCAAAAGTAAAAGTACTAGGATGTTTGAAAATAGCAGATCTACAAGCATCACAACGTGTCGCGGTGCGACGCGTTGTGAGCTTGTAGATCGGCTATTTTCAAATAGCCTAGGTATAAAATAAGGCTGGAGTGGTTCATGTATGTTTCATAATATCCACATTTATATCTGCAAAGTAACTAGTAACTAAAGTTTTCAAATAATTGTAGTGGAGTAAAAGTATATTATTGGCCTCTGAGATGTAGTGGAGTAGAAGTTCAAGTATTGGGAATTGTAAATACTCGAGTAAAGTACAAAATAAATCAAAATTGTACTTAAGTACAGTACTTAAGTAAATGTACTTAGTTACTTTTCACCACTGATGCATACTAAGCCCCCCCGAGCTGCAGAGGAAACACAACCGGACCCACCACGCTTTTTTTCGGTCTGATTCACATATCCCTCCTTGTCACTACAAATTGCTCTATTACACAACTCGGCCCGGCCGGGTATCATTTTCAGATTGTTTTCTAGAGTCAAAGTTGGCCCGGAATACGTGCCGGTTTGATGGCCGCCGCGCCCGCTACGCTAGTATGTCAGTATAAAAGGGAGAGGGACGCCAAGCAGACAAAAAAACTCCTCTAGAAAGTAAGATGGAGGTGAAGTCATTATGTCAAAACCCATCCATCATGCTACCAGACCTAACAGTAATAACATTCAGACAAAACAGCCTCCACTTTCCAGACCCACAGGCGTGCAGCATAGATCATGTCAAAGTGTCAAAATATAAGTCCGTGATCGCCACGTGCATTAACCAAGAACCTGTCTTAATAGTATTGTTCAAACATAATGGGGGGGGGGACGTGGTAGATGCACAAACACTTTCAGGTAAACCGAGCTTGCAAACGGATACGATTTCAGCGAAGGGGTAAAAAGAAAAAGAAATATCCATTTTGTTGACGTTTGCTCTCGGGGCTATAGTGTGAAAACGGTTGGAGGAGCGACGTGGGCCCGACTCAAGCCGCTCATGTGTCAACCTTTTGCACCATTTCCCTGTCCAAATAGCCAATCAGGACCCATTTAGGCAGCAGCGGCCTGGAACAGGAACTGACAGGCCCTGGCAGAGAGGTGTTCTGCACCACATGTGAGCCATGGAAGTCCTCTAAAAAAGACAGGGCCCAGGCCTCTGAAATCCATACTGCGGCTTTGCATAGACACCGCTGATTAGCACACACACCGCTGGTGCAGACATGGCCAGGGCCTCCCGGTTGCCAGGTCTGATCGTCTTAATAGGCGGAGAGTGAAGTCACCCTTGTAATGAGACATCCTCCTCCTCTCGTTCCGGGATATCACAGTCCTATCCGCTTTTTTTGCAAACTGTTTTAATGCGGTTCTCTGTCGACCTCTCGTTATCTGGTCAAATATAATCTTAACAATTGTGTGTGTGTGTGTGTGTGTGTGTGTGTGTGTGTGTGTGTGTGTGTGTGTGTGTGTGTGTACTGTAAATACGTATGTGTATATGATATATATACACATATATATATATATATATATATATATATATATATATATATATATATATATATATGTGTTGTCGGGTAGAAACCTCATATCTCCATATTCTAACTTTTTGTGGGTTTTTTTGTGTTTTTTTCCTAAAATTTTATCCCACGATTTTGTAACCCATTGTTTTTTTCACCCAGTGCCAATTGTCTACGCAATCCTGGGCGCTACACTCCCTCTGCCAGCCTAGGGAGAGCCTAGAGCAGAGCTCATGCCTCTTTCAATGCATGAGAGCTAGCAAGCCGCTTCTTATCACCTGACAGGGGGGAGTTTTTTTACTTTACTTTTGCCCAATTGTTTTATTTAAATCCTTTTCTTTCTTTCTTTCTTTTTCCTTTATTTATTCAGGGAAGCCCATGGAGAGCAAGCTCTCTTTTTCAAGGACGCCCTGATATAACAACATACACAATACATACATAATGAGAAACAATAACAAACATTTGAATCACATTACAACGTCACAGATGCAAATAAACATAGTGTTACATGGTGCAGGTGCAGTCACTACTGTGTATAGTGTGTGTCCTCAAGAAGCACCCTGAATGTCTCTATTGAGACCAATCGCACCGGTTTCAGAGAGTCCTGAAGTTTGTTGCATTTGTGTGCAGCATATAATAGATGAAAGCAGTCTTTCCTTGTTCACTGCTCTTACGTGGACTGGACTATATCTAATGTGTGTTTGTGAACGTGTTGAATGTCCAGTAACCTTTGGTTCCAAAAGACATTATGAGGTTTCCACGCCGACCAGAGACGATTATATACTATATATAGTGTTCACTCAATTTTGGAAATGTCAAAGAGATGTTGAGATTCAAAATTTAAATATTCTACTCTTGCACACAAGGCAGTGTTGCGGCAGCAGCCAGCAGCGGCTACATGCTACGATAACAAGAACCAGTCCCCTCCTGTACTACAAGATAAATGCATGGTTACTTAGCGACCCTGCACTGTTATTTTGTTCTTCATTATTTTTATTTATCCTGTGTAAACTTTCAGCCCTTGGACCGTGGCTCTGCTAGTCAGATCACCTTTCAGGAGGCCTGCAATTTCAGTGTCCTGCCCTCCACGCTTGGATTAGTGTGCTTTAAACAAAACCGGGGCTCTGGGCTTCGTGAAGCCATTCAGACCACAATCATTGTTGAGGGCCCAATCAGACACTTCCAACTCCACGTCTTTCTGTGCTTCTCTGTTTTTACTGCTTCCAAGGGGAATTAAAGTATTTTGAAATAGAGAGAGAGAGTGCCCTGTGATGCAATATATCATGTGTGCTAACTAGACTAACCTGATAACATTGCTGGGAATTCCTGTGGTGTTTTATTTTTTTCCTCCTCCTTGATATAAATAGGCAGGATACAGGCAGTTTGCAATAAAACAAAACTTGTAATCCAAATATGTGCTCAAGATTAACCCATTATGACCCGGAACGCATCTGTGTCATTTTTTTATTTGAGCTAAAAAAGCATTATTTTACACTTTGGCTATTAAAAAAATAGCAGATCTACAAGCTCATAGCGCGGCACCAAGTGCCGCGCTATGAGCTTGTATATCTGCTATTTTTTGGAAAATGTGTGCAAATCTTTGAATATATATTCTTTTAAAGCGGACATTTTTAACTAAAATCTTTGCTTCTGGGGGTCCCTGGAACAAAATATTTTTGGTTGGGGGTTGGCGGCCAAATGCGTATACATTTTGGGGGTCCTTGACATGAAAAAGTTTGAGAACCACTGATATAGAAACATACGTTTTTCAGAATAATGTTGGGATTTAGAAGACATTTGTAGAATCGGCTTCAGGTCTTAATGGGTTAAACGTGATTGTGCTCGGAATTAAATATGGCACTGCAACATATTTAAAAAAAATACATCAGCTTTATTGATTTTATTGCTACAATATAACCTTTTATGTTGTCTGAACCTGTTGTAGCTAACTGGGGACCGACAGTAAGACTTTCCATGATACTGCATGTCGTGTCGACTGCTTTTTTATGACTTTGTTAATACTAATGAACAGCGTGAGTCCGTGAGATGTGGGAAAAATATTCCAAAAGAAAACACCTGGATCGACACGAAGAGCTTAAAAAGAAATATGTTATGAACAAACACATCCAACGATTACGTACGCAATTTGTCATCCAATGTGTTTTTTGTTTTTTTTCCTCCTTCACTGCCCCAATGGTTAAT
Source organism: Gymnoscopelus microlampas (assembly GCF_963454915.1). Classification (NCBI taxonomy): domain Eukaryota; kingdom Metazoa; phylum Chordata; class Actinopteri; order Myctophiformes; family Myctophidae; genus Gymnoscopelus; species Gymnoscopelus microlampas. The sequence goes on from NC_139948.1 coordinate 40,180,682, forward strand.
GTGAAACGACCTGCATCACCGTCGCACTAATGCACCGCGGCACCATACTGGCTAGCCACTGCTTCACTGCTAAGACTTCCTCTTTTAACCCCTTAAGACCGGGAACGCATCTGACTGTGTCATTTTTAGATATCTTTGGCTATTCCAAAATAGCGGATCTACAAACTCGTAGCGCTACGAGCTTGTAGATCTGCTATTTTTGAAAAATCATGAAAAGTTGTGGAAATCTTTGAATATATATATTTTTTAAAGGGAACATTTGTAACTCAAATGTTTGCTTCATGGGGGTCCCTGGAACAACATATTTTGAGATGGGGGTCGGCGGTCAAATACATATGATTTTGGGGGTCCTTGACATGAAAATGTTTGAGAACCACTGATATGGAAACATACATTTTTAAAAAAAACTGTAGGATTTAGAAGATGTTTGTAGGATCCCCAGAATTCCCCATATTCAAAGATTTGCACACATTTTCATGATTTATCAAAAATAGCAGATCTACAAGCTCGTAGCGCGGCACTCGGTGCCGCGCTACGAGCTTGTAGATCTGCTATTTTTCAATAGCCAAAGAAATCTAAAAATGACACACAGATGCGTTCCCGGTATTAATGGGTTAAAAAGCAGCATTCCAAATGAGCTCGAACGCGAAACCCTTCGTTTACAGAAAATACAAGTCGGCCACATTTCAAAACAAAAACAACACACAAAAAAAGAGTCCAGAAAAGGGCCCTCCTGTGTTTACCTTGTGAATTTCGCCCCAATTTGTCTCAATTGCTCAGTCAAGTCGCTGAAACTGTATATGTCCTGTCAAAACGTGGCAAAATATGACAGATCACCCCCTGACTTGATTCATCTACAGTTTGGCATGTTTTGAAACTGTGTGTTGCCCTTTCCATGGCGCCGCACCAAACCTGCCCTACATTTAATTAATTTCTCTTTATTTACACGTTAAGTCTTCAGCTTCGCTCTCCGAGGCACAGAAGTATGCCTATGCTTGAGTCAGGGTTTTTAATTATCATTGAATACCAATAAAGGGCTCCTGCCAGGAAAGCCCTGGCGAGTTGTTTGATTTGTTCACTGTCCAACACAACAGTCCCATAAAAACACTGTCCATTTGCATTCCATTCACCACCACCCCCAGGGCATGTTCAACCATCTCTGAGTCCAGTTAACTAACTGGCTGCAAAAGAAAAGCACATTTTAAAACATTTTAAAACGTGTTTTTTTCTTTTTCTTTTCTGAGCATCTTGATTTTTTTTGTGATAAGCAACAACAGGGCAAAACAACAAAAGGAAAACACACACACACATGCTGGGCAGAGCCTCAGTTCAAGTCTGGTCAAAGAGTTTCATATGGGACAACCTCCAGGCTTTCTGGAGATGTTTATTAACCCTTTAAGACCGGGGGACGCATCTGTGTAACCACTTTATCCATATTTTATACTTTTGGCTATTCAAAAATAGCATTAGTTCATAGCACGGCACCGCAAATTGTGTTTTTTTTTTTGCAAATCTTTGAATATATATCTATAAAGCAATTGTTTTTTACTCAAATCTTTGCTTCTGGGGGTCCCTGGAACAATCTTTTTTTTTAGATGGGGGTCCGCAGCCAAATACATATCGTTGTGGGGCTCCTTGACACTGACATTAATATTATAGCAACATAAGTGTTTCAGAAAACTGTTTTAAACTGATTTAGAAGACATTTGTAGAATCCCCAGAAGCAATAACATTTTAGCTAGAAATGCTCGCTTTAAATATATATATATTCAAAGATTTGCACAAAATTGTTCAAGTTTTTAAAAAAAATAGCAGATCTACAAGCTCATAGCGCGGCACTCGGTGCCGCGCTATGAGCTTGTATATCTGCTATTTTTGAATAGCCCAACGAAATCTAAAAATGACACACAGATGCGTTCTCAGGTCTTAAAGAGTTAAAATCCAAAGCATGACTGTTTTAGCAAACTAACTGCGATCCATCCATCATCCAATAGCACACAGGCAAAGCAAATCAGTCCCTTCTTGTGCACCCAGGGACTTTTGAGATGGAGTAGCAGGGCTCCCACTATGTGCTCCAGAGGGGACAGAGGTGTTTGGGGGGGAGCCTCATGTTTGAAGTTACACAGACACCAAACACCATCACATGCTGTGCAAACATATGAGCCAATGCTGTTCAGCTCTCAGGCAGCATCTCACGCTCTTTTACACTGCAAAGAAACGCAAACAGGATTTTGGGTGGGGGGGGGGTAGATAGAGCCAGAACAACCAGTGTTATTTACACTTAAACTTCTATACAGCACGTGGTTCTCAAACTTTTTCACGTCAAGGACACGCAAATGTATATATTTTTGGCCGTGGACCCCCATCAGATTTTTTTTTTTTTGAGCCAGGGACCCCCAGAAGAGAAGATGTATGTTAAAAAGAATTATCAAAATGATTTAAAATAATTCCAGACATTTTTTGCAAAAATAGCAGTTGTACAAGCTTGTAGATCTGCTGTTTTTGAATGGCCAACATATAAACTTAAAAAGTGGTTAAAATGATTGTGATGCTGTATGAACACATTTTGCTGGGGACCCCCTGGTATGCCCCCCCCCCAAGGACCCCTGGGGGACCCCGGACCCCACTTTGAAAACCACTAGCTATATACAGTATACCAAGTTGACTGCGGTCCGCCAGGGCTCAATACTTGGCCTCCTCCTCTTGTTTCCCCCAACACACCAAATATCCGAAAATAGACGATCTGCAAAACCTCACAAAAAGTTCAACCTATTATGATAATGCCCAGAAAAGGGGACACTAGTACTACACACTATGGGTTCATGAGGTTAAGGTTTCATCAAATACTACGTCTGAAAATCAATCAAAGTGTAGAAGACGTCTGTGTAAAAAAAAAAGTTCAATGAAAGTGTATTTGGCTTCGGCACTTGTCCATCCAGACCCCATTTAATGAGGTGCTGAGATGTTGGTTTACCACCGCTCTCACTTTACACCGTAGATAAGCTTTGATTAAAGCTGTACGCTCCGTTGCGTTTGAGGGGAGGCATTGGCTGTTAGCATGGAGGGAGCGGGCCAGCGCGGGCCTATACGCCAGGCACGAAAACACACTTAAACGAAATATCTGTGGTTCTTACAATGGAGATTCAGCTGTGAGCAATTATCTTTTTTCGACGGTGCTCTCGCACCACCGGGCCGCGCGTTTTTGCACTGCCGAGCACCGCAAACAAACACAAACAAATAGATAAAAAATCACAACGTTTTCTCACTCAATTACACACCGCACCGTGTGTGTATTCTGTTCTACTACACACACAGAACCAGTGGAATAAGGTTGTTTCTCTTCTTCCCCACAAGCGAGTTGCATACTTTATAAATCAAAGCATCAGGGCCGAAGACAGGTTGATGACATCATTCACGGTCGATTTCCAGCAGCCGGCAGGGCTCTGATTAGAGCAGTTAATCTCCTGTCTGTCTGTCCTCCTGCGTCGTGAGTGAGAAGAAGGCCACTTAAGAGACTGGGTCTACCATATGGTCGCTGAACCTCAACCTTATACCTGTGTGTCAGACCAGGCTTTGTGCTCCCGTGTTATAGACCATTGGTTCTCAAAGTGGGGTCCGGGGACCCCCCGGGGGTCCTTGAGTGAGTTCCAGGGGGTCCCCAGCTAAATAGATTCAAATGGACCCATATGGGTCTGTAACTTTGAGAGTGTACAAAGGGAACCAAATGGACCCTAACGGGTCCATTTGGTTCCATTTGTACACTCTCAGAGTTAAATTGACATAGATTTTACAATATAAATTGCGGTCCAAGTGATAGAAATGCCATTAAATGGGGGTCTGTAGCCCTAATGCATGTCAAACTGGAGGGTCCTTGAAATTCAAATGGTTGAGAATCACTGCTAGAGCCGTAAAAAAAAAAACCTCCTCTTATGGGGGTCCCTGGCATATCTTTTGAAATGGGGGTCCGCGGGCTAATAACTGTCAATTTGTGGGTACTTGACATGAAAAAGTTTGAGAACCACTGTTATAGACCACACTCACTGACTGCACACTCCTGTTAGCCATGCTATACTTGGGCTAAATGCCCAAACTGCAAGTTGAAATGAAAATGTATTTGTCATCTAAAAACATCATTATTGGTATCTAAACTTTTTCCAAAACAACGACTCAATCACATTTGATGAGGAGACTAATAAAAATCATTGGGTTTGATAAAGCATCGGAAATACTCAAGTAAAGTACAAATACCTCAACATTTTACTTAAGTACAGTACTTAAGTAAATGTACTTAGTTACTTTCCATCACTGTAATTAGGCAGCACTGACTTATTTCTTCCAGACGCCGTCTCTCCTTTCTACACCCACGGACGGCTCAAAGGGTTCCATCTTTACCCTCTTGCTTGCATATCACTGCGTAGATATTAGTCTGGAATCTCAGTGTGGAACCTGCATTTCCGATGGGCAAATTAAAAAAAATGCCTCTGGCGATAAACCCGCCCCCACTGGGCCTTGATTGGTCCCTCACAACTTCGGAGGGAGAGAAATCCAATCTCTATTGAGAGGGGCCAGACCTAATCTGCCAAGAGCCATTTTTTTTTTTTTGCAATGGCAGATTTGTCTGGAACCAGGCTAATAGCTTGCATACAAGAAGGCACTACTCATCCGGTTGATATCTAACCAACAGCCGACGCTGGTCTGGCGGGCCCCTCCCGTGAACAGCTACCGGGAAGAGAGGCAATAGAGCCCGCCAGCCTTCCAGCGGTATGTCCATCCGCTGTCGGAATAGCGATGGGTGAGACTTCCAGGCCCATGAGAACAACTACAGAGAGCGCTTTAACACCAAGCAGCAGTGCAAGACTAAGAAGAACTTTGTTTCCTCTGGTGGTGGTCCAGCCTAGGACATACCCACGGACTGCATTGGTTGTTGGAGGTTGTTTCGACAACTTGGCAGTGGTGGAAAAAGTACTCAAATCCTTTACCTAAGTAAAAGTACCAATACTGCAATATAAAAATACTCTGTTACAAGTAAAAGTCCAGAATTCAAAATTTACTTGAGTAAGAGTACAAAAGTATTGGCATCAAAATGTGCTTAAAGTATCAAAAGTAAAAGTACTAAATATTTGAAAATAGCAGATCTACAAGCTCACAACGCGTCGCGATGCGACGCGTTGTGAGCTTGTAGGTCGGCTATTTTCAAATAGCCTAGGTATAAAAAAGGGCTAAAGTGGTTAATGTACGTTTTATAATGTAATAATGTATATCTGCAAAGTAACTAGCAACTAAAGTTTTCAAATAAATGTAGTGGAGTAAAAGTGCAATATTTTCCTCTTCAGATGTAGTGGAGTAGACGTAAAAGTATTGGAAATTGGAAATACTCAAGTAAGGTACAAATACCTCAAATACCTCCTACCGTCTCTCCTTTCTACACCCACGGATGGCTAAAAGGGTTCCATCTTTACCCTCTTAGAGTGAAATTAACATTGAGTTTTTTTTTTTACAAAGTCTAGATTGGGGGTCCCATGCAGAGATGATCGTTTTCAGGTCCGTAACACTAAACCATTACTGGGAACCCCTCGCTATAAAAATCCTCAGTGCTTCTTTAACTCTGAGAAGAATAGCAGATCTACAATCTCTGTGCACTCGGTGCCGCGCTACAAGCTTGCAGATCTGTAGATCGATATTTTTTACATTGTGAACATGTGTGCATAATATTTTTGTATACCTAGGCTATTTGAAAATAGCCGATCTACAAGCTCACAGCGCGCCACGATGCGGCGCGTTGTGAGCTTGTAGATATTTTCTATTTTCAATATGTTTTATAATGTCGTCATTTATATCTGCACTTCACTTTTAATTTTGAATTCCGGACTTTTACTGATACTTTTAAGTACTTTTTCCACCACTGAGTAATTAATTGCCACAAACATAATCGATTGTTGCGGCCCTTATATGGTCGACTCAAGTTGATGTCGTGGCGGATGACAACACACCCTCGCCAAGAGCGTTTATGAAGATCTGTGACCGCTTTCCGACCTCAGATCTACGGAGTTTCCCACGGCGTCCTATATTAGAGAGGCTTTTCTCTACGTCCGTACCTCAGCTAAAATCAAGCTAAATCAAGCCAGATCCCTCCCGTTGAATTGAAAACATTTCAACAACGTGACGAACCTTCTTGCGGTCCGAGTTGGCAGGCAGGCCAGACCGCCATGATGCACTGCTGGAGAAGAAACCACCGCCCTGCGCACATCATCATCATCATCATCGCCGTGCTCCTGTGTCTGCCCTTGGGGGTCTATCATCGGGAATGGTGGGCAGGACCCCCGAGGAGAGAAAGGAATCCCGGGGACTACGGAGAAGAGCATCCCGGGGACTACGAAAAAAGGCATCCCCGGGACCACGGAGAAAAGCCTCGCTGGGACCACGGAGGCAGCGGAGCGCCAAGACTGCCTGACCACGATATAAGCGGCTGGATCGGGAAAGCCGGTCTGGAGGACCTGGAGAACTCGACTCTGGCAGCAGCCAATAATGTCAGCCAAAGCTGGCCGAGCGTCACGCTGCCCGCCGGGCCATTCCCCTACGTCCTTAACCAGGCGAACAAATGCCCAGAGGGCGAGCCACCGCCGTTCCTGGTGCTGCTCATAACGGTGGAGGCTCATCAGGTGGAGCGCCGCGACGCCATACGGCGGACGTGGGGCCACGAGAGCCCGGGGGCTCCGGCGGGCCGGCGGGTCGTGAGGCTGTTCCTGCTGGGGAAGAAGAAGGAGGCGGAGGAGGACGGCAAGCCGCTGGGACGCCGGTCGCGGCAGCAGAGGGCCTTGGAGTCGGAGAGTCTGAGGCACGGCGACATCCTCCAGCAGGACTTCGTGGATACCTATCGCAACCTGACCTTGAAGACCCTGATGGGCCTGAACTGGGTGGCCAGGCATTGCCCGCGGGCCGGCTACGTCATGAAGACCGACAGCGACGTCTTCGTCAACACCGAGTACCTCGTCCGCGAGCTGCTCAGACCCGAAGTGAAGCCCAGGAAGAAGCTCTTCACGGGTTACGTCCACTGGGGAACTGGGCCGATCCGGTATAAAGGCAGCAAGCACTACGTATCCAAAGAGGAGTACCCGAGCGACACGTACCCGGACTACTGCTCCGGGACGGGTTACGTGTTCTCCGGAGACTTGGCGACGGAGATCTACGGAGCCTCTCTGAGCGTCCGTCTCATGAGCATGGAGGACGTTTACGTGGGGATGTGCCTGGACAGGCTGGGGGTCCGGATCACGCCGCCGCCAAACGAGTTCCTGTTCTATGATGAGGGATTGAAGCCCTTCGACAGGGACGGGTACAGCCGACTGATCACCTCTCATTACGTCACGCCCACCAAGATGCTGGACTACTGGCACCGCCTGCACCCGGAGGCCCCGCTACCAGCCACACGCAGCACCAACGCAGTCTCACTCCCGACATGGCAAACGGGGCAGGGGTCCGCTGCAGGGGTCCCCTGCCCCGTTTGCCATGTTCCCCTGCCCCGTTTGCCCGTTTGCCGCAGGGACCACCACCAGGACGGTAAGGGTATAGTGGCCGACGGGCCGAGCAGCGCGGGAGGGGGAAGGGTCAGGCGGACCCACGCCAGGACGGGAGGGTCAGTGGCAGGCGAGACCCGGACAGCAGGGCGAAGAGCCCAGAGGGGGGGGGTGGCGGAAAAGAAGAGGCCCCGGACAGCGCCGACCGGGAAAAAACGACCACGAGCGGCTCTGCCGAGAACCAACAGGGAGGGGCCGGACACCGCACCTGGAACCTGGCGCCGCCCGTCCAGGTCCAGACGTCTCGGCAGGCCGCCCGGCGTTCGGCGGCCGCCGACCCGGGGCGAAGGAGGAGCTGAAGAAAGGACGGGAAAGACGGAGACGAAAGGAGGGAAAAACAAGGCAACAACGATGGACCACAAAAACACGGCAGAACGCCAACAAAACCAAGAAACAAAACCAAGACTTAACTTAAGCAAGCTAACTGGGGCGCACGGGGCAGTCCAGGAGGTAATGGCCCGAGACGCCACAGTACAGGCAGAGGCCTACATCTAGAAGCGACCCTGGCCGGCGGCCAAACGTCGATCTTATACCGGGTCCAAAGCATGTGGGAGCGGATGCTCGCGCGAACCCCCCTCACAGGAGAAGGAGCAGGATCAGGATGGCGAGGTCTCGCCCTGGGTCGGACACGGCGGAGGAAATAAGATGACAACTGAGACTTTACTGAAGAATAGATCAACAAACAGAGAAACCCCTCACACACGAGGGAAACGAGTGTTATGTCACGACACAGGGGGAAATACACAAGACAGACCAGACTGGGCCGTGCCAAGGATTAGCATCTTATTTAAAAGAGCTTTTACGTCCATACGGTTCGATATATTCATCAAGACACACTCAACAACCCGAAGCCGAAGGCAACCACTCCTATACGTGGCTTTGTGTGTGTGTCTGTATGTCCGTGTGTCCACCAAGCTAACATTGGTCAAGCATCATTGGTCAAGCAAACATGACAATATGTTGAAAGGGTGTGCTTTGATTGGCTAGCGAGACGCATGACGAAATAGAGCCCTATAAATAGGTGTGTCACTTTGAAACATTGTTTACATGTTTCAAAGTGACATCAGTGCCATCAGCCAAGCTAACATTGGACATGTTAGCTTGGCTGATTGAACATGTTAGCCAAGCTAAGCAAGGCACCACTCACTTCACACAGGGTGTGATTTTCTTTTATATACCTGGTATACAGAAAGAAATTGGGAGACGTTCATTTAAGTTTAAAGCACCTGACTGACTGGAACAATTTACCCATTGCAATTAGATCAATTATTTCATTTCCTGTTTTCAAAATGTCCTTACTTGATTCACTCAAATCTAACTGTTCTTGTTTCTTATTCTTGTTTTTCATAATTGATTGTGTTTAGATTATTTTTGTATTATCTATGTTCAGTTTTATAGATGACATGTGTAACAGATGTAGAACGGTCTTGGATGGTGTGAGAGCCCTCATGTGTATGTTTTGTTGTTGACGAATGTTATGTGATTGTTTTTTGTCATTGTTTGTATGCTGTGCCTGAGGACCCCCTGAGGACCCCCTGGAAGAGGAGATGATGCATCTCAAGGGGTTTATCCTCCAAATCAGTGGTGGAAAAAGTACTCAAATTCTTTACTTAAGTAAAACAAAGTACCAATACTGCAATATAAAAATACTCTGTTACAAGTAAGTCAGAAAAGTCCAGAATTAAAAATGTACTTGAGTAAAAGTACAAAAGTATTGGCATCAAAATGTACTTAAGGTACCAAAAGTAAAAGTACTAAATATTTGAAAATAGCAGATCTACAAGCTCACATGATGCGACGCGTTGTGAGCTTGTAGATCGACTATTTTCAAATAGCCTAGGTATAAAATAGGTTTAAAGTGGTTAATGTTTCATTATATCATGATTTATATCTGAAAAGTAACTAGTAACTAAAGTTTTGAAGTAAATGCAGTGGAGTAAAAGTACAATATTTGCCTCTGAGATGTAGTGGAGTAGAAGTAAAAGTATTGAAAATTGGAAATACTCAAGTAAAGTAAACAATACCAAAATTGTACTTATCTAATTGTACTTAGTACTGTACATTTACGTACAGTACTTAAGTAAATGTGCTTAGTTACTTTCCACCACTGCAACTTGGGATGCCCAAAGACGAGGCAGAAAGGCTGGCAAAGTGTTGTAGCTGTCTCTGCTGTAATTGGCGGCTGCCATATATGGCGGAGACGGCGCTATACTTGTGCCCACGGAGTGCTGAGTGACATGTGTGTTGTATCATAATTTATATATACTAGACCATACCCGGTCGACGCATCCGTGGGGGGATATGCGCACATGATCTGGCAACCCAGGAGGCGACATTGTTTGACACATAAACGCTAATAAGAAGCTGAGATTTGATGAAATAGAAAAACAGGCTTCACAGTTAAGTTCAGATGGTAATGGTCAATGGCTGTGTGCAAAATCAGAGCAATTGGTCCAGCCACTGAGGAGAACCGGGTTGTGACACCACTACAGAGGTTACTAGAATTATAGTAGGATATATACATATATATAGGGACATAGCCATGAGTTTGTGAATGTAACCTTTACTGCACCTATTTGTATCCTTGCAGTCTCCCTTGTGTGGACTTAAATAAATTGTTAAACTGTGTGTGTGTGTGTGTGTGTGTGTGTGTGTGTGTGTGTGTGTGTGTGTGTGTGTATATATACACGCTGGTCTTGCGTGTGTATATATATATATATATATATATATATATATATATATATATATATATATATATATATATATATATATATATATATATATATATATATATATATGTATATATATATATATATATATATATATATATATATATATATATATATATATATATACACACACACACACACACACACACACACACACACACACACACACACACACACACACACACACACACACAGCCATTCCTCACCTCCGATGTTCCATTCCTTATTTTAACTAAAAATTCACTTCACTCCATGCATGGTGCATGACAATTCTATACCTATAATTTATTTACCTGGTAACATAAAGCTAAAAACAATATTCCGTTTGCCAGTTCTGAGGTGTGTGTGTGTGTGTGTGTGTGTGTGTGTGTGTGTGTGTGTGTGTGTGTGTGTGTGTGTGTGAGTGAGTCAACAAAACTGGAGGCTACAGGAAGCACCTAGCAGCAGCAATGTTCCGTGGCGATGCTGCCAGCCGGGCCAGACAGCCAGTGGGCCCACTGCACGTCCGATGCAGCCACAACCAATGGGGCTGAGGCTGCTAATGTCATGCATAGGCTGCTAATAGGCTCACATATAGACTGGTACATACAGTACACAGCAGTGGTTCTCAAACGTTTTCATGTGAAGGACCCCTAAAATGATTTGTATGTATTTGGCTGCGGACCCCCCATCTCAAAACATTTTGTTCCAGCGACGCCCAGAAGCAAATATTTGAGTAAAAAAAAAAAATCGCTTTAAAAATATATATATTCAAAGGCATCATTGGTCACGATTTTTCAAAAATAGCAGATCTACAAGCTCATAGCGCGGCACCGAGTGCCGCGCTATGAGCTTGTAGATCTGCTATTTTTGAATAGCCAAAGTAAGGTATAAAAGGTTAAAGTGGATCAAACTATTATGCTATACTACTATTAACACATTTTGCTGGGGACCCCCTGGAATCCCCCCAAGGACCCCTGGGGGTCCCCGGACCCCACGTTGAGAACCAATGCAGTACAGTACCCGATGCTATGTTTTTTTGCAACTCATGTCTAACCTCACGTACATACCTGCTGCGTTTTACGATACGTGCATATAATGTAGATATTTTCCTTTGACATGTTTCCTTTCTGTTTTTCTCCTTGCTCTTCCTCTCTCCGTCCAGTTCAGCCGCCGACGGGGCAGGGCGGCTGGAGGCGTGCGGGACCGAACCAGGGGCGTCTGGGGAACGGGGCGCCGGGACTGTGTCGTCACAGTCTGCAGGTACAGCTGATCCGATGGTCGTCTCAGAAGCGTCCGAGGCCGGTCCAGCGAGAGAGGCGATAAAGTTGTCAATGAGGCGCTCGTCGTCCTGGATCTGGTGAAGCCTGGAAATTCTGTCCTCCAGCTCGGACACCTTCATGGTCATGCGGAGGCAGCTATCGCAGGCGGAGGACGAGGTAGGTGATGGTGTCATTTTGGTGGGTTCTGAGGGTAAACAAACGACTATGGCCAGTAAAAGTGATTTTGACGGAAAAATGCAGGCTATATGGAGCAGTAGTGGAAGGTGCTGGGTAGTGGCTTGGGACGAGACGTACCCGCGAGGGCCACAGAGTGGCCCACAGCGTTGAATAGATATGACAGCCTAGTCAACAGGTCCAGATATGGATCGAAACTTACCCGCAAGGCCCAGAGTCTGGGCCTACTGCGTTGTACTGGCGTCGGGTAAGTCGAGAAGGTGGTCTCCTCTCTGCTGCTTGTGGTAGATGGTGTCAAGCCTATTAGCCTAGGCAGGCTAGCTGTCAAAACTCTGTCAGCTGATGCTGTCAAACCGGCTGTCAGATAGGCAGCAGATACACCGAAGCCGGGTAGGCATAAAACAGGTGATCTACGAGGCCGATCGCTAAAATTCCAAAATGTATTTAAAATAGATAGTTAAAACAATCATAGATTGGAATAAAAAGTCAAATTGACGCCTAGAAATCATTAAAAACGGTCCGTTTTGGCAAGCACATTGACTTGCCTTTGTTGTTGAAATGTGTTACAAAAATAATCTTGCCTTACGAATGATGGAGCTTGCACAAAGAAAAAACAAAATTTCACCCACTTCTTAAACACCTTGTAATGTCACGCATAGAGCAGTGGTTCTCAACTTGTTCATGGGTATTTAATAGGTATTTAGCCGCTATAGTGACATCATTGGTAGGCAGGTTTGGTAAATTAAAAAAATATATCTCAAACTTTTTTTTTAACAATTGGCTATTCAAAACTAGCAGGTATACAAGTTCATCAACTCAACTCAACTCAAATTTTATTTATAGAGCACATTGACCGAGGCCAACCAAAGTGCTATACAACACATCAAACAACAATGTTACAAAACATACGGTGGAAAAATACAATATAAAAATACAAAATACAAAATACAAAATACAAGCGCTGAGTAAAAGCATAACAAGATAGTGAGGTAGGGACCATAGTCGTGGTGTAGTTATTTAAGTATGTTCAAAAGCCAGAGAAAAGAAGTAGGTCTTTAGTAGTGATTTAAAAATGTCTAAGTTCATAGCGTGGCTCAGAGTGCTGCCCTGTCTTTTCAAGGACTTTGAGAAGATGTGTGACACTTGCTGCTCTTATCAGGGCTCCAGGCCCCAGAGAGCTCTGCCATGGCCCGCCTGAGTGTAAAGAACAGGTGAGAGAGGGAGAGCAAAGTCCACCAAATAGAACAACGGAGGCTGTAATTTAGGACAGTGGTTTTCAACCCGTTTCATGTCAAGGTCCATTATGTATTCGGCATTTGAGCCACGGATTCACCATTTGATGAGATTTTGCCTCTCAGACCCAAAACGTAGAATATTTTGTTACCGTTGGATACGATTTTGTCCACAATTCCATGCTGTATTGATGCAAAAATAACACATTATCTTAATAGTGTAGACTTCTTGTAAATTAAGAATGCAGATGTTTAACAATAATTTAACTCTTGAGAGAGTAAAATGAAACCAAATGGACCCTCACAGGTCTTTACATTTGGATTTTACGCTCTCAAGAGTTAAAGATCTAATGTGAGTCCATTTGGTTACCAACTCTCCGTCATTTAGATGGGGACCACCTGGACCACTGGTGGTCCCCGGACCACTGGTTGAGAACCACTGGTTTAGAATGACAACAACAAAACCCACATCACAATTACACAATATGTATACTTGGTCACATGGCTGTGTGAGTGTCAACAAGAATAACTGCTCTCCAACTGAAAACCATATAATGTACCGTGGCGTGTTTTTCATTTGAAAATCGGTTATTGTTTTTTGTTGAGAGACAAGGTCATATGATAAAGTATAAAATACCCCTTACACGTAATCAGTGGTATTCAAAGGGGGGTCAAAGTAGGGTCCATGGTACCAAATGGACCCTTTAACAGGTCTGTAACTCTGAGAGTGTTCAACAGGGTCCATTTGTACACTCCTTGAAATTAAAAAAAGTTTGAGAACCACTGCTATAGCCTACATGTTGCATCAGCATCCACGAGAGTCTCATTTTGTTCCCACATCCAAAGCCGCCATCATACATTAATATATCATGAATGTTCAGGATTGGTTTATTGCTGCCTGGCGTACACATGGAAACATAGCATCGCATCCCAACATGCATTTGACCGTTGTCCAAGCCATCAGCTAGGCTCAGGCAGTCCTTCGGTCTTTAAGTGCTCAGCCAGTAAACAAATCAGGGTTTATTAAATACACACTTGTCACTCTCCACTTGCAGCGCATAGGGAAATTTATTTTGACAAACGTGGCCCCGCAAGACTTTAAGTGTCCCTGGCTGACGCCAACAGATAAATACCGCCGAATTAGGGAAATGGATTGAATTTGGCCCCAAAGTATGCTTTTAAAACATGGATTTCTCCCTATCCTCATAGACTATCTAAGGTCAATAAACAGTCAATGACTGACAAGTCTAATTGCTTAATCTAATTGTGTTCCTAAACCAAAGTTAAATGTCCTGACTACTGTACATATAGTCCAACTGACGAAGTAAAAAAAAAAGAAAAAAGTGTCAGAATATGTTTATTTTAAAGACTAGCAATTAACTGTATGCAAGTGGATGGTAAATGCTAGATGCTACAATCAAACAGTGCATAAATAAAGAGAGAGAGATGGGGGCGGAGGGGCTGTTTTATAATCATCTAGCTGGCTGTGTCTGAGTCCCTCCTCTGCAGTTTACTCATATCGTTGCGCCATATTCTATTTCCATCCATTTGGAAACCCTGGTGGTCCCTGGACCCCATGTTGAGAACCAGTGCCAGTATCTAACTACATCCATTCATGGCCCACTCCTTTTTTTTCCCCCTCTACACCAAATCTCTTAGCCAATCTATAAGCTTACTATTAAGCTTGTAGATGTGTTATTTTGGCCGAATGTTCACCTATTATGACATGCCCCACTACAGGGGGCGCTAGAGTTCCCATGGTAAATGTATCTAGCACAGGGGTCTTCAACAGGGGGTCCTCAGAGCTACTATAGGGGGTCCGCCAAATCTTTGTGTGATAGGATTTAGTTTTTTTTACATTAACCACTTGAACCCTAAAATTCCTTTTCTGAGGGGAACATTAGCCAAAAATAGCAGATCTACAAGCTCTCAACGCCTCGCGCTGCGGCTATTTTTGGCAAAGAGGCTATAGGTGTATAGAGGGAAAAAAATAGCAGATTAAGTACTTCTTTTTTTTTAAATGTAATCTGAAATACAATTTTATACAATATAGATCCAAGATGGCCGACAGTGCTGGTTTGCTGTGAGAGCTGTGTCTCTACCTGTCAAATAAATAAATAAATCCTTAGTTAATCTGCAACCTAAAGGTTACCAGTGTATTTTTAGGTACTTCATTTAGTTATTATTCTCTAAATTTGCAACCAAAAATGAAATTTGACAACTGAATGGAGAGTGTGCTGCAGGTCAGCTAACACCAGGCCAAACACCACAAGTCAGGCCTTGGTTTTAGGTGGATGCCCAACTAACCAGGCAGCTGGGCAAGGACCAGGACTGAGGGAGTAGCTTGGCTAACCAGTCAAGTGAAGACTACAGCCACCATCCAGGCCAGACACAGGCCTCAGGAGCAGCTCAACTATAACTACAGCTACCCAGGCAGCAAGGCAAGGACCAGGACTGAGGGAGTAGCTTGGCTAACTAGTCAAGTGAAGGCTACAGTCACCATCCAGGCCAGGCACAGGCCTTAGGAGCAGCTCAACTATAACTACAGCCACCATCCAGGCCAGGCCCAGCTAACTAGCCAACTCCAGCCACCATTCAGTTCAGACCGAGGCCTCTGGAGCAGCCTAGCTATCCAGCCAACCCCAGCTACCATCCAGGCCTCAGGAGCAGCCCAGCTAACCTGCTTATCTGCACCCAAGATAAGGTTTACTTACTTTACTTTTATTTATTGTATTGTTTACTTACAAATACAGGGAGTTTTAAGTGATTCATATGGAAAAAGGAGGCCATAGCACGAGACAAAGGGAAAAGAAGGATGCTGAAATGTGTGATTATAACTCTATCATGGTGGAACTCCGCTCGCATAGAGAGGAGTTGAAAGCACTGATCAAATCACAGATTGGAGAGGTGAATACTTCTCTGGATAAAACCAATACTTCTCTTGAAAGAAATTGAGAAGCAGCTGGACAGTAATGTAAAGCGATTGGAGAGACTCATTAATGAAATTATTAAAAGCAGAGCTGAAAACTCAAATTAAACAAGTGCAAGACAATCATGATTTGGATATTGGGCGGCTCTCTGCTAGAATTGATCGAGTTGAAGAGAAAATGGAGGAAGTAAAGCGGCCAGTCTCCAAATTCAACCCAGATGTATCCGCGACGCGCTTTGAGCTTGTAGATCGACAATTTTTGCTACTTTTTTAATTGGAATCCTGATTTCTTTTGTTGCTATTTTTTAATTGGAATCTGAAAAGTAACATTTGTATTTAATTTCAAATGTATTTCGTATTTAATAGAATTGTGTAATACTAGTCATTTAAGCTACTAATATAGACTGAAGTAATTAAAGCGGGTCATGTTTCCATGTTTGACAGCTGAAATCAATCATATATCAGTATTACGATATTAACCTGCATTAAGCCGCATTAAGTGAAGGTGGGGGCCGCATGTGGCCCCCGGGCCACCAGTTGCCCATGTATGTGTTAGTTAGATGTCATCTTGCATAATGCGGTATAGTGTGAAGCAGGGCTATGGGGAAGTGTGGGCTGGAGGAGCGGATTCTGAAGAGCCAGGGCGGTGCCAATAAGGTGTTTCAGCAAAACCTGGCAGAGACTCAGGGAAGGGAGCCCAGAGTTATAGGAGAAGGTTATAAGAGTCGGGCAAGGTTATAGACAACATGCCTTAGGAAGGATGGGAAAACAATGTGAATGGCTCTGGCATGTGTGAATGAATACTGGCCGGTAGCCTTATCTCTGTATACAGATACGTGCTTTTGTGTGAGAAAGTGAGCCGTCTGAAGATGTGTGGCTACTGTCTGTGTGAATTAACCATACTGAGAGATAAAGAAAATGTCTTCACACATTCAGACAAAGAGTGCACTTCTGTCCCAGGAATAACTCGGGCACTGATCCGAAACCGAACGGCCTCAAACTTGGCGTCTGTGTCCCATATATGCCAACCCGACCCCGTAAAGCTTAGCTGATTTGGCCAAACTTGGCGTCACGTTTGTGCCGCTGCGCCAATGTGGTTTTGTTATGTGCGCGCACCGGCTTCGCTGATTGGCTAACCCGACCCGCGGGCTTCACTGATTGGCTGAGCTTCGTGTTAACGTTTGTATCGGCTTCGCGGTATACCCGATTGGTCAACCGATCGGTGTGAGATAAGCCTGAGACTCCAAAATATATACAGCCATCAGGTAAAGGAGCATTGCACATGGGTGGGCAATGGGCATGTATACCTGACTTGCATCGTTTCCGACTTGTGTTGTGCCTGAGCAGGCCGACGCCCCAAAGGATGGGAAAACTGGCAGAAATGTGAATGACTGGCAAGGCATGTGTGAATATTGGTCGGTATCGTTATCTGTTATCTCTGTAGGTGCTTTTTGTGTGTGTGTGTGTGTGTGTGTGTGTGTGTGAAAACGAGGATGCTGAAGACATTTGGCTACTGTGTGAATAAACCCAGTAAAAATGTCTTCACACGTTCAGACAAGAGTGCACTTCACAGACACTGTGCCAAAGGAATTGATACTGTGTGTCACTCAGAAGTCAAGTTCAAGGGTGTGCTCAAGTGCATTTCCACTGTATGAGCGTATGTATGCCTGCACATACAGTACAAATGGTGTGCGTTAGTGTGTGTGGGTGGGTAGTTAAGCTTGATGGGAGTGTGCGTGCGTGCGTGCGTGCGTGTGTGCGTGCTTGTGCATGCATAAAGCACCACGTACCTACGTTTACGTATGTCTGCAGCTTTGCAGAACATGCATTCGGCGACACACACACACACACACACACACACACACACACACCACTCTTTGGCGTAAAGTTGAGACTGAAACAATTAGGAAATCTTTACTCATGTCTGGGCAGAGTTGTGTACATCACACATACAGTACAGTATATGTCACACACCTTTGTGCATACATTACATTTACTTTAAGCCCCCAAAGCAAGGACACGGTGACGTCAGTATATAGACGTCTGAAATAAGGCTCTTCATCACCCGTCACGGCGGCACCAATAGGTTGTCAGCTGTCGTGATTCCTTCGGGCCACACAAGGTTTCCGTGAGGGAATCTCCCATCAACACAGCCATCAACGTAATGATCCTTCTTAATGCGGTGGAGTGTTTCCAACCTGCTGACAGCCAGCGGTGGACACTGGACCGTAATGACATGGATTTACTTTTATATCGTGGCTGTCGGGAAGAAACCTCCTATCTCCATATTCTCTTATTTTTTTCCTACCCGGTGCCAATTTTCTAAGTGATCCTGGGCGCTACACTCCCCTCAGCAGCCTAGGGAGGCCAGGGCCGAGCTCATGCCTCCTTCAATGCATGAGAGCCAACTGACCTTCTTGTCACCTGACAGGGGGGAGTTTCCCTGGTTGGACGTAGTGCGTGGAAGGAACACGTTATTCCAACCAGTTCCCTTCTCCTCCATCAGGCGCCCCGGCTGTCATGGGGGAGACGGTATAGCGACCAGGATTACTACATGCTTTTGTGAGGGTATTAACTACCCTGAGAGACACGGGGAGAACGTGCAAACTCCACAGAGAGTAGACCCTTTCACCAACCCCACCTAGGGTATGGGCGCTGATGACGTGGAGGAGAAGACGCCCCCACATCTTCATATTCTAACTGTTTGTGTTTTTTTTCTCGTAAATTTACGCCCTACTTGATCACACAAAAGCATCACAAAGTAGCAGATCTGCAAGCTCGAAACACGGTGCGAAGCGGCGAGTTTTTGAGCTTGTCGATCTGCTACTTTTGATGCTTTTGAATCCTGAAACGTAGCAGTTTTTGGACATAATGAGGTTTTCCACCCGACAGAGACAATGTATTGTATCATATCTATGACTTTCACTCCACTACATTTCAAAGACGAATCCGCTTTTCACTCCGCTACATTTCTAGAAATGTCACCTGCTGCTGATAAGACAACAGCAGGTGATTTGGACAGTAGGGAATAAATGTCTGCATAATGGCTTTCGGGTCTCATTGGTTTAAACCAGTGGTTCTCAACCAGTGGTACGGGGACCACCAGTGGTCCTTGAGGGGGGTTCCAGGTGGTCCCCAGCTAAATAATGGAGAGTTGGTAACCAAATGGACCCTTATAGATCTTTAACTCTTTCAAGAGTTAAATTATTGTTAATGATTTGCATTAGGCCTACTTATTTAAATAATTGTTATTTTGAACAACGTTTGCCTGCTGTCTCATCTATTGGTACCACATCAATACAGCATGGAAGTGTGGACAAAATCTTATCCAATGATAACAAAATATTCGAAGTCTTGGACCTGAGAATGTAAATCTCATCAAATGGTATGTGGCTCAAATGCTGAATAAATAATGGACTGGTGCAGAGGCTAAACTGCTACAGTTTGCGTTGCTAACCTTGCAAAAATGAAAGCATTATGGTGGCAAAAAAAAGAGATGATATTCAAGAGTGAAAGGAGCAAGTGTTCTACCTAGTCAGCAAAACTCTAGCTTATACCAGCTATACTCAGCTGAAGCAGTGCATTGTGGGTAGGACCATGGACTGCGGTGAACAGCAGTGAGAGCTTCCAGACCCCCGGGAGACCTTGATTCACTCAACACTCACACAAACGCACACACACTCACACACACGCGTGCGCGCGCAAGCACACTCACAGGTTCGTATTACTATACTTGTGAGGACATTTTGACAGCAATTTTATGAGTGCAATTTTGTATACATTTTGGCATTTTTATCCAAAAGCCTACAGCCGGAAAAAATACTTTTGTCTTACGGCGCGCTGTGAGCTTGTAGATCGATTATTTTTCGGTGTGCGACAATATTGGGGCATAACTCTATCTCTAATCCCTAAACCTAACTTCTAAATGCCTAAGCCTAACTAGAACTAACTAAAATTGCACTATACTTGTGGGGACATTTGGTCCAAGTATAGACACACACACACACACACACACACACACACACACACACACACACACACACACACACACACACACACACACACACACACACACACACACACACACACACACACACACCTCCTGCTACAGGGGGTCTGTAGAAGGAGGTAGGAGGTCACCTCCTGCGGCA